>NC_090926.1:257844750-258449863 GCF_040938575.1 Ambystoma mexicanum | reverse complement strand
TTGTTCCTATTCTTCCTGCTCTACTTCTTCCCATTGCACCAGTAATAACACCTCCATTGAATCTACCTGCACCTCCACTCCAGAGTGGTTCTGTACCGACTATAGTTGATCGGGGTGCAGGGTCGAAGGTTGTTACTCGTAATACTGTCCCTACAGATAAAAAGCGGGATTTGTTTGCATGGGCTAAGCATTGTATGGAGAAAGATGATCAAGCTAATGTTTTTGCTACACTGTCTAATATGGATAATTTTCCTGAGAAAAATGTTTTTATTGAGGGTTTAGGGATTCATTTATGCGTAAGGTGGGGTAAATTAAATAATGTGGATCTCCCACAAGGGCTGAGGGATCTGAATACTTTAGCATTATCAAGAGATACTGTGGAGAAAGTACATGAGCATGTCGAAAGGTTGTATGAGTATAGGAGAGATTTGGAGAAGTTACGGAATGAGGATGACGAAGAAGAGAGTATGTATGTACAGAAACGATTTCTTCCGTGTCGAAAATGGGCATCTGAGGAAGCACAAATTTGTACAAGAGATGCGATTAGATGGATTTCGGATTTATTGATCACTCCGGTTGAGGTATATGACACATATAGTCAATATACGCTAGAAATGCAGAGGAAGGTGTTTCAGGTAATAGTAGAGTACCTGCAGGATCAATGTGCGAGGAAGAAGGTTAGTTGTCCCACAGAGTTACTGGGTATTTATAAGAGAGCTTTTTCACTTGACACTTCTTCGACTGCTTTAGCGCTCGACTTAGCTCTGTTGCTTAGTAAGCATACAGAGTTGCCTATATCTCAGTTGCCTATGAGAGAAGTACCTCTGACATTTGTCCCAAAAGTTGAGATTGCCGCTAGTGCTGCAGCAGGTATAGCTGCTGTGGACATTCCTGCACATTATGTATCACAGTTTGTTCACGTCCCGTTTTCGCGACAGGAAGTGAACACTATTAGACAATCTATTCCCGACATTAGGAAAAATCCGACAGGATTCTATAAAGTGATAGAGTCCGTCTTGCAGTCCTCAGTGTTCACCCTAGGCGATATTGACTTGTTATTCCCTGTACTCCTGGCCGTAGATTTGTGGAAGCAGGTTAGAACAATAGATGATGCACCTGGGTTGGAAGATATGTGGGCTAATATAACGAGGCCTGACGGGGAAAGGCCAGCTGGTGAGAGACCGCCTCAGGTGATACTCACTTTGCCTGACAGAATTATTGTGAAACTAAAAACTATAATCCCCGAAAAAAGAATTTGGGACAAGCTTACGGCCTGTGTCCAAGGAAAATCTGAGGGTGCCACCGAGTTCTTTAATCGGTTCTAACAAGTATTCTCGGACTTCAGTGGACAGGATTTAGGCACAGAATCTGGGAAAAGGTTATTTGTAGACAAATTCGTGCGTGGATTGCTGCCTGACATCCAGTCACAGATTATGTCTTCCGAGAGCGCTTGGCAGGCAAAATCCCAATCAGAAGTACTGCACATGGCTCAGTACTACGAGAACCGTGTCAATAATGAAAGATAGAGGAGAAAAGGAGAATTAAAGACTAAAGTATTGTTACAACAAATTGTTAGAGGCCCCAGAGGGGGTAGTTCACAGATTAGAGGTCAGTATATTCCACAAGGGAATGTGCTCTTGGGTCCTGTGAACATTAACCAGTGTGCCTATTGTTGCCAGGAGGGTCATTGGCGTACACATTGCCCCGTCCTTCAACAGAGGTTGAATAACACATTTGGGAGTATGGGTAGACGACCCAGAGGTCGCCCTGTGGTGGGGGGCCCTGGTAGAGGTCAGTTTTCACAGGATCCTCAGCAACCTTTTTCACAGGACAATCAGACTTCGAGTGTGGATACTAGAAACATATTTGATCACGCTTCTGCTGCTTACCTCTCTGAGGAGCTTCCTTCTGATGATATTCTGTTTCGTTAGGATTGCCCGAAGCAGGGTTTGGAACCTACACCTATTCCCGTTAGTCAGAAAGGTCCCTACATTGAAATGGTAGTGGGAAATAGGAAACATCAGTTCTTAATCGACACTGGAGCACAGAAGTGCTCCATTGATCATTCACGGGTTCCAAACATTCCACTGTCAGGGCAAACCAAGGTCTCCGTAGGGTTTTCTGGCAAACCAGTCATTTGTCCGGTTTCTTTGCCGGTACCTATTTCTTTGGGTGCCTTTACGGACCACTGTCCATTTCTTTTGACTTCGAATTGTGGAATTTGTTGGGGTTGAATCTGTTGAAGGAATTAAATGCGGTAATTCATTGTTCATCTGATGGTGCGTTTGACGATTTCACCACAGCAGTTTTTTGTTTCACAATTTTTGACTAGACCTTTGCCACCAGAATTCAGTAATGTCCCAGAGTGTTTGTGGGCGGCTGACGACAATGATGTCGGTGTTCTACAGATTGAGCCCGTTTGAAAAGTCTTGAAACATGGTATTAAGCTGCCACGTATCCCGCAGTATAAGATCTCGGTTGAAGGTGAGCGAGCTTTGAAGAGCATTGTTTCCGATTTTGTGCATCGTGGGGTGATTGAGGAGATTACAGGAAGTTTGTGCAATAGTCCGATCCTACCAGTGTACAAAAAAGGTGATAATGCTATTCCGTTTCGTTTTATAATTGATTTGCGTGCCATCAATAGAGTTGCCGCTCCACAATTTCCAATTGTGCCTGATGTGACGACGATATTAACTATGATTCCAGCTACGGCTACTTACTTCAGTGTTGTGGACCTGAAGAATGCTTTCTTCAGTATTCCTATACACAAGGACAGTAGATATTTGTTCGCGTTCACCTTAAGGGGACGCTCGTTCACATTTACTTGTGCACCTCAAGGTTACACCGAGAGTCCTAGCATTTATAGTAGGGCCTTGAAAGAACAGCTTCATACTCTTGAATTACCCCCTACTTGTACGCTGCTTCAGTACGTTGACGACTTGCTTTTAGCAGCAGATTCTGAGAGCTCTTGTAAAGAGGGCAAAGTATTGTTGCTCATCCATCTAGCTAAGTATGGTCACAAAGTTTCGCTTAAAAAGTTTCAATATTGTTGCCAGGAGGTCGCCTATTTAGGCTACCTCCTGTCAAAGGAGGAAAGAAGATTGACACCTGAAAGAGTAAAACACATTTCTGGCATGTCTGTCCCAAGTACACAGAAGGAAGTCAGAGCCTTAATAGGTATGGCTTCTTACTGTAGGTTATGGATCGCAAACTTTCTACTAGTGTTAAAACCGATGTTGGCTTTGACAAAAAAGGGCATTTCTTCGCCATTGCCATGGAAATCGGAACATCAATCATTTGAGCTTCTCAAGACTGCATTATGCTCTGCACCGGTTTTGGGTACACCAAATTATAACAAGGCCTTTGTGTTGTTTGTGCATGAATGTGATGGATGTGCTTTGGCTGTATTGATGCAGGTACACGGAGGGAAGAATAGGCCGTGCGGTTACTACTCTTCTGCCCTTGATCCTGTCGCATGCGCTTTGCCAAGATGTTTGCGAGCTGTCGCTGCTGCTGCCGCGTCTGTAAAACAGAGTGAGGGGATGGTCCTAGGCCATGATCTAACCCTGATGGTGCCTCACTCTGTAGATGTTCTATTGAACAAAACTCAAACGCAACACCTCACTTCCGCACGATTGACTAGATATGAATTAATTTTGTTTGCTCCCCACATACAAATTAGGAGGTGTTGTGTTCTTAATCTGGCTGAACTCCTACCTTTCCCGCAAAATACTGTTTGCGGTGATGAGTCACATGACTGCCTGTATACTACTGAACAAGAAACAAAGGGCAGAATTGATCTTAAGGACACTCCTTTGGATAATGCGCAAGGGGAGCTATTTTGTGATGGCTCCTGTTTCAAACTTCCGGATGGTACATCCACAGCTGCTTATGCAGTCACTACATTATGTACGGTTGTAGAGACCAAGCAAATTACACATAACTCCGCGCAGGCCGCAGAGATTATAGCATTAACCCGAGCTTGTGAGCTTTCCGAAGGGCTAATGGTGAATATATATACTGATAGTCAGTATGCTTTTGGGGTGGCTCACAACTTTGGGAGACTTTGGTCAGAGAGAGGGTTTCTAACTTCACATGGGACCAAGAATCAGCATGGCCCCCCGATAGTACAATTGCTCTCGGCGCTCACGCTCCCTAGTCAGTTAGCGATCATAAAATGCGCAGTGCATCGCAAGATCACAGACGATGTAGGAAAAGGGAATGCTTTCGCTGATCAGATAGCCAGACAAACTGCCACAGATCTTCGCACAGAAATGTATGCTCTAAGAGAAACTAGGGATGGCTATGTAATGGCTATTGGGTCTGTGCGGGATATCCAAGCTGATGCCACAATGGAAGAATCTAAGAAATGGGCTGAAGGCTTGGGGAAATTAGATGACAATGGGTGTTGGGTGGACACAGTTGAAGGGAAATAGTTACTTCCTAATGCCTACATAGTCATGATGGTTACTATGGCACACGGTCCCACACACGTGTGTGCTCAACAGATTACGGAAATGTTAGAGAAAGTCTGGGTAAATGATAAGATTTCAAAGAAATGCTCAGCATTATGTCCAAAATTGCATGATTTGCCTACAGCACAATGTGGGGAATGGGACGGTAACTCCAAGGGGTAGCTTTGGGCCGCCTCCTGTCCCGTTTGAAGTGATTCATTTTGATTTTATTGAGATGGAGCGGTGTAGCAGTTCAAAATATGTCCTTGTGGTCATTTGTGCCTTTAGTAAATGGGTTGAGGCTTTCCCTGTCAAAGATGCTACAGCCATGACCACTGCGAAAATTATGATAAAGGAGTACTTCCCGCGGTTTGGGTTGCCAAGAGTCATTTGGTCGGACAATGGTCCACATTTTGTTGCTGCTGTAATTTTACAGATATGTACGGAACTACATATTGATAAGCGATTTCATTCGGCTAGACATCCTCAAAGTGCCGGCTTGGCAGAGAGACATAACGGTATCCTAAAGAACAAACTCGCTAAGACGTGTGCCGGTACCAAACTAAAATGGCCGGACGCCTTACCGATCGTGTTACTAGCCATGCGCACTACCCCTCAAACTAAGACTGGGCGCTCTCCATTTGAGGTGGTGATGGGGAGGCCTGCCAATATTTGGGGTCTTCCGAAACCTAAAGCACTGAGAAATGTTGAGAATGTATTGCTTTCAGACTACTGTAACCAGTTGACTAAAAATCTGTATTTCATTTATCATCAGGTACTATCAGCTTTACCTGTGCGCTACGAGGTCCCAGGACACAACATCCAGCCTGGAAGCTGGGTCCTGGTGAGAGCATACGAGCGGTCCTCTTGCCTCGCGGGCGGAGACCATTCTGGGTCTTGTTGGTCACCCAAACGGCAGTGCGGGTGGCTGGAAAGAAGAACTGGATACATGCGACGCATGTCAAGAAACTTCCTCACCCGACGCCGCACGTTACAGAAGAAACAGAACCCCTCACTAACGCTGCAATCGATGATTCTGAAGCAGCAAATAGCACTGTGAGTGAGTTGGAGAATCTCTCTGAGCCCGTGGGGGTTGGGGAACCGTCCATTTTGTCTCCACACTCTTTGGAAAAGTCATTTCCGGAAACCATTGCTCCGAATTCTGCAAGTTCCGTTGCCTCTGATACGTTGCTTCCCTCAGGGAGTGACGTTACCTTATTTCCGGATCAAACAGTACCGGGAACCACCAGATATAATCTTCGGCGGAGAAAATAGACCTACGGCACGGTTCAACTGTGCATTCAAAAGAAGGAAAGGATCATCAAGGGCTTGCTTTTGCCCAAATCTTGAGAAAGAGGTCTCTGTTGGCTAGGGTTGGGGAAGGACTAAGAAGCCGCGCGACCAAGGGGTCGCCAGCAACAAACATTGGTGTTTCCATCCGAAGACTACGATGCCTGCCACCGCTACTGCCCGTATTGGACTTGTAAATAAGGGGGTGACCAACTTGAACAATGAACAATGTGCCTGGGCCCCAAAAACATATTGCTGTGTTTTGATGATAATAATTGGGGTTTTTATAGTAACTGCTTTAGGATTCTGGTACGTCGAGGAGATTTATCCTCTAGAGCCTCTTTTGCCAACTGAAATTGTACCTACTGTTTTTACTCCTTTTGTACATTTGCATACTCTGTCACCTAGGGACTCTCAGCATAGACAGAAGTATCACAATAATACTATGATGCTGATTATGAATTCGACACATGCCATTTTTAACAAAACCAATTGTTGGGTCTGCTCGCATTTACTGCAACATGGGGATAAGGGGCTAGGTTGGTATATTCATCCCTTACCTTCGACGACTGCTTGTTATGCCTCTCTTAGAGCACTGTTCTTTGGCCGATGGAATGATAGCATCTCGGGGAATTTTGATGGAACTAATTTGAACAATTTTGAAAAACGTGTTCCGACTCCCCTGGGATGCTCGCTTTTCGCAAATGGGAGCAAACTCAACGTTGCTTTAGGCCTTCTGATAGACTATCTCGTCCTTTCCAATCTTTGGTTTCCTTTAAAATGTCTCCGATAGGCAATAAGGATGCCGTGCCTCCTCCTTACTCTGTTAACCATAGCCCCGATTCAGTTTCTTTCTGCATACAGAGGAATGGGACCCGGTCAATGAGAGATTTTAAAGGCTGCACCAACGTTGCAAATTTGACTCGGGAAGACAGACCTTTGTATCTAGGCGAACCTGTCTATTTCGTTTGCGGTAATGTAGCATTTCCATGGTTGCCCAGGGATTGGCAGGGAACATGTTATTTAGGGATCCTGTTACCTGGGGTATTCATAGCAAGCACTTTGGAAGTTTCAAAGGCTCGTCCACGACGGTACGAGAATGGTGATACCCCCGCACAAGTGATGGGAGATATAGCTAAATCAGTTGTGCCATTTTGGGGGCAGATAGCAAATTCCAAAGACATCAGGAAACTAGCGAGATTACTGGAGAGAACCATCAACCGGACCACAGATATACTCTATAACATGACATTATAACAGAAAGCGATAAGATTAGTAGCACTCCAGAACCGGATGGCATTAGATGTCATTCTGGCTGCACGTGGTGGAGTATGTAAATTGGTGGGGTCCGCTTGCTGTGTTTTCGTACCAGACTCCTCCCCAACCATTTTCAAAGCAATTTAGAATCTGCACGTCCTTAGCTCAGAAGTGCATGTTCCCGAGGGGAACCGGAATCTTAGTGCTTGGTTTTGGGATTTCTTGCGATCTTGGGATTGGAAGGTACTTTCAGTTTTGTTGATTATTTTGGGAGTTCTGCTATTCCTTTGTTGTTGTATCCAATGTCTGCCTAGTATATGTTCGATGCTAGGGGGATGTTGTGCTCAGGCGATAGGTACGATAGGACAAGGTATATTCCCCGGATAAAACTTCCAAGGAGTATGTGTTAAAAGCGATCTTGGTGAACGACCTGATGGCCATAGATATCTCTGACAGCGATTCAGGGTGTATGGACGATGACGTATGGAGTTACTTGCAAGGAGCTCAGAAGTAGCGCGCTCTGATCAACCAATCGTCCAGGTAGGGGTAGACGTGAATCCCCCCTTTCCTGAGGTGCGCTGCCACCACAACCATGAGCTTGGTGAAGACCCTCGGGCGGAGGTCAATCTGAACGGCAGGACCCGAAACTGATAGTGCGAGTCGCCAACCGCGAACCTCCGGTACTTCTTGTGCTTTGGATGGATCGAACACGAAAATAAGCCTCCTTGAGGTCGAGACACACTAACCAGTCCTGAAGTTGAAGAGCCTGGATGACTTGAGAAAGAGTAACCATCTTGAACTTGTCCTTCCTGAGGAGTTTGTTCAAACCGTGCAAGTCCATGATGGGTCTCAATCCCCCGTCTTTCTTGGAAATCAAAAAAATAAGGGGAATACCATCCCTTGTTCCTCTCCGCTACAGGCACCAGTTCTATGGCGCCTTTCTCCAGCAGGGATTGAATTTCCTGCGCAAGGAGCGGATCCGCACTCTTCAAAGAGAGATTCCCCGGTGGATTGTCCAGAGGCCTCTGCCGGAAAGGAAGACCGTAGCCGTGGGTTATGATCTCCAGAACCCACACATCTGAAGTAATAGCGTGCCATTCTGCAAGATGCTGCGCCAGCCTTTCCCCAACCGGCGAACCATGGGACAAGGGCTCAGGATTGAGCTGAAGCGGCTGCGGCATTGCCTGAGGGCAAAGAGGCAACAGCCCGAGCGGCCTTGGCACCTGGATGTACCTTGTTTTCCACCTCTGGCACTCCTACGGTGGCCCCTTTGACTAGCAGCTCCTCTCGCTTTACCAAAGGATGAGTAATAACGAAAGGAACCTCCCCTCCATTGCTGTCCCCTAGGACGAAAAGGCGGAGGTTGGCGAACTGCAGCGCCCAACGACTTTGCTGCAGCTTTTTAGGTCTGCAACCTCTCAAGGCTCTCATCAGCCTTGCTGCCAAAAAGATGTTCCCCGTCAAAGGGCACGTTGAGGAGCCGGGCCTGCACATCAGGAGCAAACCACGACTTCTGCAACCACGCAAACCTGCGTATCACTGTGCTCACCGCCATGGACCGGCTGACGCAATCTGCCATGTCCAAACCCGACTGAACGGCCTCACACATGGCATCCTTGCCATCCTGAACCATGACAAGGAAACCATCCCGTTCGTCCATCTCGGGAATATGTTCAGCCGCTAAGGAAACACATTTCCACAGAGAGTGTGTGAAACGTGACAAGGCTCATACGGAGTTGGCCGCCTGAAGCACCATATCTCCTGAAGAAAACACTTTTTGCCCAGCCGTCAAAACGCTTATCCTCCCCATCAGGAGGGATGGTAGGAAACAACGCCTGCTTTGCCGGGGCCGTAGCCGCCTGCACCACCAAACTCTCCGAAGTGGGTTGCTTGGTCAAGTAGCAGGGGTCGCTACTGGCTGGGTGGTATTTTCGCAGCAAAGACTTGCCCACTGCCGGGAGACTCTCCGGAGCAGTCCAAGCCGCCGCCACCCTCCTCTTTAGAGCCATATGGAATGGCAGTACTGGGTCAGTTGGTGGACCTTGGTCGAGGATATCCATAAGGTCATCCTGAAGAAAATCCCCTGGAGGAGCAGGCCATCCCAAGTACTCCGTGACCCTGGACATAAGGCGCCAGTACGAGGAGTCGGCATGAGTGCTAGGCTCAGGCCTACAAAACTCCACCTCCGGAGAGGTGTCCAGCCCACTGGCATCGTGCATGGACTGCCGCAGGTCCTCCATTTGGCTATGGCCCGAGAGAATCTCGTCTGGCACCGTATCCGGAACCATGCCATCATCAGAGCCCTCATCCACCTCTGAAATAAACTCAAGATGGCGGGAAGAAGGCACAGACTCTGGAACAAAGCCATGCTTGACCTTGGCCATAGCCTTTCTAGGGGGTACCACCGAGCCCCGGGGGAACCCCCGTCAAAACAGCCTTGAAAGACATTGAGGGCGTTAAGGGAATCAGCGTCAACGCCGAGCGCGGCGCCAAAAGCATCAATGGCGTCGACACAGTCCTTGAGGCCGGAGCCCCGAGCGTGTCCCTCGACAGCCTGGCGCCGATGGCATCAACGACTTCTTCGGAGGCGGGGCCTCGAAAGAGTCCGTCGACGATCTCGGCGTCAACGTCTTCCTCGAAGACACCACAGGTGCACACGGTCTCGAGCGCGTCGAGGACGGGACCTGGACCGGGAATGACGAGAACGATTCCCCTTGTCCAAGCGGGTCCTCTCCCGCGAATCGTGCCGACCACTCGAGCCCAAAGGCGTGCGAGCGGTGTCTCTAGACCGATCACGACTGACCCCACTCAGAGGAGCGGACAGACCAGTGCCCTTCGATTCAAGAATCGCTAACATTTTCTTCCCGAAGGAAGCCCATTCCTCTGGTGCCGCATGCTTGGTGGAATAAGCGGGTGGAGTCCTCGGAAGAGGACGGGGAAGGCGACCGATGACAGCGCTTCTGGGAGTGCCTGGAAGAGGCAGAGGAGTGGCGGGACCGACTCCGGGACCGAGACCCACTGGACTTCCGACGATGCCGAGAGTCGCCCCTCAAATCGTCCATCGAAAGCCCCGCAGACCTCGACTTCCGTGGCTTGGACACCCTACCTACCGATAACTTCTTCTTGCGCTCCCGCAAGGCTTTAGACGTGAGCGACTGGCAGTCGACACAGTCATCCGTGTCATGGGTCTCCCCGAGGCACCAGAGGCAGGCATCGTGCGAGTCCGTCACCGACATCTTGGACCCACAGTCCCCGCACTTCTTAAAGCCCAGACGCGGGGTGGAAGACGAGGTAGACATCTTCATGAAGAATATACTTCACAATACGAACAGGTTCGAAGAACCGAGAAAGGACAGAAACTTCAAAGAGTAGAGGCGCGCCGAGATCTCCGAAGCGAACACGTTCGCGGAAAAAAAGGAACTGAGGCTACGGGCATCGTGCGTCCTACTTCTAACATCCAGTGACGTCGGCTGTCGGAGGAGGTCTTCGAGGGCGGCGTATCGACGTCATCGACACAGGAGCCGAAGATTTTCCGAAGCAGCACAGCTGTGGTGATTACATGTCATAGATATGGAATACGTCGGAGGACCCAATCCCCTCGAAATCAGATTTTGTTGCAGTTCCTGCATGATCACAGACCCTTCAAACCTGAAAACTGTCTGCTGCATGCCAATTTCATGCTGCAGGATGTCTTCCGGGATTACCTCAGAATAAGCAATGGGTGAGACTAGTAAAGGAATAACTTGTAGATGTACTGCCTCCTGCTGGCGAGTGTCATCTTGTTGTAGAGTGCTCACTGTGGAATGTTCTCCCCTTTTTGGCGGGGCATTGGGAGTAGATTTACCTAGGATTGTCCCAGTCTCTTGAGTCTCTTTAGTGGTGGACGGAGTTTGTTTCTCTGTCGACGAGGCAGACGACTACTTACTTTTCGTTGGAGGCCTTGTATGTGCCACAGACAGGATTGTCAACATGCAAAGCGGTCTGTTTCGTCAATGTTCTCTGCAGTTGTTTAGTGGATGACGTGGGATCTAGTGTGGTCGTTGACCTTTGTTTGCCTGACGAGTGGTGACTCGTCGTGGGAGGCCCCCGACGACAGCTCGCGACCAGAGGTGTCATGACGCTCATATTTTTTAAGCAGACTTCCTTCTGATCTAGCCCTCTCTTTAGAACATGGTTGTTTATCCTTGGGGATGGCCATACTCCTTGTGGACTCCATGTTGGAGGGGTAGTTAGACTCAAGGTAGTTTCCCTCATTGAGCCAGCAGACAAGGCGACGATTCCTGTCGGTTAGGGTTTTAGTTGTTAGTGGTTGGGGTACAAGCAGTATGTGCAGTTTGTGTGCCTGTCCCCCTTGAAAACATTTGTAAGGACACAGGTGGCACATGCCTTAAACAAGGCTTTCTTTTTGCCTTCCAACCACCAATTATCTGTATAGAAGACCAGACTTCTTGCAGACATGGTGACACGAATACATTTTCCTTTCCAAAGAAGATATTTTCTAAACGGTTTTCCTTTTCAAAGAATATATTTTCTCAGAGGAGAACACAGGAGGACTCCCATCAGTGTGACATGCGGTTAGAATCTGAGGAGAGGAAGAGGAGGAGGGTGTAACTATTCGATGTGCCATTGGTTGGGACCAAAAGCACCCATAAGTAGGGTGAACGTCTACAAAATGGAAAGTTTTCTTTGCTTTAAGCAAGAGAAAAAATCAGGTAACCAAGGATACTATGAGTATTCCGATGGGATTCTCCCCAGAAACCTGGTCTCGGTTTCAAGTGGCTAGGGAAAGGCGGCTGTAATACTCACCTGGTATCCACGGGGACGTCACTCAGCCTGTTCTGACCTCTTACGACCTTGAACCCTTCCCTGGAGTCTACTCGACTGGAGACTGGGCCTTGTTTTCTTGGAAAGTGTGCTCTCCGTCCTGCTTTCAGCGCAGGGGCACGTTGATTGATGCAGGCTCGTTACTGCCTAGTTACTTTACTGGCAAGAGTCCGACAGGTAAGAATAATGCGTCTTTTGAACAGTTCTCCAACTTCGTTCCTTTCCTTCCTTAGATGGCCGGCGTCCGGGGATGGCGGCGTGCTGCTGAGATGAGTAGCGCTGAAGGTGAGTGAGAGCACAATGCGCGATGCACCACTTTGTATTTTCATAGAGCCGAGTTCTTTTTCTGTCTCTTTTAGGTGCCGCGACGTTTTCAGCGTGGATGCCGGTTATGAAGAACAAATGCTGTGGGTAAGCGCAGTATGCGGCGCCTCTAGATGTTTCCACGCTAACCTGGAGTGTATTTTCCCTCTTGCAGATGGATGAGAAGTTCTGGAGACAGAGTTCCCCCAGAGCGGCTGGGAATCAGGTAAGCGTTTGAAGCTCCTACAGTTTAAAATGAAGCAAAGAGTTGCAGAATGCTTACTAATGCCTTTTTTCTGTTCTTTTCCCTTTTCCTTAGGAAGCGGCGTGCAGGGATGGAATGACACCACCGAAGATGCCCAAAGAACAGAAGGAGCGATGAATGATGGGCAGAAACGCTGCAAGGTAAGGCTGTTCCTAACGGTGTTCTTGTTCTTGCAGGAGCTGAGCACAGAAGAAAGATGCAGGCCTACTGGAGACCGATCCGAACTCTGAGTGTCACGCTGCAGGGGCAGAAAACGCAAAGCATGCTTCTGGCTTAAATAGTCTTGGGGTATCCCAGGTGTCTCTGGGCTGAACCACACCCAAAAGACTAGACCGCACATGCAGTTCTGGGAACCGAAATATGTGGGCGCATCCATCTTGTCCCCATCAATGCACTACAAGTCCAATCCCCAATGTTATCCTATGGGAGTGAGTGAGTCTGGTGCCACAAGCGCCAAGTCTGACTCCAAGTGGATCTTTGGAGGGATGGAGAGGCCCTTGAGGTCCATGTAGGTGATCGTGGCCTGGCTCCAGCTTGACATCTTGGAGGGCTGGGGACATGAGGGGCAGGAATCATGACAGTTGCCGGAGTGGTCGCTTGTCTCTCATTAAAGGGGAACGCCTGTTACAAACCATTCCGAAAACATAATGTTGACTTCCACAAGTGTTACAAGAAACGCAACATCAAAGGAAGGTTGCATGTGGCCAATTGTATTTCCTTAAAGGAGTCTGAACCCATTTCTGTGATATTGCACAGGGATACAATCACTGGTAGTTGAAAATCTGTATGAAAGAGTAGTCATGCATACTTAAAACCTTTCCCTTTGAAGACTGAACCTTGTAATATTGAGAACATTCATTACTTTAGTTCAGAAGTTGTTGTATTGACTAGAAGAACACGCATTACCAAAGCCAAGAGGTGAAGCCATTTCCATAGTGAAACCAGTCATATTAAGAACTATCCATCTTGTTTACGAGGTTACCGAAATATGTGGGCACATCCATCTGGTCTTAATCAATTGTTTACGAGGTTAAGGGTCCAGTGTCCTCTGATACAAGTGTGACATTGTTACCTGAAGCTGGAAGAGTGGTAATAAAGCTTCAGGGTAGTTACGGGAACCAAGATGGTATGAGAAAAGCTGGGGAAGGGAGCTGGGTGCGAGTAAAAGAACCATGCAGAAGAAGATAATCTGTTATGCTAAAGACTGTTGAAGTTGAGAGAAAGTCAGTCTTGGATCAGAGGCATGTTTTACTTGTGGCAGTAAGGCAGACAGAAGAGGCAAAGAGGCTGCCCTTTCTTGAAGTATAGGAAGGAAGAGTGCCTTGCCTACGTGTAGGCAGAAGAGTCTTGTCTTCATATGCCTAATAATTCTGAGGTACAAAATTGTATAATTAGAAGCAGACGTACCTGAACTGTGATGGTGTATAAACTGTCAGTGGATGTTACATTGAAGTTGGTTGAAGTAGCAATATACTGTGGAACAAAGGAGACTGTTCCCGCAGTAACAGTAGTAGCAGGGTGGTTGTCAAGAGAAAAGCAATAACCCAAAAAGGAGCATCCTGACAATTATACCAAATGTGCTGCAGAGGTCTTAATCAATTGTAAAGTTGTTGAAGAAGTTAAGTTAATCTTTGAGCTGTGGCTATTAAATTTGGAAAGAGGACATCCAGGATTACCATTGGTGCTGTGTTATTGGCTGAACTTTCAAGGGGATCTTTTCAACTAAACGCTGAAGAATTCCTACGATGAACTTTTGTATTGACTTGGAACTGGTTAAAGACTTTTCTTTGCCTTAGAACATTTGGAAAATTAACTTTGGAAAAACCCTGGGGAAAGGATTTCCCCAGCATAGGTGAAGGTCATCCAAAATGCTGGCTAAATACTGTTTATTCTTTTAATCCAGAAGTGGACCCCTTGCTCAGTGTGCTTAAGAGAGGCACAGCTTCACCTCACTGATGAGGCAAGACTAGGCAGAAAGACCTGTCTGGGGTTGCTGATGGTACTCTTGTTCAGAGGAGAATTGCCTAGCATTTCCGTACTGGACTGTCCTTGTGGGTGGAACAAAGACTGATATGCAAATGGATATTTCTCCTCTTCTGTGAAGTGTGCAGCGAGCTAAAACGTGGTTGTAGACCCTCCTGAGTGGAAGAAATTCCCTAGAACAGGGTATTTGACCTATGTTAGTTCTCAGTAAAGGGGCTCAAACAGGCCTTTATAATTGTATTCTTTTATGTTGTTTAGGAGTTCCTTTAAATGTTTTGTTGTTTAGTGTGAGGGCCAGTTTGTTTATGATAGGAGTTACTCCCTTAGCCTTTAGACCAGGTTGGGAATTCCTCGATAGAGTAGGATTAACAAGGATGTATTCAGCTATTTGTTTCTTAATAAAATGTCTATTCTTGAGAAACACACAAGCAGTTGTCCGCCTCGCATTACTTACCCCTCACAATTTCCAGCCTGACGCCGGGGAATATTCACAGCATGTGAATCTACGAAAGATCCAATGCTGGAGAAGCAAAGACTAAAATATAGTACTAAACATACAAGTATCATATGTTTCAGAGGATTCTTATTTCCTGACAAAGATAGCCCTTCGAGGTGTACATGTGCATCTGCAAATAGATTAAATGCCTGCAACAAGTGATTGTTTGGATTTTTGATTGGTCCGTGTGAAAAACCCAGGGAATTCATCCCTTCTCCACAAGAGGGAGTCACCCCGTTTGGGACTAGGGAGAGGGGGGAGTCTTATGCGATAGTATGCCTAGGGGACAGGGCAAAAGAGATCCCACTGGGGGTGAGTCCCAGCCTTAGTGGACAGACCCAAATAGCAATCTATCTATACCTGACTTGTACCCAAATTCCTCATTGTTAATGGTACAACAGGGTAATAAGGTGCAGGGCCCAGGCTGGTGTAGTTTCTGACCTGCAACGGTTACAATTACTACAAGGGACAAATATAAGGCTCTGGGAAGATGAGCCAAGAGGAGAGAGCCGCAAGAGGAGCCACTTGGCCATGGAGCCGCAGCAGGGAGGAGGACAAGTCCGGGGAGGAGGTGGAGTCGTCCAGACCCTCCTTGAATCCGGTGGGGACCGCGGTAGAGGAGAGAAGCTCGCAGAATGCCTCTCCAGACAAAAGGGTCTGGGGCTGGGAAAGCTCGGGACCACCAGCTTGCATGAAGTAACTATGGGAGTCCCCAAACACAGTTGCAGGCAGGAGCAACACCCAACCACCACATGGCAGAACACTGAAGCCAGAGTCACATTGAGGAAGAAGCTGAATAATGCCCTAGAGGGGTGTGTATTCAGATGGAGCCCAAGAAAGGCTAGAAATAAGAACTGTGCGAAGTGGGCTGACAAGCCTGATACCCTACACAGGGGTGAGCAAACCAGAGGCCCAATAAGGGTGTATATTGAGATGAAGAGCACATGAAGGCCTACAATTAAGATCTCCCCAAATTGGGGTGCCAATTGTTGGGGTGGTCATGAATGGTCCCAGTCATTATGAGGGGTTCATGTTGCATGCACCGTATTGCTAATTGGGGGTGGCAGTGAACTGAGCGCTGTGCTACAAATTCATAGGTATCAAAGGGTAGTTAACTATGGATGGGAGAGGTTACTTTAGTGTTCCTGTTAGTCTAGAAGTTGATGGATATTAACTTGCATGCGCGCAAAAAGATCAAATGTTAAACCCACCAAATGTAAAAGTATACATGTACAATATAACAGAATACATGGGGAATTTGTGAATCTCTGTAATTAATCAGAAACATGGTAGTCGAGGGCTGTTTTGCAAAGTCAACTTTGAAACTGGTTCTGTGAGGTTTTAGGAGCCGGGGAATTGGTGAATCCGTAACTTCATAACCTCTACCGTCACTACAGCTGTAAACAATAGCCATGAGTTTTTATGGTCTGATAAGTATCGCAGATAGTAGATGTAATCTCCTGATACCTTAGAGTGTGACAGAAGGTGTTTCGTTATTTATTTTGGTCAGTAGTAAAACGAGGGGCAAGCCAGTACCTAAGGATAGTCGGGAGTTGTTTCAATTGTGCAATGAAGTGGGAGTTTTGTAGATTGGAAAGTTTCAATGGAACGGTAACCTGGGGAATGAGATAGCATCACTAACTCAAAGAGAAATCATTCACCCAGCCTTCCTCATATCTCACGGAATATTCATGCAAGCCATGTGCAAATCAAGAGTTGGGGTTTAAACGCCTGACCTACTACGGACAAATCCTAAGAAGAAGCGTGCTATGAATATGATCTGACGATGACTATTAAGATAAAACTGGCCAATGAAAACGCAGGAATTGGGAAAAGATGGAATTTCTTTGAAGAGGGTTTTGTCCAATCATGTTTGGGGGGTGGATTGCAATAAAGTATTTGGGAGTGTTTGAACTGTTGCATAACAGTATAAAAGATGTGAACTGATGTGGTCTCTTAAGACTTTGGTTAGTTTGGTCCTGCAACACCATCTAACTGTTCCCTGGAGAATCGTACAACAAACTTGCTTCATGTACAACCGTGTACTCACTTCTTAAGTGGTGGGCATGTTTGGGTTAAGGCGATTAAAGGCCCATCCACACATTTGGTGAGCCAGGTACTAACCCACACTTTCTGAGACATCAGGATCTTCTGTCCACAACTCTCAGCTGCGGCACCTCACAACATGGACCAGCCTTCCATGCACTGTGAAAAAGAGGTCCGCGGACACCACATTGTTAGTGGATGCGATGCTGTTGCCTCGCTGTGCGTGATGACTTGAGTGAGCACCACATTGGAGCATCTCATTCACATGAGTGCAATTTTGTGGTGTAAAGCAAGGGGAATTGGAGGTAAAAAAGGAAGAATTATTCACCGTAATGATCTTTCTCTGAATTCTTCTCCTGCAGATTCCTCATGATAGATATCCATCATCCAGCTCTGCTGTTTAGAAATGTATCGACAGGGGGCGTAGAGAACCTCGACTCGGCCGTCGATAGTCCATATGTCTTATCCGGACTGTGCTCTTGATCGCCGGCTCCGAAAGTGACGTCAGGCAATCTATACATAGCACGTCACTACGCCCCAAGGTTCAGTTCCTCCCCCCACGTATGAACGCTGGAGAATGAAAAACCACAGGAGGAGGCTAATCAGCCGTTAAAAACTTTAACAAGGAAACATCCCAACAGGGTGATCCCCCACAACAATGATCTAAAACATTTTTTATTTTGCTTTTTAAAGAATGAGACAGAACCAGTCATCCAACAGCCATCACCAGATGCCTTCTTGTTTGGACAGAAGCGACAACCCACAGAACTTTCTGAACGGGGAATGATGGGAGGGTCAATGAGGAATCTGCAGGAAAAGAATCCATAGAAAGATCATTACGGTGTGTAATTTATCCTTCAATTGATTGCTTTTCTCCTGCAGATTCCTCATAATGATAGACTCCCAAAGTAGTTACGATAACGGAGGAGGGCAGAAAGATTTAAGCCAGTAGATTCTGGAGAACTGCCCTACCAAACCTTGCATCAGCTCCCAGTGCAACGTCCAAGGCATAGTGCTTGGTGAATGTATGCAAGGATGACCAAGTGGCTGCTTGGCATATATCCCTAACAGAAACCCCTCTCTGGAGGGTTGTAGAGACTGACACCCCTCTGGTTGAGTGGGCCCTGATGCCCGCTGGAAGCTCCTTGCCTGCCGATTGGTAACACTCAGATATACACAAAATAATCCAACGGGATAGGGTTTGTTTAGTGATGGCAAGACCTTTTCTAGATAAGGAATGGGCCACAGAACTGGTCTGATTTCCTAAACTCGGATGTGCGAGCAACATAGAAACGTAATGCTCTCTTGGGGTCAAGGCAGTGGAGCCGCTCTTCCTCTTTTGAGCGATGTGGAGGGTAAAAAACAGGTAAATCAATAGACTGGGACAGATGAAACTGGTTCTAACTTTAAGAGAGACTTTCTCACGAAAGAACTTCAGAAAGGGAGGTTTGCAGCACAAGGCTTGCAGTTCGCTGAACCTCCTGGCAGATGTGCCCGTGACCAAGAAGGCTGTCTTAAGGGATATCAGCTGCAAAGAACATGAGTGCACAGGCTCAAACGGAGCCGCCATCAAGTAGGTCAAAACCAGATTAAGATCCCAAACTGGGACAACAAATTGGGTTGGCAGAAACTTGTTGAGAAGGCACTTCAGGAACTGTGCCATGACTGGAATAGTAAAAAAGGAACCTTGGTCTGGGGAACTCTTGAACACAGACAGGGCAGCCAAATACCCTTTGACTGTGGCAGCCCGAAGAGGCCAGTGACAGAAGGAACTGCATCACTTTGGTGGTGGGGCAAGCGATGGGGCCAGTCTCGCATTCCCTGTACCACAACTCAAATCTTCTCCACCTGTACCCGTAAAGAGATCTAGTAGAAGGTCTGCGTGCAGCCAGCAACACCTCAAGTACCTCCTCCGAGAGGTCCCAGTCACCATACCTCATTCTCTCAAGAGGCACATATGTAGCTTGAGGGAATCTGGTGTCGGGTGGAGCACTCAACCCTCAGACTAGGTTAGGAGATCCAAACAAAGAGGCAACTGGTGAGGTGGACAGGTGGTCAGATCCAGGAGATCGGAGTACCACATTCTCCTCGCCCAATCCGGGGCGATCAAGGTCGCTCAAAATCTCTTCAACCTCTCGAGAACCTAAGGGATGACGGGAATCGGGGGGGAAGGTGTAGTGGAGAGGGAAAATCCAATCCACCAGAAACACATGGCTCAGTGCGCTGCTCGCTGGGAGTTTGTTCGAGAAAAACTGTTCGCACTTCTTGTTGGACTTGTTGGCGAGCCGATCTACTGCCGGGGTACCCCAGAGAGCGAAGACCTCCTCGAAGACCTCCTGACACACTTCCCACTCGTGTGAGACCAGGCTCAGCCTGCTCAGAGCATCCGCCAAGGTGTTCTCTGCCCCCGCCAGATGAACTGCAGAGACTGAGATTTGGTTTTCTTGCAACCAGAAACAGCTGATTTACCTCTGTGCAGAGTGGGTGGAAGTGCACACCATGCTGCTTGTTGAAGTAGTGCATGGCCACCGTGTTGTCCCTCAGGGCAAACCCGATGGCCCGCAACTCCAGCCTGTTGAAATGCCACCTGGCTTCTGATGGAGACCAGAGGCCGCTCACCTGCAAATCCTCGCCCTGGGCACCCCAACCCATCAGGAACGCATCTGTGACCACTCGGGCCTGGGTCCAAGGAGGCCAGAAGGGTTCCCTCCGACAATGACTACCTGGCTGGACACTGAAAAACGATCCATGAGCGCTCCTAGATACTGAGACCACTGGTCCCTCAGGAGCCACTAGAAGGATCCCATACACAGCCTGTCCTCTGGCAATCGAAGAATACAGGAGGCCATGAGACCCAAGAGGCAGAGGAAGGAAGCCGCTGGAAGGGTGGTCTGGTTCTGAAACAAATGCACCATCTGGGCTATGTTGCTGACTCTCTCCTCGGGAAGAAAAGCCTTCCCAACTTGGGTGTTTAGGACTGCTCCAATGATATGGTGTCGCTGAATTGGTGTCAAATGGGACTTCAAGTTGAGGGAGAAGCCCAGCCTGTGTAGTAGTAGGGCAGGTGTCTTCCAGATGAGACGAGAATTGCCCCACTGACTTCCCTCGGATCAGCCAGTTGTCCAGGTACAGGAGTACACAGACTCTGGATCTCCTGAGGTGAGCCGCAACTACGCCCATGAGCTTGGTGAAGACCCTTGGCGTGGAGGTCCACCCAAAGGGAAGCACTTTGAACTGATAGTGCTTGTGGCCTATGAGGAACCTTAAGAACTTCCTGTGCTTTTGGTGCATCGCACATGGAAATAAGAATCCTGTTGGTCTATTGACACTAGCAAATCCTGGAGTTCGAGAGCCTGGAGAATCTCTGCGTCACCATCCTGAATCAGTCTTCCTCAGGAGCTTGTTCAGGACCTGAGAACTCCTCCCTTCTTGGGCACCAGAAAATACCAGGAATGCCAACCCGACCCTCTCTGTTTGATAACAGGGCTCTCCGTTCTTCCTGGTGCTCCTGTCCTGGTTGGATAGGGGGAGGTGGAGTTTTGTCTGGAGGCCTCTTTAGAAAAGTCACACAATAATCCCAATGAATTAACCGCAGGGCTCAGGCCTCTTCCTGCCACTGGGGCCAATGCTGTGCCAACCGTCCACCAACCGATGTATCGTGGGAGGGCGAAATCAAAGCTGCTTAGAGGGTACGGCTTCTCATCTTAACGTTGTTTCTTCATGTCTACCACTCGGGCACTATCTCGGTCCAGGGTCCTCAACCCAACTTCCTTCGCTTTGATTGAATCCTGCCATCTCACATTAACTTCCTTCCTTCCTTCTTCCTTCTCCTGCCTCTCCCCCTACTACTCTCTCTATCCCTCCCCCTCCGATTGGTGTACCACGCCCCTGTACCTCATCTCAAAAAACTATCAAAAGGCATAGACCTCCATCTGGCGACTCAATGCCTGCTCAGCCAACACACACTCTGGCGACATCTGCCTCCTTCTTGAAGACATTGACCTCGACATTCTCGCTTTTACAGAGATATGGTTCAATGCCAGCTCAGTCACTGCTTTTGACTCCCACCTACCCAATTGCTTCAATATAATTTCCAAGCCTCAACCTCACAGTGCTGGCGGTGGGGTTGCCTTAATCTTCCCTGAGTGGGTTCCTTCTTCCATCTTACCTACCCAGCTCTACTCTTCCTTTGAGAGCCTGGTGTGGAAGTTGGTCATCTCACCCTCCTGCACCCTGACCATTGCTACCATTTACCGGCATCCAGGCGCTACCACCCTGCTCCTCTCTGAATGGGCAGATTTCTGTTCTTTCTTACTTTCATCTACCTCCAATCGCCTCCTCTTGGGTGATTTCAACATCCAATTGGACTCCCCTGTCACAGCATCCACTCTTCATTGACCTCTGCACCCCTGTATACCCTCTACAATCTCCTTTCTGGTCCAACCCACTGGGCTGGACACACTCTAGACGTACTCATCCACTCTGACATCTCTCCTCCCCACTAGTCACCCCTCTTTCTTGGTCAGACCATTCTCTCCTCTCCTCTCACCTCACCTGGGTCCCTTTGGCCCTCTGACCGCACCCCCAAAAGTCCTGCCAACCTCATTCACCAACATCCGCCCGATGAAACAAGTGTCAGCTGCAGCCTGCGCTTCCACCTTCAACCTTGCTCCCCCCCCTTCCTCAGAGTATACCACTGACTCTGCTCTCAGCAACCTCCACTTGTCCATCACCAAAACTCTTGACATTCTTGCGGCAGTCATGAGGATCTGCCTGAAACCTGCCTCTAAGCTAACACCTGGTACGACTCCGAACTTGCAGCCCTGAAATGAAAGTGCAGAGCGGCGGAAAGGAAGTGGCAAACCTGCCTGATGCCTCCTCTAAAGGCAATACTGACTCTCCTCTTGTGCCAAGGAAAGCAACCATATACAGGCACAGGCTTCCGGTGCATCCAACAACACAGATGAACATTTCAATATCTGCAGGGAACTAGCCAACCCTTCTGCAGTCTCTTCCTCCCCTTCCCAGGTCCTCTGCAATGCACTGGCCACTCACTAAGCCACCAAACTCAGGAACACCCTTGTAATTCACCCTCCCAACCCATCCCATACCCTGTTGCCTGTCTTGGCCCCTCACCCTCTTCCTTCCTCCCTCTGCTACTTCTCCCCCATCACACCTGAAGAAGTTACCAGAGTTGTCCGCTCCTTGAAGGTCTCTTCAAACCAGGTTTCCCCTTGCTCCTCCAGACCCATCACAGACATTGGCTCTTGCCCCTGCACTCGCTGATTTTTGTAATCATTCTTTTGCTACTAAATATTTCCCCTCATCCCTCAAGCACTCCCTTGTGAACCCCTCCTGAAGAAACATACAGCAGACCCTACCTGTCTCGCCAACTACTGCCGTATTTCCAGCACCCCCTTCCTAGGGAAACTGCTAGAGAAGTTAGCCTTGCCCCAACTCAACTCACACACTGAACTTGTTTGTGGTCTCCACGACCATCAATCTGGATTCCGAGCATCCAGCGGCACGGAAACTGCTCTTCTGAACACCCGTGAGGAACTGCTTGCATCTCTGGACTCCCAACTCCACAGTTGTCCTCATCCTACTCAATCTCTCTTTTGCCTTTGACACAGTCAACCATTCCATTCTCATACAAAGGCTCCACAATACCCTTGGTATCTCGGAACGGGCACTGGACTGACATCCTTCCTAAGTGACCGCTCGTCACAGGTCATCCTGGGCACCTTCTCCTCTCCTACTTCCTTCTTCACCTGTGGTGTCCGCCAGGGTTCTAACCTCTCCCCTTGGCTCTTTAACATCTACCTTGCTCAGCTGGCACGCCTCATCTCCTCCTCCCCACCCCCGCCTCAACTTCCAGTGTTCTGCAGACAACTCTTTTTAAAACTTCCTGCTGACCGTCTTGTACCTTCCATCATCCCTGACTGCCCATCTGCCATCCAGTTCCGGTGCACCTCCAACGATCTCTGCCTCAACGCCTGTAAAACCGAGATCCTTCCCATTGGGTGGTCCACTGCTCCCTCCTCCTTCCATTCACTCTGGCCTTCCTTCATGAGCTATCCCCCTGCTCCTTCCTCTGGAGCCAGAAACCTCTGCGTCATCTTTGACTCCTCTCTCTCCTTCCTCCCTCACACTCAGGACATTGCCAAAAAGTCCCACTTTCAGCTCTTCCTTCTACAGGAAATTCTCCCTTTTCTCACTTTCCTCCAGAGGCTCAATGTTACCTGAGCCCTGGTTCTCTCTAGTCTCGACTATTGCAATAGCCTCCTCCTGAATCTACCTTCTTCCACTCTGAGACCCCTCTAGCTAATCCAGAATAGGGCAGCAAGACTTATCCTTGGCCTTAAGTGCAGAGACTGCATCTCTCCTGCCCTAAAAAGTCTCCACTGGCTCCCGGTTGCTGCACAGATTAAATTCAAATCCCTCTGCATCATCCACAAGACTGTCTGGGCACGGGGACCACACAATCTTCAACTTTATCTCACTAAATACTCTCCCTCTAGACCTCTACGTTCCTCTGGCACCAACTCTGTGTGTAAAGCGTTTTGCTAAACAGATAGGAGGTTGATCGCTTTCCTCAGCTGGCTCCCTCCAATGGAACAGCCTCCCCCGTCCCTCTGCATCTTGATCAGGACTTTCTTAAATTCTGGAAGCTCCTCAAGACTTTCCTCTTTACCTCCTCCTTCCCTTCTTCTCTCCTTTGCCAATTTCACAGTTGCTGTGATTAGTGTCTTGGGCCCTTATGCATTCTTAGGGCCCTTGACCCCCCCCCAAACCCAATCACCCCTGCTTCAGTCTATCCTCAGCACTTTCCCTGGCACGCCCTCCGCCTTGGAGGCTTGCACTTCTATCCAACACGGCTCCAGGCTGTGTAGCACTCACATACCATGCACTTCAACCATGCACTTCATCTGTAGCTCACCCACAAGCATGGACACTCCAGCACTTACCCCCTCTGCCCTCTTCCTTGCTGCACTTCCACGTTCTGAAAACTCACAAGGCATAGTAGGTTCCGTCCTTTTTTCCTTTTCCCTCCACTGTTTTTAATGTGCTTACTCACTTGTTCCCTCCTTTTGCCCTGTGGTCACTTTGAAACAGTATTTACTTGCTGTATAAACACCTAACAAGCGAACAATAAATAAAATAAACAAATAAATAAATGTAACAGCCAACTTGGATTCCTTAAATTTCTCGAAGGATTCATCCACTTTCTGGCCGAAAAGCAGGCCACCTTCAAAGGGCATGTCCAGCAGCCTGTTCTGAACATTTGGAGAGAAGCCAGAAGTTTTTAGATAGGCTTGGAGTCTCATCATTACTGCTGAACCCATTGCTCTGCCAACACAGTCGTCTACGTCCAGGCCCATTTGCAATGACTGCTTGGCTACCTCCTTCCCATCCACCATTTAAAAATAAAAATAAAAAAACATCCCGCATGGCACCCTCAGGGACGCATTCAGCTGCATATTCAACAGCCTTCCATAAGCCAAAAGAGTACTTGGCGAATCCACATGCTATGTTAGTGGCTTTGAGCGCCAATTTACCAGAGGTGAAACACCTTTCTGGCCAATGCATCCGATTTCTTTATTTCTCTCTCTGTCCGTAGGCAGATTGGAAGTGGATGCCGCAGGTCTAGTGGAAATAGTGGCAGTCTGTATAACTAACCTTTCCGGGGAAGGGTGTGTGGCGAGGAAAGAAGGGTCTCCTCTTGCCGGCCAATAATTCCCTGTAAAATTGGCATTCACAGGGGGAATAGTACAAAGATGCTGCCATAAGCAGGCTAAAGGGTCCGCAATGGCTGGGTTGAATGGCATTTTATGCTTAACTGTGGGACTCATGTCCAAAATGTCAGTGAGCTTGTAGCCCTGAAGAGGCGTGGGGTTCAACCCAAGTGTGTCAACAACCCTGTGAACCAAATCCCTGAAATTGATATTAGCATGGATATAGGGTTGGTTCGGTTGTAACTCAAGGTTGGGGAAGTTTCCAGACCACTGGCGTCTTGTAGACCCTCAGCTAGGGCCAATAAATTGGCCTGGTTGCCAAACAAAAATCGACGCTGCTGACTCCCATGTAAATGGGGTCGACTGGGTCATGAGCGCCAAATATGGATTGCATCGATTAGAAGAAACCTGATGTCGACAGCAGCACAAATGAACAGTCACTGTCTGTCAGCGCCTATTGCTTGAGAATGGGTTTCAAAGCCAAAGCATTGGATGCCAAAGATTCTTTCAGCACAGAGGGACGCTCTGGGAACCGATGGGCATCGTGAGCCTCAGCCTTACGGCCCACCAGCGACTTATGCCTGGTAGGAATGACGCAGCCGCACCTACAGCAGCTTGTGCCTAAACATATCAAGCATGGAAATATTAAAGCTTTTCCACTCTTCCGGAGTGGTCGGCCCGACTGAGGGCTTACCTCGATCCAACGACGTTCTGGACATGCGTTGATGGCGGTGGTGCCACTTCTGCGCGGAAGACGAGGAATGGGTCCTGGAGTGGGACCGTTTTAGTCTTCTTGCGATGTTGTTCTTTCCCTTTGTCGGGAGTGCGCTCCTCCATCTCTGCCTTTGAGGACCGAAGGAGGGACTGTGCCAGAAATTTGGCAACCAGTCGGCCCAAAGCCAGTTTCCCAGCCCCCTTACGTACGGACTTGGGTTCTATCTTTGTGCACAACGCGCAGGCCTCCGTGCCGTGATCAACACCTGGGCACTACAGACACACGTCGTGGGAGCCAGTTACCAACATTTTGCCCACGCAATCGCGGCATCGCTTGAAGCCCGTGACCCTGTGAGACATTGCGTCAAGATTTTCTAAGAAAACGTATAACTAAGTACAAAAAAACTTTGAGTAAGCTCGAGTCATGGTTCCGATGCAGCGTGTAAGTGCGCAGAAAAAAGGAACTGAAGCATGGGGCGTAGTGACAGGCTATATATACGTTGCCGGACGTCACTTCTGGAGCCGTTGATCAAGATCCGGACAAGGATCGACGGCCAAGTCGAGGTCCACTACGCCCCCTGTCAAAAAGCATCCGAACAGCAGAGCTGGATGATGGATATCTATCATTATGAGAAGTCTGCAGGAAAACCATTGAAAAGGGGTTGTTTCATTGATTTAAGGGGTTATGGTATGGGTAGACGTGGAGTGTGGGTGTGAAATTAGTTGAGGTTGCGCAGATTGCAAAAGTGGATGTTTTGACAGTGTGATTGGACTGTTCTGTGTTGTGAGTCCCTTGTATATATTTTATTACCTAGTTTATTATTTTAGAGGTGTGAGGTGGTATTTTACCCCACACGGCCAGTGTGAGGCTTGTCCCAATACCCTTCAGTTTGCTTGGCCGGCTGGCTGGAGAATTTGCACCTAAGGGTGGGGTGGTATTTTATGGTAATTACAACCATAGATACCTTTCTGAAGTAGGCTCTTGATATACCCTTGCATTAGCTGTGCGGGCAGAATCCTCAACTCAGTCTTCATGGTTAGTCAAAGTAGTGAAGGAGAAACGTCCTGTAGTCAGGGAAAGACTATCTTGTAGTAAAGAAGGTCATACTAGTAAAAGAGAGAAGCAAAAGCAGTGGTGCTGTAGTGGAAAGCATTGCGCCCCTCCTATGCTTGAGTGGTGGAGATATCTCTGAATTATTGGCCTGTGAGTGTTTTTAATAAGATGCTGTCTTTTGTGTAAAAGTGAGAAGTAGAATTAGGTAAGTAGCTGAAGGAGGCAATTGCGGTATAGACTAGTACGGGGAATGAGTGTGAGGTACAACTAAGGAATTGGGTAAGGGCAAAAAGGGAGTTTTTGGTTAAAACATTTTTGTTTTGTGTCGTGGGTACGGCTCTTGGCCTATTGAGGGAACCTATGATACAGAGATATTTGAGCACCTGCATACCCTTTTACTACAAAGCACAAGGGCACCAAGTTAGAGAAGCGGTTAAACATTGAGGAATTATGGAGGATGTATGAAAAAGGTGATAACAGCCATAATGTTGAAATTGTGGGGGGAGGGCTGAAAAAGCAGGGTGCAGGAATTCCTTCTGCACCACCCCCATATGGGTGCTATCCTTGATCGCGTGCGGGGGGGGTACACAGACCTGGAGTTCGTACCACCATTTTCCCCAGTAGCTACTTCAGTGGTTGCGAGAGCGACACAGGTCACACCTCCATCATTTACGATTTCTACAAACTGGGATTTTGAGGAAAGTGGAAGGATAACACTCCTTCAATGGTCTGGAATACAGTGAGGTTGAAAACTCAGAGCGGGAAGGGGGTAACTCCCCCGACAGAAAGGTAAGCAGATAGATTAAGGGCTCGCTGAGGTGCTCGCAGTCTGTGGGAAGCACTCTGAGCAGTCTGTTCTCCATTTCCTTGTTGGTCTGAGGCATGACCAAACTCCCTTCAAAAGCCCATTCAAGCCGCAGGCAGCCGCGGAGCTGCTTGCTGAGGTGCTCGCAGTCTGTGGCAGTCTGCGGCCGTCCCGCTGCCAAAGGTAATGCCTGCCCGCCGGAATGGTGATGAAGGCCACTGGCTGAGAAGCCAACTGAGGCGGAGTGACGACAGCGGCTTGGAACACCGTAGTCCGCTGAAACCGTTGCCATGCATGAGAAAGGCATCATCAAACCTCGAAGACAGAATATGGCTGGATCCCAAGCCAATTGAAACAAAGGCTGCAACTTTGCGTAACGAAAATCTGACGAACTGTAGCAGCTATTCACACGAACACACTCCAACATCAGTGCTGATGGAAGTACAGCCTGCTAACAACTGCACGGCGCCTGACATGGCTGTTCTAGTCTTTGAAACCCTCTCCAAAGACCTGACAACGCTTGTTTCCCCTGATGGCAAAGAAAAAGGACCAATAAATCCATCTTCATCTCCCTCCAGCGTTAAACTCAGCCCTACGAAACCCCAGGAAGTGCCTGCTCCGAGCATGGCCGCCCACGTACCCGAGCACCCTGCTATGAGTGAGGGGGCGCCTGGGTGGACGAGGGACGGCCAGCCGCCTGCAATTTCTCCCTCCAGCCTCCCGACTTTGTCCGTCCTGTCATCGCGGGCCCTCTCACCTGGCCGATGTGGTGCTTTCAACCTGCAGCCAGTCGCGGAGGCGGCGAGCGGCTCTGTTGACACAGGCCAGACGTTGGAGGAGAAGGAGGGGGCGAAGGAGGAGTCTCGGAGGAACTGCTCGATCGAACCCAGGCAAGCGCCAGCAGTAGACCTGGCGCAGGAACGTGCGGCTTCACAAAGCGCGCTGCTCCACCCGGAGCTTGAACTCGCACTGGAAGTGACGTGCAGGCTGTCCCCTGACCGACAGCTAAAGTCAGAACAAACACTCTCTAATTCGCTCGACTCCAGCAACTTGAGAAAGTCAATTGAAGCGGCCGGCGATCAGAAAACACTTCCCATCATGCGGGAAGGGGATGCAATCTCCCCCGCTCCCCTGACAAATGGTAAAGTGGCTCAGCAAACACTTCCTTCAGCTAAGGAGTTTACCAAGGCCGACATCCACCACGTTCCTACCCAGGCGGAGTTAGCCAGCCCTCCAAATAGCTGTTCCAAGGACCACATTATTGACGACTGCTCTTACTCTACAATAGAGTATTCAGATGATGAAATTGAGTCATCCATCGCCAACCTTAACTTTCAGGCTACTCCCCTACGGCCAACCAACTCAAAGGGGCAACACTCTATGCCAACTCTAGGCACGCTAACAAGCCCCCCTAAACCAACGCTGCCTAAAATGGACCGGCTTCAAAATCAATCAAAATCGGTCTAAATCTGGCAAACGGACAGCCCACAAAAAACCCAAAGCGAAAAACAAAGCTCATTTGCCTCCATCAAAGTCATCAAAAACACCAACAACGGAATCTCTTGCCGACTTTTTCTCTATGAAAAAAAGGAAACTTTAAGCAGAAGGAAAAGGCGAGATGTCAGATGTAGACCTACTAGAAGGAACGTGCCAGGAGCCGTCCATCGATCCTGGCCAAAATACCCTTGTCCACCCAGGCTCGACAGACTCAGGAGGCCGAGAACGACTCGCTGCGCAAAATAGCCTTCCTGAAAAGATGGCACCTGAAGTCAGATTGGTTAAAGGAAACTAGAAGCCCCCCACAAGTGAAGGGGTGAAGGCCCCAACCTAAACCAACAAAAACTACGTCAGACCAACTAACAACGCAGTTTTCTCCTACCCAGATGTACCCACCAGAAGACCATATGTCTAGATGTCCAGAAAGTTCTAAGACAACGTCAAACTCGGCTGAAACATTAACCCGCGCTCTTACAATTTGCCTGGTCTTGAGGCATTGGAACGTGACAAGCTAGCAGAACTTTCTCTCTTTAAGAATCCGGCTCGTGTAACGCCCATCAACCCCGCTCTGATAACAACTGGCAATACCATGGTCAGCCGTGATTCCCAAACTATCCCAACAGTCTCCAAAACCCTGAGGAAATCATCAAGACCGAGTGACCTTACGGGTGACACTGGTCCCTTTACCCCTTCAAAAAGACCAGATCTGTTCTCCATTATGTCAACTAACAATCGCACTGGCCCCTTTCACCAAGCTTTATGAAGCTCTTAATGACACAGCTAAAGACCAATTGACGATAATGGCATATATCCAAACAAGACTCTCCTTTATTGAAGGGTACATCACGGCAAAAGACAGAGACAAACACCCCACGAAAGAGGCCTTCTCACAATCTGAGCAACTGGAACCTTTAACAAAAGGCCCGATCGCTACCCAAACGGAAGAGACCACCGTTAAAACGTTTGTTTACAGGAGGTGTCCTGAAAGAGTCCAAACTCAAGGCCCCACCCCTAGTAACCAGTACAGCTCTGGGTCAGGGCCAAGCAAAACTTGCAGACGCAGGTCCTCCTACTTTATCCTTAACCAAATCGAAAATCCAGATTCGGAAACCTCTAAAAAACGGATTTGCAATACGGACTACTGACCTATCAATTCAAAAAGATATCTAAAGACCTGCAGGGATTTCTATGATGACACCGAAAAGATGACTAGCTCGAACTAAAACTACCAAGCTCAGTTCTGTCTCCACACTAAAACAAGCTTGTCTGACTTTCGAGACAAAATCCATCGATCTTACTCTGCGTCTCCAAGTCAGTGAGTCACCTATTCCTTCTGACAATGATCAGGACTCTGAAAGTAGTGTCCGGTCACTTACAGAAAAAAAATGGATGGATGCTGCTTTAAACTCCAATCCTGTCTCTAAGGATACGGATGGCTTGGAGCTGAAAGATCCATCAAGAGGCAAAAGAAAGGCTAACCGAGATACCTCTTCTCAGAGCAACGACAAACCGGATTAGAAAATTCCAGTCTTAGACTCTCCAAGCCCCATCTTCCTTACTCTTGAAGAAAAGAAACTAAAACTTCTTGCAAAGAACAAAGATCTAAGGCCAACTCAATACCCAGCAGCAAGAAACTCAAAAGAAATCCATCGACCAAAGTCCGAGCCACGTTCCCTCAACAGAGGGACTCCGACGAGAGAAGTTAAACAAAAGTCAAAGTCTGACTGGTCGACAAGGAATTCCACGCGTTGGAGCTCTAGAGTGCATCTAAATAGAAACCGGAAAAGTCGCCACCCTTCATGAAGACCGAGCCACGAAATTCGACCTAAAACCAATTACAGTGAAAGATCGGCCAAACCGACCAGAAACCACGCCGATGCAAGCCCAAGGTCGTCCAGAAAGCTAAAACACGAGCACTCTAATAGGGAGAAAAGTGACGACAGTCGAAATAAAAGAGCTATGTTGCGACGCTAAGAAAGAACTACAAAAACCCACATCTTTCTCCTAGAATGCATCTGGAAAGAAGATCCTTTGTTCATTCTAAACAGAAAAACCATCTTGACGATTCTTCACCTTGTTCCATCACTCAAGCACCTCACATCAGATGAGATCACGATCGTAGAATTTTCAGATAAGAAGCGTGTGGATAGTGTTTACCTTCACATACAATCGCCTGCCACTAAATCTTACTGAGGCAAAAAACAAACTAAGATCTCTGGGATACGACCTAAAGGAATACGAGACAAGTGACTCGAGGAAATCTCTGTCTCACGGCAACCAACGTAACCTAAAAGCGAAATTACAAGGTCACAGGTCCATAACCCCTAGACCTACCTCTGATTATCGAAGTAGAACCCACAACAAGAAAAATCATCAAAACAAGGAACAAGCAAATAGGAGAAATTCTTTGTGGAATAAGTACAATGATTGCGCTGCCCACTCTACTGAAAGAAGAATTCCTTGCAGTAGAACGAGAGATAGACACATGAGAAAGAGCCAAACCATGGTCCGCAGAACTCCATCAAGTCCAACTAGGAATGACCAACTCTCTTCACCGAGGGCTCGAAACAGAGATCATCGCTCAAGTTCATTGGAAACCGAACGAGTGTCCCCCGGATCGCCAAAAAATTGGAACATTACAATCGACCAGGATATCTCCAAGCAGAGACACACGGATCCAGTGAACGATCAGAAATTGTGCCGTATACAATGGGCCTGGCTTCCGGGAGCCCTAACAGCTAAACCACGATTCTAGCAACCAGCAGTAAGACAGAAGCATAGACAACTCCATCACGTTATCAAAAACGGAGGACGCTCCCTGTCTGACCCTGGGCTCATGGAACACCCGAGGCTTTTCTCACTTGACATACGCCTCTGACATCAACCTAGGAACATTCGACATCTTTTGTGTTCAAGAAGTATGGATGCTAAAGAAACCTACGATCGACGGCTTCCAGATCACCTTTTCCTCAGCCCTAAGAGGACCTGCGGGCAGACCTAGGGCGGGATTATTAACAGCAATTCGTATAGGGTGAAATCTCCAACTAGTCAAAGTTGTATAAGACGACACCCACATTCTAGCCACCGTGATCCGACGATGCCCACCCCAACCTGCTATAAATCAACAGAAAGGCACAACGTACTTATTGATAAACGTCTACTGGAACCCGAAGGAACTCCCGACAGAGACATTTCTCTCCAAGATCGAAGAAATCCTTGATGAGGCAAGAACTGACGACACGATTGACATAATTTTCTGCAGGGATTTGAACTCCAAAATAGCGTTAAAAAGAACTGAAAACTCACTGGAAAAACCTCCTCCCATGTCAAAGGCTAACACTAGATCAACGATAGAAGATGCGTCGCTTAGAGGAAAGAAATGGGCCAACTTGATGGAGTCTTATGACCTGCACAACGTACACTCCTTGAAAAAAACCACTGACCCGGTCATTCCTACCTGGGAACTAGCAGGACGGCAACCCTAGACCATGCATATCTCTCTAGAGAACTTCCCAAACACGAAACTCCGCTCAACTTTCTTGAGAGCAAGACTAAACATCTTGAAAACGAATGAGACACTGGGAATTCGAAGGAAAACAGTTGCAAATTCCTGTCGCTTTTGCTCAGAGTCTAACACAATCGAAAGCCTGAAGCACCTTATCCTCAACTGCCCAGCACTAGTCTCTAACAGAGAAACCCATCTTGGCCACCCATACTCACAATTTTCTAGGCTGGATGAAGATTATTGGTGGGCTTTTCTGATGAATGGGTTGAATCGAAAACCGGTCATTGCAATGGGAAACCTCTTGCAAAGCCTTGACTTGGACTCTCTCCCCTAGAAAGGTCAATACCAAAGGATTTAACCCTCGCAAGCCAACTCAAAAGAATCAACAAAAAAGAAAAAAAAGTTCATGAGGAAAGGTCTCTCTTTTTTAAAAACTGTTAAATGCAGTTACACACAATAAAAAAATAAAAATAAAATTAAGGGCAAAGGAGCAAGAAAGAGTGAGGCCAGTAGTCAAAAGAGCAGAGTAAGGATTGAAAATGAAAAGAGAAAGAAGAGATTATGCCTTTTCCTGCTAGGAGAGAGGATAGGTTGCAAAGAGTGATAGATGCGCCATAATGGGAAATAATGAAGGAACTGCTAAGGCTAGTGGAAGAAGAGGTAGTGCTTCTATAGAGGCAAAGAGATGAAGAGTGGGAGGAAGTGAGAAGACAGGTAAGGGATGTAGAGGAAGGAAGGTGGAGACATGGGCAGGTTCTTGTTAGATTGAACAACTCGGGTATCAGAAAGGTTGAGGTGGATATGGAGAACAGGGATGCTGCTACGGGTATAGGGGCTGAGCAGGGAGGATGGAAGATGGCACCGTATAGTAGTGCCGATTGCGCTTCCGTGCCTGTAGAAGGTTCAGGGGATGTAGTAGCTGGAGTAAGGTATGAAGGGGAGGAATAGGATGTAGAGCAGGGCATAGCCACCGTACCTCCTGTTCTAGTAGCAGTCATCAAAAACACACCATGGTGCCATAGGACGCACAAGGGTACTCGCATGGCTGTAGCAAGTAGTAGGGGAGAGATGGAGGAAGCCCCAGAAAAATGGGGTAACTCTTTCCTTTACTCCAGAAGGGTCTGAGAAGGGAGTATTATGTCCCATAGTCACAAATGGACCGGAATAACTTGAAAACGCTCCTGTCGCTCACTGCATGGGTGGGAAAGTGGATTTATGCATTAGAGAAACACACTGCCGGTGTCATGCTGGCCGTAGGGGACATGAAGAGCTTATTCGTGACCCTAATGGGCAAGAGGGGAGATGAGCTTTGAAAGAGATCAGGGTATGCAGTAGTTCAGTTGGATACAAATACCCATGTTGGAGCAGCTTTTAATAATCGTAGGGCAAAGGTATGGGAGGCCTTGTTGATTATGTATCCCAATGTTCCTGAAATCAATTCAACCTTAGCTAACACAACGAAATTGACTGCTGATCCTGCCAAACACATCCAGTTAATTCAGGAAATGTGGAGGGCAGAGACGGGACAAGCATGGGATAAGAATGCAGTGATTTACCACATGCTAAAGAAGGGACTTCCCAAAGAAGTCCAGCATGATTTAGATAAAGTGGTAGGGATGGCGGCCAAGGCTATTGTGGATTTGTGCAAAATAAGACAAGAAAAAGAGATGGGAGAGTGTAGAGCAGGCATAAAAAGCAGAGGCTAGGCTTGTTCAAAATAAACTGGCAAAGATTTGTCTAGAAGGGACAGTAATCACAAATTCTATGGAGGGACAGCAGGGGTAATTGGGACAAAATGGACACAGTGAACCAGGTATGACACAGGGGTGGATGGACTGATTTATCCCTGGTCCAAGGCCAATGAGAAAGTTTCCAATGAGCAGGGGAGGATTTTCACGGGGAAGTGGGTCATTTGGCAGGTTCGGGGGAATGGGTGCTCGGTTTACTGGGCCGATAGTAAACAGTTATAGAGAGTACTACTAAGGGATTCAGTGTTGGTTATGTGGAAGGTTGGGACACGCATCATAGGATTGTCATAAAAGGCCACAGTACTTTAACATGGGAGCTCAACAGATGCAGGCTCTGAACCTGCCATATGCCCCGGGCTCTCTGCAATTGCAGCAGGCACGGGTGGAACAGAATTCAGCGGCGGGACTGCACAGACCTTCGGGATCCCACCGACCATGCCAGCACAAGCATCAGTGCAGACATGGGACAAGAATCCTTTACCCCAAGGAACAGTTGCGCACTACAATGGAGCAAGTCTTTTCAGGGGAAATCCTTTTTCTCTCTAAGGTGCAAATATAGGGCAGCCAACAGGGGTCTCTGATGTTTCCAGTCCTGTCCGTTACTACCGATCCGGAAGAGGAACACCGGATATGTGTGCAGGTAGGTGACCAAACGTTTTCATTCATGGTTGACACAGGGGCTTCAAAATATTGCATCAAGGAAGGCGAGTTCCCCATGTCAGGCAAAACAATGGACACAGGGATTCTCTGGGGCTATCCGGTTGGTTCCTTATACTGACGATCTTCGTATCAAGGTGGGTAATCAGAATGTATCAGCCCCTTTGTTGTATTGTAGACACCCCAGAAAATCCTTTGGGAAAGGACATCCTGAGCAAGTTGCAGGTGTAGATTGCCTTCATGGAGGGAGGCATTGTATGCTTGATGCTCCACGATTGTATTAGGTAAGGGAAGTAGCACGATTTCAGACCTATTGTAGCGACAGCGCAATTAATGGGGTTCCCGTGCATGCAGCATTGTTTCTTCAAGGGTTGATTGTTTTGTTGAGTTGGGTCCTGCGGATTAGAAATCAGGCCTGGTGAGTAACATTTGAGTTTTTATTTCAGCCTGATGTGCCGCAGGAAGTACGACCAGGCACCATTGTTATGATTCTTTTAGAGGCCTTAGTGATCAAGAAGAAAAGGTTGGTTCTCTCAGGCACAGATGAGGAAGGCAGAGAGTGGCACACAGTATTGTGCATCGATCTGACCTTATCGCTAAGAGACATGTCCAACAAGAAATTGTTTGAAGACACTGATGACACAGGAGAGATTGTCTTTGAAATTGGGGTGCCTTGCCAGATAGCAATGGAGCAAAAGGAAGTATTACAGACCATGCTCATTGTTAAAAATACATCGCCAATTTGGAAAGAAGATTTGGTAAATGTGCTGGACCATTTGTGGACCAGCAATCCTCATGATATGGGTCTGCTAAAGAGTGTTGGAGTGTTGGGGATAAAATTAAAGCCCAGTGCGATATTACCGCTGGTTAAGCAGTACCCAATGTGTAAGGAAGCAGACAAAGGGATTTATGAGACCATTATGGCACTGTTGAAGCAAGCCATAATACAACCTTTTGTGTGCCCATGAAATACGGCTATCTACCATGTGAAGAAAGTGAAGGGGTCCAGTTGGAGGATGGTCCAGGATTTGCGCCCTCTCAAAAATATTGTTGAAGCAGAATTTCCAGTGGTACCAAATCCTGCCACCATTCTCTAACATCCCTACTGGGTCGAACCACTTCACAGTGATTGATTTAAAAAATGCATTTTTCTCTGTCCCTTATACCCCAATTCTCAGTACCTCACAGCGTTTACGTATCATGGTCAGAGATTCGAGCACACGAGGTTGCCCCAATGGTACTGTGAATCTCTTGAGTCTTTTGTACAGGGTGGTTCAGATAGATTTGGGGAATTTACATGTGTCCAGTACAGTAATCCAGTACGTGGACAATCTATTAGTCTGCAGCAATTCAGAGGAGGAGTGTTGAGAAGACTCAATAATGCTCCTCATCCTGCCCACGGAGAAGTAATATCACCTGCACGAAGAATGGTAATGCCGGAGAGGGCCAAGACAGTCCAGAATACACCTCAGCCAGAAACGGTGAAAAAGATGCAGCAGTTTTTGGGGCTATTGTAAATTGTGGATCTTCGATTACTCTATTTATGTGAGGCCCTAGTGCAGGAACTTCACAGAAGGTGAACGGTCCGATAGAGTGGTCAGAGGAAATGGGGAATTGGTACTGTGAACTCAAGACTGCGATCATCTTGGTGACCCCGAATTACAAGAAGGCATTCTTTCCGTTTGCCCATTCAAATGGGCAAGTGATGACAGCGGTCCTGACCCAGCAAACATTGCTAGGTCACAAACCTTCAGCGTATTAAAGCGGACTCCTAGACCCAGTGATGCTGGGGCAGTTCTCCTGTGAGCAAGTTCTAGCGCCAGCAGCTTTTGTGATTCAAAAGTCGACAACCATTACTGTGGGTTGCCCAGTGACATTGTACATGGAGCATGCAGTCTTTGCGATTCTAGAAACTCTAAATCCACGTTAACGACTCAGAGTGTCAGGGTATGAGGGAATTTTATCAAATGCCTCAATTCATCCTGTGCAAAGTCACCTAGTAAATCCTGCTACATTTGTAGCAGAGCCAGTGCAGTCGGAGGATATTGTTCACGATTGTGCCACGTATGAGGGAGAAGAGTAAGAGGATGAATGTGAAAGAGGATGCCCTGGAGGGGGGTGAGGTGATTTTTGTTGATGGGTCTTCCACCATCAGCCAAGAGACGGGGGAGGCATACAGGGGCAGCTGCTGTGGGTCTTGCGGATGGGGAGTACTGGGTCGGACGGAAGAGACTGGTGCCTTCTCATTACGCTGCACAAGCGGCACTTATAGAGGCGCTAGAAATGAGTAAGGGGAAGGCAGTCACTGTTTATTCTGACTCTGCGTACATCACCTCCACTGTCCATTCTGGGTTATCAAGATGGCAGAGAAGAGGGTTTAGTTGGTCTGACGGGACCAGCATGCTGCTCTGCTATCCCGGCTAATTGAAACATTAACCTTGCCAACAGAGATGGGTCTAGTAAAGCGCAATGCCCATACTAATCACATTAATTCAATAGCTCACAAATGATGCCGCAGACAAGGCGGAGAAGGAAGCGGCATATATTCCTTTCACAGATTCCCAGAAAATGGAAACCATGTACCAACAGGTAAAGTTACCAGCCCTGTACACCGCAGACCCGGTGCTCCAGATAAAAGAAATGCAAGGTAAAGCCCCTAGAGAAGAATAGGAGCTCTGGAAAAAGAGGATGCAGTCTCTCGCGCACAGATTTGCTTTGGAGACAGGAGGTGACGGTCAAGGTAGTAATGCCTGCAGAGCTGCTTGTTTTGGCTCTAGAGCAACTACATTACCCGTTGCATACTTTGGCGACAGATCGCAGCAGAGCTCTTGGGGGACTTGTTCATCCCTAACTTACAAGAACAGGTAAGTAGATTTGCACGTAATTGCGTTGTGTGCAAGGAGTTCAATCCTGAAAATACCATGAGGTTGGTGAGGGGGGTCCTGCTCAGGGCCTCTGGTCCATTTAAGGAGCTTCAGATCAATTTTGTGGACATGAAAACGAGGTGCAATATAAACTTTAGATATCTAATTGTCATGGATTGTACATTCTCCCGGTGGCTTGAGGTTGGCCCCTGCGTACATCCAGATGGTAAATCGGCAGCAGGATTTCTGGTGAGAGAGGTATTTCCAAGACGGGGAATTTGCAAGGTCCTAAAATACGACAACCGAACCCACTTTAATTCCTTGTTCACCAAAATCACTTCACTGCTAGGAATAAAGCAAAGGTTGTGCTTGGTGTACCACCTGCAGGCCAACAGGATCGTGGAGATGCTCAAGGGGGTCCCTCAGGCCCTTTTAGCTAAACTATGTTCAGAGTTAAATAAATCATTGTTTGTGTGCCTTCCACTGCCACGGTTTTACTTCCGTACCCAGTCAGAGACGGACCACCAGTTGAGCCCTCACAAAATTGTGACTGGGAGTAGGCTACATACACCTCTCTCACCTACTTCTATGACATCAGATGCACATAAGACTGCAGCGGTCCTAGGAGAGGAGTCTAGGGAATACCTTAGAGCATCAACAAAAAGTGTTAAGATATCGTCACAGGTTGTGTCGTCTCACCAATAGACATCAGGAGAAGTGGCAGTTTGGCCAGTGGACAGAATTTCTGTGAGACATCCTGACAAGCACCATTTTATTATTTTCTTTTGAAGTTAGGAAAAACCACCATCATATCTATAGGTTTAGGTGAGGTTTTCCTATTTTAAATAAAACTTTTCCGTCTCCTATGTCTGACTTACCACAACTGCTATGAATTGCATTGTTAAACTATTGATCAGTCAATATATTCCCATTAAAATAAACAAACATTTTTAAAGGATATACAGTTCCATGTCCAGAGCAGGAAATGTGTGTTGGACAAAACCACGAAGATTGAAAATGCGGAAAATAAAGGGAGTATCAGTCATTTTCTCAAATCAACCTCTTAAGGGTTAAATGGCCCAACTCAAAGTGTACATCTGTGATGCCATGTTCATTGGGCTCATGAGTGATCGTTTTAGGAGTTTGGCATTGATCTACTTGCTCCAAGGGGGAGGCACACAGACAACCCTTAAATCCCCAGTTTGCAGTACTGCTATGACAATAATATGCACTGAGTATTTCCAGCATAATGCAAGGGAATTATTCAATCATGTGAATCTATGAAAGATCCAATGTGGCAGGAATGCCCTGTGATGCAGATCAGTGCTAACCTTACTATAGAGAAAGCAAGTAGGAAAGGATAAAAAGGCACCCCATGTAAGAAACCGACTTTATTTTGAATGTATTTACATCTTAACAGTAACACCAATTGCTTAACAACAATACTAAAACAAAAAGGGAATATTTCAATCCCTCCTTTTGTGGTTAGTTGACATTTGAAATTCCACAATAGAGGAAAGTTATATTGAAACTATCCCTCTTTTACACTGACACTTGTATTTTCACAGACTGTAAAATGATGAACGTGGACCCAAGTCCAGGTATGGTGTTCTCTACAAATTACCCCCTATGCTAATTCAGTGTAACACAGTGCGTTAGGTCAGCAGAATAGAGGCGTGTTGCACAGCACAACAACGTATCAGTTGAAGGACACAGGCCTGTGGCTTTGAAAGCTACTTAAAGCCCCCATCTCTCCTTCACCCAAACAGAACTCATCATTGGGGCCTGTGAAAAATATTGGTAGTGTAGACCTTGCCCACATATAAAGGCCCTCAGTTTCTCCTGAATGTCTGGCATTCGAAGTTAGTACCAGGAGTAGCCTATACACAAACTCCACAGGAGCTTAGCTGATTAAGGCAAAGCGGTGAGCCATGTGGTGTATATACTGTCAGTGAAGGCCTCAGGGTCTTAATCAGTAGGTAGAAAAATGAGGTAGCAAAACCACCCGTCTCAATGCAACGGTGCTTACCAAATATGGAATAATCTCTCAGGCTTCCACCTTCTGCCAGAATGGAAACAAGTATCAACTTGGCAACCACAAACACAAGGAATCTGGTCTTCACAAAGCCTGGCTGTACAATGAGGCATCATTTTCACAAGGAGTTTTTCTGGGGGCATGAGCATTTGTTAAAACTGTGGGGAATCCAGTAGGGCTGTGAATGTCCCCGTGGTCCGAAGCTGGATTCAGGTGGCACAGAAGGCATAGGGAAGATATGGCACCAACATATTTTAACCAACTCTCGAGACAGCTGTGAATTGTCTGTTCAGTTTTCGCCTCTCCCTCTGATGAAAAAACCCTCAACCCAACTAGTTACTGAATGGGTGATGGTTGACAAATGCTGTCATTGTGAGATGTGCTCAAAGAGCAAATCTTCTAATTCCAGGATGGAAGGAAACGTCAAACATGTCAATTTTGGCTTCAATCATCATCCTCATCTTCTATGAGTAGTCTCTTTCTTTTGGTGGGCCTGTGGCTCTTCTCGGAATCAGAGTCGCCTTCATTCTCCAAGTGCTGAGTCTCTACTTCACCTTTAAATGGGGAGAGAGAGAAAAGAATAAGACAAAAACACACAAATCGTCTCTCCTTCTGCAGTGTATACATGAAGAAAGGATTGAGGGTGGGACACTCGCGATTGGTCACTGCCTCGGACTGCCACTATCTACATGCGCCATCACCGTGTACTGAGGAGTGAGGCTCATCTGAACCTGTAGCTTGGGCGGTAGACACTGTCACTAGCAAACACTATGGAAAGTTGACAACAGGACCAAAGGCAGCTAGGCATGCAGAAATGGGTTATATGGCATTTTACTGACCCACATTTCAGAGGGGAACATTTTATCGTGGCCATAATACTAAAAAACACTGCATTTCTTCTTTTTCATAAAGATTTGGGGGTACCCCCCAATACCCGTGTTCTCCTACCCTTATAACGCCACCCCAATCACATTTCGACTCCTTTTAACCTCTAACACCACTAGCCCATACATATTGAATTAATATTTTCGGGTTTTCATTCTGTACTTCGATGAAGCGTACCACTGTTTTGTTTTCGGTAAAATGACTGGGTACCGCAGAAATGCTGTTAGGGCTTGGAGAAGTGCGTCATCAATGCCCACAAACACGTACTGGATCCCCCTCAAAATTATGTCTCCAAATATGTATCCTACAATTTCAACAAAGTATCTTCTACTGCTTTGGTTTGTATGATTTTATAAAAAGGTACATTTATTTGATTAATTCATTAATGTCATGCACAGTGCAAAGAATCCGAAAAAAGGGGGGCACAGAGGATAGTAGGAAGACTCACAATAACATTACTTCCTTTGATTTGCCCAGTAGTGCATACAATTCAAGTATTAAAACATTTAATATTTAAAATTCATCTCCAAACATTTTTATAATGTATCTTCAAATATTCCCTTTGTTCTACACATTTAGAGCTGTCAAGAATAACAATCACGTCGTACTAACACCACACCCTGTGTAACAATTCACGTAAACCCATTTAAAAAGAAATGGCTCCTATAACAATTTCTTCCAAGGAACCCTAATGGCCCAAAGTATCAGCTGCAGGGCAGAAATGTACAGAATAAACAACCTTGTGTTTGCTAGGAGGCACTGAAGAAGCAGAATGTATTCAAACACGAATCAGAGGAGGTAACTATTTCCTCTCTACGGACCAAACCTGTATAATCACTACCCCAACACAGAATGGCGGGATTACATGCAGAATGGTTGCTCAAACTGACTGTGCACAGAAACGCTCAAATGCCCGGCTCTTGCTATTCTCTCCAGTAGTTCAACACTCCCATTTGTCAGGTTGGGAGATTTAAAATAAAAATAAATATTTTAAAAATGGGGGCTGCTTACCTATGCCTAAAGGAAGGAGTTTTAAGGAATTGTTTGAAAAAAGGAAGCCTCACTAAAAACAAATGCCATAGGGGAATCCATACACACCGCAAGGCTCACCCCCCGAACTACATATTACATTTTGAAATCCAAGTATTTTACTCCCCTTTTTTGAAGTTTGCAAAAAAAAAATCTTTAGGGAGTAAAAAGTAATTCCCATCCCAAGGGGCTATTTCTGTTTCGGCAAGCAATGGTCTACTTTACATTAAAACCCTCATTTATTTTGCAATCCAAACCTTTTGGCACCTAGTATGTATGCATATTAAAAGGTTAATTTTTTAATCTTCAAGTTCCTCTTTAGATCAGGCACTAATATTAGAGTTCCCTCCTGTAGCACTGCTCTGCACTTACCACTGATCTGAACACAATATTCCTACAACTCTGTTGGTAGAAGAAAGGGGGCTCTTACGTGTATATTGTTTATTTTTGTTGGGATTATGTGTACTCCCTATATTCTTTGTTGGGGGGCATGTGCCTGTTTTAAGGGAGCAAAGTTGCATGTACACCTCTTGTTTGTAGGACTGATCTCCCAAACACCCACTAACAGGTGCACATACACTTGACAGCATTCTGTGCCCTCCTATTCTCATATCTATCTCACATGGAATCTACATCCTTTCTGGTGATGGAAAGTGGGCGGCCAAGGCAATCACCAACCATTCCTACGAGTGGCAGTCTTTTATGATGTGTGCTGTTGCATGGAAGGGAGATGTTATGATGTGGTCTTGTATTGTCACTGGCCAGGAGTGCATGCCATTGGAATGTTGATGCATGAATGATGAGCAGCTCAGGAGAATGTTGAGTGGGTCTGTGAGCGAGTGTTCCATTAATGTCAGTTGGGGGCCTGAGCTGGGTGTGTAAGGATGGCCGGTGGGTCTCTATCTTATATAGTTACCTGTCTCTGTATCCTGTGGTGTCTACTGTGACTGCTGTACGTATAAAGATAAACTGGTTCCTGTACAACTGTAAATATGTACAATAACGATTACCTGGACAAAATCTAATGGCTCCACAGCTGGTCTGAGCATGAATGATCTGAGCCCAACAACGTCTCTATTTATAACACAGTCGCCAAACTATTAGTGCAGATTGCTCAGGTTGACCACACTCGGTCACACAATGAAAAGTAAAAGTCCTTTAGCAGGAGTAGTCCCCAAACATTAACAGAAACCAAAAACACCTGGGACAGATGTAGGGGGAGCAAGCATTTCACACAAAGACAGGACAGAACACTATGGATAGTGTGCACAATTACAGCAGGCAGGAAACATTGGCATTCCTTTACTGCGGTCATGGTCTGCTTATATATTTGGTGGTTCTGCGTACCATTAAGATTACACAGTGCCAGAATGTACACAGCTAAGGAATCGTCCACAATGATCCTTGCAGGAGGGTCCTGCTGTTCCCAATACCCCTCCCCTCTATTTCAGGGTCAGTAACAGACAAAGCTTTGATTATTCCCTACACCTACGTCAACATTATTGCCCTATTGGAGTGGCGTAGGCTGTAACCGTGAAGGAGTAGCTCCTTGGCAATGGCTCCCACGCAGTGTTTGCTATCTGGTCCAGCACGGCTCTAGTATGCAGGGTTCTGGCGCAACCTTTAGCTAACCTTCACAGGCACCAAGAGTTTGACATTGGCATGATATACCTTTGCTCCCAGGTGCATCATTCTCGTCCTCGCTATCAATCAGTCGGCTTCTTTTACTAGACTTCTTCAGAGCGACGTCAGCTTCCCTGTCAGGTCGGGGGGAAAAAGAAATGTTAATTAGATCATGTGCATGTGTCCCTATTAGTGATTGATCTGAGACAAGGAGGCTTATTGTCATGCTGCAGCATCGTTCTCGTTCACCAGTCTATGCATTATTCTGCACTATGTATATTGTCAACACAAGGCTCACAAAAATGTTTCAGTATTCAACTGATCGTTTACACTTAATTAATCAAGACATAATGGTGATGTGGGAGGCGCAAAGGAGAATTAGTACTTTCAAAAGCAGAAGTTACACACAAGCACACCCCAACCCACGCCTGCTCCGTTTCCTTATGTTCCATCTGGATTTCCCAGTCCATTCCTTTTCTATCAGTTTAGGACACACCTGGCAGAGAGCATCACTGGGAGAATCATATAGATGGAAAAAAAGACAGTGGACTAGGAATACAAGAAACACTACGCTGACTTCTGAACCCAACACAAAAGGAATGAATTGCCATTTGTGTCTGTTGGCCAGTTTTACATTGGTGTCAGAGTCTCAATCCGACTCTGGTGAACAGCTCCTACTTAACTCCATACTACTGGAAGATTACAAAATATTCCTAATGAGGTGGCTGCAGTGGATCCTAATTATGCAAAAATGCTTTTCATGACAGTTGTCCCAAACTGGGCGTTGTGAGTGTTCAGAAATGTGAGGCAGACAAGTTGATGAAGGTTTTTCACAACTAGCCATTTTATTAACTTACAAGCCGATATACCCGGCACTGCCTGGGATTTTTTTTTTTTTTTTATAGATACCATTTGTTAGAAGTACCCGTACTTTAAGGTAGTTTTAAGCTTTTTGGGAGGGCTCTATAAGAAAAGCGAAAAAAAAAAAGATTCACTACATTTTTCGATCTATTATTTTAACAATGTTTTCTTATAAAGACTACAGAACACAGAACTTTGGACCTAATGTTTTCCTGTTGGAGCAAAGATCTAATATATATATATATATATAATATTATTAAAGTGTTATTTGGGTAAATAAACCTTTTAACACTACATATATGAAAACAATTCATTGCACATAACCATATTATTTCATATACCATTTCAACAATAAAATAAAAATTCATACAAATACAGAATCTCATTTCCTATAAAAACAAGCAAAGATATACAACTGATTTGGGGAACCCACTCTAGAACATGCAAAATTTAACGGCCTTTCAGAGAAACATGGAGATTCCAAGTTGATACCAGTGCAATTGCTTGAATGGCCCTGTGCCTTATTGATTGCGATACCGAATGCCAGCCTGACCGGGAAATGAAGGTGCTTGAAACTGAACAGCATATCTGTCAGAATGAGTGGAATTTGCAGGATGAATACATCTCCTTTTCCTTTCCCGGGAAACACTGTCGCTTCAGTTGCATTGGGCACCATTTTTCTAAGGGTCCATTCACCTCCCATATGCCTATGCTTCACCTGCAATTCGCCTTTTATACGCCTTTGCCTTCCATGGTTCGTCATCTGACATTGGATGCAGCCGTTGCCTCTGTGGCAGTGCAGCTTGACGTTCCTTCCTGCTTTCCGCACAGACCTTTGGGTCCTTTACTCTATCCTGGACGTGAGTGCGAGCCGAGGCCGAGTCTGTACCCGGCGGCTGGGCTTCTTGCGTCACGCCAGATGTGGCTGCGGCGCTGTTCTTTTGGAACATATCCTATTATCAGACACATCTTGGGAGAGCGATTCGACTTGAATATCATGGGCGGTCCGGTGTGGGAGGGTCTGTCTTTTCAGAAAGCAGCTGCCTGAACACAGAAATTACTGCTCCCTGCCCCCTGTGGACCTTGTAAGTACAAACACTGTAGGCTCCTGGTGAGTTGTTTTGCCAAACAACATTGTTGAGTGGGTGTTCGTCTTCCATTAATACCATGCCTGGGGGGAATAAAAAAATGGGAAGGACAGGAAAAATGCGCACACAGAAAAAGCTTGCGTTTGTCAGCAAAAAATGATATACTTCTGTCAGTTTTCCCTAGACAAGGCCGGGAAGCTATACCCCTAGCTACCATTGTTACAGCCAGTTCCCCAGTCCATGAAGGGGCTCGATTTTGGGAAGCCACACCCATAACCCTGTGATCATTTCTTTGACTCCTAAGGGTGATCGCCTATCTGAGGTATTGGCATTAAGTATTTGTAGGAGGCAGAGGTTGAGCACGGCGAAGGCTGATTTGCTCCCAGAAAATGATGAGAATATTGATCTGTATGGCAGAAGTAACACGCTGCCCAACAGCCTGATGTATTCAATAACTGTGGGAGTTGCTAATCTTGGCAACGCTCACACTCCTAAAAAGGATATAGCTGGGCCCTCCCCTGTTGCAAGGCCAGTTTTGATTACAAAGGAGAGTAAGATCAGTATGGAGATACAGCCTCCCCCTTTATCACGGTCTTCGTCTGATCCTGAGGCCAGTTCTGACTCTCATTACTCCTGACCAATGGTGGTTAATAAAGGCCAATATAACTAAGGAATTGAACTTGTGTAATAGTTTTCCAGAATTTTGTGCATGGCTGGACTCATTAGATAACTTTGGGGGGAATTATCACTTGATTAAGATGGACAACTCCTGCCAAACTGATCCTTTGCTCCCCCCATTGACACAACAAGCGCTCAGTTTCTACAGATAGCTATTGTCAAACTGACCTTCAACCTGAGATTTTGGTGCAGCCCGTACAAGGCTCATCTATACCAGGGGCTTGTCTGAGCGTTGATACCAGTCTTCAAACTAAGGCAATGCTTTCTGGTCCCCCGTCTGGTGCAGTTGATTACCTATCAGGACCAAATAATCTACCACTGATGGATATAGGGAATTCTTAAAAGAGGCAGGCGAGATTGTGTAAATCTGTGAATGTTCGAAAGTCTTCATCTATCTCTAGTAGTGTAAGACTAAGGAAGTCATCCATGCCGGGGATTAGTGATGAGACCATAAGGGACTTTGTTATGGGCCAGAGGAATTGCATAATTCCCATTGTCGAGAAGCCAGGTGGTAAAGAACCAAGATAGGCTTTAAGGAATAATGTTCTGGCCTTGCTCAGTCAAAGAACTGGGCCAGGAGTGGTTAGAAGTTCAGACTTGAAGATCCTACAAAGGATTGAGATTGTCGATTGGTGTTCATCGGGAAGTCGGGACTGTGTTTTGGTGGGATGTGGGGCCAGTAACTTGCCCCTCTTTCTTAGTCGCTACAGTTACTTGCCCAAGGGCTCTTCGAAATGAAACCTTATTGTGGGCTAGGTCCTTGACTTTAAACTTGTGTATTGTGTTTTGATCGTGATTAATTGCAACTGAACCATGTTGGCCATTCATGCTATGTTGGTTTCTGTTTTATGTTTCTTGCTATTTTAATTTACTGTATGTTTTTATGTCTTTTTTGTCTCGTACAGCGCTCCGATGCCTGCGGGCTTTCAGCACTATATAAACAAATACATTTAAAAATACACCAATGCTTCACCTAGCCACAAATAAAATTTTGAGTTTATTGAAGTCAATGTTTAAAATGTACATGGAGATTAATAATATAATACATACCAAGCAATATTGCAATAGTTACACACTTAGGTACATTTAAAAAAGTAATGCATTTTGTTAGAGAAATGATGCTTAATCAAATGAATTTCTGTTTATATTTTTTTTTAATGTATATATGTTCTTAGTGTATGCAATTAGAAATATGATGTTAAAGTGGTATCCCTTGTTGAAAAACATTTTGTTCGCCTCTAAGATGAACTTGAAGCATTATTGTTGTATGTGTAAGGCAACAGGTCCCTTTAGCAGTGATAACAGAAGGGCGTGACAAACGCCTCACTTTCCCTAACCTAGTGAGGATTTCCCTGCCTATAAAACAAAGACTAAAGGAAAACACTATGAAAAGGAATCTGTCCCTCACACTTGTACATAAAACAAAATCATATAGGTATTCAGATGGCTATTCAAATTCAACAAAATAACAGTTCTACCCAAACACAACTTATGACCAAATATCCTTGTAACCAGGGTCGGATCCCATTCCCCAGAATTAAAGCAGGATTTTTACAAATAAAAAGTTCCAATTCGTAAAGTTATTTTTAATAGTCCAGTTCTGCTACAGTGGCAACACAAAGTTTCTATCAATAGCCAGGTTTTGCTTAAAACACCTTCACTTTGTCTTATGATTAAACAAGATTCATCCGTCTTCAAAATAATGTTTTCCACAAACTCTTGTCTGTCAAACCAAAAAGTCTTTGTCGTCACTCTTTCAGTGAATGTTTCGATATAATTCTCTTTGAAAAAGACAACTTCTTCACATTTCTTCTTTATAAACAACAATGTTCTTGTCAGGATGATTTTACCACTGTTCATAAATCATTTTACTGGTCTTGCCATTTTCTTACCACCACAACCTTACACCACAAGGTAGTACTTCAATATCTTCTTCCTGGGCCAATAACCTGCCAGGACTTCCACTAACAATCCTTTGCCTGGTATACTCGCCTGCCAGGATGAAACTCCTAACACTACTACAAGTACTCTGTGGTGTGGTTTGCTTCAAACATCAATAACGTCTATGACTTTCAACAACATTGAAATTCACAACTTCTTCCACAAGGATACAACACCCATTGACACAGTTTGTTCCACTCACCGGTTTTCCACATGTAATGCAGGTTATATTTCTCTCCCCTTTGACACTTTCCCCAAGGAGGGCTTCTCTCCTGCCATTTCTGAGTTTCTATTGTCACACCAGTTATTTGCCGGTAAGGCCTTTTATCCAAGTATGTCTCTTTAAGAAAGCGGTCTGAGCTTTTATGTACAAATGCTCCTCTTTGGCTTGGGCAATGTTGGTTTAAGTCTTGTAGTATTGCTCCCTCTTTACTTTGGCAATAATAGCTGTAATCTGTCTTTACTTGCTTTCTCTCAGTAAAGCTATTGCGCCGAAACCACTTTCTCTCATTAGTTCAGTATTTGTAAAGCATGTTAGTAACAAGTGGACTATCACAGATCGCACTGGAGTCATCACACATAGGCCAATCACTGGTCTCTCCCTGCGCATCGGCTTGATCTGCCGCCTCTGTAACTTCTTTTCTTGACAGTACTGGAGCTTTTGACAGCTCTGATCGTGCTCGCGTCTTTCAAAAAGGAAGTCTGCCATGCTCCCAGAGTACTTGGTGCACGCCAGCCACCGGAATCAGACAGAGTGGGGGAAGCTTCTTTCCCTCATGGGGCAACCTGCTGCAGTACCGCTGCATGACTTCTGCATGTCAGGTCCCGTGCTGCTATGACCATCTTGTCTCTACAATCAGCTGCAAACACACTAGCGGCTCCAGCTTCTGCTGCTGCCACTACTGCTGGCCACTACTTCTACTGCTTTTGTTGATCTGAACCTGAAGGGGATTTAAATAATCAAAATTCCCACTCAGGTGTAGGTCAGAAACACCAGACTGCATGTTCTGCTCTGTGATTTCTGAACCACTCTTCCTCGTCCCAGTACCTATGGTATTATGGGACTTGAAGTGCCTAAGGTTCTTATTCTCCTTTTTTATCACAAGACTCGATTTTGCAATAGGCCACTAAGATCGTGGCATCACTAGGGAAGTTATGGGGGTTCTCCCAATTCTGCTGACCCCAGTCCCCATCCCGTGTGATCCTCCCGCAGAAGACTACCCCGAGGGTCAGGAAACATCTGTCTTTCCACGGTCCCATGAGAAGGGTCCCAAGCCAGGATCTTTGGGATGATCACCTCTGATTCATCACTTAACTGGAGTCTAGAGTGTAATGCTTGTAAGTAGGCCAAGTTGAGATCCCAGATCACTGCCTTTACAAATACAATCCAGGAAAAGTTTTTCTGAAAATCTACTAATTCATCTTTGACTCTGCCAGCATCTGCATAAATCCCTTTAGGACGGGCAATCCCTTGGATGGAAAAACATTTAAGAATACACAAGACAATCCAGTTAGCTTCGGCCTCCTTGCCTAGGTTAGAGAATACAATGGGAAACAACCTCTGTAGAAGTACAGGAATGAGTGGTGGTTTCTAGAGTATTACTTGGCCCCACACTACTATTAAAGCAGCAGTGATCTCAATAATAAAGGTGTAACCACAAAATATGAATGGTATAACTCCTCCAAGGTAGATTGGGCCGAGAGCAGGTAATACTCTTCAGAAGGGTGTGTTGGCCAACATGTAAACTTCCAAACAACAATAGCAAGGTAACAAAACAAAAAAAGGAAAATCCAAATCAAGTTTCTATACAAAATACTAAATACAGTATGGGAAAAACTAATAAAAACACTAACAAATCCATTGATGAAGAAGATGGGCACTTTGGGGAAGTGAAGAACATGTGTCCGCAGGCAAATTCAAGAATTTATGTCTTACGGTATAGGTATTGGATATGTCTCAAAATGTGACCACGACTCTTAGAACAAGGCCATAGGGACAGAACCACTGTTTAAACCTTTTATCATATTATGTAGGCTTGACAGCATCAACCCAGGAGCCTCAGCACTTTCTGAAGAACTGAGTCAGTGAGCGGGATTGACTGGGTCCAACAACAGTGTGATTCAGCAGCAGCAACTGCTAAAATTTAGAAGAATCTGGGAAATGTGTAGAAGATGTTGAGTCGCCACTGTTCAAAGACTTGATGCGTCACTGTTGAGGATAAAACAGAGATTTGATTTCGGCCTTGAGTGAGCTTGACTGGATTCAACAACAGTTTTGCTGGTCGGAAGCAGAAATACCTTGAGACTTAAGAAGCTGGGAGACAGGCTGGTGATGTCAAGTCAACGGGCTCGATGAACGAAGCGTAGAGTGTCAGAAGCAGCTCCGTCCTTGCAGTGGGTCAAATGTAGCTGATGTTGCTTATAACGGTTCAAAGACGTTCGAAAGTGTAGGGAAGAGGCAGCTTCTTCTGGTCCTGGGGTGCTGTTAGACCCAGTCTTTGATCTCTGAAGAAAGAGTATTCCGTATTCTGCCCTAACCAGGAAGGTTGCCAGGGACATTTGCAGGTTTGCCACTTCAGCATGCAGAGTCCTGGGTACCAGTGTTCAATAAGCAGTCAGGCTTGCCAGCAGCAGGTCAATAGAAATGTTCTCCTGAAGTGGGTAGGAAGAGGGTCTGCACCCTTTTTGGAGATCCTCATCTTCACCCCAATGGCTGGGGACTTTGTACAGACTTTACCCCAACACGTTTCCAGCAAGATCCCCTTCAAGAGGATCTAGGTCATTACTGTGACTCCCAGAAGTCCGACGGCTGAAAATGCCAACTCCCCCCCCCCCCAACCCCTTTACACCACATACATACACGGGGGGAGACCCCTGCAGCCCCACATACTTCAACATTTTGGTAAATTTCCATTCAAGGTGGTTCTTCCAAAAAGATTAAAAGAAGTGTAAGTGTGTGTGTGTAAGTGTGTGTGTGTGTAAGTGTGTGTGTGTACGTGAGTGTGAGTGTGTACGTGAGTGTGAGTGTGTACGTGAGTGTGAGTGTGTGTGTGTGTGTGTGTATACAGTTGGAGGGTAGTGGACTCACCCCATTAAATAGTCATTTTGCTATAGCAGATTAGTCCATTCCAAGCCTTCGGTAAGGGGCCAACTCCTCCTGCATGGCACCTTGCCTGCAGGAAGTCAGAAGGGGTCACTGGAAGGAAATGTGGCATAGGCATTTTCATGATGGCGTGATGCATATTTCGTGTACAGATCCCTTCATCAGCCACACTATACTTTCCCCTCATCTTCCTGAGTAGAAAAACACTCCATTAACGATCCCCCTTGTGTGACCTGTGCATTGTATTGCAGAGGTACCTAGTACAAAGCTTGCATCCTATCCCATGTGTGTAGCTCGAATTCACCAGGGATGGTGTCAATCTTTCACAGAAGCAAACAAAGGGAAAACCCTGAGTGCAAGTCACAAAGACCCACCTCTGAGTGTAGCTCACACACTACTATGTTTGAAATAAGTCTACTTAGAAAACCTGCCCATGCATTCGATTCCACGTGCAGTGCTAGGAGTAACATAGTATTAAATGCACACTTCCAAAGTTATATGGAAAGTCTGGTGGACGGTAGTACCTTGGTTCCTCCTGGGTCGTTGACCAAGAACAGGAAATACCACAGTAACAAAAATAACAGCTTCAATTCAAACAAGCTGATGACATTAGCACAATCCTCCTAATTCCAGAGGTCAAGGGCTCTTAGATGGCTGTGAGCCACAGCTTTAATCTGATTAATCTGTTTCAATTGATCTTCACTTCATTCTCTTTACCCCACTACTTCTTTTTACCCTTATCAGAAATCATCTCAACCATGGCTTACCCCACCACCTTTGCTCTATGCAACAAGAACTTTGCGGCCTCGAGAGATGCAGGCATAGCTCCTTTTCTGACGCAGATCAGTTGTCTTTCTTTTCCTATCACACACAATATGACGTTCTTCTTTCAGCTAAACGCTCATACTATTCTGATCTTCTGCAATCTCAATCTGCTCATCCTAGGTGTCTGTTTGTTTAAATCGCTTTCTTGTCTTCTTTCTCCCGCCTCTCCCGATTATTCACTTAACTCCATTCTAAATGCCTCTGAATTTATCTACCTATTTTTCTTCAAAGGTTGCTACTCTTCGAGCGGCCATCGTCCCTTCCTCAACTGTGTTTTTCTTCCCCAATCACCTTGTCCACCTTGGCTATCTCATCTTTCTGTCAGATTTCTAATTCTGATGCTTCTTCCTTAATTGCTCTTGCCCACCCTACTGCCTCTGATCCGATTCCTTCTTTACTTATTCCTAGGGTCTATACCTCGCTGGTTTCCCATCTTCTCTTCTTACTTCAACCTTTCCTTCCTCAATTAAATCTGCTTCTATTCTTCCCATTCTAAAGAAATTTTCCCTTGGCCCCTTTCTCCCAGCTACTTTTTGACCCATTTCTCTTCTTCCCCATCTCTACCAGCTTCTTGTCTATTCACAGGTTTCTACTTTTGTCACTGAAAACTTTATTCTTCCTTGTTCCCAGTCTGGCTTTCGTCCTCTCCACTGAAACGGCTCTCCTTTCGGTTTGTGATTCCTTGCTTGTTACTCTAACCACTCTTCTCTTTTGATTTTATTGCATTTATCAGCAGTTTTTGACACTGTGGATCTTACTGTTCTCCTGTCTTCTCTTTCTTCTTTTAGGTTCTCTGGTTGTGTTTTATCTTGGTTTCATTCATATTTATCTAACCAAACGTATTCACTATCTTGGGGCAGAGTTCTCTTCTGACACACTAGCTCTTCTTCATAGCGTTCTATACAGATCCCAGCTTTTTCTGTCCTTTTCATCTTCTATTCATAATAATCTAACCTCTTGTCTTCAGCTATTAAATCCTGGATGTCAAATCATTTTCTCATCTTAAATGCTAAATTCTCTTGTTTCCCACTAATAATACTACTTCTCCACCCTCTTGTCTCATTTCCACCTTCACAACTAACCTATTTTATCTTCTGCTCGTGATCTTGGTCTTTATCTGGATACCGATTTATCCTTTTCTCATCACATCTGTATTACTTCACATGCTTGTAGCTATCATCTGTTTAACATTCGCAAATATTATCCTTTTCTTATGCTTGATGCCACCAAACATCCAGTGTATGCAGGCTTCTTTCTCCCATGTTTGAGGGGTTCTGAAAGAACATTGGTAGTTCTATGGATTGGTTCACATGGAACTTTGAAATTAATTTAGGCGAAAATTGAGGGTGAGTGCGCAGAACCGCCTTATCCCTGTGAACTGTAACGAAAGGGCATGTAGTTCACCAACTCTTCTTATAGAAGTTATAGCTACTAGGAAGGCTGTCTTATAGGTAAGATCTTTGAGACTTGCCTTATGCATAGGTTCAAATGGAGACCCGATAAGTCTGGTTAATACCACATTCAGGTCCCATCTGGGAGCTGGATTAGAAATGGGGGGATGAATCCTCTTGACCCCTTCCGTGAAAGCCTTAATAACTGGTATCTTCCATCACTACACCTTCTTTTGTGACGTGGTGTAGGCTGAGAGAGCAGCTAGGTGAACCTTAAGGGAATTAAAAACCAGGCTTGAGTCAAGTAAATTAGTCTGGTACAAAACAATATGTGTAGGAGAGCAGTCCATGGGGTTGATGCTCTTAGAGTTGCACCAGATGACAAAACGCTTCCACTTACTGGAATAGCAATTTCTTGTTAGGTTTCCTTGCCTCCCCGAGTATGTCCATACATCTCTGAGGGAGATGCAGGTGCCCGAACTCTATGACCTCAGGAGCCAGGCCACTAAGTTCAATGTTTGCGGGCATGGGTGAAGTGTCTCCTGCGACAACATGTTGTACGGGCAAGGCAGTTTCATTGGAGGAGATCGTGACATCTCCATCAGATGAGCAAACCAGGGTTGGCAGGTGTTCCGCTCACCTGGTCTGTGCGGGGACGTTGGGGCACGGTTGGAGCACTCCCAGGAGTTGACTCCCTTGGATCGCTTCTCTCCCCAAACTGCAGCGCTATTGAGGGCCCGGGGTGCTGGTACTGTTCCTGAGAGAAGATGAGAGGCGATGTGAATAACATGGTGGTGCTGTGATTCCCCTCGACCCTTTCGTGCCAAAAGGTAGTGCGCAAGAGTTTGCCCATGCAAGCTCACCTGTATTGATGTAAAGATGGGCTCTCCGTCCTGCTTTCCTTCAGCAGGGTCGCTGTGGATGGACCAAGTTGCGTCACTGGTCCTGAGTGTGGAGGTCCAGACCGGCTGCGACCATTCCGTCTTGAAGGTAGGTTTATTGCTATGATTATTGTCTGTATCCTTTGTGATAATTTTCCCCAATGATTATTGTCCATAACCATATATTGCCCTTTCTCTCCCTAGGTATGAAGATGGCCCAGGAGCACGTGAGGATGAAAAAGTCTGTCCCGGAGAACCTACTGGTGGTAAGTAGACTGTTCCAGAAACCGCGCCAAGTTCGTGAGTTGCGCTGCTTAACGTGTTATAGTCTATGCAATTGTTCACCTAGTGTTTTCTTGTTCCCTCTGCAGGTGCAGCTGGTCAGTATTAGCTGATGGACGTTTTCCAGTGCCTGCAGGCTGCCGGAGATGAAGATCCGCGTAGATGCTGCGCCGGATGATGGCCCTGTGTAGATGGGAGTTCGGAACAGGTAAGGATGATAGGCGGCGGATGCGGCTGCTGCAGAGTCGGAAGCGGTAGCAGAGCTTCTTTAAGCGATGGCGAGGCTGACTCAGGTAAGATGCGCACAGAGACTCAAGAGTCGGAAGCAGGTAACAGGCGATCCAGCGATGGCGTGGCCTCAAGGTAAGATGCGCGGAGGGAAGCCGATGGAAGTGCTTCTAGCAATGTCATTGCTGATTCCAGGTAAGATGCTGGAGGGTTCCGGAGACTGAAGATGCACGTTCTGAACCAGGTAAGTGGCGGTAAGCGTTACGCTGCACTAGCAGACTAATGCACCAGCATGCGGGTGCGGCCGGCTTATATAGCCTGGCCCCAGCCACTCCCTTTAAGCCCCACCCTGTGGCCCCCACCTTGCCACTCCTCCTGCCTTCTGCACGTGCCTTCCCTGTATTGGTAGGGCCCCGCCCGGCTTCGATGCACGTGCTCTCTGTATTCTGTGTGCAGAGCACACTTTGTAATGAGCTTGGTGCCATAGGTGCCAAGACTGGGTCCATTGGGACCCTGCAGGTGGTCAAATGATTGGCCCTTGACCAGTGGCCATGACAGAGGGCCCACATGGGGGGCCACCAATATCATTGCGACTGGTTCCTGGTGCATCTTGTGCATTATCTTGAGTAGGGGAGTCGGGGGGGAGGGAGCGTAAACAAATGTCCCTGACCATGTTAAGGATTTCAATCCGGCGACACACCTTGGTCTCAGCCTAGGATGTAGCGCTCAATTGAAATGCCTTTCTCCTTATTTCATGCAGATTCAATTTGAGACGGTACACAACTTGTATCACACACCCTTTTTCAAATACCCCGGGTCACAATGGACCATGAACCAGGCTGGTTGGTGAAATGCAATATTTATTTAGTTTAAAATTCAAAGGAAATCATACAATTTTTAATATGGGGCAGCAACCACCAATGGGGTGATGATTACAATGAAAATGGAATCAAGACACTTGGTTACCCCTTCCCCTAGAACATATACACAGAACAATTGAATAGGAGCACTTTTTGATTTAGGAAAGATAGCACCCAAGTTGGGCAGGGGGATAGATATATCTCACTGGTACAATATATAGGTGAAAATAGGTATCTAACTATGAAACAGGATGAGATATGCAAGATATAAAAAGGGTCGATTTGAGTAAAATGAACTGTGAAATAGGAAAGGAAATCAGTTGTGACAAATACGGTTTTACTTTAAACTAGAGTATTCAGACTAGACCACCAAAGATGGGCACAGTAAGATCCAAGGTTGATTCGAGAGTTCAACCCCGTCACCCCAGCGCCCAACCCTGGCGGAAACCAGTCCGATCACTCGAAATATGATTTATGACTTAGGATTAAACAAGACAAAATTGAAAAGAGATGGCACTAGCACTTAAAAATTAAGGACAGGATACAGGGATAATTCAAACAGTTTTAACAAGTTACCAGGGTAAAAATAGGATTGCTTAGGTAGTGGGATAGAGACAAAGGCAAGACAAGATAGGCTGTGTATTTCTATGGGGTAGGGATTATACTCGCAGTCCACTTTTGAGCTATGGATTTTTGGACAGTCAACAGGGTGTGGTCACCACATGGCTGGCGTGCCTGGCAAAAGACAGCTAGGAAAAACACAGCTGGGCAAGGTCTGGTCACCGGGTAGCGAACAGCTGGGCAATTTGGGTCACAGATAGAGGGATGTAATCTCCTGGCAAAGGACAGTTGAATGGCAGGATTGCAACGGGCATGCAGGTAATGGGCAGCAAGCCAGATGGGTTCAGGATGCTTCCCAAAAGAATACCACAGCTTTTCCCTTTGGTTATTTGGGATTTTAGTAGGGTTTCAGAATTGAGGCCTTGTGGAAGGGTCAGCAATGCTTAGGCCATGTATTTGGGATCAGCAAGATGGATGGAGCAGATCAGGAACGCAGCGCAGGAACTTCAGGAAGAGTGCGCGTCTAGAGTCTTGTCAGGGACTCTTATTTATAATGCATAGTGACATAATCAAAGTATATGGCTGGGCAGGCTTAACTAAGCTAACCTCTAACCGACTGGATTGGTCAGGGGTGCTAGTCCCCGCCTCGCTCTCAACTGGTTGGATTTCAAGGTAGAATGTCAGATTCATGATGCAAGTTTTACAATGTTCAAAAACCTCCCAGTTCCTTTAGCTAAAATCCGATTTTGCCACAAATGGTACATTTATACAGTTGAAGTCTCTTAGCAACTTACATGAACAGGTTACATATTTTATGCAGACCATTCCACTCCAACCCTGAACTCTGAGACACATTGTTCTGCCCTTCTAATACTTTTTGGTAAATTTGAGTATGAAAGATTCGGCCTAAAACTCTAACTTTTATACACGTGTGTGGATTATCATAAGGGATGTAAGTATTAAAACGTGCAACGGCATCATGGATACTTTCCTTACAATCCCCAATTCTTTGCCATTTCTGTCCCCAGGTTGTCAGTGACTTCTACCATGTCTCAAATTATAAAACACAAAATCACTTTTAAACTGCGAGATTTTCACATTTTTACAAAGTCCTGCTGCAGAGATAAAAGTCTTTACATTTTTATTAATAGTCTTTGGACGCAAATGTTCAATCTGTTCCCCATGTGTGGGCCTGCCTTCCAAGGCCACCCCCCTTCAGGGGCAGGGTCCTGATAGAGATTTCCTTGAAGCTTCCTGTAGAAATCACGAGGAAGTGTGACTTTTCACATGTCCTTATCCTGGAAGTTCCATTGTCAGAGGGTTCAGCGTAGACCAGATTCTGTCCAACCTAATAATTATCACTGGGGTGTTAGTATCTACTGAGAGACCCTTTTGTTTCAGTCACCCTCTCAGCAGAAACCTGAAAGTTTATGGTGGTTCCCTTTCTTTGGGGGAAGCCTTCGCTCTGCCAACTGGAATAACATGTTTTTGGGAGCTTACACAATCCGGCCCAGGCAGTTTAAAACCTTTATTTTCTTTTATTAGGTCCTGAATCAAAAAAAACAAAAAACCTGTTGAATAAACAGCCCATATGTGTTTCCCAGCAGCCAACCCCTTCACATTGCTAGCTACAGGGCAAGCTTTCATTCAACATTTTACTTTTTAAAACAGGCATTTTTTTTTCTTTAGTTTGCACAAGCCCATCTTGACACATGGGGTGAAAGCTGGCATTTCTTTTTAAATTCAGTTTTTGTATTTGCCTTTCCAATATGGTTCTATAGCTGTAGCCAGCTTGTTTTAAACAACAGTTTGTACAAGACGAAGATCTCCATGAAATTGACATGTGCACAGAAAGCTATGATTTCTTTTTAAACCGTGATTTTGACGCTTGATAGCAAACGTTAATCGCTTTTCCGTGCTGCTGAAATATAGCTTTTGTGGATTTTTCTCAGATTTGGTTTGACAGGGCCTGTCCTTCAGAAGTCATGATGGTCTGCTGGAGCGCAATGTGAATGTGGATAAGCACAGCAGGGTCTTATTAATAACATGTTGTGATAAGGAATCGGAGGAAGAGAGCATCAGAGCGGCATCATTTTAAAGGTGAAATGCATCCTTTTTCAGTGGGGACTTTGGGCTTTCAGCAAAGCAGTGCTGCTTTTTCACTCTATTTCCTTTGTATATGTAAGAACACACTGGCACGCTCCCTCAGTGTCCCCCCTTGTTCCACCCTGCCCAATGTGTGCTTGGCAAGACGGTGCAGCCAACTTTGTGTTTGTCACGCTCACCAGGTCTCCACGGGAGCGTAGCACATAGTCGGATGATCGTTGTCTGCACTGGCGTAGCTCTGGTGCTATGATGGCGTCCTCTCCCCTGTTATCTCCCCAGGAGGTGTTTGCCTGCAATGTTGGAACAAGATGTTAGCTGAGTGGGTTGGATTGGTCCGCTTCCTCCAACCTCCTGATGCCCAACACCTCTTCTGGCTCACCTTTGAGATTGGTGAGATTGGCTCTCCATCCTGCTTGACTTTCAGCAGGGGCGCAGTAGGCTCAGTCCTTCTCCGGGCACAGTTACTTCACTGTTCCCGAGTGGCTGTGGCTGAGTTTTGGGAATGTTTGGATTAAGCGGGTAAGTCTCTATCCCAATGACTGCTTGGAATAGATGCTCAAAGTCTTGTTTTTTCCCAAGGTTTAAACGTGTTTTGCCTTTCCTGCAGGCGCGGTTTTGTACGGAAGTTTGGACGAAGAATCAACTCTCATAGGATGCAGAGCAGGTTACCCCAGGTGAGTATTAGCGCTGATGAGAGGCGCTGGATGGCTGATCAATTGTTCGTTTTTGTATTGTGCGCGACTAACCTGATGTTTTCTGTTCCCTTGCAGGCGTGGCCCCAGGATGAAGAACAGAAGAACCGCTCCGATGTATCCCGGAGGAAAGCAGCTTCCCGGGTGAGTATTGGATGCCTGCGCGGAAGACCTCTTCCCAACAGGGATAGCGATCAGAGGACCAGCTGAAGACGAGACCGATGGATGTGAATTGCAGGTAAGGCCTGTCGCTGTAATAATAGCTTTTCTTCTCCTTCTCTTCTTTCAGGCTCCGATGGTTGGAATCTTCGAATGGGCGTGGCTGTAGAAACTCGAGGACAGAGCAGACATGGTGAGCGTTACGCTGCAGGAGTGCAGAAATACACGAAGCGTATTCTGCCTGCAAGGTGTGGCTTAAATAGCCTTGCAAGTAATTCCAGGTAAAGTAGTCCCTTTACCACACCCTGTCTCTCAAGGTAAAGTAGTCCCTCTGCCACACCCTGGGTATTCAGAAAGGCTCAGCCTCACTAGGCAGATCAAGTAGTCCCATACAGTTCAATCCATTTCATGAGCCTGGCGCCAACAGCGCCAGGACTGAGTCCATGAGGCTCTGGGGCCCTCCCTCGGGGCCTGACAAGTCCTTCTGGGAGACAGGGACCGGGGCGGGCCCAACACTTCCAGGGGTTTTGGAGCACGCACCATGACAGCGTTGCTGCAAAACGCGGTTTTGGTGCAATGGTGCTCACTGGAGCCAGCGCAGCCATTTTGCTGTTTCTGCTGATGCGCAGCTTGGTTATGAAGAAATTCTGTTCAGTGGGTCAATTTAGCCCACAACCATGTTATCCAGACTCTGTTCCCCTTGGACAGTTCTGGGGGAAGCTGGAGGCGTAATCTTGGCATTGAGAATTCTCCAGAGTTGCAAACAAGTCGATCTCTGGGAAGCCCAATTCTGCGAAAACGTTGGAAACTATGTCTTTGTGTAATCGCCATTCGTACTCTTTTGGTAGTGGGAAATCTCTGCTGAGTACATCGGCCAGAAGATTGAGTTCCCCTGGAACATGTTGAGACAACAGAAACATGTGTTTGAGTGCCCACTTCCAAATGTTCTGGGACAGTTTGGACAGCCCTGGAGAGTGAGTGCCCCCTTGCTTGTTCAGGTAGTACATGGCCGTGGTGCTGTCTGAATGTATCAGGACCATTTCTCCCTGCAGTTGTGTCTGAAAAGCTTTCAGTGCTTTGAATACCGCTGACAGTTCCAACAGGTTTATGTGGTTGGATGCTATGTCCGACGGCCAAATTCTGTGCGCTGTGTGTTGAAGCAGGTGAGCTCCCCACCCTGTGAGAGATGCGTCTGTAGTTAGAGTGGCCTGAAATGCGGGGGTGGTGAAGGATTTCCCTTTCAAGAGGTTCTCCCTCGACCACCACTGCAGCGAGAGAACAAGGGCTGGCGAGACAACCAGTACATCGTCCCATTGTCCGCTGGCCTGACACCACTGGCTGTTGAGCCACTCCTGCGTTGGACGCACGCGCAAGCACGCTTGAGGAACCAAATAAATGCATGACGCCATCATTTCCAACAGTCACATAGCTTTGCGTACCTTCACCTCTCGACTAGCTACATATTGAGGAATTTGAAACAGCCTGTTTTGGACCCTCTCGTAGGAGGGGAAGACGAGGCCGTCCTTTGTTCGAATTAGAGCTCTTAGGAACTGTTTGACCTGACTGGGGTCTAGGCTGGATTTCTTCTCGTTGATGGAGAACCCTAGACTAAATAAAAGATCTATAGTTCTTTTGGTATTTGACAGACAGATTTTGTGGGAATCCCCTGTTATGAGACAGTCGGCGAGGTAAGGATAAACTGGGATGGATTGCCTGCGCAGATGTGCTGCTGCCACTGCCAGTACCTTTGTAAATACCCTTGGTGCAGAGGCTATGCCGAAGGGTAGTACTTTGAACTGATAGTGCTCGTCTTGTATCATTAATCTGAGATATTATCTGTGCGCCAGAAACATTTAAATATGCAAGTATGCATCTTTCATGTCCAATGTTGCCATGTAATCTCCCTGTGTGAGCAGGGGAATTACTTCTTGCAGAGTGACCATACAAAACTTTTGGGGTGTCACAAATTTCTTCGCTGGGTGCAAATCTAGTACAGGGCGGGCACATGGTGAGATCCTTTTGGGTACAAGGAAGTAGATTGAATAAATACCCTTGTTTACCTGTAGCAGAGGTACGACTTCTATGGCGCCCTTTTCCTGCAGGGTCCCGACTTCTTGTAGCAGGATACACAGTTGTTCTGGCGTCAGGAGTCTTGCTCGTGGTGGTCTGAACTGTGGGGCGCCGGCAGAATTCTATACAGTTCCCGTGGGCAACGGTCTTAAGCACCCACTGGTCTGTATTTATTCCCTCGAAGAAAAAAGGTTAGCCAACCCCGACCAGGGGATGCATGGGAGGTGACCCGGAACTGCGGGTCATGAGGCTGGGGAGCTTCGAGGGGTAGAATTCTGGCTCCTTCCTTTACCAAGTCGTTGCCCCCTTTTGGGGTATGGGGTGGTGTAGCTGCTGGTTCCTTGGGGAGAGGACCAGTTATTCCCTGAGCTGTATTTATTTTGAGGGAACCGTTGCCCACGAAAGGAACGTCTAATTCCTGCTTCCCCTTCTTTGTGAAGGTCTCTGGGTGATCTGATCCACAGTCTTAAGAGTATCATGCTCCTTTTTTGCAGTTTCAAGGGCTCAATCCACTGCCTATCCAAATAAATGAGTCTCTTCCACTGGTTTCTTAGAAGTGAAGCTTACGTTTCTGGCTTGAACCCAGATTTCCTAAGCCATGCGTGCCTCTTCAGGAGGGTACCTTGAGCCAAAGATCTTCCGGCTGTCTCTGCCGCATCCAAAGTATGTTTTAGCATACTTTGGTTAACTTGCCTGCCCTCTACCACTGTTGAGAGCAGACTGGCTCGCAGTGGCTACAGGACTTCTTGAAGGCCCTCTTCTAGCTTGGCCCATTGCACATCAGCATAGCTGGCCAACAACGTTTTATTGTTTGTGATTCGAGTGGAGTAAGCTCCCGCCGCAGTGATCCTTTTCCCCAGAGCATAAAGTCTCTTACATTCCTTGTCAGGGGATGCCTCCACAGTAGATAGGGGAACCCCTGCTCTTTTCCTGGTAGTTGTAAAAAACAATGAATCTGGAGTAGAATGACCCCAGAAGGAGAGAGGGTTAGAGGGGGAGGGTCGGAAAAGTTTCTCTACCCTCGGATTCACTGCCCTGGTAAGTGCAGGTGTTAATAAAGAAGGGGCCAATCTTTCCCAATTACGATTCAGATTAAGTTACTGGGGTAATGTGGGTATAGTGATCCCAGTCGGTGGCTGTGCAGTGTTGGTGCTAAAGACACAGAGGAGAAAACCATGGTGGTGGTGGAGGGGAGAGCAGGGGCTAGGAGCTTTCCCAGGTGCAGTCAGGTAGCAAAGGGGCTCAATGCATCAGGCCACTGGAGGGGAGTCCGCAGGAGTCATAGGTTGAAGCGACGTTGCCCTTCTACTGGGGACAGGGGAGGTGGAGTCAAGGGAGCACCAGAGCAACAGCACCACGGTAGGGTTGCTGGTGGAGATATGGTAGATTCGGAGCACAGCGCCACGGGAGAGGAGTTCAGCTTCAGCCGGTGGCAGGCCCAGACGTTGCTGGGGTAAAATGGGCACAGTGCTCTCAGTTGGTAGTTCAGGTGCAGTATTGGTGCTGTAGTCACCGAGGATGTGCCTGAGGATTCGAGGATGTGACCGAGGTTGGTTGGTAGTTCAGGTGCAGTATTGGCGCTGTAGTCACTGAGGATGTGACCGAGGATTCCCAGCCCGACGACTGGGCATATTCAAGAGCATGTGAATCCATGAAAGATCTAATGCTGGAGAATTGGCCTTTTACCTTTGTATATGTCACAAGTAATTCTATGTATGGTGTTCCCCATTTGGCAAATATTACTTTGAGTGTACTTGTGCCTAGATCCCACTCATTCTCCTGCAGATTATGGTGGCAGAGGCTGTCTTCCTAGAGGTATTACCCAAATTGTTCGTTTACAATTGTTCGAATGAACAATTGACCGAATTTACAGGGTCACAATTGACCTTTTCACAAATATACATATATATATATATCTGTTTGGTAATATATATTTATTTTTATATATGGTGGTTTGGGGGGTTTGGCGTTAGGTGGGGGGTTGTGGGGGGTTTCCCCCCACATATATGTTACAATTGACCTTCACAATTCGGTCAATTGTGAAAAGGTCAATTGTAATTCGAACAGTTGTAAAACGAACAATTCATATACAACCTCTAGAACTTATCTACCCCTGGTACGTGTTCGGAAAGTAGGGATATTCCCTTTTGATGTACCAGTGCCAAATCAGCTGTGCTATTTGGGATAGGTTTGGGAGTGTGCACTTGCCGATCTGTTGATGTAGAGCACCAATGCGGTGTGACCCTATGCAGACATGACAGCTCTGTGTATGGAACTGCATGAGTAACGCAATTTGCCATCAGTTCCAAACATTTTAAATGCAACTGTGCTTATTGGTGTGCTCACGTCCCCTGGATGGTAAAGCCTATAGATGGGTTCCCTACTGTGGAAACAGTTATAATAATTATCTGCCTCGGGTGGTGGGCAGGTTAGGGTTTTTTGTGAATAACTGACCTTTCACCATGCTTTCTTTGGGTATGCAGTGATTTTACCAAATTAAAAATAACATTTTTATCTAAACATTTTTGACGAAAGAAATACCTAATTTCTTTGAAATATATCAATGGGGCTTGGCTAAGGCGTTAAAAAAGGTGGGGAGGGGTTTGGGGTAGGTTTATAAACAAAGGGAAATGGGGAGGCTTATTAACAAAAAATGTTTAGTTAATAAAGTTTTCGTTATTTTTTAATTCAGTAAAATCACATGTAGCCCTTTCTTGGTTCACCACTTGAGGAAATGAACAACCTTCTGTGTAACTACCACTAGATACTCCCAATTCTGTCGCCCTGTGACTATTGTGTACTGAGTCATTTCTGGAAGGGTCTCATGTGGTCTATTCATGATGCCATCAAAACTGTGTTTGACAACAGATTAAGGCGAACTGTTACGAGGATTGTTTGAATCCTTTCCTGGGTCAGGAAGGCTGCAGCCTTATTTGAGTCTGTTCCATTGCTAGAAATGTAATTCTTTTGGATGCAACCAGGCTCGATTTGGGTGCATTGACTGAGAAACCTAGATGGTGTAACAAATTGTTGTGTGCAACGTACACTGTTTGGCACTGTTCCCAGTCGTCCAGGTAAGAGTAAATGTGGACTGTGTCTACACAGGTGAGCCACAACCACAAATGGCACCATTGTGAATACATGCAGATCTGATGTTATACCAAACAGAGTATTCAGCACTCCCACCGCAGAACACATACTTGGAACCAAAGGTATTTTCTGTGTTTTAGGAGCACGGACTTATGAAAGTATACATCTTACATGTCCCCCAGGGGAAGGACCGCTTGGCCACAGTAAGAGTTTGGGTAAAAATGGTGGTAGAGTGGCTGTACATCTGTTACTGTCACTTTTCCACACCACCAAACTCTGATGTGGGAGGTGAAGTGGTAGGTTGACTCTAGCAGTTAGGTCGAGGTAAAGGCTCCACTTCAGATGAGGACTACCTCTGCCATTACTCCACTTGCAATCTTGCAGTAAATCCGCAAGGCCAAGTGGCATTAACAGTAAATGAGTCTGGCAGTTATTCCAGAGCAATAGTATTGCCAAACTCCCAATGAGGCGCAAAAAGGCTTTTTTGGGGGGAGCAAGGAGTACTTTTAATAAATGCCCTTTTCCCCGTCTGTGGCCCCATTTTCAAGGAGTGATTTTAAATCTGTATGAAATAATAGAAGGTGCTCCCTTTAAATGCACAATCGATTTCCTTGGTGTAATGTTGTGCGGGGAAACCAGGAATTCAATGCAGTAATCATACTTTACTGTGTTTAGCACCCACTGGTATACAATGATTTCCTCCCATTCATGGGAATGTTGTTTTCTTGCCCCAAAAGGGGAAAGATGGGAGAGTACCCGATATGCGGAGTCACTGTTTTGTGGCTGTTGCAGCTTTGGCAGTGTCATCTCTTCCTTGTGCTCTGCCTCTCTTGGGACGATATTTTACCTGGCAATATTAGATTTGGCTATGCCCCAGCCAGCCTGAAAGATATGGTGGTAGGTTGGTGTTTGCTGTACCAGTCGTGCCTTTGTTGCACCTCTTCTGGAGAATGGGCAACATGAGAGGATCCCGAAACTACGCAGTGTCATTCTGATTTTTGGCCTCTTAGGGGACCATCAACATCTTTGCCAAAGAGATTTGTTATGTTATCCAGCATTTCTACTGCACCCTTCACCACCGTTGAAGTCTTAGGGCAATAAATCCAAGGTTTTCTCCATCTAATTAATTATTAATAAGTGCGGCTTGTGTCTCAGGGTGAAACTAACTCTTGACCAGAAACCCCTCTTGATGGAAGTTGCGTTAGCTCTTATCAGCCTAATTTTTTGCTGTATCAAGTATACGGTACAATTTACTTACCTGTAACTGGTTCTCCAGCATGGATCTTACATAGAGTCACATGCTATGAATATTCTGTGTCAAGCTGGGAATCCTCTAATATAAAGCAGTATAGTGTAAGGGTGCAGATGTCCGACTCGGACACACGGATAGCATGATTTTGGGTAAAGACTTTTATTAAAGGAAAAAGGGTTGGAAAAATATCTGTGTCCCTCAACTAAGAGGGGTTTCCTTAAATCTAAAGAAATTTATGAAAATGTCAGGAAGTTCAAGACTAAAAACAGTCAGTCGTCGTCGTGTCCAAAGAAAACATACTTTTGCCCCTAACACTAATATACTGCTATAACTGTACAAGGAAATGTCTTTACTTCAAATAAACAGTGTTCTTGGTGATCTCAGTAAACAGAAAGTCTTCAGATTCGCTGGTAGTACATTGATGTAAAATAATGTAAACAAATTACAAGTTCCAAACCAAGGGTAATGCTCCTTTGCCCCAGATTTATTGTCCTCAAGATACGGGATGGCACGCAAAGAATTGTCTCTTGTGTTCCCAGTCCTTCAAGCCCACCAAATTGGCATTCTCCTCTCCTAAGTATAGGTTTCACTTTATGAATTCCAGAGTCTCTGTTCCCCTGTTTCAATCTTCTAAATGGAAGCGAGTCCCTGACTCACAAAGGGTGATCCTTCTAAAATGTCTCTTCCACTTTGCCCTACACCCTCCTGGTTTTAGGCTTTGGTTTCTGATATGGGTGCGGGTGCCAGACTAGCACACGTTTCTTGCCCCATGGTTCACTCTCCTGCCAAGTATGCAATTGCAGGGTCTCTCTTGGATCCCCAACACTCTTCTTCCAAATGTTATATTTACCCTCAAGCTTCCCCGGACCTCCAACAGATGCTGGTAAACCTGTGTACCTGTTCTCTGTCTTTTGACCGGTACCAGCGTTTCCTCAGCTTTTGTGTTGTTCGTGAAGGCTCCGGCAGCTCCTTCGTGAATGGCGGGTTCTGCAGCAGTTCCTCAGGTGTCTTTCTCCAGTTGCATATCCTACCTTGCAAGCGGTACGCGGGTGCCTGGGTCGCCTGGAGGCAAGTATTGGCAGCAACTTTGTCATCCTTCCTGTATGGACCTTAGTCATGTTTTCCTTCCCATCGCTTTGTGGCTTCTGCTGGGCTGCTCCCTGCCCACCCAGTGCAGACGTCCTGATGTTCCTCCTCAGAGGATCATTCTGCCTGAGCTTCACAACTGAGCTCCTTTGAAACTCCTGCACCAGCCAGCTGTGTTCATTCAGGCACTTGACATTGCAAATAAGACTAGACCGCTCACTTGGTTTCCTCAGAGTAATCTTCTTCGTCCCAGTACTGGTTTGCCACTCTGAGGCAGGACATTCAGAATTTTCTAATAGGTTAAGGTTTTCAAGTATGTAAGATTCACCAACCTTACAGAGTATATTGGTTCTGCCTACAAAGGAGGGGGAAGGATTTGGTATCTGAGAGGTGACGAGGTGTATTAAGGTGGATGAATACTGCGTTCTCTGGGAGCAATCCTCCCCAATTCCGTAAGGGGCTTCCCTCCCCAATGCGATCCTCCTTCGGTGCACCACACCCAGGAGATTATTGTACTGTGGACGCACTGCCCTTGCCTCATGGGAAAGGTCTCCCACTAGGGAAGAAGGGAAGACATCCTCAGATTCGTCACAATAGCTTTACGCAAAAACTGCTTGTCGTTTGCATAGCCTATTGCTGTCACTTTGGGCCATCCTGCCCCAGCCAATGACATTGGTCCTTCCACCTTCAGATTTGATTTTGAACATGTAAAGTGGCAGTAGCAACCAACAAGAGCCAGAGAGGAAAGAGGGAGATGTTGCATGTGAATTCATGCAAGACCCATGCTGGAGAACAAGAGTTACAGGTAAGTAACTTGTACCTTGTCCAGCATGGGTGTTCCATGGATTCACCTGCTATGAATTCGATTACACAGCAGTACACCTACACAACCACTGGAGATGGCAAGGCTCAACAGAAGCAATACACTCACCCCTGGAACAGACTCCGCTCATGCAAACATGTTACGAAGCACGGCTTGGCCGACACAAGAATCCTCTCTGGAACCCCTGTCGACACAATAGAACATCATGAAGATGTGGGTAGACCTTGACGTAGCAGCCCTGCAGATATCCAACAGGGGAACACCAGAGAGGAACGCAGTAGTTGAAGCAACAGCTCTGGTGAAATGGGCTCTTGGCCAGCCTGACAATGGTCTATTGGCCAATTGATGGCAATGCATGATACAGCCACAGAGCCACTTTGAGATGGAAGCCTTCGATAGTGCCGTACCATGCCCCACAGGTCCAAAGTTGGCGAAAAGTTGAGAAGTTTTTCGAACCTTTCAGCAGGCTGGCAGAGAAAGCTGGTAAGACCAAAGGTTTGGTAAAAATGAAAGTCGGATGGGACCTTTGGCATAAAAGACAGATGAGTTTGTAGACCCACCTTGGATTGGTTGAAAATCAAATATGGAGGCTTACAGGATAGAGCATGGATTTCACCGAAACATTTGGCCAAGGTGATCGCCACTAGGAAGGTGGTCTTCCACGAGACACTTCAAAGATGTCCGATGCATAGGCTCAAACTGAGAACCCATCGGTTTGGACAAGACCACATTCAACTCCCACGCTTGGGCAGGAGCCTTCACTGGGGGGAATGTTTTAAAGAGGCCCTTGAGGAACTCATGCACAAGTCTTTGAGAGCACAGGGAGAGCTTGGCAGGAGCCCGGGTATACCGAGATATTGCAGCTAAGTGCACCTTGATGGACGTGTGTGCAAGGCCAGCCTTAGCCAGCAAAAGTGGATAAGGCAGAAGGTGCAGTGCTGTGGAGAGATCTGTGACTGGCACCACACACCAAAACGCGTTCACTTGTGTTTGCAGCATGCATTTGTAGACGGAGTCCTGGCTTTGGCTAGAATCGTCTTGCATTCCAATGGCAGCGGGAAATGCCCTAATTCTAAGGCTAGAGGAGCCAGGGGATGTGGCCTGCAGCTGAGGAGCCCAGGCTTCAGCAGAAAAAGGAGTGATGGTGGCAGCTCCCTGTCCATGGTGCAACCTCTTGGGAAGGTGGCAAACAGGTGCACCTGGAGAAGGTAGTGACACAGACTCAGCAGGGGCTGACTGAGGCCTTGGAGGCAATGCCACTCCGGAAGCAGCCATTGTTACCGTAGAGACGCTAACTGTAGTCATCGGGGAGTCCTTTGACGGAACAAAAACCAGCACAGCCGGCCTGACGGACGATGTCGTAGGCATCGTAGATGATGCCTTGACGACTGTTTTGCGGTCGTCAACGAGTATCTTGTCGATGAGTGATGCTTCGTCGACGGGGTCCGAGTGGTCGACAGCAAAGGAGTGGATGATCTCAGGCTCTCTGAAAAATGGGGTCCCCTTCATCATTGTCGTCGGTCCAGACAACGGAAACACCACAGCCGCGGTGGTCTTCGTCGAGAAATCCGTAGCATTTAATGACTTCTCCTTTTTAGGTACCTTCCGCTCACAAGTGATCTCAAAGGACCTCAACTTCTTGTCAGAGGGAGCACGCTATTTGGGCCTGCTAGCCCTGGAAGAGGAAGGCCTGTGTTCAGACGACGAGCCAGAGGCCTTACTTTTCTCAAGCCAAGCCACCAACCTCGGATGGCAATCTTTCCTGGTCTTTGAGGAGGACTGGCATATGGACATCCTTCTATAACGTGGTATGGGTGCAGACAATAGATGCACTCCTAATGTCTGTCTTCCATGTAGATGTTCTTCTGAAAGCATCTTGAGCAAGCCTTTAAGAGGCATTTCTCGTCGGCCTCCGACATGGAGCGTGCAACAGGCCCAAAGCGAAGCTTGCAGCCTCACGCGAACTGGAGATCCTACAGAAGAACAAGTTACTTACCAACTGTAACGTTCTTTCAACAGGATGTTGCTCCCACGTAGTCCTCATCTTGTGATATTCGTATTCGCCAGGTTCGCTGCTTCGGCACATTTGTTTTGGCAGAGGGCGCTGTGCACGAGGTTGTGGCGTCGATGTCCCTCGACGGGCTCCGTACTGTGTGGACGTCACCGTCAGTATAACTAGCTTGTGCCGCGCCCACTGGCTTCAGTTCTGTTTTTGAGGAAATATTCGAGGAACACCCAGGCGTGCCCCATGACTGATAGACTCTTTATGAGAGGAAAGTGTAAGAAACACAAACTGTACTGCGCGGTAGGATGGGAGGGTCGATGAGGAATACGTGGGAGGAACATCCAGTCAAAAGAACGTTACAGTTGGTAAGTAACTTGTTCTTCGAATGGATTGTGTCCTCCCACGTATTCCTCATCTTGTGATACACTCCCATAGCAGTGGTAAATTTGGAGGTGGGAGTACTAGTTATTGTTCTCATGGACGGAATGAAGTACCGCCTTGGCAAATAAACCCTCATTGGAGGAGGGGGCATCTAAGCAATAATGCTTGATGAAGGTATGCATTGATGCCCATGTTGCAGGTGAACAAATATCTGCTGCAGGGACTCCCCCCTTCAAAGCCGCAGAAGTAGCCATTCCCCTTGTGGAATGGGCTCGTAGCCCATCCGGTGGGTCTTTTCCCGCTAATCTGTAGCACTCAATTATAGCCAGAATGATCCAGTGGTATATAGTTTGTTTTGTCACTGCTAATCCCAATTTATGACCTGTATAACCTACAAAAAGTTGGTCACCTTGACGTAACTTTGACATTCTTGAAATGTAAAAGCTGAGGGCCCTTTTGGGGTCCAGTCTATGCAGTCTCTCCTCTTCTTTGCCCAAATAAGGAGGATAGAATGTTGGTAATATGATTTTTTGTGACAAATGGAAGTCAGAAACTACTTTTGGTAAGAAAGATGGTTTAACTTTAAGAACTACCTTGTCCTTGTAAAACGTAGTATATGGGGGTTTACATGAGAGAGCTTGTAGTTCACTAACCCGGCGGGCTGATGTTAAGGCTACAAGAAGGACAGTCTGTTAGAAGCCTCAAGGGATAGAAGTGCAGAGGCCCAAATGGTATACAAGTTATAAATTTAAGTACTACATTTAAATCCCAAGTTGGGACATGAAATTGAATGATTAATGGAATTTTGAAGTAGGAAATCTCTTCCGAGGAGCGCTGGAAAATGGACAGTGCAGCAAGATATCCTTTAATTGTTACGATCTGGAGCCCCAGATTGGCTAGATGCAATAGGAAACTGAGCACCATTGGGGTGCCACATTGAAAAGGGTCCACATCCTTATCTTTGCACCAGTTACTGAATTTGTTCCAACAACACCGGTACAAGGATTTTGTTGCTGGCCTTCTGTCAGAAAGCAAAATCTTCATTAACGTCATCCGGAAGATCCCAATCCTTGTATCCCAACTTCTCAGAAACCATGCGTGAAGGTTGAGTGTCTTGACCTCTGGATGGAGAACGCAACCTTCATCTCGCGAGAGAAGTTCCTCTCTATGTGGAAGACCTATTAGAGGGCAGATGGACATGTCCAGAAGGTACGGGTACAACGTCCTCCTGGCCCAATCCGGGGCAATTAGGATCATGGTTTTCCTGAACTTTCTCAACCTCCTTATTACTTGAGGAATCACAGGACTGGAGGAAACGCGTACAGCATAGGAAACTTCCAGTGCACCACGAACGCATCTCCTCGAGCGCCTCTCGGAGGATATTCCTTTGAGCAGTACTGTTCGCACTTCCGGTTTACCGTGGTCGTGAACAGATCCACTTTAGGGGTTCCCCAAAGGGCAAAGATCTCCAGAAGAACTTCCTGAGCTAGCGCCCACTCGTGGGAGACTGTGCGCTGCCTACTCAGAGCGTCTGCCGCCTTGTTCTGCTCTCCGGCTAGGTGAACTGCCGATAGAGAGATTCCTTCTCGTATTGCCCAGAACCAGAGCTGCATTTCCTCTCTGCACAGTGGTAGTGACCCTACGCCTCCTCTCTTGTTGAGGTAGTACATGGCCACTGTGTTGTCTGTAATTATCAGGACATTTTTTCCCTGTACAGAGGGCAGGAAAGCTTTCAGAGCTAGTCTGATTGCCCTCATCTCCAATAGGTTGATGTGTAGGTTGGACTCCGATGGAGACCAATGACCGCTGATTGTCAGATTGTTGGTGTGGGCTCCCCACCCTGTGAGTGAGGCGTCCGTTACTACTGTTATCTCCGGCCATGGTAGCCAAAACTCCCTTGAGAATGTTGTCGTTGCAAGCCCACCATAGTAGATCCTGAGCAACTGTGCTCGGGACTTGCAGAAGATCCGACATACTCCCAGAGAACTGGGACCACTGAGTTCTGAGGGCCCACTGAAGAGATCTCATTCTCAATCTGGCCTCTGGCACTAGAAAGATGCAGGATGCCATGAGGCCGAGCAACCTCAGAATATCGAAGGCCGGCAGATGCTGGGCATTCTGGAATTTTGTTACCATCTGCAGAATGTGGAGAGCTCTCATCTCGGGAGGCGAGGCTTTGCCCGAGGAAGTGTCCAAAACTGCTTTGATAAACTGGAGTTTTTGGGATGGTATCATGTGGGACTTCTTGAAATTGAGGGAGAAGGGCAGTTTGTGAAGGAAGTGACAGGTGATCGACAGATGTTTTTGAGCTTGCTTGGGAGAACATGCTCTGATCAACCAATCGTCCAGGTAGGGATAGACGTGAATCCCTTCTCTCATGAGACTCGCTGCCACCACCACCATCAGCTTGGTGAAAACCCTCGGGGCAGAGGTCAGCCCGAATGGCAGAACTCGAAACTGATAGTGAGAACCGCCACCTGTGAACCTCAGGTACTTTCTGTGCCTGTGATGGATTGGCACATGAAAGTAAGCATCCTGAAGGTTAAATGAGACCAACCAGTCTTGGAGTTGGAGAGCCTTAAGGATCTGAGAAAGGGTTACCATCTTGAACTTGTCCTTCCTGAGGAACTTGTTCAAGTTTCTTAATTCCAAGATGGGTCTCAATCCTCCATCCTTCTTTGGGATGGGAAAGTAAGGGGAGTACCAACCCTTGTTCCTCACCGCTACATGTTCTATTGCACCTTTCTCTAGCAGGGTTAAAATTTCCTGCAACAGGAGCGGGTCTGGAATTTTGGCTGAGTTGGCTCCCGGTGGATGGTCCTGAGGCCTTTTTGGGAAGGGAAGGCAGTAACCTTGAGCTACTGTTTCCAGTGCCCAAGCATCTGAAGTAATGATTCGCCATTCTTTCAGATGCTGAGAGATTCTGCCTCACATTGGGGTTTTGTGTGATACGGCCTCAGAGTGATTTGGAGGCGGCTGCAGGAGCGGCTGAGGACAAAGATGCTGTTCCTGAGGATGTCTTTGTAGTTTTTCTCTTCCTCCACGAGTGACATTCTTTTGCCTCTTTGAAAGGCCCGTCCTCTTCCTCTACTAAAAGAGGAATATTACCGAAAAGGACGACCCCTCCAGGAAGATGAGCCCGAAAAGGTTTTCTGAGACTGTCGCATGAAGGCGCTAAGAGATTTAGCTACCGCTTTTGAGGTCTGTAGTCTTTATAGGTTTTCATCAGCCTTACTACCAAACAGCCTCAAGCCTTAAAAAGGCATGTTGAGAAGTCTGGCCTGCACATCTGGTTCAAACCCGGACTTCCTCAACCACGCAAATCTGCGTAGCCCTGTGCTTGTAGCCATGGACCTGCTGATACCTTCAGCAGTGTCCAGTCCAGACTGGAGACATTCCCCCATTGCCTCCTTTCCGTTTTTGACAATATTCAGGAAGCCTTCCCTTTCCTTCCGGAATATGTTCAGCCACCGCTTAAATACAGTCCCACAGGGTATGTGTGAACCTAGCCAGGGTACAGGTAACATTAGTTGACTTTAAAGCCATGCTACCAAAGTAAAAACTTGACGGGCCCAAGCATCTACCTTCTTATAGTCTCTATCCGTGGGGATAGTTGAATATGCAGTCTGTCTTGAGGTAGTTGCAGCCTGAATAACCAGACTGAGTGGGATGCCTGTTCAAATACTCAGGATCAGAAGTTGAAGTTCTATACTTCCCATTTCTTTTCTACTGTTCTCTGAAGTGCCCTATGGAAGGGGAGAACTGGATCCTTCTGGGGGCCCCGATCTAGAATGTCCGTCATGTCATCCTGATCAAAGGTGGGTGAGGCTCTACCTCAACCCATATATTCCACTACTCTATTCATTAAACTCCTGTACCCTGAATCTGCATGTTCTGCAGGGTCAGGACTCGCAAACTCTAGCTCAGGTGACGTATCAATGCCACTAGCAGAGTGAAGAGTCTCACACAGGTCTCTCATTTTTGATTCTGGATCCATTAGTTCATCTGGAACCTGTCTACTGCCATATTGTAATCCAAAAGGAGAAACCTCCTCATCTCCAGAACCACTTTCTTCAAATATCGAAGACAGACTTAAAAAAGTCCGATTTTGGTAATGGAGGAAATCTCCTGTTTTGTTCATGAGTTTTCGTCGAGGGAATGGAAGGATCCTTCTAAGGTATCGAAGACGCTTTAGGCTTCGATGTCAAAGCTGTCGGCGCTGATGGCATTGTCAAAGTCGCAGATGTTTTCGATGACTTCTGTTTTTTTATGCAGTGTCGGGGAAACATTCGGCTCTCGAGGATTCCTCGACGACGTGACGTCGACTCGAGTCTTATGAGTTTCACCCATACTACTGGGTTTTACCGCAGTAGTTCCTGACTTCCCTGTGTTGTCCGATGGAGCAACCGAGGTCTGGCTCTTTTGAGGCTTCTTTGAGGGGGTTGAGGCTGCATTCTGAAAGACCTCCATCTTTTTTCTAATCTTCCCATTTTCTTGGGGAATCTGACTTTGTCGGGCATCGTTTCAATTCGGTAGATGTATCAGAAGATGACGAGGGAGCTCTATGTCTCCTTTTAACTCTTTTCGAAGAGGAAGATGAAAGCGCCTCGATCTACTATGAGATTGGGATGTCTGAGTGTTTTTTGTGACGTTCCGATTCTTTTGAATGGGACGATGTTTGATGTCTTTTAGACAGGGCCTTCGAAGAGGCCTTAGAAGCACCCTGCCCCACCGCCAGTTTACCTTTCCTCTCACGAAGGGCCTTCTCCATCATCGACTGACAGGAGCCACCGTTGATGGTTCGATTATCTGAACCCAGGCACAAAAGACAAATGCAGTGAGGATCTGTTATCGACATCTTCGAAACGCAGTCAATACATTTTTTGAACCCTGTCTTGGGTGTAGAAGGGGTAGATGAAGACGACATTTTTTGAAGAAAATTCCGAAGCGCGCCATTCTCGAGAGCGAAGCAATCGGAAAAACAGAACTGAAGCCTGTTAGGCAGAAACCTGTGCAGTTCCCTCTGGGACCACTGCAAAAGATTTAAGACTACAGGTGTTTGACAGTAAACCCACTTGGTAGCAGTCTGTACCACACAGATTCACTTGGTAGCTGTGGCTGAGCAGTAAGACTTCCCTCAAGAAGAGTATTCGAAATAGGTCAGAAGAACACAGTAGAAGTAAACACTGACCAGAGCTTGGTGTAAAAGGAACAAGTTACTTACCTGTAACTGTTGTTCTCCAGCATGGGTCTGGCATGGATTCACATGCTCATGAATATTCCCCGTCGTCAGGCTGGGAATCCTCGGTAAAGAAAAAACCAGTATCAGTTTCGTTTCTGATCTGTCTTTCGTAGTAATAACCAATCACTGGTCTCTGCGTCATACTGACCACAACCAATGACTGCCCTCTACCTAAGCACCGCCTCCGGCAGCCATCTTCAGATTTGGAAGCACGTGAAGTGGCAGTATGACCAAGTGAAGAGCCGCAGAGGGGTAGGCGGGAGGGGTCGCATGTGAATCCATGCCAGACCCATGCTGGAGAACAACAGTTACAGGTAAGTAACTTGTTCCTTCTCCAGCATGGGGTCTGGCATGGATTCACATGCTCATGAATAAAGAATACATAGCAGTACACACATGCACAACCACGGGAGGTGGCAAAGGCTCAACATTAAGCATCACATCAACTCAACATTAAGCATTTTACCTCCTCACCAGGCTCACCTCAGGCGAACAGGTTGCGCAGCACTGCTTGGCCGACCCTGGACTCCTCCCTGGAATCCCGGTCGACGCAGTAGAATTTCGTGAAGGTGTGCGTCGACCTCCACGTAGCAGCCCTGCATATGTCCAGCAGGGGCACACCAGACAGGAACGCCGTGGTAGCTGCGATCGCTCTGGTGGAATGGGCTCTCGGACGGCCAGGCAGCGGTCGGTTTGCCAACCGGTGACAGTACATGATACAGCCGGAGAGCCATCTGGAGATGGAAGCCTTCGAGAGAGCCTTCCCCTGATTGACAGGTCCAAAGTTCACAAAGAGTTGTGACGTCTTCCGAAAATCCTTCGTGCGGTCCACGTAGAACTTCAGCGCTCTAGCTACATCCAGCGAGTGCAAAGTCCTCTCAGCCGGCGACGAAGGCGACGGGAAGAACACAGGTAACACCAAGGGTTCGTTGAGATGGAAGTCCGACGGTACCTTGGGCATGAAGGAGGGGTGCGTCCTGAGCACTACCCTCCTGTCGTGGAAAGTCAAGTACGGGGCCTTGCAGGAAAGGGCCTGGATCTCTCCCACTCGTCGTGCGGAGGTGATGGCCACGAGAAAAGCTGTTTTCCACGATAGAAACTTCAACGGGGCCGAGTGCAGAGGCTCGAACGGAGGTCCCATGAGCTTGGTCAGCACCACGTTGAGCTCCCACGCCGGGGCCGGAGCCTTCACCGGCGGGAACGATCTGAACAGTCCCTTCATGAACTCTTTCACCAGACGATGAGACCACAAGGACCTCCGCCCCGTGGTTCTGGTGTATCGGGAGATCGCAGCAAGATGAATCTTGATGGACGCGTGTGCCAGACCAGCCTTGGCCAGCGTCAGCAGGTACGGCAGTACTTGGGGCGCCGTAATCCGTAGAGGGTTAATCTTCTGTGCGTGGCACCAGACAGAGAACCTCTTCCATTTGTGTCCGTAGCATTTAAGAGTCGAGGACGCCCTGGCCTTTGCAAGAACCTCTCTGCAATCGGCCGGTATGTCGTATCCTCCAAACTCTAGCGCTGCAGGAGCCAGGCCTGCAAGTTCAGCGACTTCGGGTCGTGGTGGAGGATGGCGCCTCCTACCCTGGAGAGTAGATCCGCGTCCGCCGGCAGCTTGATCGGCGGGGACGCTGACAAGTCCAGAAGGTCCGGGAACCATATCTGCCTCGGCCACGCAGGTGCGACGAGGATCATCCTGCACCGTGACCTCTTGAGCTGGTTGACGAGCCGGATTAGCAAAGGCAAGGGAGGGAACGCGTAGAGGAACAGGCCCTCCCAGGGGAACGAGAAAGCATCGCCCATGCTCCTCGTCTGGGGAAACCTGCTGGCGAACCTCCGGCACTTGGTGTTCGTCGCCGTCGCGAACAGGTCGATCTGGGGTGTGCCCCACCGTCGGAAGAGGCGATCCACCAGATCCTGCCGTAGTTCCCACTCGTGGCACGAGCGCAGCTCCCTGCTGAGTGAGTCGGCGATGGTGTTTTCTATCCCTGCCAGATGAAACGGCACCAGAAAAATCCCTTGGGCGACGGCCCAATGCCACAGGTCCTGCGTCTCCTTGGACAGCGCTGGGGACCTGGTTCCGCCCTGTTTCCTGATGTAAAACATGGTGGTGGTGTTGTCGGTGAAGATCCTCACCACCTTGCCCTTGAGGGACGGAAGGAAGGACCTGAGGGCCCAAAACACTGCACGGAGCTCCAGGACGTTGATATGCAGGGACTTCTCCGTCGGGAGCCAGAGTCCCCTTGCGTGCAGATTTTCGGTGTGCGCTCCCCACCCTTCCAGGGAGGCATCCGTGGTCACAGTCTCCTGGTGGGCTGGGGTCTGGAAGTCCATGCCCGCCGTCAGGTGCGCGCGGGTGCCCCACCACCGTATCGCTCGTCGGAAACTCTCGTCGAGCTTGATCCTTTCCTCGAAGCTGCCCGTCGTCTGGATCCAGCGCGCATCCAGGAATTCTTGCAACGGGCGCATCCGGAGCCTGCACATGGGAATGAGGTAGATGCAGGAAGACATCATCCCGAGGAGGGACTTGATGGACCTCACTTTGGCCACGTCGGCCACCAACATCCGTTGCACCTTGCCCAAGATGGTCCTGGTCCTCTCCTCCGACGGGGAGGCCAGAAGGGACACTGTGTCGAGCCTCGCTCCCAGAAACAGTGCGACTTGCGCGGGCACCAGGTGGGATTTGGCGTAGTTCACGGAGAATCCCAGGTCCGTGAGGAGTTGGACGGTCCTTGCCGTGTGGACCACGGCGAGCTCCCTCGTCTTGGCGCGGATGAGCCAGTCGTCCAGGTAGGGGTAGACGTGAATCCCCTCGCGGCGCAGCTGCGCCGCCACCGGTGCGAGGCACTTGGTGAATACCCTGGGTGCCGACCGTAGTCCGAAGGGAAGGGCTTTGAACTGGTAATGACGCCCTTGGACCACGAATCTGAGGAATTTTCGGTGCCCCTTTAGGATGGGAATGTGGAAGTAGGCATCCTCCAAATCCAACGACGATAGGAAGTCTCCTTCCTCCAGCTGACCCAGGACGTGCTGGAGGGTGACCATCCGGAACTTCTGCGTCTTGATGAACTTGTTCAGACGTCGCAGGTCTAGGATGGGGCGCCATCCTCCCGTCTTCTTCTTCACGAGGAAGTATCTCGAGTAGACTCCGGAGCCCCGAAGCCTCTTTGGGACGAGTTCGATGGCGCCCTTTCTAAGCATCGCCTTTACCTCCAGGAGAAGTTGAGGGACGTGAAGTTCTTTCCTGGCCACGGGGGGGACGCGCGGGCACCTTCTTTGAAACTCGAGCGCGTGGCCCCGGGCCAGGGCGTCCAGCACCCAACGGTCGGTGGAGATGGACTCCCACACGCTGACTAAGCCCGCCAGCCGGCCTCCCACCGGGGTGCTTCGGTGGGGGCCCGACCCCACGGCCGGTTCAATCCTGCTTGGACGCGGCCTTGCCGCCTTGACCTCCTTGGCGACGACGGCGGGGTCCGCTAGACTTGCCTCGTCCTCTGTAGGCCTCTTGCGACGACGAGCGGGCCGCTTGACGGTAGGAAGCGAAACCGCCGCCAGAACCTTTGGAGGCGCCCTTGCCTCCGCCGCTCCGAAAGGGCGTCCGTCGTTGCTGCAGGACTCCAAGGGCCCGGGCCGTCTCAGTATCCGCCTTGATGGCCTGAAGGGAATCGTCCACTGTCTTGCCAAACAGGTTGTTCCCGTCGAAGGGCATGTCCAGGACTCTGGTCTGGACGTCCTGCCGGAAGTCCGTAGCTTTGAGCCATCCACGACGTCGAAGGCAAACGCCGTTGCCCAGCTGGCGGAACCCAGTGTCGGCGATGTCCGTCGCCACGGTGATGCCGTGGTCCGAGGCCACCTCACCTTCCTGCAGGATCTCCAGGGCCTCCGCCCTCTTGTCGTCCGGCAGAAAATCCAGCAGGGGAGCTATCTTGTACCAGAGCTCCCTGTCGTAGCGGGCCACGATAGCCAAGGCGTTGGCCGCTTTAATCGTCGTCGCTGCCGACGAGATGACTCTACGTCCCATAGCATCCAAATTCTTTCCCTCGCCGTCCGGCGGGGAAGTCGATGTGGAGGCCGCACCCCCCCCCGCTTTCTTCCTGGCTGCCGCGGAGACGACGGAATCCGGGGTAGGCTGCGCCCGGAGGCATAGGGGGGCCGTGTCAGGGACCCGGTACTTTTTCTCGTACCGGTCTCTTCTAGCTGGCGTCGTGGAAGGGTTCTTGAGGAGGGAAAGGCCCTCATCCCAAATGTCGTCCAACAGAGGCACTGCGAGGACCGTCTTCCTCTTGGCCTCGCGCCGCTGATAAAGGAAGCCTTCCTTTTTCTTCTCCTCAGGGCAGAGTTGGAAAAGCTCGGAAGCCCTGGAGATCATGGAGTGGAAAGATCCGATCTCGTCGGGCGGAGAAGCCCTGGTGGGAGGCGACGACGGAATATCCTCGTCGTATGCCTCGTCGTCCGTACCCGTCGCTGCCGTGTCAGTCCCCGTATCATCCCCTCGGGTGGACGGGGAGGAGGGCTGGACGGGGCGCGACGGTTGAAAAGGAGGTGGTGGATGTATCCTTCTTTTCTTGGTAGGGGGAACACCAGAGGGTCCCGGTTCTGGATCCCCCGACGGGAGAGGTTCCTCCGTCGGTAACGGTAGCCTCGTCCTTATCTCGGAGCATAAGGACTGTATAGCCAACAAAATGGCCGCCGAGTTGTCTTGCGGCGCTGGCAGAGGGGAATCCGACGGGCGAGCAGGGGCCCCGTCGGTATCCTCGACGATGTCGTCGTCGTCACCTGCGTCGGGGTCCATTCCGACGGGCTGGCCTTGTTCCACGCCTAGGCCGTGGCTTAAGACCTCGATCAGCTTCTCTTCTGAGGTTGAGGCTGAATCTACGACGACGCCCTGCCCCCCCTTCTTCCCCACGGAGGGTTTCACGGGGGTCCTATCGATGGGCACAAAAGAAGACTCCCTCCGAGGAGGCAGGGAGATTCTGGGCCCTGAGGTCGCCACCACTGGTGCAGCCTCCACAGGCTGAGCCAGGGCCGCCGCGACCGTTTCGATAGAGGGCTTGGTCGGATGGATCAAGGCCTTCACCACCTTAGGTGCGCTCACTGCCTTATCCTTGAGGGAGGGGGCACTGCCACGCTCCTCCTCTGCCTTAGAGCTCGACCGGGGCCTCTCCAGGAGCTTCGCCGGGTGCTCGGCCTTCCTCTTACCCGACCCAGAGCGTTGGCTCGTGGTTGATGGTGCCGGGGAGGGTGCGCCCTGCCTGGCGCCCGTAGAGCCCGACCGTTCGGCGCTCCCGGTGCCAGCGGACTCGCGGTGCTTGGCCTTATGTTGGGCCCCCGTCGCCGGGGCGCCCTCAAAGGTCTTAGAAGACCGCTCGGATTTCTTCTTCTTCTCGCCAGACGGGCTCTTACCCTCCAGCCAGTTGGCGAGACGTTGATGACGGTCCTTCATGGTCCGTTCCGACATGTTGCCGCAAAACGCACAGTCCTTCTCCACGTGCGTTTTGTCCTCATGAAGGCAGTAAAGGCAGAAAGAGTGTTCGTCCTCCTTAAAGACGTTCTGCAGCTGGCATCCAGGGCAGGCCCTGAACAGCTTTCCGGGCGTCGAGCTTCCCTTCTCCTGGGCCATCTCCGAGACCGGGCTGAGAAGCTTCTGGAGTCCTCCGAAGTGTAGCTCGACGAAATCTTCACCCTTGAGGGGCACAGGCGAATCCGACACGGGTCCCCGTTGATCGGATGTAGGATCGGTGGAGCTTGAGGCTCTTTTGACCGAAAGAATCGAAGTTTTTTGTGAAAAAGCGCGAAAAAATAGCACTAACGCTCGAGAGCAATAGCACGAGGATCCCAACACATGAACGTGCGGTAAAAATCTGAAGATGGCTGCCGGAGGCGGTGCTTAGGTAGAGGGCAGTCATTGGCTGTGGTCAGTATGACGCAGAGACCAGTGATTGGTTATTACTACGAAAGACAGATCAGAAACGAAACTGATACTGGTTTTTTCTTTACCGAGGATTCCCAGCCTGACGACGGGGAATATTCATGAGCATGTGAATCCATGCCAGACCCCATGCTGGAGAAGAGATATAATTATGTATTTAAAACCACATCTAGTAAAACACACAGGCACTAATGTTAAGCAGTTCAAAAACACGGTCACTAAAAGATATACACTCGCTTAAAAGAATATTAGACAATTCTTTAGTAAAGCCCCACTTATTTTCAGGCAGCGTTGGGCGCTTAACGCAGATGGCACTCTAATAATTTGTTTTAAAATGGAGAGGAAAGCAGAGTATAAATTGAAACAGATCCCAACACTTTTACAAGAACACAACAAGAGAGGAAAGCAAAGTAAAACCGTGAAGTTAGAGTTCAGTAGGCCGGATCCACTTTAAGAGGATTAGAACGAAATGTGTCCAAGGTCACACGGTTGCAGTGCACAAAAGTCTTGAAAAGGTTAAAAAAGAGTTGGACCAAAGAAAGGGAACAGTTAGATGGTCAAGGCGGCCAGCCCAGTCCAGAAGGTTAAGAGATTATTATTACCTTGTAGCAATCTTTAGAAAGGGAGGCCTGGCGGACACGGTACCTTAAAGTGGTGAGAATACTCCAGCGGGGGCAGTTGTTCCTGGCAGCGGATGCAAGTCGGTGCTTCGTCCGGCGGAAGAGAGGATCTCGTCTGGGAGGAAGACAGGAGTCTGTTGCACTGCCAAGGAAGAAACCAGCCGCAGAGTTCTCAGGTAAAAGGAGCGGTCCTTTGATTCGCGGTCCAGTGTTAAGTGGCTATCCGGTTGCCGGGGTGCTTGGCATGGGCAATTCGACCACAAGACGTCCTGGGATGCGAAGGAAAGAAGGTAAACTGGTTGTGCCCACCAGTCAGGGGAAGAAGCCTCTCCAGCGGGAGATCTTCTCTGTCGTCGGGAAGTGGTGAGTCGGTTCCGCAGGGCTCCACCGGTGGTGTCGTGGTGGTAGGTCGGCTCAGCTTCTCCCTCGTCGGATTCTCTCGTAGACACAGTACAAAGCCCGTCGAGGGACATCGACGCCTAGACCTTGTGCACAGCGCCCTCTGCCGAAATGTTTTTTCCGAAGCAGCAAAGCTGTTGAATACGAATATCACAAGATGAAGAATACGTGGGAGGACACAATCCATTCGAAGATGAGATCTCCCAACGGCAACAGGTACCTGCTATCGACAGATCACTACGGTGACGGATGAAGAAAAAAACTATTTTTAATCAAAAATAGGCACACAAATCTCAAGAAAGTCTAGGAGAGAAACAGAGGAATCCCAACACAAAAACAGAAGATGGCCACCAGGGTTGGAGCTAAGGAGGACCAATGTCATTGGCTGGGGCAGTATGACCCAAATTGACAGCACCTGGCTATGCAAGCGACAAGCAGTTTTAGCTTAAAGCTGTACTGCTTTATATTACTGAGGATTCCCAGCCTGACAACACAGAATATTCATAGCATATGAACCCATGTAAGACCCCATGCTGGAGAATCTTAATAATAGTGTTAGTGGCTAGTTGTCCCCACTGAACAATTGCTTGGTTTTCTTCCAAGTCTCCACGTCGTGACCAAACAGTGGCTTAATAGAGTCGCCTTGAAGGAGCACAAGGGGGTAGCCTGTAAAAGTAGTGTAAGCATAGTGTTAAAGGAACTGCCCTGTTAATTCCTACCTTTCACCTCCAGTAAACAACTTACACTACTCTAGACTAACCACTAGATGGTGAACTAGCATGTCAGCTTAAAACAGTCACAAGCCCTGAAATAAATAATCCCCCTCCCACACACGCAGAAAATACTATGGTTTAGGAAAGGTATCGTTAGTATTGGCATCTCAAGACCTACCTAAATAATTGTATGCACTTTCTCGAAAAGTGGTGTCCACCTGCACTCAACCTTAAACACACCCCATCCCACCTCATTGCCTTTTGTTCACTTTCCTCCTACTCTTTGCATCATGCCTTTTCCAACTCCTTAACTAAACCCTTTACACCTTCCCACCATAGACCATGGACTAGAAACTCAGGCTAGGTACAAAATGCAATGTCTACTCTGACAAGTGTCAGCACTTGGAGACCAGTATGGTGGGAGCAGGCGCAGTATAACACTGCATTACGTTTAGTAACCTACGTTATTAGAAAAAATATACACATTTCCAGAAAAAATACAGGCTAGCTGATGTGATGTTATGGTCATGATACAAAATATATATTTTTTATTTTTTTTAAAGTTTTTATTAATTTTATTCAAACCAAACAACAATACAAACAAACCCAACACGCAGTACAATTCACGACAGTTCCATTAAACACCATTTTGTCTTTTCATTTTTGCCACTGCTCCCCTAGTCCCACCTCCCATTACAAGCCTATTTGTACTTCACATTCAGTATCTGCTACGCGTGACAGGGTCTCACTACACTCGGGTTCCGTTGGGTCCGATATAGATCCGAACAGTTACGCTATTAATGATTTCCATGCTATCAGGGTACCCACTTCTTCCCCACTCATACTGCTCGCCTCATGCCATATTATCGTTTCAGCCTCCGCCCATTTCTGTAACTCCTTCCACCATACCTCCCCACCCGTGGCTTGTGACACTTCTTCCATCCCATGGCAATCCTCCGTTTTGCTAGCACGTATGCCAAGTCTTTCAATTTCCCAATGTGTTTAAGTTTCCGTGGTCTGGGGAACCCTCCCAACAAGCAAGCCCAGACCGTGTCTATGACGAGTGTGACCCCCCCCTTCTCTGCCAGTTTTTGTGCCACTTCACCCCAAAAACACTCAATTACTGGGCATGAACAAAACATGTGTCATGTCAGCATTTTCCATGTCACACTTAGGACACGCCTGTCGCCCAGCGTTTCCGAACTTGGATATTCTCAGAGGGGTCATATATGCTCTATGCGTTATATACAGCTGTATTTGTTTTAGTCTGGCATTCCTTGACACCTTCTTGTGATATCCCAGGGCACGTTCCCACATCCCATCTTCCATTGGGGCCCCCAACTCCGCTTCCCAATCCAGTCTCAAACGTGTCAATTCCTTCCCAACCTTAGTCATCACCATCTCATACAATCTAGAAATCTCATGCCCTCCCTCCGATATATCATATATTACCCCCATAATTGCGTCTGGTTCCTCTGTCAATACTGTTTCAGGCGACGTTTTCTGAATTTTCTGAACCATCCTATGGTATGAAACATATTGGCCCATATGTAATACCACCCCCTCCCCAAGCTCCTCGAAGTCCCTAATGGTCCCCTCTTGCCAGATGTCTCCTAACGTTACCAGCCCCACCGATTCCCAGTAGGTTCTGATAATCACCCTCAACTGCTTATCTCCTCCAGCTAAAGCCACCAGCGGTACCTGCGGGGAGCATGGGAGTGGGTCCTCCATCATCCGACATGCTCAACGCCACATTTTCCACCCAAGCATCATCCCAGGACGCTCTTTCATTTCTGACTCAGACAACCATATAATTTCCCTTAAGTAAAATGGGGTACAGTCCTGACCAAACAACCTAAGTTCAGGGGTCGCTTCGTCGGAGAGCCACTTGGCCCCATATTGTAGTTGACTTGATACATAGTAAACCTCAATATTAGGCAGTTTAATACCCCCCTTTTCATAGAAGTTCTGCAACTTCCATAACGCCACTTTATTTCGGGTACCATGCCATAGGAAGTCCATACACATACTATTCAGTTTAGCAAATAACTTCTTGGGTATCATATGTGGGATGTTACTGACATAATGTAGAAGCCTAGGCAGGACCACCATCTTGAGCATTGCCCCCCGACCCATCATTGCTAGGGGCAACTTCTCCCAAAACTTCATGCATTTCCGGATTTTGTCAATAGCAATCTTGGTGTTGTACTTATGTCCCTCTTCTGCTGTGTGATAAACGTCTATTCCAAGGTAACGGAAAGAACTAATCACCCATGGTATCTGCAACACCGGTAACCTTTCCACAGGGGTCCCCTTATAGCTACCTAGCGGGAATATACTAGATTTTTGAGGATTCACCGCTATGCCGGACAACCCCGCATACCTCTCCATCACTTTCAGAATATATTGAAGATTTTCTTCTGGGTATTTCAAGTATAATAACAAATCATCCGCATATAAGGATATTAGTTGTCGTTCCCCCCCCAACCTCAATACCCATCGTATCATATTGTTGTCTGAGGTATATTGCCAGGGGCTCCAGGGCTAGAATGTAAAGCAACGGGGACCAGGGGCACCCCTGCCTGGTGCCTCTACTAAGTTGCCATCTCTCGGATATCACTGATCCCGTTCGAACTCTGGCTAGCGGCTCACTGTATAGCATTTTCGCCCACCTGATATAACCCGGCCCTCCTCCGTATCCTCCCAGGGCTGCCAGCAGCCATGGCCACTTAACCGAGTCGAAAGCTTTTACGGCGTCTAAGGATACAATCGCCATTTCGCCTTCATTCTCAGCCGCCCATTCGATCACCCGGTGGAGTCGCCTGTGGTTGTGTTATGATCCTAAATCGGGACATAGCCCGTTTGGTCGGGGTGGATTAATTTGCTAATTACTCTTCGCAATCTGTTTGCCAGGACAGCCATCAGTATCTTGCTGTCCTGGTTCAGCATCGACAGAGGCCGGTAAGAGCTACAGCTATGCCCTGGTTTGTTGGGTTTAGGGAGTGGTATTATCATCGCTTCTCTGAGTGACTCCAGCAGCCGTCCCATCTCAAACGCTTCATGTCTAGCATTGGGGGGAGCACTTCTCTATATACTTTATAAAATTCGCTAGGGAACCCATCTGCTCCTGGGGTCTTACTGGTGGGCAACTGCCTCACGACCTCTTCCAACTCCTCCAAGGTGATTGGTGCATCAAGCTCTTCTCTTTCCTCATCACTTATCTTGGGCAGTCCTATATCTTCTAGTGTTTCGGTTATCTCCTCTTGGCTGCCCCCCCTCCTTATCCCCTGTATTAATCTGCAAATTCCTTGTTGACTCCTTCTTGGGTGTCTACTACATCACCGTCTTCTTTAGTTATTGTCCTAATCGGGGGAATAGGGGCTTCGCTCTTGTACAGCCATGCTAAGAGCCTACCCGTTTTATCCCCTCACGCATGCTGTCTTTCTACATATTTTTTGTAGTTGAGGTCGCAGAGCCTTTCCCAGTATTCCGCGCATTCCTGCTGTAGTTTAAGTACTATCTCCGTATCCACACTGCTATTTTCTAATATTCTTTCTAGGTCATCTTCTGCTCTTTGTAGGTCAGCCAGAACCCCACCCTGCAGGCCCTTTGACTTAGCTATGGCAACACCCCGCATCACCAACTTAAAAGCTTCCCACAGAGTACCCGCCGAGTCAACACTACCAGTATTCACCTCAAAATAGTTAGTGATCTCATCTCTTATGTCTTCTCTAAAGACCGGATCTTTGAGTGCCTCTGCTCGGAGGCGCCATGTCGGGATCCGCACCCTCGGGGGGCAGTATTGCCATCCGAGGACAAGGGGCGAGTGATCCGAGAGGACCCTCGCCTTATATTCTATGTGAGTACTCCCTGTCATTACATCCGGCGTGGCAAAGGCATAATCCAATCTCTTGTGTAGCTGCTGCGGGGCTGAGTAGTGCGAATATTGCCTACCATTAGGATGTTTTGTTCTCCACACATCTACTAAGCCAAAGCCATCTAGTAACGCCTGCAATACTTTAGCCGCTGGGGTGGGCCTATCAATCCTGCTATCGGATCTACCTTGGGGCTCATTACACAATTAAAATCCCCTCCCCAAATAACCACGCTTCCCACATACATACTAAGGTTGGTGCACAGAGTTCTGAAGTATACCGCCGTGTTTTGGTTGGGGGCATACGGATTTACGATGCATACCTCTTTATTCTCCACCAGCCCTCTCAATATAACCATCCTCCCATCAGTTTCCGCCACTTCCTGTAGTAGCTGAAACGGGACGTGTGGCGCCACCCAGACAAGCACTCCCCTAGCGTAAGCAGAATATGACGAACCCACCACAATCCCTTTCCACTTTTTCCCAACTAGCTCCAACTTCTCCCACGTCAGATGCGTCTCTTGTAACAGTGCAATATCTATATTTTGCCTTCTCAAATACAGCATGACCTTATTCCTCTTCATATAACTTAAGTCCCCTGACATTCCACGTTATTATCTCGAGATCTCCCATAGCTCGTTAATACTCGCCTCCCTTATTTCCCACCGGTCCCTCCCAGTCACGCTATGCAGATACAACCCTTTGGCTCTTCCATGTAGGCGCGTGTTTGAACTGAAACTCCCCATAACTATGTACACACCAAACTCCCCTCCTCCCTCCACTCCCCCCACCCATCCCTTCCCAAACAACACCCTCCCCAACTGCTGCCCAGCTCCATCCCTGGATCTCAGGCACCCCCACATCTAGCCCTGTCCAGCACAAGCTTATGCTCAGGGCTCAGTAGGGTGAAGTCGCCCTAATGGCCACTTAACTATTAGTACTAAATGGGGGTGTAAAGACTAGCTCTGCAAGGCTCCTTAATGAAGCAATAGTCGCAGTGCCCACAAGACATTATCTATTCCAATCTGGTTTTATCTGCCCAAAGGCCACACCAATGACTATAGTCAAGTCCCATAGTCCTAAACCGCACCATCTTCCGGCGCCCCCATTGCGCACTACTTATCTCCTCCGTCTCCCCCTCTCGTCTGGATGTCGGACTCCTGGGGGCAACCCTGCATGTCAAGCCATCCCATGGCATCCTCCGGAGTTTCAAAAAACAAAGTCCTGTTTTTGTGAAAAACTTTCAACTTCGCTGGGTAAAGCAGCATATACTTATGGCCCGCTTCTCAATCTCCGCTTAACCGCCCCAAAGTTCATTCGACTCCGCTGCACCATCAGGGTATAGTCCGGGTAGGCCGTTATATTGCTAGTTCAAGCTTGGCCTCCCAAGCCGCCTTCAGGTCTGCAATCGCAGCTAGGACTTCCTGGTTTGTGCCCGTGACTGGCATGCCACCAGCAGGGGGCTTGTCCTTGTTCTTGGCGCTTTCCGGGCCAGGGGATGTCCTGGCGTATTCGTCCAGCGTGGGCTGCTTCCCCTTCGGTCTCAGAGGTTTGTTAGACATGACTCTGCAGCCGTTGGTCGTGGGTCAGCCCCTCCACTTGTGCTCCGCAGTTCCTTTGTGGTCTCTCACGCTCCAGGGGGCCACTTCAGAGGTGTACCAAGCCTAGCCCTCGTTCGCCACAATGGGTTGTGCTCTCCCACGTAGCCATATAAATCTCCACTCCTACCTCTCCTCGGGGTGGGTGGGGGGGGGGCACACTCCATCCCAATATCACCAGCACCACCCAGACATGGGGGCGTCAGTACCTCAAAGGCTCATCCAGCCTTCCCCTCGACCCGTCCTGGGCAGCCTGCGGTGGCCTGCAAGACCACTTTCTCCCTTCTTCTCTGTTGTTTGGGCAGCACCAGGATGCCCGTGATGGTCAAAGCATTTGTGTCATTGAGGGTGCCTGTGATTGCGCCAGAAGGTGTGTTGCAGTGCAGAATATTATCAGGTTCCCATGCAAGGCATCCCGTTCACAGTGTCCAGTTACTATTATTGTGTTGTGGCGCAGCCTTGGCACCTCACTTCTCACCTGAGGGCCGATGCCCCCGTTGCCGGCTTCAGAGCCGTTGTGCATGGGCTGCCCTGCGTGTCCCATGTCTCTTGCACGTTCGAGCACCAGTGCTCCCATTCGTGCTTCTGCTTGATATTACTATGCGCACTCCCTCGGGGGTCAATACTCCAGCTTCTCTCCCCAAGTTCGTTCCCTGCGCATACCACTGCACCCTCCTCTTTTAGTGTTCCCTGCAGCTTCCCGTTCTGCACAGCAAATTCGCCTGTGTTGTGCTGTATTTCGTTTCCCCTGCCTGCAGAGCTTCCCTCCACTCCGGCCTTCTCGTCAGTTTCGTTATTATTTGAAGCCTTGGCTGAGCAACTGTACCTTCGCAACTGCTGCCTCTCAGATCGCAAGTTGTGTAATGCAGATTCCTACTGCAGGGGGTCTGTTCCGTGTCTCTTTCACTTTGGCTGTATGTTTTTACGTCTTTGGCTTCTGAACACTCGGATATTTATACGTTCCGGGGTTGCTATATCTTCTTTGCCGCCGGGAGCGCACCAGCATTACTGTCCATCTACAGCGTTTATCTGCCGCCTTCTCTCCTGGTGCCCGACTTTCGTTCTCCGCTTCTGGGCGAATCTCATCACGGCAAACATTTGATCCGCCCCTCGCAGTTTCGCTCCATTTCTACCCACGGCTGTTTATTAGTGATCAGCGCTGTGGGGTTTATCTTCTAGCTGCCGTGTGTCCACTTTGCCGTGCCCCCGTTCTCCGAAGTGTGCAGGCACTATGTATCTCGCATTACACTTGCGCTCTTTGAAGAGATCCTTTGTTCGGAGGCCGGCGCCTTTTTGTTGCAGCTCTGTCGGAACGCTTCTGACCTTGTTCTGTTTCTAAGTCTCCGACAGTAGCTCAGTTTCTTTTCTAAGACAGCGCATTCAGTGCCTGGGATGTTCACACAGCAGCAGCTCTGGCTGCAAGCAGAATCTTTTATTTCAAGCGCATCTTCGGGCCAGGATCATTCCAGATCCGCAGGAGCAACAGGAAAGTACTCCCTATCACATGGCTCCTTAGCCACGCCCCTCATGATACAAAATATAACCACCACTGGCCAGTTACTGTTAGCAAAGCAGCCAGGGCCAAATCGAGGCACACAATTCCCCACCCACTATTGTCACCAACCTCCGCTGCTAACAGCAGTGTTAACATATTTGATGGATACACTGCTTATGGGGGATCGGGGTTGAAAGCCTGAGATCCTAATGTTCGAGGGAGAAAATACCGAAAATTATTTTTCCAAAATAACCTTCGGTCTTTTCACCTTGTGGCCGGTGACTGGCAGTGTCCCTACAATGCCTGTTCCCTTTCACTTCCATGATCGGGAACTGGCGCCGCAGGGTCCTTTCCTTTTTTTAAAAAAATCTTTTTTTGGGGCTTTTTGGGATGGCTGCGGGGGACACCCTGCTCACAATATAGTGAACAAGGATGCGGGGGACCCCCTTTGCACTGCATGGGTGATTTGGTCGAACTTTTCGGCCGTTTGAAATTTTCGAACGGACGAAATCCGGCCAAATCACCCATTCGGTCATTTTGGATGATTCCCTTAAGGATCTTATTGGCAGATGTGCAATTTAGAAACATCAATTAACACAATCTAAAACATACTAGTTGTGGCTTAAAACAAGGCAACAGATGTGTGTGCTTCTTTAAATACATTAACATTTTGCGCCGACTCTGTAGGTGGCAAGTGGAACATGTTTACCATCACAGAAAAAAACAGAACATGTCCTTTCTTCTTATGGTAAAGTGATAAATACATGAATAGAACAGCTTTATTGAATTTATTAATGTGCCTGCCGAACACTGAAACAAGGCCGTCTTGTGTAGGTTCTCACGTGGCACAGGCACTTCTCAGCAGTGTCCTTTCCCCTGGCCTTACCCCTCTTGGGGACTTGCTAAATGTCCTGTTGTCCTCTTTGTGCTGTGTGCCCCTCTGTTCCACTAATGGCACTGTTGACTGCGCAACATCAACAGCAGTCAAATGCTGTAGGTATCCGCCAAGTGCCCCCCACATCCAGAGGCACAAAGGAGCCAGAATATGTGCCACGGATCAGCCATACCACGGACACATGTGACATGCACATATGAATGCATTTATTTATTGTGCATTTTTAAGGTGCTTATCCAACAATTAAGGAACAAGTTACTTACCTGTAACTGTTGTTCTCCAGCATGGGTCTGGCATGGATTCCCATGCTCATGAATATTCCCCGTCAGGCCGGGAATCCTCGGTATAGAAAAAAATCAGAATCAGTTTTGTTTCTGATCTGTCTTTCTTAGTAGTAACCAATCACTGGTCTCTGGGTCATACTGCCCCCAGCCAATGACTGCCCTCTCCCTAAGCCCCGCCTCTGGTAGCCATCCTCAGATTTGGTAGCACGTAAAGTGGCAGTATGACCAAGTGAAGAGCCGCAGAGGGGTAGGCGGGAGGGTTCGCATGTGAATCCATGCCAGATCCATGCTGGAGAACAACAGTTACAGGTAAGTAACTTGTTCCTTCTCCAGCATGGGGTCTGGCATGGATTCACATGCTCATGAATAAGAGAATACATAGCAGTACACACATGCACAAACACGGGAGGTGGCAACAGGCTCAACATTAAGCAATACAACAACTCAACATTAAGCATCTCTTACCTCCTCACCAGGCTCACCTTAAGCGAACAGGTTGCGCAGCACTGCTTGGCCGACCCTGGACTCCTCCCTGGAGTCCCGATCGACGCAGTAGAATCTTGTGAAGGTGTGCGTCGACCTCCACGTCGCAGTTCTGCAGATGTCCAGCAGGGGCACACCAGACAGGAACGCCGTGGTAGCAGCGATCGCTCTGGTCGAATGGGCTCTTTGATGGCCGGGCAGCGGTCGGTTTGCCAACCGGTGACAGTGCATGATGCACCCAGAGAGCCATCTGGAAATGGAAGTCTTCGAGAGAGCCTTCCCTTGATTCACAGTCCCAAAGTTCACAAACAGCTGTGATGTCTTCCGAAAACTTTGTGCGGTCCACGTAGAACTTCAGCGCTCTAGCTACGTCCAGCGAGTGCAGAGTCCTTTCAGCCGGCGACGAAGGAGATGGGAAGAAAACTGGCAACACCAAGGGTTCGTTGAGGTGGAAGTCCGATGGGCACCTTGGGCATAAAGGAGGGGTGCGTTCTCAGCACCACCCTCATGTCGTGAAACGTCAAGTATGGCGGCTTGCAGGATAGGGCCTGGATCTCTCCCACTCGTCGTGCGGAGGTGATGGCCACGAGAAACGCTGTCTTCCACGACAGAAACTTCAATGGTGCCGAATGCATAGGCTCAAATGGGGGCCCCATGAGCCTGGTCAGCACCACGCTGAGCTCCCACGCCGGGGCAGGGGCCTTCACCGGCGGGAATGATCGGAACAATCCTTTCATAAATTCCTTAACCAGTCGATGAGACCACAAGGACGGCCGTCCCATAGTTCTGGTGTATCTTGAGATGGCGGCCAGATGTATCTTGATGGAAGCGTGAGCTTGTCCAGCCTTGGCCAATGATAGTAGGTACGGCAATACTTGGGGGGCCGTAATCCGCAGAGGGTTAATCTTCTGTGCACGGCACCAGACAGAGAACCTCTTCCATTTATGTCCGTAGCACTTGAGAGTTGATGACGCCCTGGCCTTTGCAAGAACCTCTCTGCAGTCGGCCGGGATGTCGTACCCTCCAAACTCTAGTGCTGCAGGAGCCAGGCCTGCAAGTTCAGCGACTCCGGGTTGTGGTGAAGAATGGCGCCTCCTTCTCTGAAGAGAAGGTCTGCGTCCGTCGTCAGCTTGACTGGTGTGGACGTTGACAAGTCCAGAAGATCCGGGAACCAGATCTGTCTCGGCCACGCCGGTGCGACGAGGATCATCCTGCACCGGGACCTCTTGAGCTGGTTGATGAGCCGGAACAGCAACGGCAGCAGAGGGAACGCATAAAGAAATAGGCTGTCCCAGGGGAACGAGAAAGCATCGCCCATGCTCCTCGGCTGGGGGAACCTGCTGGCGAACCTCCGGCACTTGGAATTTGTCGCCGTCGTGAAGAGATCGGTTTGGGGTTCGCCCCATCGTCGGAAGAGTCGATCCACTTGATCCTGGCGTAGTTCCCACTCGTGGCACGAGCGCAGCTCTCTGCTGAGTGAGTCAGTGATCGCGTTTTTTATTCCTGCCAGATGAAGAGGCACCAGTGCCACAGATCCTGGACTTCCTTGGATAGGGCCTGGGATCTGGTTCCGCCCTGCTTCCGGATGTAGAACATCGTGGTGGTGTTGTCGGTGAAGATCCTCACCACCTTGTCCTTGAGGGATGGAAGAAAGGACCTGAGGGCCCAGAACACTGCGCAGAGCTCCAAGATGTTGATGTGGAGTGACTTCTCCTCCGGGAGCCAAAGGCCTCTCGCGTGAAGATCTCCGGAGTGCGCTCCCCAACCTTCCAGGCTGGCGTCCGTCGTCACCGTCACCTGGTGAGCTGGGGTCTGAAAGTCTGTGCCCGCCGACAGTTGACAGCGGGTACCCCACCACTGGATCACCTGACGGAACGTTTCGCTGAGAGGGATCCTGTCCTCGAAGCTGCCCATCGACTGGACCCAGCGGGCGTCGAGGAACTCTTGTAAGCGGCGCATCCGAAGCCTGCAAAGGCGCACCAGATAAATGCAGGAGGACATCATCCCGACAAGGGACTTGATAGATCTTGCCCTGGCCATGTCCGTGGCCAGCAGACGCTGCACCTTGCCCAGAATGGTCCTGGTCTTTTCCTCCGACGGCGAGGCCAGCCACGCCGCTGTGTCGAGCTTGGCTCCCAGAAACAGGGCGACTTGCGACGGAACCAGGTGGGATTTTGGAAAGTTGATGGAGAATCCCAGGTCCGTGAGCAGCTGGATGGTCTTTGCAGTGTGCTCCACAGCGAGCTCCCTTGTCCTTGCCCGGATGAGCCAGTCGTCCAGGTAGGGGTAGACGTGGATCCCCTGTAGGCGCAGCCGCGCCGCCACCAGTGCGAGGCACTTGGTGAACACCCTGGGTGCCGACTTCAATCCGAACGGGAGGGCCTGGAACTGGAAGTGCCGCCCTTGGACCACGAACCTGAGGAACTTTCGGTGTCTTTTTAGATTGGGGATGTGGAAGTACGCATCCTCCAAGTCCAACGACGACAGGAAATCGCCCTCCTCCAGCTGTCCCAGCACGTCCTGGAGGGTGACCATCCGGAACTTCTGTGTCTTGATGTACTTGTTCAGTCGTCGCAGCTCCAGGATGGGGCGCCATCCTCCTGTATTCTTTTTTATGAGGAAGTACCTTGAGTAAACTCCGGAGCCCCGAAGCCTCTTTGGGACGAGCTCGATGGCACCCTTCTTGAGCATCGCCCTTACTTCCAACAGTAGTTGAGGGATGTGATTTTCCTTCCTGGCCACGGGTGGAACGCAAGGCTTCTTCTGAAACTCGAGGGCGTGCCCTTGGGCCAGGGAGTCCAGCACCCAACGGTCGGTGGAGATGGACTCGCACACGCTGACGAACCTCGCCAGCCGGCTTCCCACTGGGGTGCTTTGGCGGGGGCCCGACCCCACAGTCGGTTCAATCTTGTTTGGAGGCCGCCTTGCCTCCTTGACCTCCCTGTCGACGACGACAGGCACCACCTGACTTGCCGCGTCCCCTGTAGGCTTCCTGGGACGAAGATCTTGCCGCTTGGCGGTACGTGGAGGAGCCACTGCCGGATCCCTTGGAGGCACCATGTCTGCCTCAGGAGCTCCGAAAGGATGGCTGTCGTCGTTGGAGCACTCCCAGTGCCCGGGCAGTCTCCGTGTCTGTCTTGATGGCCTGAAGGGACTCATCAACCGCCTTCCCAAACAGGTTGTTCCCGTCGAAGGGCATGTCCAAAACCTTGGTTTGTACGTCCTGGCAGAAATCCGTCGCCTTGAGCCATCCTCGTCGTCTCAGGCAAACGCTGTTGCCCAACTGACAGAAACCGGTGTCGGCGATGTCCGTTGCCACTGTGATGGCGTGGTCCGAAGCAATCTCACCTTCCTGTAGGATTTCAAGGGCCTCAGCCCTTTTGGCGTCCGGAAGGAAGTCCAACAGAGGGGCGATTTTGAACCACATCCCCCTGTCTGTCAGAAAACGCTCCAGGTCTTGTATCACCCCTGCGGTTCACGTGTCTCATCCTCACCAAAAGCTTCTGTCCCGTTATACCACCATACAGAAGGCGGGCTTGCGGTATCCACGCTCTACGCACGGAACACATTTGCGTCGGGAACTGCGTTCCCGACGCCTCACGTGGAAGTTGCCATGGAGACTACGTCAGTGGACGCAGCATCTTCCACGTGATAGAAAACGTGTTGGGTCACGTGACCATCTTGGTGCCGGTACTTCAAGTACTTAATGATCTGGCGCCCACTTCTCGCTGCTTCTGATCCAATAGTGACAGCGGTTTTTTCTTGCTCAGATTTAGTGGTTTTGTTTGATCTCGGATTACGTTTACTGGATTGCTCTTGGATTATCCTTACCTGTTCTTGTATCTTGACCTCGGATTGTTTATGGATTATTCTTGCCTAGTGATTTGGTTTTGTCGAAATCGGACCTCGAAGCTTGGGAGACCTCTTACCTTCGTTCTTTCCTTCCTTCCTTTTCCCTCTCCAATCCCTTCCCTGTCCTTCCCCAGGGTGCTGTAGGCGTCCTCGTGCCGGCGGGTACAGGCTTGGTGCTGGACTAGAGACTTCCTGAGCACCTTTTAGGCGTCCTCGTGCCGGCGGGAATAGGTGGTTGCTGGACTAGTGACTTCTTACACCTTGGATTGTTTGGTCCACCGAACAGAGGGCAGATACCATCACACTGTTCCTACAGGAAAGAAGAAGGACTTTGCCAGGGACGTTCACTTCCAGGGAAAAAAGGGTAAGAAACCTACCTTTCCTTACCATTATTTCTTCCACTCATTCTCTGGTACTGATTGTCTTTTCTCTTCTTCTGGTCTCCAGAGTACCCCAGTATAGAGGACATTCTTGCATGAAACACTTCTGGTTAAACCGTTTTCTGCAGGTTAGTCTGTTGAGATTTTGTTACGTGTTCTCTTGAAAGGGGTGTATTTGATTGTAATCAGTATAATATTCTGCAGTCGTTGGCTGGAACCTGGAACCATCATCTACCGGGAAGTTGCGGGCCGCTCAGCTCTACGATCCCAACGACTCTACACCATCTTCCGATCAATTGGATTCTTAGACTGTCCTTTCGTACTCCTGAGAATCACATTGGTAGGAAGAAATATATTCTTCACGACGGGTCAACGCGGAACCAGGTTCCCGGATTTCTGACAGAATCAGAAGCCTTATTATGGATGCCGCGAATGACCCGTTGGCCGTTTTGGTTCAGTTAGTGGCCGACCTACGTGCCGATATGACGGCCACCCAGGCTGACACCCACCGGCGCATTGATGAAATGCAAGCCGGTATCAGGGAAGTGGTTACAGGAATACCATCTTTGGCCTCCGCTTCCGCTTCAGGTCAGGCAGGGCCTTCGGTCAGACCTGATTCTACGCATGTGTACATGGCCGCTCAGTTCCCGCTTGCTCCCCCAGAAAGGTTTACTGGGGATCCAAAATCCTTTCGGACATTCATTAACCAATGCAGACTGCATTTCTTGTGTCGGCCTACCTCGTTTCCTGATGCGACTACTAAAGCAGCCTTTGTCTTATCTAACCTTGGAGGTATGGCCGCGGTTTGGGCGAATCCTTTGTTGGAACAAGGCAGTCCGCTGTTGTTCGACTGCGATGCATTGATCAGTGCTATGACGAGGGTGTTTGATACTCGCTACAAGACTCAGGCCACGGATCTGGAATTGCTGAATCTCCGTCAGGGGGACACTCCTTTATTATCGTATTTGGCTAAGTTCAATCAGTTGGTGGCTGAAACTGGTTGGCCGGAAGATAAGAAAGCCGCTCTGTTCTATAAAGGGCTGTCGGATACGTTAAAGGATACCATAGCTACGGTTCCGGTGGTTCCTACGTCCTTTTCTGATTTCTTGGATCTAGTACTCCAGATTGATGCCCGACGTACCGAAAGAAAGGGGGAGAAGAGAATGATTACGGTCAATACCACTATATCCCCAATCCCTGTTTCTGGCGGTGACGAGCCTATGCAAATTGGGGCAGTTAGGGGCCCGCTAACGACAGAAGAACGAGAACATCGTAGACGGAACAATCTGTGCTTTTATTGTGGTTCCTCTACTCATCTGCTTAGTGCATGTCCAAAGAGACCCCGCAAGTCGGGAAACGCCAAGGCCCGGTCGTAGAAGGAACCCCTACGCCGAGCTCTTCCCTGCAGGGTTCCTCGTTGTCCACGCCTTTTTACATTGACGTCATGTTGAGTTACGATCAGGTCACTCCTTGGAGTTCTGCAGCTGTTCTTGACTCAGGGGCAACCGGTAACTACATTGATGCCCAATACGTTCGGAAATGGGGTATTCCCTTGTTGTCAAAAAGTGTTCCGGAGGTAGTCAATGCGGTTGACGGTTCAACCCTACTTTCGGGGCTTGTTACTGAACATACCATTCCGTTGTTGTTAACTATTGGCGCCGAGCATTCGGAAATCATCACATTTGACGTCATTATGGCACCGCAATACAAACTCATCCTGGGTTTACCGTGGCTCAAGCTTCATAACCCGGTCGTTAACTGGGAGACCGGGGTTATCGCTTTCAGTGCTCAGCAACGCCCTCGATCCTGCAGTTCCCTAGAGTCCATGTATGAAGTACCTGAAGCTCCTAGTCGGGCGTTGTTGAACTCTGTGGTTACAATCGGAGCTGTTGTTAACACCGTATTACCTGTCGAATACACAAGTTATAAGGACGTCTTTGACAAGGGGAAAGCAGAGATCCTGCCGCCTCATCGGCCCTATGATTGCCCCATTGTTCTCAAACCGGATGCCAAGACACCTTCGGGACGTATCTATTCCCTTACACAAAAGGAAGAAGTCGTCCTTAAAGAATATTTGGATAAAGCCCTCGAGTTAGGTTTTATTCGGCCTTCTCACTCTCCATTTGCTTCACCGCTCTTTTTTGTACCCAAGAAGGAGGGGGACTTAAGACCTTGTATTGATTATCGGGAACTCAATGCAGGTACTATCCGTAATCAATACCCGATCCCGTTGATTTCTGTCTTGCTGGATCAGTTAGGGTCTTCAGAATTCTTCACCAAATTAGATCTAAGGGGTGCGTACAATTTGGTCCGGATACGTCGAGGGGATGAGTGGAAAACAGCCTTTAAGACACGATATGGCCTATTCGAGTATTTGGTGATGCCATTCGGGCTTTGCAATGCCCCGGCCACATTCCAGAATTTCATCAACGACGTTCTACGCGACATGATCGACAGATTCGTTATTGTCTATTTAGATGATATACTCATCTATTCTCCATCCATGGAAGATCATGTACGTCATGTTTCACAAGTCTTACAACGCTTGCGGGAGCATCGTCTTTTTGTCAAACTGGAAAAATGTGTATTCCATGCGAGTGAGGTCGAGTTCCTTGGATATGACATCACCAATAAAGGAGTGCAGATGAGTAGCAATAAGGTGAAAGCTGTCTTAAACTGGCCTGTACCAACTTCAAGGAAGGAGTTACAATCATTTCTGGGGTTTTCGAACTTTTACAGGCGGTTCATTAGACAATTCTCTTCGATTGCTGCACCCCTCACCGAATTGACCAGTAACAAGAAACCTTATTTATGGAACGATAACGCCCAAATAGCGTTTGAGTCTTTAAAAGCCGCGTTCACTACAGCCCCGGTGTTGCTACACCCAAATGTCAAACGTCCATTCGTTGTCGAAGCTGATGCTTCGGATGTCGCGGTAGGGGCTGTCTTGTCCCAAACCTGCGCTGATACCAAGGAGTTGCATCCAGTCGCCTATCATTCGCGCAAATTAACGCCCTATGAACGTAACTACACCGTTACTGAACGGGAATTGTTGGCCGTAAGAGACGCATTTATGATCTGGCGTCATCATCTCCTTGGGACGGAATTACCGGTCCAGGTTTTTACTGACCACAGAAACCTGTTGGCGTTGCAGTCCCTGACGTGCACCACTGCGAGACATGCCCGTTGGCATGAATTCTTTTCCATGTACAACTTTAGTTTGACTTACCGCCCAGGTGTCTTGAATTCCAAGGCGGACGCGCTATCCAGAAGCCTGGGTAATGATGGTTCACGTCCACAGGATGGGTCTTTGTTATTACCTACACAAGTGGTCTGTAGTTGTGTTCTACAACCCACTTTGAAGTCAACGCTCCAGAACTGGGTTGATAAAGAGCCCACAGAACTGGCAGACTATAACATGGATATTCTGCATGGTCTTCCTTATGTCCAGGGTCGAGTTTATATGCCTGATCAGGATACCCGGTGTACAGCTATTTCTTTGTGTCATGACGCTGCTATCGCAGCGCATCCTGGTTCCCAGAAAACTCTTGAACTCCTCAAACGCTGGTGTTGGTGGCCTTCCATGCGAAGAGACGTCTCGCAATATATCTTGACCTGCGCCATCTGTGCCCAGTGTAAGTCCCATTCAGCGAAACCTATGGGGTTATTACAACCATTACCAGTGCCAGCCAGACCTTGGGCGATGATTACCATGGACTTTGTGGTGGAGTTGCCTTTGATTGATGGGTTTGATACCATATGGGTGGTGGTTGACAGCTTTTCTAAAATGTCTCTCTTTGTGCCTTGCCAAGGCCTGCCATCAGCTGCTAAGCTGGCAGAGTTGTTCTTGCGACATGTTTTCAGGTTTTTTGGGTTGCCTGAGATTGTGGTTTCTGACAGGGGGTCCCAGTTCACGTCGCGTTTTTGGAGGCATCTAATGTTCTCTTTGGGGGTAGATGAACGGTGTTCCACAGCGTTCCATCCCCAGACGGATGGTCAAACAGAGCGGGTTAACGCTACCATGGAGCAGTACCTCAGGTGTCTCATCCTTCAACATCAGGAATCCTGGCTAGCAGTTCTTCCTTTGGCGGAATTCGCGTATAATAATTCCAGCCATTCATCAACGGGAACATCGCCATTCTATGCCTTGTATGGGCAACACCCACGCACCCTTCCTCTTGATTGGAATCTACCTGAGGATTGTCCGGCAGTTCAATCTTGTATCAAAGATTTGTCTCTGGTCCGTGATAGGGTGCTGGAACATCTGAAACAAGCACAAGAACAGGCGAAGAAGTACGCGGATCGGAATCGCCGTCCTGCACCCGTCTACATTCCAGGTACACGGGTATGGTTGTCCACTAAGAACCTACGCATTCCAGGTCGACGATGCTTGTTGCCACGTTTTGTAGGTCCTTATGTTATAAAGGACGTCTTGAGTCCATTGGTGGTCAAATTAGAACTTCCGCACTCTTGGAAGATACATCCGGTTTTCCATGTGTCCATGGTTAAGCCTTGTGTAGACAGCACCAGGATACCGGCTTCTCCGTCTCCGATATTGGTTCAAGGGGTGGAGGAGTATGAGGTCAATTCCATTCTTGATACCAGGGTTTCTCGTGGTACCAGGTATTTCTTAGTGGACTGGAAGGGTTACGGTCCGGAAGAACGGACATGGGAACCGGAGCAGAATGTGCATGCCCCGTTGTTGGTTTCCCAATTTTTGGCCTCTCGGGGGCATGGGGGTCCTTTGGGGGAGGATACTGTCAGAAAACGCTCCAGGTCTTGTATCACCCCTGCGGTTCACGTGTCTCATCCTCACCAAAAGCTTCTGTCCCGTTATACCACCATACAGAAGGCGGGCTTGCGGTATCCACGCTCTACGCACGGAACACATTTGCGTCGGGAACTGCGTTCCCGACGCCTCACGTGGAAGTTGCCATGGAGACTACGTCAGTGGACGCAGCATCTTCCACGTGATAGAAAACGTGTTGGGTCACGTGACCATCTTGGTGCCGGTACTTCAAGTACTTAATGATCTGGCGCCCACTTCTCGCTGCTTCTGATCCAATAGTGACAGCGGTTTTTTCTTGCTCAGATTTAGTGGTTTTGTTTGATCTCGGATTACGTTTACTGGATTGCTCTTGGATTATCCTTACCTGTTCTTGTATCTTGACCTCGGATTGTTTATGGATTATTCTTGCCTAGTGATTTGGTTTTGTCGAAATCGGACCTCGAAGCTTGGGAGACCTCTTACCTTCGTTCTTTCCTTCCTTCCTTTTCCCTCTCCAATCCCTTCCCTGTCCTTCCCCAGGGTGCTGTAGGCGTCCTCGTGCCGGCGGGTACAGGCTTGGTGCTGGACTAGAGACTTCCTGAGCACCTTTTAGGCGTCCTCGTGCCGGCGGGAATAGGTGGTTGCTGGACTAGTGACTTCTTACACCTTGGATTGTTTGGTCCACCGAACAGAGGGCAGATACCATCACACTGTTCCTACAGGAAAGAAGAAGGACTTTGCCAGGGACGTTCACTTCCAGGGAAAAAAGGGTAAGAAACCTACCTTTCCTTACCATTATTTCTTCCACTCATTCTCTGGTACTGATTGTCTTTTCTCTTCTTCTGGTCTCCAGAGTACCCCAGTATAGAGGACATTCTTGCATGAAACACTTCTGGTTAAACCGTTTTCTGCAGGTTAGTCTGTTGAGATTTTGTTACGTGTTCTCTTGAAAGGGGTGTATTTGATTGTAATCAGTATAATATTCTGCAGTCGTTGGCTGGAACCTGGAACCATCATCTACCGGGAAGTTGCGGGCCGCTCAGCTCTACGATCCCAACGACTCTACACCATCTTCCGATCAATTGGATTCTTAGACTGTCCTTTCGTACTCCTGAGAATCACATTGGTAGGAAGAAATATATTCTTCACGACGGGTCAACGCGGAACCAGGTTCCCGGATTTCTGACACTGTCGTAGCGGGCTTTGATAGTCGTCTTTGGCTTTGATAGTCGTCGCTGCGGATGAGATGACTAGTCCCATCGTGTCCAGCTTCCTGCCCTCGCCGTCCGGCAGGGAAGTTGATGTCGAGGCCGATGCCCCCCCCAGCATTCTTCTTTGCCGCCGCCGAGATGACCAAATCCAGGGTAGCTTGCACCTGAAGGCACAAGGGGGCAGCGTCGGGGACCGATACTTCTTCTCATACCGGTCCTTCTTTGCCGGCGCCGTGGCAGGGTTCTTGAGGAGGGTCGAGCCCCTCATCCCAGATGTCATCAAGAAGAGGTACGGCGAGGACAGTCTTCCTTTTAGCCTCGCGCCGTTGGCAAAGGAACCCTTCCTTCCTTCTTCTCTTCTGGGCAGAGCTGGAAGAGCTTGGATGCCCTGGAAATCATGGCATGAAAGGATCCAATCTCGTCCGGCGGGGACGCCCGAGCAGGGGGCGACGGGGGACACGTCCCGTCGTCGCCTCCATCGTCATCTGTACCTGTCGTAGCCGTGTCCGTGCCTGTATCATCCCCGTGGGTAGTAGACCGGGGGGAAGGCAGAGCAGGCCACAGAGGTGGGAGAGGTGGACTTTCCAAAGATCCTGGCTCCGGTTCCCTCGTCGGGTCTGGCTCAGGTACCTCCGTTGGGGGGGAGGGGCAACCTTGTCCTTATCTCCGAACATAAGGACTGAATTGCTGACAAAATGGCGGCCGAAGTGTCGGAAACAACGGGCGCGAGGGCTCTTGAGGAACCTCGTGGGATCCCTCCCGATGGGCTGGGCCTCTTCCACGACTTCGATGAGCTCTTCTTCAGAGGTCGTGTCCGTATCCACGATGGCCACCTGCCCCTCCCCCACCTTTTCCAACGAGGACTTTGTGGGGGTCATCTCAATGGGCCTGAAAGACGACTCCCTCCGCGGTGGCAGGGAGACTCTGGGTCCTGAGGTCACCTCCACTGGCGTAGCGTCCACAGGCTGAGCCAGGGCCGCTGCGACATCCTCAATCGAGGTGTTAGCAGGGTGAATTAAGGCCATCTTCACCTTCTGTACGCCTGGGGCCTTCACCTTGGGGGGAGGGTCTGAGCCTCGCTCCCCCTCTGCTGGAATCTTCGAGATCGACCGGGGCCTCACCAGAAGCTTCGCCGGGTTCTCGGACTTCTTCTTACCCGAGCCAGAGCGTTGGCTCGTGGTTGATGGCGCAGGGGAGGATTCGCCCTGCCTGGCAGCCAAGGAGCCCGACCGTTCGGCGCTCCCGGTGCCCGCGCAGCTTGGCCTTTTGTTGGGCCCACGTCGCCGGGGCACCCTCACAGAACTTAGAAGACCGCTCAGACTTCTTTTTCTTCTTCTCGCAGGACAGGCTCTTCCCTTCCAGCCAGTTGGCGAGACAGAGGTGGCGATCCTTCATGATCCGCTCCGACATGTTCCCACAAAATGCACAGTCCTTCTCCGTGTGCGTCTTGTCCTCATGGAGACAGTATAGGCATAACGAATGCTCGTCCTCCTTGAAAACATTCTGAAGCTGGCATCCAGGGCAGGTCCTGAACAGCTTCCCGGGCGTCGAGCTTCCTTTCTCCTGGGCCATGTCCGGGGTAGGCCTCAGAACTTCTGGAATCCTCCAAAAGCGTAACTCGATGAAATCTTGACCCTTGAGGGGCGTAGAAAACTCCAAAACGGATCCCCGTTGATCGGATGTAGAAACGGTGGAGCTTGAGGCTCTAATTAACCGAAAAATTAGAAAAATCTACTGAAAAAGCACGAAAACGCAGCAAAAGCTCGAGAGCTACAGCACGAGGACTACCAACACTTGAACGTGCGGTAAAAATCTGAGGATGGCTGCCAGAAGTGGGGCTTAGGGAGAGGGCAGTCATTGGCTGGGGGCAGTATGACCCAGAGACCAGTGATTGGTTACTACTAAGAAAGACAGATCAGAAACGAAACTGATACTGATTTTTTTCTATACCGAGGATTCTCGGCCTGATGACGGGGAATGTTCATGAGCATGTGAATCCATGCCAGACCCCATGCTGGAGAAATTGTGTTTCAAAGCGCTCTGCGTTTGTGCCCGCATTCATACTGAACTAGTTAATTTCCCCTGGTACCACTCCTGCCTGCACCACATACCCAAGTCACGTAAACGTAACCTGCTGGGCAGTGCTTCTGGTAACATGAGTGGAGTAGCACTGATGATGTCAGGAAGGTAGGAAATGGAACTCATTGTTATTTGTGAAAATGAATAACTAGCACAGCCATGCTAGCGTGGGCCATCATGTTCACGAATAACATGAGCTGCTCGGAATGGAGAGACATGTGGCCCGTGCACACTGTGGTTTGCTTGTGTGATGAGCTGATGACTGACTGACGGTTAAAATAATATATTTGCTAACGCACTGCATCCTATTCAAATTTAGTCTAAGGCAATGAGTGGCAAACAACTACCATTTAAGCACTGAAAGAGGCCACAATTCGCTCACCCATACTGCCAACGCAGGCTCATGACCTTCGTGTTGACGTTCAAACTGACTTGGTCGAGGACTTGCCTGACCGCTAGTGGCCTCCTGCGCTGCTCAGGGTTCAATTCAGTTTCAATATTATTGCAGTAGCTGCAGTAATGACCAGACACTTTTCATATGGGTGGGTATGCAGAGTAGAGGGCCAGTGCCAAAGGCAGAAGTGCAAAGCAGAGACTAGAAGCAACTGGTGACATAGGGGCTCATAGATACTTCTATAGCAGATACACAGTCCCAGTTCCTAGGCCCAACACCTTACCGATCAACAGCCTCTGCGGCCTCGGTATCAGACTCCATCACTACATTGGCTGGATCTGCCACCTCCAGACCATCTTCCTCTGAAAGGGGAGCAGGAGCTATAGGTGAGGCTACAGAAAAAAAGAAACATGCATTAGGAATTTACTTTATTTAATATTTTGAGCATTTACAGTCATCACCACCCTAGCCCCACTGAGGCAATAGGGGAGGAATGGCGTGTGAAAGACTTGCAGTTGGTCAGCTGGGAATATGGAAGCAAGCATAAAGCACCACATACACGTAGCTGGCTCCCCCAAAGAGACCATTTCCATCCCTCTGGGCTTACAAAACACACCCAAAGGCAGTGCTGCATGTGTATCACTGGTGCTGCGACCCAACTGAAAGCCTACGCAATTCAAAGTGAAAGGAAGCGTGCCTTTGACTTGGGGCAAGCTTACTCTTTGCAAGTTCCAATCCCAGCCGGGCTGATTTAGCCCTTCATCTTTCTGAAGATATGCAAAGTTGGTATTATTGAAACGGGAGCAATCTGGGATTAAGTGCTATGCCAACGCCCCCCATATGCCTTCTATAAACTTGTGTGGTGCACCTCCTTGCAGACTATACACTACAGATTACAACTGTGCACAGTTCTCAGCCTCTGAAGTAGCAGATACAACCGGTTCCTAAATTCCTTGCTCTTCAATACACCATATGCAGCTTTCACCAGCGTGCAGACCTACACTAACGTATCACAGCTAGGCGTTTGGCTTGGAACTTGCAACCTTGCCATGGATGACCTTTAAAGTGGAACAGATGACTAATGCCAGAAGAATAGGCGATGTGCCTGCAAAATAGTTCAGATTGAATAGTCCAGTTTGGAACAAGCAACATTTCTTTTTTATGTCACATTTAAAACAAAGTGAGTACATAGGTGTGAACCGAGTAAGTTGGTCAGAAAATGGGAAAAAGAAAGATTAGTGGTGGGCATGGGTTGAGATCATCGCAGAAACGTTGTGCATGCAATAAGCCGGACACCATGTTGAAATAGCTGGTAGCATTTTATACTGATGCCTAGGTCGGTGTCTGTACTGGGGGAAAAAGTAGTGCGCTAAAAGTACACACGTTGAGGCTTAAAGCAGGGTGGATTTTAGCGTTCCAGCTATTTAACGTGCATATAGCAGATTTGCCTCAGTGCCTGGCAAAGGAAAGATGGTGCCCCTAACAATAGGATCTTTTCAGATGGCTGATCACCTAAGCTCAAACTACTGGGGTAGGAGGTATTTTCAAATCCAACTCCCTGGCTTAGCGCACTTCGTTTGGGGGCACAGGTCAGGCCTTAGGACTACCAGGGCAGGATGCCCCTGCTTCCCATTTAACATCATTAGGGTCCACATCATCTTCTGAGGACACACTTCATTTCATTCTTAATTCATGAAATATATGCATACAGCTTGGACTGCCCATCCCAGACCTACACCAGGTGAATGATTACGAGTAATCCCATGACAGAAATAACACATTATACTGTATGTATACCTTACTAAAATTGATGTCAGTTCAGATTGTAGAGTCCTTTATGGATGCACATAAAAGATAAAAGAACAAAAGCAGGATTGATTGCTCCTGAAGGAAGGAAAATATCCCCAAACTGAAAATGTTCTCGTCTTTAACTTGTGATTAAAGAATATATTTTCTTTCTACTATGAAATATTTTGGAAATCATTTCTTGAATTTGAATAATTTGTGTCAAAGTGAAGTTTTTTTAGCGGAGCATTTGTGAAAGAATTAAACCCCTATAGAAGGTTTGACTGGTCTCCAGTATTAATAGGTGTGCAAGGGACGCGAGTGATTCACAGTGTGTGGACACTTTTTGTCTGTCCTTGTTGTACTCAACCCAGTGCCAAGGTTGTATTTCTCTCCCGCACCCTTGGTTGTTACAGGTCACATCAATGGATCCCTAAATTCAGGTCTGCTCCTCACCATTGGATTTGTCACAGTTATTTCCTAAGCCATCTACTGCCAAGGCATCAGGTATCAATAGGGAAGACCTTGCACAGAACCTCTGTTCCTTGATCTGGTGAGGCTAATCAGCTAAAGTCCTGTATCAACAGTATCCTTCTCCTGGAGCTCTGAAGAGTCATGGGCCTTTTGCAGACACACTGCATCCGAACTGGACACTTGTCCTGGTGACTGTGCCTTGCATAGCATGTTGCCGTGAAAAATACAGTGCTGCCTCCTTGTGAGCTCTGGACATCGCGGCTCTGCTGATATTCATCAAGAAGAGGAGTGTTGCTGAAGCAGGAGTTGTGCCAGCAGACCTGTGCGTGATCACTTCAACTCCTATTCGTGCCTGTGGCATCCTGTGGCTCCTCCAACATTGTGGTGTTACAACATCGTTTCGTCGACTTCCTTAACCAGAGTCCAGCGTGGCGGTCTTCAGAACCATTGGGTCATCGATGAAGACTGGAACAACCTGACTCAGCTGTCAACATTGTCATCTGAAGAATGCGCTGCACACACAACCCCTAGACCTCCAAAGCTGTGATTTTTGCGGCCGGCAATCGTCCACTGTGACCCTGATTTATCTGGTGGTGTTGATTCTGATCAGAGTATGAAGGGCTAGTTTGCTAACCTGTTCTGAAGTCTTCCTAGTCCCCTTTGGATACCTCAACGGGGCAGACAGAAGATCTAGGACATTCCAAGAAACATCTTCCTCATCACTGTAGCCATCCACTACATTTAGTGGCTCGGAATGCATGTTGAAATCACAATCATGAAACGTTCTTGCCCTTCTTTGTTTTTATCACGTGCACTTGTGTGCAAATCTTCAATTTTCTTAAGCACAGATGAAACACTTGTCATCTGTTGGTCTTAAGTAAACATTGAGTTGAACAAGAAAATACATTAACCACTGGGTAACAAATTGTCCAGCGTTAACAGGTATGGTTTCCACATTTCTGAATGTTGTAATTAAATTAATGTCTATACAGAACAGTAATGATACGATGGAGATCAGAGAAGTTGTGCCACTCATTTAATGCTAGTGTGTTTGTCACTTTTCAATTGTCTTGTTATTTACATAGTTCAAAGCACATTTCTCATTGTTGCATTTCAATTTGTCTGCATTGTCCATACAAAAATAATATGTCCTTTTCCGGTTCTGAGCTGTTCTTTAGCCTCTATTAGAGTATCATAGAGGTGTGGCCCACAGAGTAATGAAGTGTTTTCTATTATAACAACGTATCCTCTGTAGAAATGAATTTGGTTCGAAAATAAAAATTGATTTTCCTCTTTGATTAATTGCATAGATTTCTTAAGTAATATGTTCTATTCATGTCAAAATTGGTAGCTTACATTTACTTCATTTTCCTGTGAATTTCTCAACCAATTGTTAGTGGCTGAAGGCTTCAATATGCCAACTGTTTGCAATCATCAATGTTTACATATAGATACCTACAAAGTAATGAAAAAGTTGTATGAGTTTGCTATTTTTATGTCCTATATGTAGTCGAACTATGCCGCAGATGTAAGGGAACGATGTTTAAAATCTTAGCAAATTCTTACCTGTATGTCAGAAAAAGTAAACTTGGGGGTGGGGGTTGGCGGGGGTGTGGCCAAGCGGCAGAGAAGATGGTCGCATAGTTCGAGAGCTTGAGAGAATCAATTTATTATAAAAGTAACTTATCCCGTGTTCTAAATACCTTTTTTCGTTGGGGCATTGTGCAGCGTGGCTCCGACGCCTAGATTTATTGAACTTTTAAGTTTTGCTATATTGATAGTATCCGTGTCATCAAGCCTGCTCCCATGGTGTCAAACATCCTCAGAGACGCAGCCCGTTTCTTCTCCGGAGCGGCAGAGAAGGTGACAGAATGTAGAACGGCAAGTGAATAGCAGCTCATTAGGGGTGAGATTTTCTTTGTTCCCCTTCAGGGGCTGCTTTGGCTGTGACGGAAGAGGCTCCGAGCGGGTGCCCGCTAGATATCATATGCAGATGTTGTGAGGGGGTGAGGCCTGCACCCACGGCCTCACGTAATGAAACCTCCCGATGCGTCCTATCAGCTGACGGGCTCACACGGGTAAAGACATTCCGCTATTCGTAGGAAACATGTTATTTCCACAACAAAGCCAAGTAAAATCTATTCATAGTTTCAATGGATTTAAAGTACTACAATTCTGCTGCACGTTATGCCTGAAACCATTGGTATTTGGAACGGTTGATTTTTTTTTTGCACTATATCCAGGAAGGAGTTTCTCATGAAATAAACTATATATAACTTAAATATTGGAATAATATTATATATATCAATATAATACTCATATGCCCCATTCAAATAATCTGCTCTACTCGTGGTACTTTGTTCAATTCAGATACTATTTCATTTTAAAAAGAAAGTGCTACAGCTGAAGCAATCAGATAAAATATTAATAATTTTATATCTAACTAAGGTGCTCATCAACATTACTTTAAAGAAGTAAACTTTTTGCTCCCCCTTCCTAAATATCCACATTGGTACTCAACTTACCTTTTAAAAATGGTGGACCACACATACACATCAACCTTTTCGACCAATGCACCTTTCAATGCATGCATGGAGAAAATTCGAAAAGAATTGGGCAACATTCGTTCTTCTATCCCTTCATTGGATTCCCGCTCTCTCACCATTCACAAAGATATTAAACATTTCAAAGGTGAAGTTAAATCTTTCTCTGGTCGGCTCGGGGAGACGGAAGAGAGAATTGGTCATGTTGAAGATAGGGTAGAAGGTCTTGAAAACATTCAAGTTCGATTGGCACAACTAGAATCTGAAGCCATCGAGTTAGAGGACAAAAATAGAAGGGACAATATCAGTTTTTATGGAATACCAGAAACAATTGAAGGTAATGACCCCATCAGCTTTTTCATTAACTGGATCCCATCAACCTTAGGTATTACCTTCTCTCCTCCTCTGGAATTGCAACGTGTCCATAGAATCAAACCCCGATATACCAACAAGAACTCTACACCTAGACCTTTCATTGTAAGCTTTCTTCGGCACCAACAAGCTCGGCAAATTCTACTCGCCACCAAGAAAAGATCTCACATTCTTTTCCAGAATAATAGAATCTACATATCTCCCGACTTCTCCAAATCTACACAGACCAAAGGAAAAACTTCCTGACATGAAACCTCTATTGAAATCTCTAAATATTAGGTACAGTCTACTTGAACCAGCCAGAAGGGAGTAGTTTCTTACATGTAACTCCATTTCTCCATCGTTCAGATCTTCCATGGATTCACATGCTGTGAATATTTCCCCGTTGTTAGGCTGGGAAACCTTGGTAACTTTAACTTAGCCTTTTCCTATGGAAAACTTCGACACTTTAATGTCCTACCAACGTCCTTTTTGGGTGCTTTAGGCCCCACCAATAGGACGTCTGGTATAAATAGCCCACCCCCAGGCTTCCCTTCAGATTTTAACCTCCAAAGTAGAGGGAAACCGAACCCAGGTTTGCCTGCAGGAGCGGCCGGCGGGCCCATGTAAATCCATGAAAGATACCAAGGCTGGAGTAATGGAGTTACAGCTAAGAAACTACTCCCTTCTCCAGCATTGGATCTTTCATGGATCCACATGCTGTGAAGAGATTATATAGCAGTACAACCAATGTGTGGCGGTGTGACACAGGCAAACCAACAAACAGTATTTAATCACATACCCGAGATAACAAACCCAGCAAGTGATATAGCAAATAGAAAAAACCCTGAAGCTGCGGGGCCTACCTTAATCAAAGAGGTGTTGGATGACCGCACGCCCCACCTGCACATCTTCCACATGTTGCTGCCCCAGACACTAATGCCTGGTGAAGGTATGCAGCACCGCCCAGGAGGCTGCCTGGCAAATGTCCACTAGCGGTATCCCAGACCACAACGCCGCTGATGACGCTGTGTACCACGTAGAATGAGCCTTCAGAGCACCCCTCAAAGGCTTGCCAGCTTTTGTGGGACAAAACAAAATTTTAGAGGAAACCAAGCGGGAAATTCCTTGGAGATGGCCTGCCCTCTGTTGGACGGCCCATACGCCACAAACTGCTGTGACTTCCTGAAGTCCTGTGTGCGATTCAGATAAAACTTTAGGGCCCTCTTAACAACCAGAGAATGCAGGGCCCTTTCCGCTGGCATGGATGCATTTGCAGAGAAGGAGGGTAAAGCCATAGAGTCAAGTTTGTGAAATACCGATGGCACTTTCGGGATTAAGTGCGGGTTAGTGGCCAGGAGAACCTTGTCCTTCATAAACCTTAGGCAAGGTGGGTCAATGACCAGTGCTTGCAATTCCGATACCCGCCTGGCCGAGGTAATCGCCACTAGAAAAGCCACCTTCCATGAGAGGAACATCAAGGGAGCCGTCGACAGGGGCTCATCAAAGCTGAAAGGACTACATTAAGGCTCCACACCGGTGCAAACCTCTTCACCGTAGGAAATGTCTGAAACAACCCCTTCAGAAAATGTTTCACCAAGCGATCACTAAATAGAGGAGCAGTATGGCACTTTCCCATGAACCTAGAAATCGCAGCCAAATGCACCTTAATGGATGACAACGCCAGGCCCCGTTCCACCCGGTGCATGAAGTACAGGAGAACCTGAGCCAGAGAAATGTCCAAATGTCTCAACCTCAGCATGACCCTTACATCATTCACAGAATCTCGTCCATTTAGGACCATACAAAACATTCGCGGAAGGTGCCCTTGCTGCCGCCAAGGTCCGTCGACACTCTCTGGATAGTCCTAGATGACTGAACTTGGAGTGGTCAGGAGCCACGTCGCCAGGCTGAGAGACACCGGATCGTGCTGCCACACTCTGCGGTCGTCCTGAGACAGGAGATACGGATCCACTCCCAACCGAACCGGCTCTTCCACCGCCAGAATTAGGATATCTGAAAATCGCATCTGCCTGGGCCAGAACGGGACCACCAAAATAACCCGGTACTGGTAAATACGCAAAGAGGCCCGTCCACGGGAACTAAAACGCGTTTCCCAATGACTCGGGATGAGCCCCTCTGCAGGAAAACTCCAGACAATGCTCGTTTTCCCTCGTAGCATACAGATCCAACAGAGGATGCCCCCATCGCCAGAAGATTCTCGTCATCGGCTGCTCCTTCAGCCTCCACTCATGCAGCTGACTGGCGTCCCTGATAAGTGCGTCCGCTTGAACATTCAGCACTCCGGGCAGATGGAAAGCAACAATGCTGATCCCTAGAGTCCAATGCCAAACGTCCTGCGCCTCCTTCGACAGGACTCTGGAATGTGTGCCCCCTGGTTTCCTTAAATAGAACATTGTGGTGGTATTGTCCGTTAACACCCTCACCACTGATCCGCCAATGCGCAGAAGAAATGACTTCAGGGCCAAGTGCACCACCCTCAACTACATTGATATGTAACAGTCTCCACCCGAGACCATAGGGCCTGCACCTGTGACTCGTCGAGGTGTGCCCCCCACCCTTCCTGGGAAGCATCTGCTAAGATCGTAAACTGGAACTCCGGCTCCAGCAAGGGCATGCCCCTTACAAGATTGGTTGTGCATGTCCACCAGCAAAGGGCATCCACTAAGCCTTCTTAGACCACCAATTTGTCCGACCACACTCCTCGACTTTTCGACCATCTGTCTGCGAGGAACTCCTGCACTGGCTTCATGAACAGGCGGAAATTGGGACGAAGAGGGATACATGACGCCATGGCCCCCCAAACAGCGACATGTAACCTCTGAGCAAGACCACTGTGCCCACTTTCCACTCACTTGCCTTGGCCCACAACTTTTCCACATGCTCACTGGACAGCTTTACCATATTTTTCTGGGTAAGAAACTGCACCCCGAGAAACACCAACTCTGTGGACGGCATCAAATATGACTTGGCGAAGTTGACAGCGAATCCCAGCCGTTGCAAAAGCTGCATGGTCGCCATGAGAAAGACTTGCGCCCTTTCCTGCGACGAACCCTTCACTAACCAATCGTTCAGGTTGGGGTACACATGATGACCCTCCCTCCAGAGGAAGGTCACCACCGGGGCTAGACACTTCGTGAACGTCCTGGGGGACGACTTCAGGCCAAACGGGAGGACGCGAAACTGATAGCGTTAGCCTCCGACCATAAAACACAGGAACATGCGGTGCTGCCTCCTCATATGGTTGTGAAAATAGGCATCCTGCAGATCCGACGACGCCAGGAACTCACCCGGCTGCACCGAACGTATGACATCTTGAAGGGTGAGCATCTTGCAGACTCTTGTTCAACGCCCGAAGATCTAGAATACGCCTCCACTTGCCATTGGGCTTTTTCACGACGAAGTACCGGGAGTAAACCCCTGGCCCTGTTCCACAACGAGAACTGGTTCTATCGTCCCTTTTTCTAGCATGAGAACCACCTCCTGCCGCAGGATTGGAAGATGCGGCTGCAGCACATGCACCGGCGGAATAGGGACTGGAGGCCGCCGGAACTCCGAGTGGTCCAGATGCACCGTTTCCAGCAACCAGCGATCTGATATCTTTCGCCACTCGTCGACATGGATGGCGACCCTGACCCCCAGCAGATTGTCCATATGGCAGTCATTGTTGAGCTTTTGTTTGCCGTCCCTTCGCCGCCGAGGACTGCAAACCTTTTTTTTGCTGAGCTTGGAAGTCCCGGCCCTTCTGAGCCGACTGGACTGATTGCCGATAATCTTGAGACTAGTAGCAGGAGCGCCCGTATCCTCGATCTCTGGCGGAAGCAAACCAGGCATTCCCAGAGGCTCCACAAATAGCTTGAAAAGAGCGAAAAGAGCAACCACTTTGCAAGGAACCCAAGGATTTAGCGGTTCCGTATCCTCTTTCATCCCTTTCAGGGCCTCATCAATCTTCTCACCGAACAAGTGTTCGCCGTCACAGGACATGTCGACGACCTTATATTGGACCTCTGGGAGAAAGTCTGTGCACTTCAACCAGGCCTGCCGGAGCACCACCTCATTATTAATTTGTTTAAAACCTGACTTTGCCAGGTCCACAGCAATATTGATGCTGTGGTTGGAGGCCTCCTCCCCCTCTTGAACCAACAGCATTGCTTTCTTTCGATGTTGCTCCGGCAGATGTTCCAGAATCGGGCCAGCCGATGCCACATTTCACGATCATATCTGGCCATAATCGCCAAGGAATTTGCAGCCTTCACAGTCGTAACCCCTAGTGTCAAGACCTTCTTTCCAAAGGCGTCCTGCTTCCTGGCCTCACTGTCCAGAGGGGTAACCATTTATGTTGGCTCCTGCCCTTAAGACTGGCAGCCGCTGACACCACAGACTCTGTCTTGGGCTGTGACACCCGGCATCTAGGGGTAGACTCAGGAACCTTGAATTTCTTTTCAAGGCAACCTTTCACCGCTGGCTCTGAAAACTGGTGGCGCAACGTGCGCAGGCCCTCCTGCCACACGTGGTCGAGAATCGGCACAGAGAAGACCACTTTCCTACGCTTGCCCATATGGTCAAAGAGGAAGCAGTCCTCACGTTCCTCTTCAGGCGCCAGCCCAAACTCCAGACATTCTTTCGACATCATGGCGTGGAACCCCCCAAATATCATCCGGACTACGGGGCTGCTCCACCTCCGGGTCCGTGTCCCACGCGTCATCCCTCGTCGGCGATGAGACACAGTAGATAAGGGGGCCCAGGAACACTCTCAGGGTCCGATTCAGGAAGCTCGCCCTCTTCAGGATGAGAGCGTGGACGGCCCAACCCCACCGGCAACCGTGCCGGAGGAGACTTCCTAGACGCCTCACCAGGTGTCATGATTCCTGCCCCTCATATGGTTGCGGTGCTGCCTCCTCATAGGGTTGTGAAAATAGGCATCCTGCATATCCAACGACGACAGGAACTCGCCCAGCTGCACCGAACGTATGACATCTTGAAGGGTGAGCATCTTGCAGACTCTTGTTCAACGCCCGAAGATCTAGAATAGGTCTCCACTTGCCATTGGGCTTTTTCACGACGAAGTACCGGGAGTAAACCCCTGGCCCCGTTCCACAACGAGAACTGGTTCTATCGTCCCTTTTTCTAACATGAGAACCACCTCCTGCTGCAGGATTGGAAGATGAGGCCACGATCACCTACATGGCCCTCAACAAGGGCCTTTCCATCCCTCCAAAGACCCACTTGGAGTCAGACTTGAGCTTGTGGCACCAGACTCACTCACTCCCATTGGATAACATTGAGGATTGGACTTGTAGTGCATTGAAGGGGACAAGATGGATGCCTCCACATATTTCGGTTCCCAGAACTGCATGTGCGTTCTAGTCTTTTGGGTGTGGTTCAGCCCAGAGGTACCTGGGGATACCCATAGACTATTTAAGCCACACCCAGGCTGAGAAACATGCTTTGCGTTTTCTACACCTGCAGCGTGACACTCACCGTGTTCGGATCGGTCTCCAGTAGGCCTGCATCTTTCTTCTGCGCTCAGCTCCTGCAAGAACAAGAACACCGTTAGGAACAGCATTACCTTGCGGCACTTCTGCCCATCAGTCATCCCTCCTTCTGTTCTGCGGGTATCTTCGGCGGTCTCATTCCCATCCCGGCACGCCGTTTCCTAAGGAAAAGGGAAAAGAACAGAAAAAAGGCATTAGTAAGCATTCTGCAAATCTTTGCTTATTTTTAAATACTGTACGAGCTTCAAACGCTTACCTGAATCCCAGCCGCTCTGGGGGAACTCCGTCTCTGGAACTTCTCATCCATCTCCAAGAGGGAAAAGACACTCCAGGTTAGCGTGGAAACATCTAGAGGCGACGCATACCGCACTTAGACAGCGCATCTGTTCTTCATAACCGGCATCCACGCTGAAAACGTCGCAGCACCTAAAAGACGCAGAAAAAGAACCCAGTTCAATGCAAATACGAAAGGGGTGCATCGCGCTTTCATTCACCTTCAGCGCTACTCATCTCAGCAGCACGCCGCCATCCCCGGACGCCGGCCATCATCTAAGGAATGAAAGGAATGAATTTAGAGAACTGTTCAAAAGACTCATTATACTTACCTGTCGGACTCTTGCCAGTGAAGTAACTAGGCAGCAACAAGACCGCATCAATCGACGCGCCCCTGAGCTGAAGGCAGGACGGAGAGCACACTATCCAAGAAAACAAGGTGAGCTGTGAATCAAAGGGAAGGGTTGGGTCCTGTGGAAGAAGAGGTTCAAGCATACAGAGACAATAGGGAGTTAAACTCTACCAATCCTGTGTTTCAGGCCCAGTCTCCAGTCGAATAACCACCAGGGAAGGGTTCAAGGTCGTTAGAGGTCAGAACAGGTTGAGTGACGTCCCCGTGGATACCAGGTGAGCGTTACAGCAGGCAACCCCTAGACCACCGGCACAGCTGGACTCGGAGGAGGCGGCGACCTCACATCCTGTTGCCCCAACAAAGACTGAAGCGTAGATAGCACTTGCAATGACAGCAGAAATTGCAGGTTAACCAACGGCTAAAGGGGCAGCCCAGCCCCCAACCCCACTCGACGTCGAAGGCCTCACACTCTGCAGACCCAGAGCCGACGGGTCAAACACCGGCTCCTTTTCCTCCTCCATTCCCGAAGAAACAGAAAATGTAGCTGGATCTAGCTGCAAAATGTTCTCAGGAAGGGTGTACTCAAAGGCGGCAGACTGCCACGCCACGCCCCAACCGTCGTCATCAACCCTTCTGATTCCATCTGTGACGACAACAGCAGCGGACCACTGTCCATCAGAGTCGTGACCAGGGCCGAAGACACCACCACAGATTGCAGCACTACCGTCGACGATGGCTCAACCGTCGACAATCTCGCCGTCGGAACCACGTCCCCTGGCTTCGATTTCACCGGAGACCCGGATTTTCTGGTAGAACCAAACCGGTGCTTCCAAGATTCTCGGTTGGACGAAGACTTGTGATGGTCCGTGGGCGATGTGTGCTTCGACGAAGACTCCTTCGGCTTCGCCAGGTCTTTCTCCGCCACGGTGGACTTCTCAAGCTTACCACCAAACCCCTTGGACTTGTCCGGCCGACCATGTTTGGACAACGAGGAGCCACTCACCTTCGAATGATGCGGCCTAGACAAAGACTTGCTGCCTTTCCCCACCTCCGACACAAGCAACGCTGCCCGATGCTTCTTAGCAGGGGGTTCCGCCTACGCCACTCGGCGATGCTCCGCAGACTTCTCCGCTCTTCCTGAAGACTGGCTCCCCCGGGCCGAACCCACCTCAGAATCCGGGTACGTGCCCTCATTAAGCCAACATATGAGCCGTCGATTACGGTCTTTCAAGGTCTTCTGCGAAAAAAAAAAACTGACATATCTCGCAGGCATCCGCCGAGTGATGGGGTAGCGACAGTAAAGACAGTCCATATGACTATCTTCTTCGTACACTTTCATGCCGCAGGTAGCACAAGGCTGAAAAAGAGACTTCTTCTGGGCGACCAATGACATCCCAGCCCACGAACCAAACGCACGTGCCAAAACACGAAGAAACACGAGGTGATCCAACAGTTTGGAGACGGTTGAAATCTGAAGGGAAGCCGCGGGGGCGAGGCTATTTATACCAGACCTCCTATTGGTGGGGCCTAAAGCACCCAAAAAGGACATTGATAGGACACTAAAGTGTCAAAGTTTTCCATAGGAAAACGCTAAGTTAAAGTTACCGAGGTTTCCCAGCCTGACGACAGGGAAATATTCACAGCATGTGAATCCATGAAAGATCCAATGCTGGAGAATGTTAATTACTATTCCAGACGGTCCTACTAAAGAGTTTACCAACCCTAATGATCTACAGAACTTTATTCAAGCCTTACAGATGACGCCGATGGATACTACTTCCATGGATCCAACTTTTAGCTGGCACAAATCTGATACTGTCCCTCAATCATCATCTTTTAAGTCTCCCAAGACACAACATTCAAAATTCTTATCCAAACGCAGCAGATCAACTTCCGGTCTACCACAGGATTCCTCCTCCACACCATCTCACTCAAGGGACAAGTCAAGATTCCCCATTAAATCAGCAGATCCCTCTCACCACTCTGCAAACTGATTCACATTGATTGTAGCCAAATATGCTTCATTACCATTCTCACTAAAATAAGCTTAACTAATTTTGTTACTTTTATTACGAGCCTTCTTATATGCTCATTATTCACTTTTCTTCCTTTTACATTGGCTTTTCTTGATCTCCCTTATAGCTCTTTTTTGGTCTATGCTTACTCTATTTCTGGTTCTCCCATGTTTGATACTCTTACCACTCTTCTATAACTATTTCTACTTATCTTATTCCTCTCATTCTTACTTATTTTCTCAATCATTATATTCTTCTTTTTTCATTTTATTGTTGTCTCACCTTCCCTTTGTGTTATCCCTGGTTGTTTAATGTTAATGATTGTGTGGACATGATTTATCTTGCAAAGGTTCTAATACTCTTAATTAACAATGTTTCAAGGGGCCTAGAAATTATATGTTGTTCCTATTTCAATTATCAATCCCTCTTCAATTACAAATGTCAATTACATTTTCAATCTAGAACGTTAAAGGTTTAGGCCATCCTATAAAGAGTAGCAAAGTTGTATCCCTACTTAGTAAACGGAAACCTGATATCATTTGCCTTCAGGAAACCCATTTAAGTTCAGATAATGAAAATCTTAAAGTTCGAGTACCTTGGATTGGTCACTCCATATACTGGAATGCACTTAAGAAGGGTGGTGTTTCTATTTCAGTTAATAAACGTAGGAACTTCTTATTAATTAATGAAGATAAAAATCCTGAAGGTCGATGGATCATAATTGATTCCAACAATTTACCTGTTACTATTGTTAATATACATGGCCCCAATGCACCTAACCCTCTTTTCTGGTCTAACTTTATTACTAAGCTCTCTCAGAAAAACATAGACAAACTTATAATATGTGGAGATATGAATCAGATTCATGATTTTGCTCTATATAGAAAATCCATGTCCAATTTCGTTAATTCTAAATCAGGTAAGAGTGTCCTTAATTTGTTACAAAACCTAAATTTAAAATCGACTCTTGGCGATTTTGCCATCCCGATACTATAGATTATACTTTTTACCCCCCCATCAATCTTTCTCCAGATTAGATTACATATTTGTTAACTCCTTACTAAACCCCACCATTTTGCACTCTGACATGGGCCCTATTACCATTTCAGATCATGCCCCCGTTACCACCACACTAGAATGGATAAATATTAATAAAGTTTCTGCTAAATGGAAATTTAACTCCTTCCTACTTAAAGACAAAACTTTCATTGATAAAACAGATTCCTTTATAAATTAATTTTTTCACAATAACCACCCTGATCACACTTCCTTCAAGAACAATTGGGATAAGTTTAAAGCAACCCTTTGTGGCTTTATAATACAATTTGTTGCAACCAAAAAACGTCATTACGAATTTACCCATAATAATCTCTTGTCAACCATTAGAACAATACTACTATGCTAATCCCAATCTTGACACTTTGAAAGCTACTATGGCGAAACATATAGAATTTAATAAAATTTGTACTGATAGAGCTGCTAACTTGCTTTTGAAATCCAAGACTAAATAACATTGTAGTTCCAACAAAGCGGGCAAGATGTTAGCTTCCTACTAAAAAAAGAGAAAAGAAAAGTCCCACATTACCCATATTCTTTCTTCCAATGGTACCAGATTAACTAGATCTAAAGAAATTAATGACGCTTTCCTTGAATTTTATTACAATCTATATAAAAGTCAGATTCCTCTATCAACAATTCAGAAATTCATTCCTTTCTTGAAACTAATAAGAAAATTAGCCCTTTTAATCCAACCAAATTTTTGTCTCTTGATGCTCCTATTTCTCTTAGAGAAATCAAGCAAGCTATACTAGATATTAAACCAAACAAAGCTCCTGGTCCCAATGGGCTAAATGGTCTTGAGATTATTGAGAATGAGATTCTTTTGGAAAAACCCTATTAATTATTTTTCCAAAACCAAATAAAGATCCCTCCCTAGTTAAAAATAATAGGCCTAATTCCCTCATCAATTCTGATTAGAAAATGTTGCTAATATTCTTGCTAAACATCTTGAAGTACTTCTTCCCAAGCTTATACAACCAGATCAAACTGGTTTCATTAAAAATCGGTACTCCTCTTTTTAATAATTTTTCTCATTCTCAATAATCTCAAGACCATTTAGCCCTTTTTGTTTCCTGGCCATTCTTATTCCAATCCTCATCTTGGCATGGTCTCCCTCCCAAATTCCTTAATTTAGTCAAAACCCTTTACTCTTCCCCCACTACCCGCATTCTTATCAATAATAGTCTCACTTCTTCTTTTGTAATCAAAAGAGGAACTCGTCATGCCCGCTTTCCCCTCTTTTATTCAACCTTGCTCTTGAACCTTTACTTCAAAATGTTTGAACAAATACAAACATTAAAGGCATTAGCATTAATGGTATAGAAACTAAAGTATCTGCCTATGCCGATGACATTCTACTTTATTTATCTAATCCCGCATCTTCTATTCCTCATGTTTTAGCTACTTAACGTCTCTGCAGTTTCTGGGTATAAACTAAATTATGATAAATCTGAAATTATGTCTCTTTCTAACTCTTCTAATCTTACTAACACTCCTTTATTAGGCCTCTCTTGGCAACCTTCTCAAATCACTTATTTGGGTCTCCGTATTACTAAAGACAACTTTTCTACTATTAATTTGAATACTAGTCTCCTAATCGAAAAAATTACTGAAATGACTACAAAATGGTCCCCTCTTTTCTTGTGACGGGTGGGCTGCCTTGATACAATTAAAATGATGATTAGCCCCATTGTCCTTTATTCTTTATCAATGATCCCCATTTCTATCCAAGCCACTTTTTTTATAAAAAATTAAACGTCCTTCTTATCAAATTCTTGTGGCATAATAAAGTGGCACGTATTGCTATAAATAAATTTAGGCTCCCCAAAAATGTGGCGGTGTCAATTTTCCTAATTTTCTATTATATCATAAAGCCTTTGTTCTAAAACAGCTGAGAATCTTCATGCAATTTGAATCCCTCCCTGCAAATACACCTCCTTGGGTCCATATTGAGGCCAGTATTATTGCTCCACTTTCTTTATCTCACTTTTTAATAACTTCTTTCTTTAATCAAAATCAATATAATCTAAACAACTGATCAACATATTATGAATGTCATAAAAATGTGATATAAAAGTTGAACATTTGAGAAAAGACAAGGTTTGAACAGTAGACTGTATAACACAGTGAATGTGACAGCTTATTCCATTTTGCCAACCGGGCCTCAATTTGGAACGGTTTACCTTTTGTTTGTTTTCATTTCTTAAAATATTAGAAGTATCATTAGAGTTTATGGTTTATCAGGCTCCGCCCACTATCAAGATATTGATCAATATATTCCAATTCCAGACAAAAATGTGGGTAGCTTAACATACTTGCATCAAAATAGAATACAAGTACAACATTAGGAATTTAACATTATGAGCAACAAAGACAAACTTTATGGTATCAAGCTATGGGTTTCCCCAGCAAATCAGGATTCTATGTCATGACCGGAGGCTCGGATTGTGCTTTCTTCCTTTACTGAAAATCTCGAGCAGCATACACAATTATTTAACAACCTAACACTTAAATGAGAACACCACAACCAAAAACTACATTTCCCACAAATAAACTCCCAGGGTGTAGTTTGTTCTCTTTATGTCCATGAACTTTCAAGTCACATGTCCTCATTATCCAATCGCATCCAACATAGTCCCTTATCCTCTCATGACCTACTGTGTCCTTCCTCTTTCTTTGCTGCTCGGGTAGCCAGATAAGTCCCTTCTCATTATTTATTGTGTTTGGAGTGTTTGACAAGGGTGTACGATATTTACTATTGTTTAGTTTACATATACAGGCTGGTAGGAGTACACAGAGCGCGATCGCGCACAGTGTGTAATTGATGTCTGGCAGAGCATATCCGCACTGTTAGGGAATAACGGGTTGTGAACACGAACGGGCCGTGCATCTCTGGCGGTGCAACACAGTTAGCACGACAGAGGGGGCACTGTGACGCGCAACGACACTGGAGCGCGATGGGACTTCAGAGGTTTCCGGCACTCAGTAAGCTCCAGTGGTGAGTGTTGGACAGGCGAAATTCGGAAGGCAGTGATTAAAGGCATTACACAGCAACGCCGTTAGAGCTTATTTACATACGGCGGACACAGATAAGCAATCTAGTGGCCAATCGAATTACTGACCCCTATTTGGGGAGAATCTGCTTGGTGCAGATACAGAAGCAGCAGCTGCAAAGTTAATAGTAAGTGCTTAGCACCAGATAACAGACACAGACCCAGGAAAACCTGCAATGTGGTACACCCAGACCCACTTAGCTGCATTAATATACAGGAGCAGGCCCAAGGCACCTGCAGATAACCCACCAATAGAGAATATGCATAGCTCCAGTGAAGCTGAGGAACCCCCACACCAGCAGACAGTGGTCTGCAGCCAATAAGGCTAGAGCAATACAATGTGTACTGGGGTCCGGTGTGGGGGGTGTAACACATGGCAGGAGCCTGGTGGAGGATCTCATTTCATTCTCTCCGGGGATGGAAGCCCTGAGATGAGAGGCCCAAGAGAGGTTTTGCGAGGGGCATGGGGGAAGAAAGAAGGCCCGAAAGGTCTGCAGCAACCTGACCCCACCCCCAGGCTCACCACGCAGGCTTAAAGGTGGCAGAAAGAGAGAGGTCTTGGGAGAGGAGGGGCACCGCATATATGGAAGACGAGTCATATTCAGAGGACACAGAAATGGAGAATGAATGGGACGATTCGTCCGAATGTAGCTCACAAGAAGCAGACACAGCCTCTTCAAGCCCCCCTGTAATGCGTAAGGCTGAGAAGAAAAGGAAAACGAGGGATGACAAGGAGATGGGTGGGTGGGGTAGTATTTGACTCCGACTCGTTCATTCACCCCAGGTCAGCGGAGTGGGAGATGCCCGCCAAGATTGCCAATTACATAAAGAAGAGAATAAGGTGCTCCCTATCTAAGGCAGCCAGAAGCAAGTGAAGGGTGGAATGTCTCAGGCCCCTTGGTCCGGGATAACATGGCTGAAACTCCAGAGATTGACGAGAACATTATGTCCTTCATGGGGCATTATGGCAGGGACATCAGGAAAGTAATTGATAGATCCTGGAGATCCTGCCAGGCAAGCTACTGGATGTACTTGGTTCGTTGACCAAGATCTGGCAGATGGCGGAAGAGGCCAAGCAGCCATAGCAGAGGGTGGACCATGAGATATTGGCAGGCTGGGCTCAGAGGGCTATATGCCTGCTGGGCAACGGCAACAGCGCGGTTACGACAGAGAGAAGGAGGTCCATCCTGGTAAAGATAGACCCAAGGATGGGGGAGTTGGCCACGGCGGAGTCGACCGCCAACAGTAAAGGGAAGCTGTTTGGGGACACCTTTATTAAGGAGATGGCAAAATTTGCCAGTACCTATGCAGCAATAGACAAAGCGCAAGCCTCGCTCAAGAGGGTATTCGGCAGCAAGGTTTTCGGCAGGGCTGGCAGAGGTAGGGACTGCTCTGCCAGCCGTTTCTCATCCTTCAAGCCCTACGCCAGCAATAGAGGCGAGTGGAGAAATCAACAGGAACGCCGACCTAAGCCCTTCTTTCAATCAAGAGGAAGGGGCAGGGTTAGAGGCTGGAGAGGAAACAACAGGGGCCAACAGGCTGACACAGGTGATCCAAAATGCAGAAACTCACACACACGAGGGAGCAGAGGGGACCCCACTAGTAGGGGGAGAACAGCTCAGTATTTAGAGAAGTGGTCAGAACTGTCAGGAGATACATGGGTCAGAGAAACGGTCAGAGGTTTCAAGTTAGATTTCTGGCGGGAGCCATTCCAGAGAGTGGAACGGAGTCCCATAAGGTTATCACAAGAGGACGTAGATCTGTTAGATAGAGAGATCGCACAGCTATAGAGAAAAAGAGCAATCAAAAAGGTGATAGATCCCGGACAGGGGGTTGTGAGCAATATGTTCCTGGTCAAGGGCAAGAAGCACAGACCTGTGATCAATCTGAGGAACTTGAACAGGTTTTTAGTGTTAAACACTTCAAGATGGAGGGCATCCATCTACCTCAGGGATGTGTTACAGAGAGAAGAATGGTTAGTCAGGATAGATCTCAAGGACGTGCATCTTACGATTCCAGTAGCACAAGTGGACCAGAGATTCTTGCAGTTCTGGTGGAGAAATCAAAGGTGGCAGTTCAGTTGCCTACCATTTGGTCTTGCATCTGCCCCTTGGGCCTTCACGAAACTAATGCGAGTGGTGGTAGCTTATCTCAGGGAGCAGGACACCAGGTTGATAATTTACTTGGAGGACATTTGCCTGATGGGGCAGGACAAGCATAGGTTAATAGAGCAATCGGAGCAGACGATCCGCTTATTACAGGAGCTAGGTTTCCTGATAAACTGGGAGAAGTCAATGTTGGTTACGGTACAGACGATCGAAATCCTGTGTTTTGTCGTGGACACGAAGGCAGCCACACTCAGCCTGCCCATGGACAAGGTGAATACAATCAAGAAGGAGATCAGTTTGACGATTGCGAAAGAAGAAATATCACTCAGGGAATTAGCCAGATTAGTGGGAAGACTAGCTGCTTCCATCCAAGCGATTTTTCCAGGCCTGTTGCATTACAGGGCACTGCAGCGCCTCATGATTCTACACCCGAAGAAGGGGTTATCTTATGAACAGAAGATACCAATCTCCAAGGAGGCGAGACCAGAGCTGTGGTGGTGGTTCGACCACATGGAGGCTTGGAACGGGACAGCAATATTTGGCTCTGCCCCGGACCTAGTTATAGAATCGGATGCCAGCCGCTGGGGCTGGAGAGCTCTTTGTGGAGAACTAACAACGGGAGGAAGATGGTCGGGAGAGGAACTAGAGCTCCACATCAACTGCTTGGAACTTCTAGCGGGGTCCTTTGCAGTGATGTGTTGGACCCAGGACAGGGTAAACTGTTGTGTACTGTTGAAGATGGACAACATCTCGGCAGTACGATACATAAACAGGTTAGCAGGGACAAGGTCCAGACTGATGGCGGAGATAGCGAAATACTTCTGCACATGTGCCTAAGGAACAAAGTCAGCGTCACAGCGGAATATCTTCCAGGGTTGCAGAATGTAGTTGCAGACTGGATCTCAAGACACCTTAGGGATGTCAGCGACTGGCAATTGGACAGGTCGGTTTTCGAGACCTTGATGGTGTAGAGGGGCCATGCAATAAATATCTCTTTGCATCCAGGCTGAACAGGCAGCTGGAGAGGTTTTTCAGTTGGAGACCAGATCCAGCAGCTGCGGCAACGGATGCGTTTTTACAGACATTGGGTCCGGGGAAGGAGTACGCCTGTTACTCTTTCGATATGATCCCGAGAACGATATTGCAGGCCAGGAGACAGCAAGCAATGATATTATTGGTAACGCCAGACTGGAAGAGTGCGGTGTGGTTTCAGGATCTTCTGGAAATGTCTTTCGAAGACCCGCTAGTGTTACCGCAGTTCAGGGAACTGATTCTGAATCCAGTGGGAGAGTGTCACCCACTGAGCCAAATCAGGAGAGTTCAGGCTAATCGCATGGTCGATTTCGGGAACGCCTGGCAGAAGCCAGGTCTATCGGGAGAAGCTGCAAGGTTCATCGAAAAAGCATTGGCACCAGGAAAGCATATAGATTGGTATGGTCAAGATGGATTAGCTGGTGTGTGGCAAGGCAGATACATCCCAATGGAGCAGATGTGACTCAATTTGTGAACTTTTTGGCAGCACTAGCGGCGGAGGGCATGGAGTATAGAACAGTGAACACTTGTAGATCGGCCATTTCGGCAGGTAAACCTAAGATAGACAATGTAACAGTAGGAGAACATCCTCTTGTATGTAGGCTCCTCAGGGGAGTGAGGATGTTGAAACCCCCTTTACCTACATAAATCCAGTTGTGGGATGTAAATTTGGTTTTGAATATGCTCATTAGCTGGCCGGATAATGATAGATTAACAAGGAAAGCATCATCGGCAAACCTCACGACCTTACTATGCCTTATATCGTGTAAGAGGGTGTCAGACGTCAGGGCGCTGGACATAGACAGGAAGTCGTTCAATCCACCTATCGGGTTAGGAGAACGAAGACAGGCACGGATTTGGTGTTGTATGCAGCTTTCTCGGACCAACTTAAATTATGTCCGGTCAGGTGTTTAAAGAAGTATGAGGAGGTGACTAATTGTTTTTGGCCCGCACATGTTCTCAGTTGTTCATAGCCTTGAGGAAACCATTCAGGGGTGTTGTGGGGCTAACATTAGCCAGATGGGTTAGATGGTGCATGACCCGGGCAGGAATTGATACCGAAGTGTACGGGGCGCATTACATTAGAGGGGCCATGGCATCCAAGGCATTTAATGCAGGAGTTAGATTGGAGGATATTCTCAAGGTGTTAGGCAAAAACCTGTACAGTTCCCTCTGGGACCACTGCAAAAGATTTAAGACTACAGGTGGTTGGCAGTAAACCCAATTGGCAGCAGTCTGTACCACCCAGATTTACCTGGTAGCTTTGGCTGAGCAGTCAGACTTCTCTCAAGAAGAGTTAGGCAGTATATAGAGTATTCACAATAGGTCAATAGAACACAGTAGAACAAGCAAACACTGACCAAAGCTTGGTGTAAAAGAGATATGATTATTTATTTAAACACACATCTAGTTAAACACACTGGCACTAATATCAAGCAGTTCAAAAACACGGTCACTAAAAGATATACACTCCCTTCAACGATTATTAGACAACTCTTAAGTAAAGCAACACTTATTTTCAGACAGCGGTGAGCGCTTAACGAAGATTGCACTCATCAATCGGTTTAAGAGGCAGAGGAAGGCAGAGCAAAGATAGCAACAGATCCCAACACTTTCGGAGAACACAGTAGGAGAAGAAGGCAGGTTAAAACCGTACAGTCAAAGTAAAAAAGGCCGGACCCACTTTAAGAGGCTCCGGTCGAAATGTGTCCAAGGTCACACGGTTGAAAGTGCCAAAAAGTCTCGCAAAAGGTTCAGAAAGAGTTGGACCAAAAGAAAGGGACCAGTTAGATGGTCAAGGCGGCCAGCCCAGTCCAGAAGGTTAAGGGGTTATTGTTACCTTGTAGCAATCTTTAGAAAGGGAGGCCTGGCGACACGGTACCTTAAAGTGGTGAGAATACTCCAGCGGGGGCAGTTGTTCCTGGCAGCTGATGCAAGTCGGTGCTTTGTCCGGGGGAAGAGAGGATCTCGTCGGGGAGGAAGACAGTCCGTTGCACTGTCAGGGAAGAAACCAGCCGCAGAGTTATCGGGTAAAAGGAGCGTTCCTTTTATTCGCGGTCCAGTGGTAAGTGGCTATCTGGTCGCCGGGGTGCTTGGCACGGGTAATTCGACCACAAGCCGGTCTGGGGTGCGAATAGAAGAAGGTAAACTGGTTGTGCCCACCAGTCAAGGGAAGAAGACTCTCCACCAGGGAGATCTCCTCTGTCGTTGGGAAGTGGTGAGTCGGTTCAGCAGGGCTCCACCGGTGGTGTCGTCATAGCAGGTCGGCTCAGCTTCTCCCTCGTCGGATTTTCAGGTCCTGTGGCGACTTCTGAAGTTCCAGTCCCAAAAGCCTCTGATTTTATGCAAGAAACCCCCATTCATTCAGCCTAGCTGTCAATCAAACATGCTAAGTGGTCGCAAGAGTGCGACTTGAGTTGCCAAGGCAACTCGGTCCAGGGTGCCTAACCCCCCCCCCACATCCCTTGTGGTACCCAGACAGAGTGGCACCACTTTTGGAGGCTTCTGTGGAGAAGCCCGCCAAAAAGTGGAACAAAGGGCTCGACTTGGGTTGGAGTCACAGAAGAGAACACAAACGCCATTTTAAAACCGAGTTTTGGCAGAAAATACCAACCGGTGAATTAATATTAAATAAATAAACCAGCGGTATGTTAGAGGCTATGTTAAAAAATTATTAGCCTCCAACAATGGGAAAATCCCATAGAGATATATTTGCGGTTGAATATAAAAAGTAGTATCCACTGCCACCAGCCAAAACTCGACGAGGGGGGACGGGACAGTGCCCCCTCGAACAGACCCAGGGGCAATCGAATTGCCCCTACCAGCACGTCCACAATATGATGGTTTGTACTGGTTCTGTTAGTAATTTGGGACTAGTAAGGCCAATGGTGACTTTACATGCCCTGGGAAACAGCAATCAGTCCCAGGGTATGGAGCCTATGGTGGGGGGTCACTATGACACCCCTGTGTTACTGCACGGAGGGTGCTGTTTAACACCTATAGGAAAAACACATGAGACCCTATGGAGTAAAGGACCCCAGAGCCCATGAAACACATTAACATTCAAAGGAACTGTCATGATCTCTGCTTCCAAAAGATCAGGACTTGCCCGACTCCCTTGGAAGCAGACCCATAACCCCGGTTCCGAGTGCCAGCCAGTCCCAATTGGGACCTTTTGGACCCTGTCCTGGCGCCAGTGGCACCAGGCTCATAAAGATGCCCAGTCCCAGCGCTGGAAGCGCCGGGCTCATAATGCTTGGGTGGACTTACCTGCAGCAGACCATGCTGCTTACTTACCTGCCAGTTGAACCCCTGATCCTCTTCTGTTTGGGACTACTTTTCCTGTTGGGTGGGGCAGGAGCCACTCCCTAGGTTCAGAACACTGGAACTCTTCTGGAAAGCAGGAACTCTTTTCTTACCTAGGCGTGGCTGTGGAAGGAGACACCTAAGCACTACAGGAGGCTATTTAAACCACACCCGATGGATGAATCTTGCTTTGCGTTATTCTGCATTCTCTGCAGCAGAACGCTCATCGTGTCTTCTGCTTCTGATCCTGGGCCTAAGGGAACAAAGGCTTACCATCCTGGAATCCAGTCTTCAGCAGCACCTGTAAAGACAAAGAAAGAACAGGTTAGCACTACGGTCTTCAGTGGCAGCGCATCTCTTACCTGGTCCATCGGCTGTCACCAACGCCTCGCGCTGCATTCCGGCATCTGAAAGACAAAGGCTTACCTACTCTTCGCATGCTCCGGAGGTCTTCGCACTGCATTCCGGCATCTGAAAGACAAAAGCTTACCAGCTCTTTGCACGCTCCGGAGGCCTTCGGCGCTGCATCCCGCATCTGAAAGACAAAAGAAGGTGCGTTTAAAGACATTGGGCAACTTTATTACTCACGTGCCATTACTCCTTCCCACGCCGAATCCAGTGGGTATTCCAGCACCCTTCAGCTTCTCTAAAGCTCCGAACTTGTACCTGCAAGATAAAAGGGACAGTTAGTGCGCATCGTGAAGCAGGCTACAAGCGCTTACTTACGTGCTTCCAGGCGCTTCTATTCCTCACGCGGGTTCGATCCTCAACTCACATCAGCCCGCCATCCACCATCGCCGGAACCCTGCAAAACAAGAGATATCATTACAAAAGACTTTTAAGACATTTGAAGTGCCCAGAACTTACCGTTCGTGCAGTTAACGACGGACAGCAGTCCTCTGAGGTCAAGAGGCTTGCACCCTTATCCAGTGAAGAAACTGGTTACGGCACCCTGCCCCGAGGCAGATGGAGAGCTCGGCGTTCACTTATCTAAGGTGAGGGCGTTAACCTTTGGGGTTCTACAGGAGAAGAGAAAGGGAAGAGGAGAGAGGCACCCAATAACCCCAGTTCATTAATCCCATATTTTCTATCTGCAGACATCTTACTCTTCGAGTCAGACATACAGTGCACAGAGGTCCAGCCCAAAGAGCCAACCGTGTGTTACACATCACCTTTGAAGATACGGCATTCACCCAGTCAAGACCGGCGCCTCTGCGGGAATCAGGTGAGCGTTACAGGAACACCACAAATCATGTCCAAGAGTGGGAGAAAAAGAGTCTCACTCTTGGCAGGAGAAAAAAACAAACTCCATAAATCCAGCAAAGCTGCTGGGGGACTCACTAGGTTAGGAAATTCAGCCTAAACAGAGAATTCTCCCTTACACTAGGCAGCTCACTGATCGAAGGAGTCGACGTTTAAACAATTTTATTTCAGACCCATTGCTGGGATGTCTACGTTGGTGGTAAGTAAGCTTGGAACAAGCATAATACAAGCCTCCGGTTTTCACATAGAATACGGATTTTCCATACTAGCGTTATAGAAAGTCAAGATTCTATTAAAGACACAGAGGCATTATCCCACCCATGTAATCGTTTATGAAATGTATTGTAGAGGCATAAAAGGCTGCAGCAGAAAGTATCTCGAGTAGCAGCTGTAAGGTTGGTAGTAGTAGCAGAAGAAGAAAAGCATGAGGCTGGCCGTTCACTTAGCAGTATGACCACAGATGGGATGCCGGGACGAGAGAAAAGCAGATTTCACCTGCAGGTTCCGAGTTGGTCCTGTGCTCACAAACCGTTTGGCAGTGGCTGCATTGGAAGAGAATGGGCGAAGCTAACGGTCTCTCCAGGTGCACCTAATTGCTGTGACTGCAGAGCTGAAGTCATGCTTCCACCGAGGCCTGTGTGCAGGAGCAAGATGAGCGAAGCTGGAGAAAAGAAAACTCTCCCATGTTGAGGCTGGATCGGAGACACCCTTGCTGCAGAGGGGTGTGGGTCCCAAGAGTGCCTGAAGCAGTAGCAGCAGAAGAAAAAAAGTCAGCAAGTGGAAGCAGGTCGCAAACGCTGTGACTTTGGAGCCAGCGAATAAAGCTCCGAACTCCAAATCACAGGAAACTCCTTGCCGGTAACTGTAATCAGCTAAACTATCACTTGCATTGCAGTAGCGGAGAGTAAAGTTGTTTGTAGTAGCAGGAAGTCTTTATTATAAAGGGAATTGTATCACACGTTATTCAGCACAAGTTACAGTGCCAGCGTAGAAGGAAAACCTGCATATTCCCATTGTTGCATTTAAAGCATTACGGAGCGGTCGCATGCCTCCTATTAAGAGGAGAACGTTGCCGGTAATCATTCAAGAAGTAGCAGACTTTCCCGAAGTGTTATAAGACTGTAAGACTGTTTAACATCAAAGAGAGGTTGTGCGTAAACTGTTTCCCGAACCACATTAAAGCAGAAGGAGGCACAAATAAAAGGAAACAAGTCTTTAAGTGGAAGTTCATTATCAAAAAGAGATCCCGTGTACCTGAATTTGTTTCTAAAGAGAAACTGAATTCTTGTAACATTCAGAACAATTATTTTAACAGTAGAAGTTGCTGAAGTCACAACAAGAGTAAGCATTACCCAAGCCATCAGACAAATCATTTCTAAGGTCAAATCAGTTCATTTAAGATGTAAACACTTATGCTTTAAAGTTTTGAAGCTGTTATAAACGCAGAGTCCTTAAATACAAGGGTGACAAGGTTATCCAAGGCTGGAAGAGTGGCAATATAGCTTTGGGGTACTACTGGAAACAAGAAGGTGTGCATACAACTGGGGAGGGGAGCTGGCTGCTTGTTAAAAATAACTGATAAGCAATCTGAGACCGTTGAAGCTGAGAGAGAGAGAGAGAGAGAGAGAGAGAGAGAGAGAGAGAGAGAGAGAGAGAGAGAGAGAGAGAGAGAGAGAGAGAGAGAGAGAGATGCAGTTTAGATGCCAAGACAGATTCCTGTGGTAGCTGTAAAACAGACAGAACAGGCAAAGAGGCTGCCCTGCATTATGGTATAAGACAGAAGAATGCCTTGCCTGCCTGCAGAAGTCGAAGAGTCTGGTCTAAGTTGTCTATTAAACTTTCAAACTATCAAGCAGAAGCAGTAGAACTTTGGTGACTTATTATTTTGCCAAAACCCTTGATATGGAATGTAGTTGAAGCAGTAGTAGACTGAAGCAAAAGGAGCCTGCTTTCACAGTATAATTTGTAGAAGGGTGTTGCCAAGGAGAAAGCAGCCCCCTTAGAAGAATATCCTGAGAAGTTATATTAAAGGCATTGCAGAGGTTACAAAAGGAGAAGTATTGCTGAAGCAGAAGTGGTACTTTTGTTTTAAACTGCATCATCTATATCCTGGAAGGAGGTTATCCAGGATTACCATTGGTGAGGTTTTCTTTGTGGAACGAACTGGTACTAGTGGATTTTTGTTTTTGTGAACTTTTGTTTCTTTGGAACTTTTCAAGAACTGATATAAGACTTCACTTTTCTTTGGGAGAAATTGACTTTGGACATTCCTGGGGAACAAGATCTAACCAGGACAAGCAGAAGTCATCCAAGACACTGGATGTTTGGTAATCTTTCTTTTATGTTGTTTATGCTTTGTTTTAACTGCTTTGTTGTTTAGTGTGAGGGCCAGTTTTGCATATTAGATCCTAGACTAGGTAGGGAAATCCCTGGTAGAGGAGGCTTATTTATGTTTTCTTTGAACTTTTTGTTTGAAGTAAAATGTCAAATACTGAGGAAACTACAAGCAGTTGTCTGTCTCGCATTACTGACCCATCACACCACTTTATAGCTAGGGCCTCAAGCTCAATTGTGGCATAGTTCTTTTCTCAGATATAATTTGCGACTGTTAAAAAGAATCTGATGTTCAATGCCATTATGATCTTGGGAAAAGAACAGCCCCTAACCCAACATCTGAGGTGTCTGTAAGATAAAGTGTTTGTTAAAATGGGCTAGTTTTAATACTGGCTCACTGCACAAAGTTTGTTTGTCAAAATAATTTTGGTCTCCTGGACATCCTTTTATGTTTTGGTGTTCTGCGTTTTTAAGCTTATCAGTGAGGCAAGAGGTATTAGAGGAATAACGAGGAATGAATCGCCTATAATACCCAATCAAACCTAAAAAGGCTCTCAGATCTTTCTTGATGTTGGATACTGGGGTTTCTTTCACAGCTTTTCACCTTCTGACTTTGGGGTTGAACAAGTCCATTTCTAAAAAAGAAACCAAGGCATTTGATTGCTGACTGTGGCAGGTGACATTTTTTGGGATTTGTAGTAAGGCTTTCCTTAGGGCTCTGATGACTAAATAGAGATGGTGCATATGTTCGATATGTTCTTTTCACCGCCTACTATAGATTATCATAACAGAAAGAGGGGTATGGTGCAAGGACCAGGTCCATTTACCTTTGAAATGTGGCTGGTGCCCAGTGAAGGCCAAAGCGTAACACCTTGAATCGGACTAGTCCAATAGGAGGCTGTTTTCTCCTTGACATCTGGATTAACGGGTACTTGCCAGTAATCTTTTGTCAAATCAATCGTGGAGAGGGGGGAAAAAGCGTCTCCCAACCAATCAGATCGTCTATCCTCGGCATAGGATAACTGTGGAATTGGGACACCACTTTCAACTTCCTGAAATCAATACAGAACCATCAACGATTGATCGGGCTTGTCAACAAGTACTATTGGAGAGGACCAAGGACTCCGGGATGGTTGAATGATATTAGAGTTAAGAGATTCTCCACTTCCTGTATGACTATCCCTTGTCTTGCTTCAGGGATCCGGTATGGTTTAAAATGGACAACCTACACTGGGGCGTAGGGATGTAGTGAAAAACCCCTTTTACTCTGCCCGGTCCATTTTTAAAGACATCTGGAAACTGTTCCAATAAGTCGTGTAGATCTCGTTTCTGTGGCAGGTGGGAAGGAAGGAATCAAAGTGTTTTAGTCCGATTCCTCTATTAAGAGACGGGTCATTACCACTGTGGTGGTTTCTATGGGATCCTCTCTCCATTTCTTAAGGAGGTTTATATATGGTAGATATGGGTCTTGATTTTCCTATCTGGTTGGGAGAATCGATAGTTGTATGGCCCGGTTTGTTCAATCACCTGATAGGGTCCATGCCATTTAGACTTTTGACAACAGAACAAGAATGTTCTGTCCAATAGAAAAAAGACCCACGTAAAGCCTTTTTATCACAATATGTCTTTTGGTTTTCTTGGGCCTTAGACATTTGGGCTTGAACTATCGCTCTCACCCCAGCCATGTGTTCTTTTAAACGTTGGGCTGTGTTAGGGAGAATTCTCTCTTTAGGCTGAATTTCCTAACCTAGTGAGTCCCCCAGCAGCTTTGCTGGATTTCTGGGGTTTGTTTTTTTCTCCTGCCAAGAGTGAGACTCTTTTTCTCCCACTCTTGGACATGATTTATGGTGTTCCTTTGACTGCTAATGTGTTTTATGTGCTATGGGGTCCTTTACTCCATAGGGTCTCATGTGTTTTTTTCTATGTGTGTTACGCAGCACCCTCCGTGCAGTAACACAGGGGTGTCATAGTGACACCCCACCATAGACTCCATACCCTGGGACTGACTACTGTCTCCCAGGGAATGTAAAGTCACCATTGGCTTTACTAGTCCCAAATTATTAACAGAAACCAGTACAAACCATCATATTGTGGACATACTGGTCGGGGCAATTCAATTGCCCCTGGGTCTGTTAGTCGAGGGGGCATGTCTCCGTCCCCCCTGATCGAGTTTTGGCTGGTGGCAGTGGATACTACTTTTTATATTCGACCGCGAATATTTCCCTATGGGATTTTCCCATTGTTCGAGGCTACCAACTTTAAATTATTTAATTCTCATAGCCTCGAACATACCGCCGGTTTATTTATTTAATATTAATTCGCCGGTTGGTATTTTTTGCCAGGACTCGATTCTAAAATGGCGTTTGTGTTCTCTTCTGTGACTCCAACCCAAGTCGAGCCCTTTGTTCCACTTTTTGGCAGGCTTCTCCACAGAAGCCTCCAAAAGTGGTGCCACTCTGTCTGGGTACCACAGGGGGCGTGGGAGGGGGTTTAGGCACCCTGGACTGAGTTACCTTGGTAACTCAAGTCGCACTCTTGTGTGATTCGCCCAAGTGGTGAGCCAGCCGGCTCACCACTTAGCATGTTTGATTGACAGCTAGGCTGAGTGAATGGGGGTCTGCTGCATAAAAGCAGGGCTTTGGGGACTGGAACTTCAGAAGTCGCCACAGGACCTGAGAATCCGACGAGGGAGAAGCTGAGCCGACCTACAACGACGACACCACCGGTGGAGCCCTGCGGAACCGACTCACCACTTCCCGACGACAGAAAAGATCTCCCGGCTGGAGATGCTTCTTCCCCTGACTGGTGGGCACAACCAGTTTACCTTCTTCTCTTCGCACCCCAGACCGGCTTGTGGTCGATTTGCCCGTGCCAAGCACCCCGGCGACCGGATAGCCACTTACCACTGGACCGCGAATAAAAGGAACGCTCCTTTTACCCGATAACTCTGCGGCTGGTTTCTTCCCTGGCAGTGCAACGGACTGTCTTCCTCCCCGACGAGATCCTCTCTTCCCCCGGACGAAGCACCGATTTGCATCAGCTGCCAGGAACAACTGCCCCCGCTGGAGTATTCTCACCACTTTAAGGTACCGTGTCCGCCAGGCCTCCCTTTCTAAAGATTGCTACAAGGTAATAATAACCCCTTAACCTTCTGGACTGGGCTGGCCGCCTTGACCCTCTAACTGGTCCCTTTCGTTGGTCCAACTCCTTTTTGAACCGTTACAAGACTTTTGTGCACTGCAACTGCGACACCTTAGACACATTTAGTTTTGATCCCCTTAAAAGTGGATCTGGCCTACTGACTCTAAACTCACTGTGTTACTTTGCCTTCCTCTCTTGTTGTGTTCGTGAAAAAGTGTTGGGATCGGTTTCAATTTATTCTCTGCTTTTCTCTCCCTTTTAAAACGAATTATTAGAGTGCCATCTACGTTAAGCGCTCACCGCTGTCTGAAAATAAGTGGGGCTTTACTAAAGAATTGTCTAATATTCTTTTAAGGGAGTGTATATCTTTTAGTGACCGTGTTTTTGAATTGCTTACTATTAGTGCCGTGTGTTTTTCTAGATGTGGTTTTAAATAAATAATTATATCTCTTTTACACCAAGCCCTGGTCAGTGTTTACTTGTTATACTGTGTTCTTTTGACCTATTGTGAATACTCTGTATACTGCCTAACTCTTCTTGAGGGAAGTCTGTCTGCTCAGCCACAGCTACCAAGTGAATCTGTGTGGTACAGACTGCTACCAAGTGGGCTTACTGCCAAACACCTGTAGTCTTAAATCTTTTGCAGTGGTCCCAGAGGGAACTACACAGGTTTCTGCCTAACAGGCTGTTTGGGAGAAAGGTAAAAGGGCTTCCCCTCTCTCCTCCCAGGTCTCCCTTAGCATTTCAAGGACATGAGGTGGCTCCCTACCATACAGCAACTCAAATGGTGAAAACCCCGTTGAGGATTGTGGTGTTTTTTGGACAGCAAAAAGGGCCCACAGTATCAGAATAGCCCAATTTTTCCTGTCAGCCACAACCATTTTTCAAATTATATTTTTGAGGGCTTTGTTGAAACGTTCCACTAACCCATCGGTTTGCGGGTTGTAGACGGAGGTCCTAAGAGCAGTAATGTGTAGGATCTCCTTCACCTCTGCCATTTGCCGACTCACAAAAGGTAGTCCCTTGATCTATTAGGATCTCTTTCAAGAAACCAACTCGCAAATAAATGGGATTAGATGTTTCAAGATTTGTTGGGACGTATTGTGACGTAACAGAGAAGTCTTTGGGTATCGAGTAGCATAATCTACAATTACCAAGATGCAATGATTCCCCAATTTACATGGCTCCAGGGGCCCAACTATGTCCATACCTATGTAGGAAAAGGGCAAATCAATAACAGGCAAAGGTTGGAGCGGAGCTGGAGGAGGTTTTTGGGAACTAGTCTTTTGACACAGGGCCCAGGCAAGTACGAAGTTCTTCACATCAGCAGATTCCAGGTCAATATATCCGGCCTATTTCCTGTGCCTTGGCTATCCCCAAGGGACCACCTGTTAAGTTTGAGTGGGCAATTTCCAGCACCATCCTCTTTTGTGACTTTTAGTCTCCATAATCTGAGATCTAGGAGTAGCATTGGGGCTGAAAATTCTCTCTATACAGTAGCCCATGCCTAAGAAAGAACAATGGTACCCCTTTCAGTCTTCCCTCTTCTTCAGATACTACATGTATAAAAGCCTCTGCTTGCAAGGGGTCATTGCGCCGAGCAGATATTAAATCAGGAACAATCTCAGCTTTGTTGCCAAGGGTCTTCGGTTGTACCGCCTCAGATCTTATTGGGGGATCTTCATCTGCCTGCCCAAAGCCTTTTCCCCCACTCTCAGTTTTGTCAGCTTTTCTGATTTCCTCTGTTTTGGGAAACAACGTTCTCTCCAAGATCCCCTGAGCTATTTCCTCCCCGCCTTTATTTGTTATGCCTCTTTGCCACTGTTTTGAATCAAGATCTTCATGTCACCTCTATAGTCGGGATCTATGATGCCTGCTAAGCCGTGTAGGCCATGTCGCTAAGCTAGGCCAGACTTGGAGGCTAACCTGATGTAAGTGCCTGCAGGGGTCGGGGGAGGCAGTACTAGAACCAGGTCAGTAGGTATAAACATTCTGTCTCTGGGTTGCACCAATTCTCCCCTGGTACTACATACATTGAATCCAATAGAATTTGCTGTAGCTACGATGGATCGGAAGCTCAGTGACAGATTTCCAAATCCGAGGGTTCCCCAGTTTGTGTCAACTTAGCCCGATCCCACTCCTGACACCATATGCGAGGAACCAGGAATGAGACGTGGACACAGAGGACTCATGATGATTGCTTTGAACTTATTTAAATAATAAAGGGGTTGGAAAATTCCTCGCTGTCCCCAATCTAGGAGGTATTTCCCTACCTCAGCCATAAGGGCCTGACCCATGTCAAGCTGTCCAAAGAAAAACTTTCCTCTGTTCAAAATCCCATCCTAGCACTCTCATTCTAAAAGTAACTAAGGTGTTAAAGGTATTGTATTGGATTGAAAAGTGCACAAATGTTCAAGTTCAACAGAAAGGTATAAATCCAACAAAGTTTTCAAATGGATAATGTTTGCATTTCCTGGGAATTACTCCATTCCCCAGTTTCTCTCCAGCAAAACAAAAGTTCAAAAGAGTAACCAACTTCTTTGTAGCTGAAGAGGATAACCCCTTCCTCTTAGTGTTGCAACTTGCTCCAGGGGAAATCGCCCCCAGGTCTTTTCCACATTCAATGCAGTTCAAAATCCTAAGGGTATGAATCTTCCTTGGGATTCTCTTTTTTCAAAATACTACAATTGCAATCCAAAATCCTAACAGAATAAATCTTCCTTCGGATTCTGTCTCACTAAACAACCTGATATACTCTGCTGCCAGGTTTCTTTCACCTGGTATACTATCCTGCCAGGTCTTAATTATACTGTTCACTCTTGCTGTCGTACTCTCCTGCCAGTACAACCTCTCAAAGGGTATGAGTCTCACTTGAGAATTCTTTTCACCATATTTGATTATGGGGGCAAGGCCAAGACTCGCACAACACTTGGGTTTCACAAATGTATTTTTACCCACTTCCTTTTTCCACGTTCCCAGCTCTCTTGTTGACTGCCTTGGAATGGAGCCCGGCCTTCTGGGTTCTCTGCGGTCCATGCTTTCTCAGGCTCACTGGTATTTTTAGGGGGCTTCAGCGTCCTCCGCATGTGCCCCTCAGTGCACTGGTCAGGCTTCGGTAAGCGTTGGCGCCGCCAACAATCGCTGGTCCTCTCCCTGCTCTGGTCTACACAGCAGAGTTTCCCCTGATCTGTGTCATGTCAGCGGTCTGCTCAGGCTCATGTCCCTTCTTCGCTCGGGTGTCCACCTGACAGCTCAGGTCCCCTGGAAATCACTAGCCTGTAGGGTCTCTCTCCAGGTATTCACAGCTACAACTATGAACTCCTGCGATAGTAAAGGAAGCTGTTTGGAGCCAATCCGATTCCTCCAACAGCTAGACCGTTCACTTCGGTCTAGCTGAGTAATCTTCATTCTGGTTGCGCTCTTCCTCGCATCAGTCTTTGTTACTGAAAACACAGCAGGGTGTTTAAGAGTTCTAGTGTTGGGGACTATTGAGGATTACTGCCACAGCATGTCATGAGGGAAGGAGGTATTGAAAAGGTGTCCCAAAAAGGGAATGGGGGATATACCATGTCTCACCCAATGATGTTGCTTCACCCCCCCCCCTGAGGGTCCCCTCCCCCCATGTGGTCCTCCTTCAAACAGCTAGGGTTAGAATCAGGTAGAGGCTGCTGTCCCCTGGCCACATGAGAAGAGGCTACCTCTTGGAAAGGAGTGATGACACCATCAGGTTAATTACAGGCACTCTGGGCATTTTTTGGTGACCCCAAAAAAAAAAAAAGCTAAACAAAATGGTAGGATTAAGAAAATGCAAAGGTAGTCATTTTGCCACCATTTATGTAGGGTCAAATGGCCACCAGTGTGTTAAAAATGCATATTAACGGTGTAGCCATAAATAATTAATACAGCTGCCACAGCCTACTTCCAAACATCCTTTCTAAGCTGGTGAACTCACCCGTAAATGAAACTTGATGCTCTAAGGTCAACAGCTCCTCAACCTAGGGTTTCTCTTAAAGGAGCCTGTTTCGTCTCAATACATACAGGCAACTAAGGGCAATACACCTTAAATGAGCTGTAGCTTCATGGGTGGGCTGCAAGGGATTCGGAAGAAGTCCCTCTGACAGCACAAAAAGTGTAATAAATGAAAAAGCTAGCAACAAAGGTTAGAGGATTATTCAAGTTAGCAAAAACTACTAGAAATAAGAACAATCTCCTTAACACCGCCTCAAATCAGAAGGAGTGGTGCCAAGTAGATGAAGATGCTCTTCTTCACAATGAACAGCTCCACATCTGCTGGGGCAGGCTCCAGGTCAGTGTCACCTTGGGATGGGACTCCAGCCATAGCAGGGGAGAGAGCAGCTCCCACACCTTTATAGAGCACAGGGAATCATTTTAAAACCTGCTCCAATACAGCCACTGGATGCATGACTTGCCCAGAGCAGCACAGGTCTGTCATCATGTACCAAGGCACCAAATGCATGGCCAAGGCGGATCCAAGATCAACATGTGCCTTTTGTAATCTTAGCAAGCCTTAAACCCAAAATTCCTAATAGACAGTAAAGAATAAATACAAAGTTGGTAAAAACGGAGGTGCCAAATTCTGTAAAGGGTAATTACAGTAAGCATCACAACCCATCCATCAGGCCACACGGTCTACCTCAGACTCAGTCACTACACCCATCACCACAGAAACCAAAACCACTCCTACACCACTTATCAAATGTGCCCTCCTCAATGCTCGCTCCCTGCCAGCACATGCCCTAGAAATACATGATCTCCTAACCAATCTCAACCTCGACTACTAGCCATCACAGAAATGTGGTTACATGAGGCATCCGGCCCAGCCGTCACCCTCTCTTCCCCACCAGGTTATACCATCCTCAGACAAGACAGATCAGTTCGCCTAGGAGGCGGAGTAGCCCTCATTTCCAAAGACACCCACCCTCTCAGACTTATCAGTCACCCACCGGCCAGCAATTCTGACATTCTGTCTGCCAAGCTTACGCTGTCCCCTAAAGTACCATCAACATCCATGTGTTTTACCGCCCCCCAGGTCTCCCTTCAGACTTTCAGGGACACCTTATCCATCTGCTCAGCAACAACATAAAAAGCTCCACCAAGACTCTACTACTTGGAGACTTAAACCTAGGGTTCGATGACACCAAAGACAAAGCTGCTGCGTCCCTCGCCAAAGAACTCCTTGACTTAAGCTTCACACAAAAAGTCTCAAGCCCCACACACTCCAAAGGCTGCACTCTGGATTGGGTTGCAGACCATAATTGCTTCACCACCATCACCTCCAACACAGCCATGTCATGGACAGACCACAATTGAATTGAATTCTCCCTTCCCATCGCCGCCAACTCGAAAACCCCACCCATGCCCCCGCAGCAAAAGCAAGAAGGTCCAATAAACTCACCTAGGAGAACCTCCGCCCACACCTGAATATCCCAGCACTTGCCCGCCCTTTCTCCAATGATCCCAAAACCTTAGCAGACATTTACAAAGACACTCTCACCAAAGCCATCAACGCTATAACACCACTTGAAAGTAAAAAAGAAAAAAGTCCCTGCACGCCAACTCCTGGTTCACAGAAGAACTGCAGGCCCTCCGCTCCCATAAAAGGGAGGCATTAGAAAAATGGCAATCTAACCCTAGCAACACTGCTAAAAACTGCTTCGATCTAATCTCCCGTCAATACAAAGCCGCCATCATCAAAGCCAAAGCCAACCTCCTTTAATGTCCGCATCTCAAATGCCAACTCACAATCTAAGGACATCTTCGCCATCTTCAATGAGCTCATCTCACCTCCTAACTCCCCAGATGAGATCATCAAAGATGAAGCATGGTGTGCCAGTATGTAATCTGCCACGGTAAACAAAATTAATCTCTTTCAAAAAGAAAATCCAGGACCACTACAAAACTCTACCTCACCACCCTGGACCCAAACAGTCAGTCTCCACTCCTTCTCCTACCAACCTCACCAAACCCCTCTTCTCTTTCAGCGACATCACTGAAATAGAAGTGATCAACCTTCTTAAAAACCTAAAACCGTCCATGTGCAAAGGGGACATTTGTCCACCTAAACGCATCAAGGAATGTGCCGACCTTCTTGCACCGCTTCTGACAGCCTTCATCAATGCCTCCTTCAGATCAGGTATTATCCCGGGAAGCCTTAAAGGGCATAGGCTCGGCCCGTTCGTAAAAAAGCCCACTCTAGACCCACTACATCCTAACAACTACCTACCCATAACCATTGTGCCCTTCCTCCTCAAGATCTTGGATAAAGCCACCCACAGCCAGATCCAACACTTCCTTTGAGCTCTTCCATCCTCGGATCCAGACAATCTGGCTTCCGTAAAGGACACGGCACGGAAACAGCTCTGGTGGATCTAAAAAAATCCGATTACCCAAATCATGAGAAAAGGAAAACCAGCCCTATTGCTACTCCTTGATCTCTCAGCTGCTTTCGATTTAGTGGACCACAAGACTCACCTTACCCACTCGGCTAACTTCTCCAAAGGAGCAGCTCTCTGGATCTCCTCCTTCCTGGAAGGCAGGGCAATGAAAGTATTTTCTAACATAGCCAATGCAGCCCCCACAACCATCCACTGCGGAGTCCCACAGGGCTCCTGCACAGCACCCACACTGTACAACTTGTTCACAAAGCCCCTCTTAGACAAGCTCGACTCACTTGGTATTGCGTATACCAATTACGCTGGTGATACCCGGGTACTTCTCCCACTCACCGGACTGTACAACAAAGATTCCGAAGCACTTCACCTAATATACTCCACCATCCAGGCCTGGATGGCAACTAATGTCCTCTGCCTTAATGGGGAGAAGACGAAAATCATCATATTAGGTAAAAAAAATACACTAGCTAAACTCGACAGGCACTATGCTAACTTCACAACCGACAACACGATTATCCCAGTCTCCACATCTGTGAAGACTTCAGGGGTCTACATAGACTCCACACTATCCATGACCAGGCAGGTAAGCGCCATCACCTCTGCCTCAGCACACACTACCAAGCTTATAAATGCCATAAAACCATACTTATCTAAGCCCAACTGTCTATCAATAGCCAGAGCCACCATTGGTGCCAAACTAGACTATCGTAATGCCCTTCTAGCAGGTACATTTGAAAAAACCTACCTTGACTCCAAATCACAGAACAATGCGCTTCGAGCAGCCTTAAGCATCCCCAAAAAGGAACATATCTCCCATGCTAGACAGGCAGCTCATTGGCTCCCGGTTAAAGTGTGCATCACTTTCAAAATCCTCACCCTCACCCACAAATGCCTCACCCTCACAGCACCATCCTATTTATCAGAGACTATAGATAATTCCACGTCTACTCGGCCCATCACGACTCCATACACTAACCAACTTCACACCCCACGCATCAACAGGGAACGCACTACTCACCGACATCAGAACAGAAAACTCGCTCCTTGCTTTCCGAAAAAAACTCAAAACCTCCCTCTTCATCTAAATCCTTGCATGCCTTGCGCTCTCTCATGCTTGTAAAATAAACTGTTTTCTGTTTCTCGAACCCTCTGTAACTAAGAATACTGTCTGCAAGAAGCGCCACAATACCTTGCTCTCTCTCATGCTTGTACTGTAAACTGTTTTTTATTTCTCAAATCGTCTGTAACTAAGAAATCTGTCTGTAACAAGCGGCACAACACCTCTGGGCTGCTGCACGCTTTACAAACTTGAACAAATAAATAACCCAATGACATCTTGTAGATTCCCCCATTGAGTCTGCTCCTGGAGCAATCTCAAAACAGGAGGAGGATTTGTAGGTTTGCACTAGAAAGTGACAGTACTGTACTCCTAATCCCTATGGATTAGGAGATTAGTAATCCACTTTCTAGTGGATTAGGAGTACATGCTTGAGGCAAATGCTACAGATTGTTTTAGTCCAGTGAGCAGTAGAAAACCCAGCAGGGTTATGTTGCTATCCTGAGACATCGGTAACACCTTGGATCTTGTTTGAAATAACTGCATTTTTATGTAAGATAACAGCTGAAACACACAGGAATCTGAAGCAATTATCAGTTTCCATTACCTGGGTGCAGAGCAGCTGGTTTCTTCTTTCTAGCCAAGAGCAGGGCTCTCAGAGCTTCAGCCCTCTGCTCCACACCGACATCCTGGTTTGCTGCATTCTCAGCCTTCTGGAGTGCATCTCCAGAGCCTCCCTCTGGGTGCTCCACCTCGGTCCCTTCTGTCTGGTGCACTTCCTCTGTATCCTCTTCCTCTGGACTTTGCATTGTGAGGAAGTTGGCAGTGCTACGCAGCTGATCTGGACTCAATGTTGCTGGGATTCGCCAGAATGATTCCTGCTCCATAAAAATATTCAGTAATCACAGGTGTTAAAAAAAGATGCTTAAGAACACAAAAGTCAGACAACAGAACCGTAACAAAGTTGCAAACCTCAATCATCATCAAGGGGTAGCTGGCCAAGCAATCTTTATGTTGACAAATCTTCAAGATCCGCCCCTAAAGCCATTTTTCATGTATACAAATGGGTCACAGTGGCCCCCACAGAAAGCCATACAAAAATGTCCTTTCTGTACCATTTAAGAAACCATGATTATGTGGCATGATGAAGTGCGTTGACATGCGGTATGTACATCAATGCCAGCTCTGTGTCTCACGCTCTCCATTCATCCTTCCCCAATACAAGCAATAAGGACAAAAACAACCTGAGACACGGCGAGCGGGACACACCTGCTCATTTGCTGGTGGGCGCACCCCTACAGCCTTCAGCAACTTCTGAAACTGGCCATTCTCCATTGCGTCCTCATTCTCTTCAGTGAGCGGCACCAGGGGCACCGCCTGTGAGACACCTGGATAATTGAATAGAAGAAAATGGGCTGTTATGTATAGAGATGCACAAAAGCACACAGACAATCTGTCAATTACTATCACAACCATGCACTTCCCCAATAACTTTGCAGACTTGTAGGTGTGGAAGACTGAAATCTCAGGAACCGTGAAGAATGTGCAGTTTAATATAATCTACGGTAGTCGATCCAAAATACACTATAACGTGTTTGCACAACATTCATATTTCTTATTCAATACAGTCTTTATTAGCGCAACCAAACAATAGTACACATTAGTTAAAAAATCATTTAGCACACAACAGTTTACTTTTTGCCAAACAGTGGAAAATGAACAATCTCAGCAAAATATAATAAATCCATCCTACCCTTGTTGTGGGCTCTTGTGCGTATTCATATTACTTGTTGAAAACAGAGTGTGAAGAGTGCACCCTGGTTACACTCGCACCCCTTTCATGTCGTCGGTAAGGAGTCCCTATGCAACTTTTTCAATCGAAACGTAACCGGCTACCACCAATGTTCAGATGTGTGCAGTTTGAAAAGCATAGGTTGGAAACATGCATTTTTTACATACAAGATATGGTCCAGGCTTTGACCCCTAGGAGTGTCTAAGAAACACTGAAAATGTGGTAGCTCTGTTAATGCACGAAAATTAGCCCAAAAACGATTGCACTGCTCACAGAAAAGAATCTGAAGCGAAGTGTGCATTCAGAAAGAAAGGCTCTCCTTCTGGTAACTCAGGTCAACCCCTAAACATTTTGGTGGCTTTTCGGAATCCTGGCTCCTTTTTGCCGACAGATTTCTACTGAAGTCTACCTAAAGGCTACAGGTGACATTGAATTTGTAGGGGTACCCGATTCTGTCCCCAAGAGTTTTCTCATCCTGGAATTGTGAAAGGTAGCAGGGCAGTCTCACCTATATACTATTCTTTCAGCTTCTCCACTATTTTTCTTGCCTTTACTTTGTGTACAATCCATAAAATCATACAGGATATACATCCTAAATCTATTACAACACACATCATATTACATGCAACATACATAAATAAAAACCAACAAATCATACAAAGTGCATACATCTGAATGGATTGTAATATTGAAATTTCTTTATATCTTATCCTGCACTTAAGTTCTCCATACTTCTCCTGTGTGTTTCTCAAATCCCCATATTTTATATAAATTTCACTCATTCTTTAGTTACAACCTCATAATCTAGCAATTTAAATCCCACCAGAACAATCACAATAAATCATACTTCACACATACTGCTAACCAGCAAATAAAAACATGAATTGTGCGACTTCGTGTTGTAATACCATAGCCCCATTTAACAATTCTCTATTCACAATCGAGAAAATAACCCTTACTTATAACTTCTTTTGTTTTGTAAACGTCTGCTTGACAATGAGCTTCAGAAAATCCAGCACCACTGTAGCTATGGCTGGATTGCTTGTGGACCTGCACAACTTTTGTGCATCACTTAAATGCCTATCGCACAAGCTTTAAATAACTGGTTAAAATAGTGCGTGTGGAGAGCAGCATGGTAATAATATTTAGGGGTAGCTGGACATCCTTGGGAAGGAAAGTCTGCCTCACCCTCAGGGTAACCTCCTTGGATTAATCAAGGTGGGGACGATCAACTGAGAGCCTGGCGAGGACGGCAACCAGGAAAATCCAGTTCAAGGTGAGCAATCTAAAGGAGCAGAAAAATAAAGGCTCAAGTAGAGCTGCCGTAAGGGATGCAAGGACAAGGTTCTAATTCCAAGCAGAAAGAGGTGGGTTTAGGAAAACTGGTTAGATAGTCCCACAAAAGTGGCATAATGGTGGGGATAGTGAAGAACAAGTCATGCTTGGGGGCCCTCTTAAAACAACAAAGAGCATCCAGATCCGCCTTCACACTTCCAATTGCAAGCCAAATAATAGATAAAGATCCAGAACAAACTAGCTCCACCCGCCTCCCAGCAGAAATTTGAAAACCTACGCCACCTACAGGCATAGATGGACTGAATACTGGGCCTCCTGGCAGAAAGGGGACCATCCAGGACTTTGCCAGACAGGTCCTACTCCTTTTACCTCAGCCTCTTAGAAGCATAGCATGAGGATTGAGGCTGCTGAGATTCAAGTGCAGGACCCCAACTCCCCCGAATGGGAGAGCAAGTCTGCCCTCGGTGGAAGACATCAAGGAGACAGATGGACATGTCCAGAAGTACCGGGAACCATGGCCTTTGGGCCTAGTCAAGGTCGACCATGACCTTGATCATCAAAAACCATTGCAGCCGCCTAAGGGCCAGATGGATGACAGGAATCTGAGGGAACCGACATAGGATATAAATGCCTCCCCTAAGGATCCCCGCCAAGGAAATTTCCAGGAGCAGAACCACTCGCACTTCCGCTTCACATCTGAGGAAAAGATGTCCACCTGAGTGGTTCCCCAATAGGCAAAGATCCTGTCCAGAACTTCCTAGCAGATACCCCCACTTGTGTTTCTAGAGACACTGGGGGCCCTTACGAGTTGGCCGGTGCAGTAATAACATGCCGGTATTAACATCGCCACCTTACCGGCATAAATCACCTGTATTACAGGCACCGGCAATACCGGCGCCTGTAATACCGTCAGAATCCCCCATTGAGTCCAATGGGACTCCATGAAATGGGGATTTACACTGTCTACCACTATTCGTAATCCAGTGCACATTCCACCAGACCGAGTGGTGGTAACGTTAATACAGTTTGCCGGTATTCTGGCAGATTTACCGCTAGAATACCAGCAAACTTGTAATGAGCCCCACACTTGTTTTTGTTCGAATTCTAGTATTTAGCTGCATGGTAGAATTCACCTTAATGCACAACTAATGGTATCGTTTTCAGTAAGTATATAATGAGGTCAATCCTCTATTGTGGGCTTTTCTTTATGACCACCCCTTTCCCCTTCTAAGAGGAGGCTCGGCCAAACAACCACTGTGAAAGTCAGGCCTAACAAACCATGCACACACTCTAGAGGGTGATCTTCCGAAGCCCCATTTTTTCAAAATTTCCTGGACACACCTAATTTGCCACAAAAGGTACACACATAAGAAAAACAAGTTCCCTTTCTGTGGAATATTTTAGACTGTGTACAGGGCCAGACTTCCCTTTACTTAGGTCTCACCATCTCCTACGGTCTTGTGAAGAACACAAGCTTGCTAAGAGCTCTACCTGTCCAGTATGCTTTAAGTGCTGCACACATACCTAAAGCCGCACACAGTCCATGTTGGACCTTTCTAGAGGTTAGAATCAGCTTAGTGAAGATCAGAGCTTGGGCAGTGGCAGTAGTTTGCCTGCCAGTAGTTTACCAGCCTGTACGGATGTGCTGTCGGCTGGTCATAGGTCATCCCAGAAGTGAAAGCGGGCCAGCGTCACAGGCTATCAAGCAAGGGCTTGCAGCTTCCAGAGCCGATTATCAGCACAAACGGAAGTCTAAAGACTACTCATTCATATCTTGGAAAAACTTTCAGTGGAGTAAAGTCAAAAGATAAGTTCCCTCCTTGCTTGCTTATGATGCCTGATCTTCAAGGGTGCACACAAGATCCCCCTGACCTTTTTGATGGATTTCTTCTATGGCCAAAGTCGGCTTTCCACACCGAGGCCCCCGTGCGTGGAGGTCCGACGATTGACATCTGTGACATAGCCTTCCAGTCACCCGGAGTGGCGTTATTTTCCTGCAGCTTTGTGCTAGTCGAGGCTAGCGGCGAACATTGCTTGTGCCCAATAAGCTCCCCCCTTTTAGCCCTCTGCCTCTCTTAGGGAAGAAAGCGGCCAGGTGATGCCCCAAAAAGTTAGCTGCTTAACACGCTCTGCCACAAAGGGAACCTCATTTGAGATGCTTATTTTCCAGGGAACAGGACAGGAGGCGAACACAGCTTAAGAGACTTAAAGGCAGACATCTGATTGGCAGGGTGGCATGATTGAGTCCATCCTGCAAGGTTCCATAAACCACATGATCAATGTGGCACGCTTGGGCTGAATAGGATTAGACTTAGTATATAGCCCCCGTTGTTCCACTTGCCTGTGCTTGCCTGAGCCGCAAGTCAACTGCCTTCCGCCCCAGCAGTGGGAAGAAACAAATTTGTAGGTGGCGCTAGTCCCAGCGGCTTTGTGATGCGAGCAACGTATAGCATGCCATTGCCCTTCATCAATTAACACGTTTCTCCAGCTGTTTTTAACTACCGTTCCACAGAGAGTTCCCCCACCATGCCATAGTTGCAGACAGGTACGCCTCCTCTTTAACCCGCAGCAGAGCAGCCTCTCCTTTAACCCGCGGCAGAGCAAGCTGGATCACTGGTACCTGTGTGCCAGTGGAAAACAGCTGAAGTGTCTCTCGAGCTTCGATACAAATACCTGACACACCGCCATCTTGAAGGGAAGTAGACACTATGAGGATGTTACCTCCACCACTGATGCCAGAGAGACCGTGCATTGCCTGGATCCCTGACAAATAGAACAGAACTTCCATTCTAGTTCACTGAATTATGGAATCAGGGCATATTTATGAGGGACAGCTGAGGGCATTTATATTGTCAAAAAAAGGTTGAGAGCAGAAGGAACATAGGTACACTGCGCTGAACTGGCCCGATTAGTGTTGATACTTTGAGCTGCCAGTTGTAAGATTCCCATGGGACAGTGCTCCTGTGCCCAAAGTAAGGGAGCTAGAAACTGTTGTTGAAATATTGCGATATTGGCGATGCGCATCAGATTTATGGGTATTTCTCAGGTACTGAAGAATACTGTGTCACAATAGATAAAGAGCACTCTTGCTCTAGATTATGGTCATTGGGTCTTTATTGTTGCTCAAGGTGCCGACACGTGTTTCGACCCCACAAGGGTCTTTATCAAGGGTGTAGCATTTATAAGCCACAGTTTGAGCAAATTGGTAATCAGTGTCAGGTTGATTAGGTGACACATAAGACAGCCCAATTTGTGCATGGGATGTGAAGTTTTGTAAGGTCATGGTGTTTAGAGACAGGCGAGTGAGGTGGCATGCACATGTTTATCATACGAGAGGTGATGCAAGGTTTGCATGTGCACACATTTTGTTTGAATAGTTTGACATATACATTCACAATTGCATATTATTATTCATATTTACATCATGTTTGGGAATTACCACATATTGGTAGGATATAATGGTGCACCAAGGGAGAAAAAGAGAACAGCAAATTTGAGTTAGTGTCAGAGTTATGGTTTGGAAAGCTAATGCAATTGCATCATATGTATTAATCCTTGCTAAATCTTACCAGAATTTGTGTTTCTAATTGGCCCGATAGGTGAGGCTTGATGCCAGAGGACGTTCCTTATAAAGTTACACTGATTAGTGATCTGTGGAGCAAAGTTAAGCTCGAAATGAGTTGTTGAATATAAGCTTGCAAACATTTTTGTATGTACGCAAGCGTGCTGCAGAGTCTTTGTGATACAATGGGTGCTGAGCACATCATGCGCAAGAGGGTTGGGGGTGCACATTGATGATTGAAAGGCTATGTGTGTGCTACCATGGTGTCGTAGGTGTGGTGCCACTTGTTTCTAGTGTAGCCCAGGTGCTAGTAGACCAGCAGTGAGTGTGGGGCTCACAGCGTGGTGGTTCCTAGTTGGTGAGCTGCGAGGTCGGGGGCATGGGGAAGGAGTGGGGCTGTGTAGAAACCCAAGTTCAAGCCTGACCGGTTGGTGAGCGCGGCATTACCCGTATAACGCAGATAAGTTATCTCTGGTGTGTGTAGGCAGATATATTTGTCGCTTAACAGGCATATCCGCTAACTGCTGAGAAGCAGCATGTCCTTGAGGAGCACAGAGGGCTTGTGACGGTGGGGCTGGATTGGTCTGCGCGTTTGCCTGGTGGCGGCAGTGACCGAGCAGGAACAGTCTTTGCAGAATTCCCGTCTGCTCTTTGGAGTGGGGCACAGCTTCAGAGCAGAGTGCAGGCCGGTGTTATTGGGGACCCCATGACAGAGGAGTTCGGGTGAACACGCACACATGAGTATGGCCTTGCAAGTGGTGAGTAGAGGACAGGTTTAATGGAGAGTGTGAAGAGCGTGAATGCGTGGAGAGTGAAACTGTTGGTGTGTTGTTGGTGTGGTTTGATTAATTTTTTTATTTTTTAAGGAGAATATTAAGAAAAGGAAAATGGAATGGTAGGGAGCCTTGCAGAGAGAGGGGAGAAGGTGGTACCACAGATATTGTGTAACAGAGGAAAAAAAGGAAATAAATAGTAGGCCAGCATAATTAGCAGGCTTGAGTTGAGTGTGAGAGTGGGTGGTGTGGTTGAGAAAGAGGGGGTGGTAGAAATTGTTTTTTTGACTTTTTGTTAGGCAGGGAGGGGATGACAGACTGACAGCAGCAGCGTGTGTGGCGTGTTAACAGAGGCATAGAGATATTGAGGCGCACAGCCCATTACAATGGGAGTAGAGGCACCCATAGAGTATATGTATAAGGCCCCGTCACCGTATCGGGACAGAATTGAGAACTACCATAAGCAGTGGGTGACGGAGATAAGAGGAGGGGGGGATCCCCCTCTCATGGCCAGAGCAGGCATCTCATAACAAAGGAATACTAGAACATTTGTTTACATTTCTTACGGCTAAGTATAAGGGGAAACCGCTACAAAAGAGTAAGGCGATATTGGATTCATGGAAGAGGTTTGAAGATATGGACATTTTGGGGGAGGAAAAGCGCAATGTGATCGCACTGGTGACCGTATAGCAAAGGAGGGTAGGGCACTGTTAGGAAAGATTTAATTTAGGTGTAATTTTCCCTCCAATTGTAGACCCCCCCCCCCCAAACCTTTTGCTTTTGTTTGGCTTTCCTTTCCTGACTTTTGCCATTAGAGCCCAGGCTTCAGCTGAGCTCCGCTGGGCTTTTGCTCACTTGTTATGGGGAAAGTGATGCATCCATCAGACGGTCAGTACTGGGAAACTATGTTTCCCTCAATCTTGGACTATGTTGCCATTTCTTTTTAACAGTGCACAATGTACCTTCCGGTACCGTGCGCTGGGGTCCTTTTTGTTTTATGGCCCTAGACACCCCTCGAAGGATTTTTTGGTGATTGTACAAGTGTGCCTGGGACTAACTGGTGGTAGCAGTTACTATTTTATAAGAGTTTTAAAATGGCCGACCCACAATGTCTTTTGTTCTGTCCCATGGCCATTTTGTCCCTTACCTTCACCCAGGTTGAGTAACCAGAGTTTTCCTTATTTGGGCATGCAGCCTCCCATGAAAAACGATCTCTTTCGCAGTCTTCTGCCGGTCACCTGTGTGTGCCCAGTAAGCGGGTTGGGACTGCCTGGTCCCAATCCACACTAGTGGTGCCAGGATGTCTGGAGTGCCTGAATGACAGACCACCACGGGCCATGATTGGTCCACGACTTTGTATGCCGGCATGAGAGCAGATCTTCGATTTGAAGTTCTCAATTTTGGTGCAAACCTAATCTTGGATAAGAAGGGCTTCAGCATCCATTCCAGGTCGATCACCTGAGTTCTTCCCAAACTACAGAAGGAGCCAAGTATCCTGCACAGAGAAACATACTTTGCCCTCTCCTGTCCCGTTGGACCCTGTTTCCTTTATCGATTATGAAGGCTTGCCAAGGCGCTTCACCCCTTTGGAGCCGCATCTATGATTCCTGCTTCACTACCTGTTGGTGGCGATCGCTATAGGTGCCTTGCTGTTCTTCTCTCCTGTGCCCTGAAGCCTGCTGCACCGGAATCTTCTTCATACCTCCTTCGTAAACTGAGAAAAGCTAACGGTCCCATCACGGACGATCGTTCTATCCCGCATCTGCTGAGAACTGGAGCGTCGTGAAACTGCAGGACTCGAACCTACTAGTGATCGACTAAATTGACAAAGTTTAGTCCAGACTGTGCCGTTGGTCGGTGAGTACTTGCATCACTTACTGGTGGCCCCCTGGCACAACTCATTACTTTTACGCGCGAATATCCCTTAAAAGGTATTTGCTCTTGTCTTGGTTAGCCTGTGCTCCCTAGCAATTATCACATTTTGAAAACTGCTCTGCCGCCAAGGCCAGGTCCCACACGAATACTGGGAAACAATTCTTCATCGCATCAAGCCCCTTCCTGACCGGCTTTTTGCTTTGTCTGCACGATCGTGCATTTTAACGCACAACTGTACTGTTGAGCACAAGACTCCCCTCTTCTTAGGGCTGGACTCAAAAGTTAGGGAACGACTCTGAAGAACTGTCAACTCAACTCTCTTTAACGGTTGTGGATGCGATTTACTGCTGTTTCGCATTAGGAAACGCAAAGTATATATGTTATCTAGTATAATGATTTTGTGTGATAACTGTTTTCATAACTAAAGATTACTTGTGTCTATTGGTCCGGCCGACAATAAATGTACAGATATTTTTCATATACACTTGTCTAACAGTAATTCGTGGTTTGTTACTGTGTGTGCTTATTGTGGAATTCTGATCACTCTCACCCCTCCTGAGACTTAGTCTTGACCGCCTGCCAAGCTACCTAGATTGGTCTGGCTTGTCAAGAAGGTTCCCCTGTTTCACTAAACAGAGGGTGGCCTCTTAAACTTCTACCCACCAGGTCCAAGTTTAGAAATCCATCTGAACAGGCACCAGCAAAGCTCAGGGGAATATACCCATCGGCATCTCCCCCGCAGTAGGTTACACCAATCCGACCTATGTCAACTGCTGTGACAGCCCCACTACCCTCGTATGCGTCCCCGCCGGACGTCCCAGCATATGTCGATATTACTAAGAGACCTAGAAGTGGCAGTGGCACAAACAGAATTGAATATATTACGAGCAACACAAGTTGAAGTAAAGCCCGATAGGCCAGCAGACCAAGGGTCTGATGGGTGGAAAGCAGGAGACTTTGTTCAGGGTAGAGAACAGCTATAAAAATCGTGCATATAGAGAAGGAAGGGGAAGGGACGAGAGGGCGCACATCCTGGGGTACGAGAATTTGGGATCCAGTAGAGGAGAGAACGACGGGTAGAGTACATTTGATGAGCACCAAGAGGATGAGTGTAAGGAACTCATGGTGGCAACAGTAAAGACAGACACGTGATCACAGTTCAAGGGTGTTTATTAACTGTGAATGCAGGGTGGAAAAATGCCTAACCTAAACCTAAATCTAAGATGGGAGCTAGCTTCAACCATCAAATGAAAATAAGGCAGTCCTTGTGCCGTTGTGTCAAAATAAAAGGGCCTATACTAAGAAAAACCTATTGCCAATCCTTACTCTAAATACAACGGAAGTGTGGGGTAAAGTTCTCAATTAAGAAAGAATTGTTCACAAAATAATAAGTCAGGTAGTGATTGCCAGAGGTCTCCCTGCCCCACTTTTGAGCACGGGACAAGATAGATCACCTGAGCACAGCACACACCCGAGCTTTCCCAGCACGAGTCAACAGTTCTGTATTAGCTAACAGGTTTTTCGATGGTTAAGTCTCTTTTCAATAAAAGTCTCCTGCCTTGGATGGCCTGATGCAACAAAGTTCGGTTCCACATATACTTTGGGTGACTGCTTCATCCCTGGGTCCCCCTCTTCCGGGCGCCGACCCCTCACAAGTCGTATTCAACAACTCACTTGAACAGTTCCTTTCGCAATGAACTGTGCGATGACTTTGCACCCATGGATCTCCCTCTTTCGGGTTCACAATGGCTTTTCTTGCATTCACGAGTCTTAATGTCTTTTCAAACAATTCACTGCAGACTTCCCTTTGTCGGGTTCATTCCTGTCAACACACTGTTCATATAGTTATTTCACCATGCAGGATTCATTTCCCTTAGCTTCACAATCATCTATTGGTCAAAGACTTTCGACAGTACAGAGGATTTTACAAGACCTCTGTATGACCACTTTGACCTCTCTTTGCCTCTTCCCAAGGCCGTCTGGTTACGGTAGTCTCTTATTGGGTAATCGCCCAGATTTTCCTGCGTGAGCAGCCACATGGTGCCAGGCACCTCTGTGGCGGGCTTTCCCCCTCTTTCTCAATAGTTCCTTTAATACTTTCAAAGTTCGAATTTAGCTGCTTGCTACTTTTCGTTCAACACAGTTCGGTCTCTTATCGACTCTCCCCTCGACTCACTGGCTGTGATGAACCTCTCCTTCGAATCAAGGTTGGTACTACCAAGACCAGCATCTCTCCCTGGCTTGGTAATCAGCGTAGGAGGGTCTTGTGTACCATTGACACCTGCTGCAACACACGCTGGCCTTTGTTCGCAGTCTTATGTTTCCGTCTGCAGAGGTTTCACGGGCCTAGATTGAAAAGTGCAAGGTCACTTCTCTCCTTGTCACCCTCTCGGTATTTGCCGTCTTTTGCCTCCTCTTGAACTACTGTGCCGAGTTAGCGCTCACGTTGTGCGGTCTGCCTTGCTCGACCTGTGCTCTCGTGCTCTACCTTTTATCCCTGTGGGGAAGGGAAAGGGCTGTCAGGTCTGTGATTCTTGTCAATTGCCTGACCCTTGTATTGGGACATGTCAGGTAAACGGCTCTGGTGTTAGTCCCCTGTCTTTCAAGCTGGGCCAAAGTTTTTGTGTCGGAAAGAGGTGCGGGGGCAGTGTTTTGGAATATCCTACGTGTTAGGATGGGGGGAAAAGGTGTTGAAAGAAGGGGGATACCGCATCTCGCCCGTTGGTGTCCTGCTCCCACTCCCCAAGGACCCCTATCCAAGTGATCCTCCCTCACTGGTCCACCTCCAGGAACTGGATCCAATAGCGATGGCTGTGTCCTGGCCACCTGGATGACAGATCCCCGGGACTAGCTAGGGAGACACCTTTAGGTTTCTCACAGGAGGCAGGACATGTACCTGAGCAAATACCTCTGGTGGAGAATTGGTGGGAGGGCAGGTTAAGGAATATGTTTGGCCGGACGGCAGTGTCAAGGAAGAGAGGAAGTGGAAAAAGGACTGATGGGGTAGGGCAAGGATACAGATGCCCCTTATACACAAGGGTGCCGGCAGACCACACTGTGCGCCATGGGCACAGATGGATAAAAACAATTTGATAAACGTCCCCGCCTTTATGGCAGGTGCAGGCAAGTGGTGTAATGCTTACCTGGACTCCTCAGGAGCGTACTATCCCTCCAGCCTGTCGACCTGATAATTTGAAGCCTTTAGGATTCTCTTTCTATTAGGAGTGGTTCAGAGGGGAAGGAAAGCTCCTGAGGCAAATGAGAGGTTGTAAGGGCTGGAGCAAGGGTATCAATATGGTCCTTCATGGTTTTTGAGGAACAGGAATGAAGCTGCTTTGGCGAGGCTTTCATATATCGGACTTGTCTAGCGACCTCGTCAGGGGAGAAAAGAGGAAAGGACAAGGAAGGGAGGGGGGTGGCTGAAGGAGTGTCAGCATGCACAGAAGCAGAGGGGAGAGGTGAGGGAGGGAAGGAGAGGGTGGACAGGATGGCAAGGGCATTGCAAAGTGCCTGGGAGGCAACAGGGAGGGGTGATGGGAGTTAGTAGAGACTGCAGCAGGGTTGGCCAGCTCCTTGCAGATTTTAAAGAGTTCGGCCGAGCTGTTAGCTGCCGCAGAGAGACAGGCTTGAATGTGGGCTCTCTTCTTGGTGAGGGCAGAGTCAGTATTGTCTTTGGAGCAGGCGGCAAGCCAGATTGTCAGAGGATGAACAAGAAGCCCTCCATTTCCTCTCGGCCGCTCTACACTTACGTTTAAGTGTAGCTAGGTCAGAGTCATACCAGGTATTACACTTGGCTTTGGACTTCAAACGGATCCTCATGACAGGGGCAAGAGCATCAAGAGTATCAGAAATAGAAGAGGAGAGCAGAGACAGGGCTTTGTCAGTTTGTAGTCGGAGGAGGGAGAGAAGGTGGCGGTGAAAGCCTCAACTGACACACGCTTCATGGGCCGGATGTCAGAGAAGGTAGGTGGCAGTGTTGGGGTAGGCTTGGCCTGGGGGGAGGTAGGGAGAGAGGAGAGGAGGGAATGATCGCTCCAGGAGAGAGGAGTGGTCAGGGGGATGGAGATGGGGAGGTCAGAGGAGATCAAGACATCAAGTGTGTGTCCTGCAGAGTGAGCTGGGCCAGAGGGGCTTGGCCTGGGGGGAGAGGAGGAGAGAACTCCTGGCTCGAGATGAAGCAACTTGCGCACAAATTTGGACAGAGTACAGTGCAAAATTGACATGGATTGCAGCGATGTGAAAACCTGTAAAAGTGCATCGAGAAGAAACCTATGAACTTTGCTTCCACAGTGAAGGAACTATCTTTATCGGTTTGAATGAAAAGTGGAACAAGGCCCTCCTGATCCGAGCCCTGAAGAGGGGCACGGCAGCTGTGATGATGACTACTAATTCTGTGGCCAACAAGCGTACTTGCACCTCCCACCATCATGTAGGGGCTATTATTTGCTGGCCATGCTGCACTAAGCGCTACTAGTAATCCCTGAAGAACACTTGCAAGTGGGGCCAATTCTTGACACAGCCCCAACCGTTTCTTCTGCGTTTGAGGAACAAAATCCAGTGCCGCCACCAGAATTTCGCATCCTCCCTGGGAAAAGCCAGTATGAGAAACTGCAAAGGAAGAAGAGCTCATCAAACTACCTATGAAAAGATTCTGGGGAAATCCCTGACTAATACAGATTGTTCAGCTCAGCAGAGACCTTCTTTGCTTCGTTCTTTCTACCCGGTGTACAGGCAGCAGTTAATGCAAAATGGCTGCAGATCGTACGCTAGGAACTGGCACAGTTGACAAATGACACAGAGCATGGGTTTGTCATAAAGGTCGAGCTGCGCGCCTTGAGGCTGCTGACTATGCAGAATTGCAGTGTGCTTGTTATGTTGACAATGGAAGGAGATGTGTGCCGAAAAATCAGGGATTCATGTTGCACATTCTTGCCCCCCGAAGATGCGTATAATGGGTAATTGTCTCACATAATAGCAGCAGTACACGGACTTGGAGCCCACATGAAAAAAGAAGCTGGCATCCAAGGGGATGATTAGCTTGATGTTGCATTAGAATGGTCCACATCCTGGCTAGGAGCCATTGTGAAGAAGATGCAGGTACCGGTCATTGTGTTCATCTTGGCCATCGTCTGCACCTGCCAAATAGGCCTCCGGTGTTGTGCCAAAGCAGAACCAAATAGCGCAATGATGATGGAGTCCATTGGGGTTTCAAAAGTACCTTGCAATACAAAAGATAGTACAATGCAAACTGACCACCCCATCCCCCACATGGTCCCCTTCCCTCATGGAGACTAAGTTGACCGTCTGTATCACACCATTATTGTCCCACCCCCTGACCCTGGGAAGCATGAGGAAGTATGGGATGATCTAGCAGGAGACAGGGATTTATACGACATGTACGCCTGAAGAATATATGCTATCAGGATAAAGTTTGCGGTCAGTGTGCAGGGCTTGGATACCCATCAAAGGATTCCCACCATATGAGGAAGCAGTGAGAAGAGAGAACGAACGCATGCGTGGGGGGAGTTTGTTACTGTATAAGTAACAAACGGGGGAATGTTGGGAAGGAAATTAGCCTATGCCACCACCTAGGCGCTTTAAAGTGAGGAGAGTCCCATTAGGAGACCTATGATGTGCTAGGCGGGAGGGGAGTGTACTAAGGGGCTTGCACAGTCATAATGCCATGTAGATTTGAGATGTTTAGACTTAGTGAGCGCATATAAATAGACACCATTTTGTAGCTATGGCAGAAGCATAGGGCCACCATGGCAGTGCATCAGACAGGCCGAAACTTGATGAGGAAATCTGAATAGGCCCAAAGTGCTGATGAGAGAGGCCTGTGCTACAAACTTACACAGACACCCCTTTTGTTCTAAACGTTTTGCCAATATTTTGTTCCAAGAAAGAATGTGCTCTGCAAGGTCGCGAGACAGCACCAGGCGCCTTGGTATATGTGTTATCACACACAGGACAAAGCAGGCCTTCGCCCCTCACCCAGACAACTGTGAGTTACAGACCCTATAATTGTCCCAATCCAAAGACCCCTGAATTTCAAAATACCAGTTGACCCCCAGACCATTGACCATAAACCAATCTAATCCCAAACAATCTAAGAGTATGATCATTCAACCTTTATCCTCACAATGGCATGATTTGTAATGCGATGTACATGGAGGGATACATTATAGTTCAAAGTGAGGGTGGAAGCCTTGGAAGCTAAAAGACCTGATCGGGATGAGTGAAATTTATGTGGGGTAGCGCGACCTCAAGACTCCCCCAGTGTTAGTTCTTTTAGCATGCCAGGTGCACTGTATAATAATAGAGTAGCACTATTTTTCAAATGTAGCTAATTGCTCTTTTGGCCTTGGTTCCCTGGAGATGAGCCCAGCAGACCCCACGTGATGGAAGATGGATGGATGGATGGATGGATGGATGGATGGATGGATGGATGAACGGGGTTGGGACCAATGGCCTGGCATCCCCTATGGAGAAGGCTGACCAAGTATAGGGTCACGCCAACCAGCCTTGCAGGTTTTTACTGAATCTGAATATTGCTGTGTCCCCTTTTAAGCTTTTGCTTGCACCCTTTTTGCTCAGAACATTCCTGGGCAGCAGTGTTCTTTGCTGGCACACCTATTTTTTTATGTAGAATTAAAACTTGTTATCCTTGCAAGAATCTCTTAGCCTTTTTTCCTTAGCGGGTTGTATTTTTTCTGGTGTGAGCGTTTAGAGGCGTGCCTCCACTAGCCTTCAACGCATTTTTCAAGCAATGGGTCATCCCTTATGCATTCAAAACAGCTCACGTCAAACCTCTCCTTAAAAATCCTATGGCTGACTCAAATGACCCAATAAACTACCGACCAATTTTGAAAACAGTTACCAGGGTAAAATTGAAAACAACCGCCTCCTATCTGTGTCATAACAAGAATTCAGGCCAATGAGAGGAACAGAATCCACACTTTGCTCTATAAAGGAAATCCTAAAAAACAAGGCGGACACTAACTCACCCATTACACTCATCGTGGCTGGATATTTTGGACGCCGTTGACACTATTAGTCAAGAGATTATCTTTAACAAGACTGGAGGACATGTGAGTAAAAGGAATCACCCTTTGCTTGATACCACATTCTAGGCTGAGGCTGAAACAACACAGATAGACCCTTTCAAACTGTCAAAAACCTCATGATGGAGTGTTCCAACACTGGAACCTGTGGTATGAACCATTTTAAGAGGCTGATTCGTCCAGCTCCGTACTATACAACTGATCATGCCCTACCTGATCTTTATGCATGGGAGAATGGCAGTTATCTCATTTGCACTCTAGCACAGACGTCAATAGCCGCTATCAGGGGCTTCGAACAGACTACAGAGTCCAAAATATGGCAGGCATTCATGTCACTGGCTCCCAGTCAAATTGGGGAATCACTTCTAAACTCTATGCATTAGGGCAGGGACCCTAAATCAAAAGAAAATGTGTTCACTATAAGTTATTAAGAGAGCTTTGATACAGCAATGATACATTAGAACTGTGACCAGCCTCAACCAGAAATGGCACTGAGAATCTACCGTCTGAAGCCTCTCAACCAAACTCTGTAATAATCTGCCCAAACAAATACACACAGAAGACCACCAAACCTTAAAAATAAACAACAAAAAAAGCCTATTCAACTAACACCAGTATGAAACCAGCACCAAAACATCAACTATACACCTACGTGCATCAACTTGGACCTAAGAGAAGACATTCTCTAAAAGTATATAAACACTAGTTTTTCCTGGTGTAACATACACCTTTATAGCATATCTTAAAGGTCAATATCGGTCGATAATTCATCAGGTCACTTCTGTCCGCCTTCTCAAATGTCAGAATTACCACTGATCACTTCCAGGAAGGGGGCGTAGGTCCCTGTGACTTATCAATGGTCATTGACAAGGCTAAACATATAGGAAACGGTCTTCTTTTGAATTTAAAAGGCAAATTTATATCAGATTGAAGGACAGTTATGTGTGCTATTAGAACAGTATCTAAATTGAATCCATAGATTACACGGGCCTCTATGATGTGTCTTTGTAGACACATAATTGCCAACCCTGTTCCAGTGCAGAGTCCCAGTGATGGCAGAAGATAGCCTGGTAGCATAATTACAGCACCTACTTTCAGTTTTAGCTCGTGAGGAGGCATTCGTCCTACAGCGTTTTGCTCTTTAGAGACTGAAACGTTGAGCCAGTAATTAACTGTTCATTGACAATGGAACCGCTGTGCCCTGTGTGAAGAGAAGTGCGGGTGGAAAGACGTAACTTGAAATAATTCTGAATGTTTGCGGTAGTGGAAGGTGACCGTGTAGACCGTGCTCATTCTGTCTGTTAAAATGATGGCAGTTGTTGAAGTGGAAGGGCACAAAGAGGTGCACTTTGCCATTTGGACAGCAGAGGGCAACCTAACACTTACATTTCATCAGCTGAGTAAGGAAACATACCCATGTGTTTTATAAATATAGATACCAGAAACACACAAGCTGTTGCAAAAGACTTTTGGTAAACAGGCTCACTTGGGTCAGACCCCACAAAACTTAAGAATACTAGAGCAAACATCAACTCCCCAACTAATCATTGACACTCTACCCCCGTACTACACACTACAACTCCTGACCACATATACCTTGGGCATATCAATTACCACATCAACAATAATTGAACTACGACAAAGCTCACTACTTTAACTCTAGCACAAAACCCTCCCCCACCGCAGCATCTGAACCAGAGCGCTGTAACTTTCAGATCTTGAGCTCTTCCCCTCCCGCTAAACGCATTAGAACCAGAGAAGCTCTCTGGATTTTGATACTTCTGATCTTCACCCAACAACACCAATCAATACCACAGCTTTCACATATGCCCCTTTCTCTCTACCACCAGCAACCTCCCTTCTTTTTTTTACATGGCCACACACGAGGCCACCAAAAACAGTAGAGGAGTACTATACAAGACAACCTTACATGCATTATTTCCCATGAATGAGGAATTCTCATTAGGTGTAGGTCATAATGTCTTTTGGATCAGATTTCTGTCATTTGCACACAAGACTCATCGCCAGTGACGATTGGATGGGTTAGTGAGACCGTTACATTATCCTTGAGGGCAATGGCATGGGCGGAACAGCAAGAAGACAGTTAAATGTGAGAGCAGGGGTCCCCAACTTTTTGTGGACAATAAGCAACATTTGCGTATCAAGTGAAACAGTGAGCAATATCCGTACCTCTACATGAGCACAATGTCTTTCAGGTGGTGGCAAAACGATTGCAACCAAAATTATAACAGTAATACATTGACTATTACAGCAATTAAAAGTAATCTAGCTGAGGTGCAAATCTAGTCAAGGTGACTTCGCATCGGCTTTTACATCAATTTAAGATTAAGTTGATGTTTCAAATTAATGTAAGAGGCAAAAGGCGAATTTCTAAGCATACAAGACCATTACCACTAGTCAAAACATGGAGGATTTAAAGAGCCGTTTACTGGGGCTTTAGGGTTATTCCTCAAAGAATATTTAGGAAACAGTGGCAAATGATGCCTCGGCCAGTAAAATTAGAGCATTCGCAGACTACTGTACATAGTGGTTTGGGAGTTCTACCATTGGTATTCAGAGGAATGGATTGGCATTTCAAGTTCATTTGATTGTAATGAAGTTAATCAATGTATTCAATCATTAACTATTTGGCATGCATCATGCTTATTTACCCATTAACCAAAAGCCTGATAAAGTATCAGATGATCAATGGGTACAGAACATTTTTGACAAATATGCATGATTCCATCAAACAAACCTTGCCGGTACAAATTAGGCATATGCAAATGATTTGATGGTGGAATGTTTGGCATGCATGCCACCTTTTTGGCAACTAAACGTTTACTAGCTGTGTAAAAGAACAGAAGAGGACAAATGCTCATCAGAACACAAACATGGGCATGTGTAATTTAATTTGCCCACTGTTGTATGGAACATTTCTACCAAATAACGTGAATGGTGGATATCAACACAAACTTTGTATATACAAAACGCCAATTGAAACTGAGAAATTACTAACTGTAATGATCTTTCTATGGATTCTTCTCCTGCACATGCATCTTGATAGCTATCCATCATCCAGCTCTGCTGCTCGGAAAAGTGTCACCAGGGAGCGTAGAGTACCTCAACCCGGCTGTCGATCCGTCTTGTCCGGCTCTCGATCGTTGGCTTCGGAAGTGACGGCAGGTGTTGTATATATAGCATGTCACTACGCCCCATGCTTCAGTTCCCAAACCTCCCGGCGCATGAACGCTGCAGAAGGGTAAACCACAGGAGGAGGCTAACCAGCCAGTAAAAACTTAAGGATACATCCCACAGGGTGATCCCACACACAATGATTGAAAAAAAGTTTTCTTTTTTTTTAAAGAATGAGACAGAAGCCGTCATTTAAGAGCCATCACCAGATGCCTCCTCGTTTGGACAGAAGCGAGAAGCCACAGAACTTTCTGAGCGGGGATGCATGGGAGGGTCAATGAGGTATCTGCGGGAGAAGAATCCATAGAAAGATCATTAAAGTGACTAATTTCTCCTTCAACAGATTGCCTTTCTTCCCAAAGATTACTCATCTTTATAGACTCCCTAAGCAGGTAGAATAACAAAGGAGGGCAGAAAGATTTAAACAAGTAGATTCTGTAGAACCACCCTACCAAACCGTGCAAACCTTTGGAAGGCAGTAGAGGCTGAAACCCCTCTGGGTGAGTGGGCCCTGATGCCCGCTGGAAGCTTCCTGCCTGCTGATTGGTAACACTCAGATATGCACAAAACAATCCAACGTGACAGTTTGTTTTGTTATGGCAAGACCTTTTCAAGACAAAGAATAGGCCATAAACAACTGATCTGAAACTCAGATGTGCGAGCAACATAGAAGCTCAGCACCCTCTTTGGGTCAAGGCGGTGGAACCGCTCTTCCTCTTTCGAGGGATGTGGAGAAGGGTAAAAGACAGGAAAATCGATATACTGGCTGGTGAAACTTTGAAATCATCTTAGGAAGGAACCCAGACCAGACCAGACAGAGACTTTCTCATGAAAGAACCTTAGAAGAACAAGTTACTCTCTTACCTGGTACCGTTCTTTCGATGGGATGGTCCGACGACGTATTCCATATCTATGACAGTAATCACCACAGCTGTACTGCTTTGGAAAATCTTCGGCGTCTGCGTCCTGCGTCGATGACGTCGATACGCCGCCCTCGAGGACCTCCTCCGAAGGCCGACGTCACTAGTATGACGCACGACGCCCGTAGCCTTAGTTGTAGTTTTTTCCCAGAACGTGTGCCACCAGTCTTCTGCCAGTCTGACACACAAAGCCTTGCGGAAACGTAAGCTGCAATCGCATAAGACATTCTGTAGCAGGGAAGGAAGGGAGGGAGCAATATGGAATACGTCGACGGACCATCCCATCGAAAGAATGTTACCAGGTAAGAGAGTAACTTGTTCTTCGAGGGGATTGGGTCCTCCGAAGTATTCCATATCTATGACAGACTCCCAAAGCATTACCAATGGAAGGAGGTGGGAAAGGAAATTTAGAAAACAGAAATTTAGCATGCCCAATCAAATTGCGGAGTAAAGGACCACCTTGCCAAAGGCCAGATCCTGCCCCCAGATGGAATCGAGGGAATAGTGACGTACAAAAGTATGTACCGAAGCCCAGGTGGCTGCATCACAGATGTTGCGAATAGGAACACCCCTCTGCAGGGCAGTAGAGGCAGCCATACCCCTGGTAGAATGGGCCCGTAAGCCGACCGGTGGGTCCTTACCCGCCAAGCAGTAACACTCTGAGATAGCCAAAATAATCCAGCCAGTCTGTTTCGTCACAGCCTGTCCCAAACGCTTTCCAGCGTAACCAATAAAGAGCTGATTGTCCACTCTGACCCGGGACATGCGTGAAATATAAAAGCTTAACGCTCTCCTAGGATCAAGCCTACGGAGCCTCTCCTCTTCCTTACAAGGATGTGGAGGAGGATAAAATGCCGGAAGAACAACCTTCTGGCTTAAATGAAATTCCGACACCACCTTCGGAAGAAAAGGACGACGAACTCTAAGACTTATGAAACACAGTGAAGGGTGGCTTAACTGAAAGTGTCTAACTCACTCACTCACTCTGGGAGTGGAAGTGACAGCAACTAAAAATACAGTTTTCTGAGTTAACAGTCTCAAAGGGCATGAATGCAAAGGCTCAAATGGAGCACCCATCAGAAACTTGAGAACAAGGATCAAATCCCAACCGGGCACCTGGAAAGGTGACGGAGGGAACACATTAGTGAGCCCTTTCAGAAACTGAGAAATTAAAGGAATTTTAAAATGGGAACAATTCAGACGAGCGCTTAAATATGGACAGCGCCACCAGGTAACCTTTAATGGTACCCACTTGAAGGCCCCTGTGGGCCAAAGAAAGCAAAAAAGACAGAACCATGGGAATTTCACATGCAAAAGGATCCACATTCTTAACCTTGCACCAGTTGCAGAACTTTCTCCAACGGCAACGGTACAGGGACTTTGTTGCTGGCCTTCTGGCCGAAAGCAAGACCTCCATCACGTCTTCAGGGAGGTCCCAATCCTTATACCTCAACCTTTCAGAAACCAAGCGTGAAGGTTGAGGGACCTGACCTCTGGATGGAGAACCAGACCCCCCTCCCGTGAGAGCAGATCGCCTCGGTAGGGAAGACGACGTGGAGGACAGATGGACAAGTCGAGAAGGTCCAGATACCATGTCTCCGGGCCCACGCCGGAGCAATGAGGATCATCCGGGAACCGAACCTCCGTAACCTGCGCAGTACTTGCGGGAGGACGGGGACTGGAGGAAACGCATACAGCAGAGGGAATGACCACTCCACCACGAACACGACTCCGAAGGCTTCTTTTGGAGGAAATTCCCGTGAGCAGAACCTTTCGCACTTCCGGTTGACACTGGAGGCGAAGAGATCCACTTGAGGGGTCCCCCAAAGGGTGAAGATCTGCAGGAGAATCTCCTGAGCCAACTCCCACTCGTGAGAAATCATGCTCTGCCTGGTCAGAGCATCTGTGTTAGACAGAAACCTGTGTAGTTCCCTCTGGGACCACTGCAAAAGATTTAAGACTACAGGTGTTTGGCAGTAAACCCACTTGGTAGCAGTCTGTACCACACAGATTCCCTTGGTAGCTGTGGCTGAGCAGTCAGACTTCCCTCAAGAAGAGTTAGGCAGTATACAGAGTATTCACAATAGGTCAAAAGAACATAGTAGACCAAGTAAACACTGACCAGAGCTTGGTGTAAATGAGATAATTATTTATTTAAAACCACATCTAGAAAACCACACAGGCACTAATAGTAAGCAATTCAAAAACACGGTCACTAAAAGATATACACTCCCTTAGAAGAATATTAGACAAGTCTTAAGTAAAGCCCCACTTATTTTCAGACAGCGGTGAGCGCTTAACGCAGATGGCACTCTAATAATTCGTTTTAAAAGGGAGAGAAAAGCAGAGAATAAATTGAAAACAGGTCCCAACACTTTAACAAGAACACAACCAGAGAGGAAGGCAAAGTAAAACCATGAAGTTAGAGTTCAGTAGGCTGGATCCACTTTAAGAGGATCAAACGAAATGTGTCCAAGGTCACACGGTTGCAGTGCACAAAAAGTCTTGAAAAGGTTCAAAAAGAGTTGGACCAAAGAAAGGGACCAGTTAGAAAGTCAAGGTGGCCAGCCCAGTCCAGAAGGTTAAGGGGTTATTATTACCTTGTAGCAATATTTAGAAAGGGAGGCCTGGCGGACACGGTACCTTAAAGTGGTGAGAATACTCCAGCGGTGCAGTTGTTCCTGGCAGCGGATGCAAGTCGGTGCTTCATCCGGGGGAAGAGAGGATATCGTCGGGGAGGAAGACAGGAGTCCGTTGCACTGCCAGGGAAGAAACCAGGCGCGGAGTTTCTCAGGTAAAAGGAGCGGTCCTTTGATTCGCGGTCCAGTGGTAAGTGGCTATCCGGTTGCCGGGGTGCTTGGCACGGGCAATTCGACCACAAGCCGGTCTATGGTGCGAAGAGAAGAAGGTAAACTGGTTGTGCCCACCAGTCAGGGGAAGAAGCCTCTCCAGCCGGGAGATCTTCTCTGTTGTCTGGAAGTGGTAAGTCGGTTCCGCAGGGCTCCACCGGTGGTGTTGTCGTGGTAGGTCGGCTCAGCTTCTCCCTCGTCGGATTCTCAGGTCCTGTGGCGACTTCTGAAGTTCCAGTCCCCAAAGCCCTGCTTTTATGCAGCACACCCCCATTCACTCAGCCTAGCTGTCAATCAAACATGCTAAGTGGTGAGCCGGCCTGGGGCAATCACACAAGAGTGCGACTTGAGTTACCACTCTGCAAGATGCTGCGCCAGCCTTCCCCCAACCGGCGAACCATGGGACATGGCCTCATGACTGAGCTGAAGCGGCTGTGGCGTTGCCTGAGGGCAAAGAGGCACCATCCCGAGCGGCCTTGGCACCTTGAGTACCTTCTTTACCACCTCTGGCACTCCTACGGTGGCCCCTTTGACTGGCAGCTCCGCTCACTTTACCAAAGGAAGAGTAATAACGAAAGGAACCTCCCCTCCATTGCTGTCCCCTAAGACGAAAAGGCGGAGGTCATCGAACTGCAGCGCCCAATGACTTCGTTGCAGCTTTTGAGGTCTGCAACCTCTCAAGGCTCTCGTCAGCCTTGCTGCCAAAAAGATGTTCCCCATCAAAGGGCATGTTGAGGAGCCGGGCCTGCACATCAGGAGCAAACCCCGACTTCCGCAACCACGCAAACCTGCGTATAAAAGGTGCTTGCTGCCATGGACCGGCTGACGCAAACTGTATGTCCAAACCCGACTTAACGGCCTCACATATGGCATCTTGACATCCTGAACCATGGCCAGGAAACCATCCGTTCATCCCCTTCGGGAATATGTTCAGCCGCCAAGGAAACAGTTCCACAGAATGTGCGTGAAACGAGACAAGGCACAAATGGTGTTGGCCGCCTGAAGCGCCATACCCCCTGCAGAAAACACTTTCTTCGCCCAGCCGTCAAAACGCTTGTCATCCCTATCAGGAGGGATGGTAGGGTACGACGCCTGCTTGGCCGGGGCCATAGCCGCCTGCACCACCAATCTCTCCGGAGTAGGGTGCTTGGACAAGTAGCCGGGGTCACTACTGGCTGGGCGGTATTTTTGCGGCAAAGAATTGCTCACTGCCGGGAGACTCTCCGGAGCAGTCGAAGCCGCTGCCACCCTCCTCTGTAGAGCCATATGAAACGCTAGTACCGGGTCAGTTGGTGGACCAATGTCTAGGATATCCGTAAGGTCATCCTGAACAAACTCCCCTGGGGGAGCAGACCATCCTAAGTACTCGGTGACCCGTGACATAAGGCGCCGGTACGAAGAATCGGCATGAGTGCCAGGCTCAGGCCTACAAAACTCCACCTCCGGAGAGGTGTCCAGCCCACTAGCATCATGCAGGGACTGCCTCAGGTCCCCAAACTGGCTATGGCCCGAGGGAATCTCATCAGGCACCGTGTCAGGCACCATGCCATCATCAGAGCCCTCACCCACCTCTGAAATGAACTCCAGATGACAGTAAGAAGGCACAGAACTGGAACCAAAGCCATGCTTGACCTTGGCCAGAGCCTTTCTAGGTGGTTCCCCCGAGCCACGGGGTACCCTCGTCGACACAGCCCCGAAAGGTGTCGAGTGAATCGGCGCTGAGAGAATCGGCGTCGATGACAGACGCAGCGCCGACAGCATCGATGGCGTTGACACAGGCCTCGAAGGCGGAGCCCCGAGCGTGTCCCTCGACATCCTGGGCGCTGAAGGTGTCGACGACTCCCTCGGAGGCGGAGTCTTGAGAGAGTCCGTCGACGACCTCGGCGCCACAGGCGTCGATGTCTTCCTCGAAGACTTCACAGGTTCATGCGGTCTCGAACGCGTCAAGGACCGGGACCTGGACCGGGCATGCCGAGAACGATTCCCCTTGTCCGAGCATGACCTTTCCCGCGAATCGTGACGACCACCCGAGCTCGAAGGCGTGCAAGCAGCGTTTTTCGGCTGATCACGACCGACCCCACTCTGAGGTGAGGATGGACCAGTGCCATGCAATTCGAGAATCTCCAACATTTTCTTCCCGAAGGAAGCCCATTCCTCCGGTGTCGCATGCTTGGTGGGGTAAGCGACCCGCCTCGGATGAGGACGGGGAAGGCGACCAATGACGGCGCTTCCGGGAGTGCCTCGAAGAGGCAGAGGAGTGGCGAGACTGACTCCGGGACCGAGACCCACTGGACTTCCGACGACGCGAAGAGTCACCCCTCGAGTCGTCCGCCGAAAGCCCCGCAGACCTCGACTTCCGGGGCTTGGACACCTTACCTACCGATAACTTCTTCTTGCGCTCCCGCAAGGCTTTCGACGTGAGCGACTGGCAGTCGACAGTTATCCGTGTCATGGGCCTCCCCAAGGCACCAGAGGCAGGCGTCGTGCGAGTCCGTGACCGACATCTTGGACCCACAGTCCCCACACTTCTTAAAGCCCGGACGCGGTGTGGAAGCTGAGGTAGACATCTTCACGAAGAAATATTTCACAAACAGGTTCGAAGAACCGATAAAGCAACAGAAACTCCAAAGAGTCGAGGCGCGCTGAGATTCCCGAAGCGAACACGTTCGCGGAAAAAACGGAACTGAGGCTACGGGTGTCGCGAGTCTTACTTATAACATCCAGTGACACTGCCGTCGGAGGTCGTCCTTGAGGGCGGCGTATTGACGTCATCGACGCAGGACGCAGACGCCGAAGATTTTCCGAAGCAGCACTGCTGTGGTGATTACTGTCATAGATATGGAATACGTTGGAGGACCCAATCCCCTCGAAAAGGAGGTTTGCAGCACAAAGCTTGCAGCTCGCTAACCCTCCTGGCAGATTTGATTGCCACCAAAAAAGCGGTCTTAAGGGATAACAGCCATAAAGAACATGAGTGCATAGGCTCAAACTGAGCCACGATTAAGTAGGTCAAAACCAGATTAAGATCCCAATCTGGGACAACAAAGGGGGTTGACAGAAACTTATTGAGAAGGCCCGTCAGGAATTGGGCCATAACTGGAATAGTAAAGAAGGAACCTTGGTCTGGGGAACTCTTGAACACAAAGCGGGCTGCCAAATACCCTTTGACTGGGTTAACCTGAAGGCCTGACAAGGCCAGTGACAGAAGGGAACTCCATCACTGTGGGCATTTTCAACGTTGTCGACTGAGTGGCCGGCTTGGGGTCAGGAGCACCGCTTTGGCTTTTAAACATTTTGCGCATAGACATTTTAAAATGTTCCCACTCTTCCCGAGTAGTCGGCCCCGCCGAGGGCTTACCTTGTTCTGACGAAGACCTGGACTTGTGTCGATGGCGGCGATGCTGCTTCATATTCCGCAAGGAAGACAACAAGGAATGGCTCTGGAATGGAACAGTTTCTTGGTCTTCTTGCAATGTCGTTCCTTCCCCATGTCCGGGGGGCGGGGTGGGCTCCTCAGTCTCTGCTTCCGAAGACCGGACTAGCGACTGCACCGGAGACTTGGCACACGGCCGGCCCAAGGCCAGTTTCCTGGCCCTCTCACATAGGGATTTTGGTTGCATCTTTGTGCACGATGCGCAGGCCACCTAACACCTAGACATCACAGACAAACGTCATGGGGATCAGTCACAGACATTTTGGCCTCACAATCGCAGTATCGCTTTAAGCCCGAAACCCTGTGGGATGACATTGCGTTGAGGTTTTCGAAGGAAAACATACAAATCGTACCAAAAAAAACGTCCTGTAAACTCAAGTCATATTCCCGATGCAGTGTACGGAAAAAAGGAACTGAAGAATGGGGCGTACTGACGTGCTATATATACGATGCCTGACGTCACTTCTGGAGCAGACGATCGAGAGCTGCACAAGATGGATCGACAGCCGAGTCAAGGTCCACTATGCTCCCTGACAAAACGTTTGGAGCAGCAGAGCTGGATGATGGATATCTATCAAGATGAGGAAAATGCAGGAGAAAAGCAATCCACTGAATTGTAATTATGGACAGGTTGGCATTCATGACTCTTATTTCCCCATTGTGCACTTGACCATTTTCTGCTAACAGCCCTATTACACTCTAGCGAAGTGTCAAAGGTGGAGGCCTCGTTAGTTACTGAACACATTCACTACCTGCTGCACCAAGTGTTCCTGCTCAAAGTGGTGCTAAGATAGTGAGTGTTACGGAGCTGATCTGGCCCAGTAAATCCAAGTTTAAGGATGTACTGTTTACTGCCGATCACAGAAGTAGTAGCACTGTTCTACCCTGGGCTAGCCAGGCTGCCCATTTTCTCAAGAGGCTCTTTTCAATAAAAACATTGTTAGTTCAATACGCATTCCACATGTCCCAGGAAGTGTGGGTGTAGCAGGGTATGGATATTGCTTCTAATTCTAAGTGTTAGGTCTTCATTAAGCATGTTGAATCTGTAGCCTCAAGATTCACATATTTAGTCTATTACAATGTTATGTTAATGTGATTTGTACCGTGCACAGATGCCATTTTCTCCAGGCACCCAAGGGGGATCTCTAAATGGGTGTTTGGATGGTTGGTTAGTGAGGTTGAGAGGGAAAAGCGCAAGAGAGCCTTCTGTCGGTAGCTTCAGTTCGGAAAAAACTATCACTGTGCTGGTATGATTTTAGTTCATCGACATTTGTGTGATGTTTTGTGGGTGGCTGTATGCACGTGTTTCATGTGTGTCATGGGTGTTGTGAAGAGTTGGTAATGAGCCTGTAGTTTGGGTTTTTTGTGGCAAAGGTCTGCGTCATGTTACTTCTGTGGTGTGTGGTGGGTATGCCGAGAGAGTGGGTTAGTCGGGGGTTGCATGGGTTATTTTTTGCATTTGGTTAACCCTTTGGGTTGTTCTTGTTCCGATCACGTTTGGGTTTGGATTTTTCTTTGGTGGTCTAGTTTTGTAGATTTATCTTGCGTTGCAGTGGAGGAATTTCTCTATCCAGTGCTCTTTCTTCAGCTTGGTGTGTTAAAGAGCCAGGTTTTTAACAGTTGCCTGAATTTTAGGTGATCTTCTGTTGTTGCTATTTTTTTTGGGAGCGAGTTCCACCGCTATGCACGAGAATTCTCATCCCCTGAATTTTTGTTTTGCGTATTGTTTCGTTAGAGGCGAATGTCATTGCTGGACCTTAGCGTCCATGTTGGTTTGTAGATGGAGATCTTATCCTGTATGAATTCCGCTCTGTGGCCGTGGATAGCTCTGTGCGTTATTTTTTTTAAACAGTTTTTATTATTTTAACCAGCAACAAACATGTCCAACAGTGCGTGTCTCAGATATTAACATTGCATACATTTACATAAAATGGCCACTGTTCTCCCTCTGCCCCACCCATGAACTCGAGCTTACTCTCCATCGCTTTCCCTTTTAATTTCCTCTAGAGGTTCATCCTTATCTGCATGACTAGAGGAGTCCTGATCATCTGAGCGTCTTTGGGAAGGTCCATTCAATGTGGCTACTAGGTGTCTCCAGGCCATTAGGCATTCAGTTTCCTCCTCCCCACCTCTATTAGCCGCCTCATACCATACTACTGTTTCGGCGTCCGCCCATTTCTGGAGGTCACGCCACCACGCCTCTATTTTGGGTCTACGGCTCGCCTTCCAGCCCATAGCGATTCTACGCTTAGCCAGTATTTAGGCCAAATATTTCAATTTGCTCACATGTCTCAGGTTGCAAGGGCTTACAAAGCCGCCCACCTTACAGGCCCATACAGATTCCACATCCAGCCGAATCCCTCTCTCGGTTAACCGGTGGGCAACTTCGCCCCAGAACTTCCCAATCTCCGGGCATGCCCAGAACATCAGTACCATCCCCGCGTTCACCTCCCCACATTTAGGGCATGCTTGTGTTTCGGTGTTCTTGAATCTGGCGACTCTCTGGTGGGTCATGTATGCTCTATGAGTTACGTACAGTTGAATCTGCTGCAACCTCGCATTTCTGGCCACTTTTTTGTGATATCTTTGGGCCCTTTCCCATAGCCCATCGTGCATGGGCAACCTCACTTCATCCTCCCAATCCCGTCTCAACTGGGACACCTCCTTTCCCATTCTAGACATCAAGAGTCGTAGATTCGGGAGACCTCATGTTCTCCTTCCGAAATATCATACATTGTTTCTATAGCTTCATCGGGTTGCTCCGCAAGCACCGATTCAGGCCATGACACTCACCCTCCGTATCACTCTGGTATAGGTAATATATGGCCCCGGGTGTAGCCCAGTTTCATCTACTAGTTCTACGAATTCCATCACTTTCCCTTCTTTCCATAGATCTCCCAATGTGGCTATACCAACCGGTTCCCAGTACTAGCAAATTGTCTTCCTTAGTTGCTCGTCTACTCCAACCAGAGCCACTAGCGGCATCTGCAGGGAACATGGGTTCGGGTTTTCAATAGCCCGGCAAGCTCTACGCCATACCCCCGACCACAGTTCCAACAACCAAGCACGCCCTCTCAACTCTGGTTAGGGCACCCATATTATCTCTCTCAGGAAAAATGGGGCACATTCAGACCTTAATAATCTGGATTCCGCTGCGGGGACTTCCGTCAGCCACTTCGCCACATACTGTAGTTGACTGGCCAGGTGGTAAATCTCGAAGTTGGGCAGTTTTATACCCCCTCTATCATACGTGTTCTGCAACTTCCATAAGGCTATCCTGTTCCTGGTGTTGTGCCAGATAAAGCCTCTACATAAGCTTTGTAATTTACCAAAGAAATGCTTGGGTATCATGTAGGGGATATTCACAAAAAAGTGTAATAGCCTGGGCAGTGCGACCATCTTTAACAGCGCCACCCTCCCCACCATGGCCAGGGGGAGCTTCGCACAGAATCTCATGCTATTCTCCAACTTCGTTAATGCCCTCATAGGTGTTATAAGTATGTTTTACTTCCACTTTGTGAAGCTCTGTGTGTTATGCTCTGAGTTTTTAAGGAGATTTGTTTTTTACTGTTAACCAATGCAGTTTCTTAGCGCTGGGGTGATGCGTTTTCTTTTATTGAGTCGGAGGAGCAGTCTTGCTGCTGTGTTCTGTATTCTTGTAGCTTCCTCATCAGGTATTCTGGCATTCCAATATAGATACGGTTGGCACAGTCTATTCTTGACATGATGACAGTGAGTATTCTGGGTGTAAAGGAGAAGGGAAGTATCTTCTTGATTTTGTGTAGATGGAAGAAGCATTTCTTAACTACTGCGTTGTCTTGTGGCTCTAGTGTTAGTTCAGTTGTTCATTAAGATTCCAAGATTTCTGACCACTTTGGATGGTTCTGGCGGGTGTCCCAGCTCTGTGGTCCATAGAATGTGATGCTTTTCCAACAGGTTGTTGGGTGCAATCATGATTTTGTTTTGTCTGGGTTGAGCCAAAGGCTGTTGGTGCTTATCCAATGGTTTAGTTCAGTGAGGCAGTTGATGTGTTGGGTTTTGTTCTTCATTGGCATTGATTTTATAGATGACTACCTGGGGTACCCGGCGTTGCCCGTGTCTTTTGCAAAAAATTATCAAGTAACGGAAGACCAGTAATGTTTCACCCCGTGCCTTACAGATTAAAAGGAAATAACTGCCAAAAATAGCATGTTAGATTATTGTAAACATTGCCATTTGCCCTGATGGATGTGGCTCTTGTCCTCATGTTAGCAAGGCGTGCTCCAGTTTGCTCTGCTGTCTCATGCACTCTGGAGGATGTTGCTCTTGTCCTAATGTCAGCAAGTCTTGCTTCAGTTTGGTCTGGCATCTCATTTGCGCTGGAGAAAGTTGATTTTCACCTCTAGTCAGCAAGTCATGCTGCTGTTTGTTGTTATGTTTCAGAAGATCTTGATATAGATTTTCGCTTTGCATCAGATGGAGCTTTTTCAAGTGCTGTTCGTTTTTTGGGAGGCATGTTTCAGTCACTTAATGGCTCCAGCACATTTGATAAATATGCAAGAAAGATTGATTGGGCCCTCTTCTCGTGAAGTAGACTGAAGTAAACGGTAACCTTGCCATTTCCCAGTTTTCACACTTTTCTGAATTTTGCCTAGAGTACCTATTGGTGTGATAAAAGCATCAGTAAATTAGGGTGTCTACGGAGTGAATATTTGCATCCAAACAGACTACAATCTTGCCCCAGACAAATGAGGAATCCATGCAAAATTAGGTAGCAGTGGGTTCAACAGTGTTGATTTGTATAGCCGGACAAACATACACACATACATACATACATTCAGCTTTATATATAAAGAGGATTGAGTGTGTGATGAATCCTACGGACTCCTCACTAATTCCCTGCCTAAAGTCTCCTTCCAGGTGGCCAGGGAAAGGTAGATGCTTTCTGAATCTGACCTTGGGGGTGGTATTCTGCGGGAGGACCACCTGGAAGGAGAAAAGGCCCAGAGGATTTACAAGAATCTGTGGAGAGAGATGCAGTATTTATCTCCCTCTAGGGAGGATAGCTATACAATACCCAAGTATGTAATGGCTTGTTGTAATAACCATCCTGCTGTTCCACAAGATAAGCATATAAAAAGGAGAGCTACTCCGAGGTATTGGGAGAAATCAAAACCCTTCTAAAATACAGGAGACTTCTAAAGCAAAATACCTCTCTAATGCCCAAAGGTAAAGTGAACGGAAGTCTATAAATACCAGCCTAAAAGAATTGTCTGCCCCTTGTCATTCAAGTTTGATGACTCATTCTTATGAAATTCCTTTAAATAATATTATAAGGAATACACTTGTGTTCAAAAGAGAAAATCAAGCTCAGAAACCCAATTTTGTCATTAGGGACTTCAAGTCCCATAATTCTCTCCAAGTACTGGGACGAGGAAGAGGGCTGAAGAGGTGCAATGTCGCAGGAGTAGTCACATCATTAACCCAAATGACCCACACCTGAGGGAGACCGGGAGGCTTAAAGAAACCCTCAGGTGCAGGCCAAGAGAGCAGGAGAAGAGCAGTAGTAGTAAGAAGCAGCAGCAGCTTGAATCGTGCAGATAGCCTAAACGGAAGCTGAAGGAGAGAGAAAACGCCAGGACCCATGTGTGGCAGATTGTAGCTGCCGGTCCTGAGTGGATCTGTGCCTCCCGGAGTCTGAAGGGTAAAGGTCGCAGAGCGGGTAGCTGGAGTGCACCAGAGGGCCTCGAGATTTCAGAAGACCTCCGGACCAAGAGAAGCTCCAAAAGCAGGTGGGGTATGCGAAGGCTGACTGAAGGTAGCAGTTTGCTGAGAAGCAAAGAACTACAGAATGAGAAGTCCTGCAAGCGGCAAGGGGAATAGAGGCGCATGTGTTACCCGGTTAGTTCACCGGTTTGTAGTGACCCCGGAGCGCTCCATTCCTGCTTGCGTGGCTCAGGCAGGTGTCCGGCGATTAAGCAAGGATCACGTAGCACTGAAAGAAGTTCAAGTTTGAATACCGAACTCAGCAGATGCGATACGCGCGTAGGGGGGAAAGGGATTCCCAAGGTGATTTTGAATCTCTAACTAGTGACAAGCAACACATTGTAACCATGCCGAATGACAGTAATGTTAAAAATGTGAGTTGGAGGAAAGCCCCGCAAATCAAGGGGGCGATATTGATAAAAGCTAAGACCTACAAGTATTGCCCAAGCCAAAGAGAATATTGGTCAAAGCTTAAACCTACAAGCATTGCCCAAGCCAAGAGAAACTAAAACCTAGGTACGCACAATTCAGTCAATGCTGCTAAGAGCAGAAGGGGGTTAAAGAAAGGTCCACAAGCTGGGAGACACGTTGCCCATGCTTTGTCCAACATATGGTGAAAGCTGGTATAAACCCACATTGCCAAATCCAAGGGAGAAGCAGAAAGGGACCCTATCATTAGCAGTCATTGGTTACTAATGTAGTGGGGAAACAAGAGTGGCAAAAAGGGTGCCCTTCTGGGGAAGGGATATCCAGAAGAAGAGGAGCATCATTTGTAGAATAATATTAAAGAGCATCAATGTGAATCTTGTTTTCCCTGAGGAGTTGTTGCAAGTGCTGAAGTTGAAATATGTGGAATACGATGAAGTTTTTGTGAACCTGTTGTCAGTTCTAAACCACAAAAGCTATTGATGTGAAACGTTGTTCGGCGAGGGGACTACACCCGGATGTCAAACCTTTGGAGAAGTAAGCTTGTCATGGAAGTAAACCAGGAAGAAGTTGAAGTGCTTTGAAACTTATTTGTTGTGGCACATCATCCTGACCAAGACAATTGTTGTTGCTATTGATGAACTGCGAATTTGCTCAAAGAATAAGAGAAGCCTTATACTTTTTGTGTTGGAACTTTCTGCTGACAAGCTGAAGTGGCATAAGACAATATTGGAACTTTGTGTTGAAAACAGGATTTCCTTGTGTTCTTTTGTGGAACTGTGGCACAGAATCACGTTTGAACTTGGGCAAGGGGAATTCACCCAGGTTGTGAAAAGAGACTGTGGTTATATTGTGAATTCAATTATTGTTTGTTTGAACTGTCATGAATTTCCTTGTTTATTTGTTATATGTACAAATGTGAGGGACATATATCCTTTGTTAGAGTGTTTTCTTTAGTTCATTTTAGGCAGGGAAATCCTCGGCGGGATGGAGAGGCATTTATCCAACTTTTGAAAATAATAAAATTGCATTTGTTGTGAAATCTTTACAACATAGTTTGTCTCACATTTATGACCCCTCACAAGTCTCATCTGCATAGTTGTAGCAGGTGAGGCCATGTTTTTTTATGCGGTTAGTCAGTCATGTAGTTGTTGAAGAGTAGCAGTGACAGAGATGTGCCCGGATGGACTCCACATGCTTTTGTCCGAGGTGCTGACTTGAATGGCGCTATCAAAGTTGTTTCTGTTCCTTCTGTCAAGAAGGATTTTAGCCAGAGGAGGCAGTGCTCCCTTTGCAGTGCAGCCCCATGCTGTCCGGTCATTTGGTCGACAGAAAATTGGTCGAATTTTTTAAAAAATATTTTTATATATTTTTCAGGTTTTCGTTTAGGAAAAAAAGGGTTTTTAAGCAAAAAACGGGGGTTGGGGTGGGGGGACCCACCCCCACCCCAAAAAAATGTGAAAATACAAAAAAAAATAAAAAAAAAATAATCGACCATTTGTCTTTTGATCAAATTGCGTCGACCATTTGTCCTGTCGACCTTTTTATTTCGACCAAATGACAGTGCAACAACATACCTATGTTTAAGTCCATCAGATCATCACAGCCCGCCGTTCAGCATTCAGATAACTCCTTTACAACAAGTAATATTTCATGTCTCTGCCAGGGCAGTCTAATTGGCTAGATTCCGCAAGGTTTCCTGGCACAGCCTACACTGCCATTGCTGCCACACCACAATAGCACCACCTCCTTCTTGGCCTGCAGACAGTGGCCGAGACGAACTGGCAAGCAACATTTTAGGGTTTAGTTTATTTGTATAGCGCAGCCAAACCCTAGGGAAACTGGGCGCACAGACTAGAGACAGCAAGGTATGATACAGTACAAAAATAACATGGGGGACCAGTATACAAAATGGTCCGTGATAGAATGGGCAAGGAGAGTCATACGGAACAAGGTTACCGGTCGGTCTGCAGCCTTATCGGCACACATTTAGCAGGATATACAATATTTTTATTTTTTTTATTTTTATTGGTTTGTTACAAACCTTTAAAAAAGAAAATTATGTACAAAAATTGTGAAAAAAGAAAAAAAAACACAAGAATACATTTTGAGAATTCATACTTGAAGAAGAAAGGTCCACAGATGGAGCTCCAAGACAAGACAGGAAAGATGATGATCAAGCAAGACAGAAAAAAAAGAAAAAAAGGGGGAAGGAGGAGCATTAGACGAAGCAAAAGAGCCTAGCGTTCCAATCAAAATTGGCTTTCCAAAGTTCAAGCGGAATTTAAAACAACTTTAGTGTCGTTTTCATGTTTTTCCAGTTTTACATTCATCTTTTCTAGGAGGAAAGTCAATTCAAACGTTAGACTACGTTCCACGTCTTGATGCAACTCGACCCACCAATCCTCGGCAGAGAAGGTTGGTCTTGCCACAATGTGCTTTCCCAAATGGGTAGAGCGTTCCTGTCGCAAATGCGTGCAGAATTATGTGAGGTGTTTTAGTGTTTCATTTGCCTCCCCACATAGGCGACAGATCAACAATGGAGCTCCATCTTTTTGCCGGATCGCCAGCGTTTCTCTTGTTGGAAATTGGTTCAAGCGAAATTTCATGTAAAGGAGTCTACGGGCAGGATCTGGGAACTTGAGCAAGTAGGCTTGAGGGTCATTTCTTTTTCTTGCTTCAGCTGGACATGTTCTCATAATTCTATGAGTCTCTCGTGTGTCAACTGTGTCAATCCAATCTTGTTGCCATAGTAGTGATTTTACTTTGACAGGATTCGAATGGAGTAGCTCTCTATTGGTACTTAAGTCGCTTAGAATGTCATCACAGCGTCTTGTCCATTGTGCCAGAATGCAGTCTGTGGTACCTGTCTCTGCATTAGTTAAGATGTAGTATTGTGTAACAGTTGGATCAATAGATTTCAGATTTTTTGGAATTCACGGTTAAACCGTTGTGTGACGTATTGGTCGAGTATGTGCAGTTTCCGTTGCAGTCCTATGGGTGTTAAGTCTAGGACGTCCGCATACAGGAGCCAATTTACTTCCTTTACGTAAATATTTGGAGCGAAGGCATTTATGTTCTTGTATGCATCCCCCAAGTCTGAGATGAACAAATTAAATATTATGGATGCAAGTGGGCAACCTTGTTTAACTCCTCTATAGGTTTTTATTGGCTCAGAGAGGAGACCTTGTTGATTCAGTCTGACCCTTATAACTCTATCGGTGTGGAGTGCTTTGATAGCAAAGAGTAGACTGAGAGGGCAGTTCCAGGTCGCCATTTTTTTCCATAATAGTTCCCTGTCAATGCTATCAAATGCTTGGGATAAGACCACAAAAGCAAGGTAAATTTTCTTGTTTGATCTTATAGCACCCATTTTCAAAATATTCAACAGTAGCAGATTTAGGCCACAACCAACGCCACAAACAAATCCAGTTTGTCGGAGGTCCAGATGTTTTGTTGATTCGATCCATTTCATCAGTTGGTTTTGTAGTTGGATAGCAAATATTTTTCCAAGAACATCTAATAATGCTATAGGCCTGTTCTTAGGATCTGCTCTATTTCCGTTCTTGAAAATGGGAATTACAATTGCAGATTTCCAGCTTGATGGTATGCTGGCTTCTTCTGCAATCCTTGTGAACAATAGCATGAGGAACTCAGACCAATCCTCTGGATTTTGTTTTATTAGCAGGTTGGTAGGTCCATCAGGACCGCGGGCTCCTGAGGAGGATGCTCGTAGGATGCTCTGTACTATGCTCTCCTTGTCAAACTTTAAATCCCACTCAGTGAGCTTTGGTAGTTTGGGTTCAATTGTTGTACTGCTTTTTCTATAGACTGAGTCAAAGTGGGTAAACCATTTTGCTTGAGGAACCATGTTTGTTTGAATTGCACTTTGACAGTTCATGTTGTTAATCAGTTTCCAAAAATCGGCCGAGTTCTTATTGCTTAGCACCGCTAGCATTACTTTGCTGTCCTGTTGGTATTGGATTGATTTGTGCGAGATTAGCCAATTTTTGTATTGCTGCTTTGAGGCTTTTTTAGCTGGCTGTTGCTGCTCGAGTTGAAGTTGTGTATGCCGTCTCTTAGTTCTTTCCTTAATTGCCTCTTTCTTACTGCAATTTCTTGATTGTAGCAGTGTTTAGGTGTGAAATCCGGTCTTTTTGATCCCTTTTGGACGGACATAAACTGTTTTAGAATAGCAGTGTATTCAAGGCTGGAGTCTGTTGAATTGGATATGAGGTTGTAGAATGAATCTGTGATCCTCTTGACCTCATATGGCCTTATTTTAAGACGAGTTCTATTGGGCTCTACTTCAACCTGATCCCTCCAACTGATTGGTTTCACTATGGTCAGAGAAAGCAAAGTATTAACTTACTATGGTCGCTGTTTGGATCTTCTAATGCCGTTAATGTCAACGCTCGATGTGCTAAGTTTTCTGAAATAAAGAAATAGTCTATAGTGGAAGTTAAGTTGCCGCTTTTCCAGTTTTTTTGTGCAGGAATGTCTCCGCTGGTGTTGCCGTTGGCCATTGTTATGTTTCTTTCTTGCATAGCCGAACACCATTTTGCTGCCAATTTTTGCGCTGTGGTCGATGATACAGAATTATTCACATCCCTTATACATGACAAATTCAAGTCACCACAGCAAATTATATTGGGTACTTGTTGCTCGCTGTTGATAGCATCAATTAAGTCCAATACTGTGTTTATGAATTTGTATGTGCGAGCTTCTTTATGATGCCAATATAGATTGAGTATGTTAAGCTGGATTTTTTTTCCGGGAGTCATGGAAGTGAACAAATGAACAAATGAGTAAATCCTCGGGTGTTCCACGAAAGGACATTCATGTGGGACTAGAACGTCCCTGCTGGCATTAGCTCGATTGCCCTCCAGAGTGTTATTGTCATCCAAGATTTGTGGATTGATGTTTTGCTCACTTTCAGCTAAAGAAGCTGTTCCCAAAATTGTAATTTTGATGTTTTCTCCCAAATTGAATTTTTCTTGTGGAGGGCTATTTTGTTCCATGTTGTTTTCCGACTTGTTAGAAGTTGTCACGTTAACAACTTTATTGGAAGGTTTTGAGCTGATTGTGTTTCCAAAAGTAACCTTATAGGTTAAGGGCGAGTTGTTGGCCATTGGTCCACAGCCTTTGTAGGACATGGTATAGCGTCATTATTTGGCGAATCCTCATGAATGTCAAAGCCCAAGGACAGCAGAAAGGGGACTGCATTCAAGAGTAAATCACAGACGAGTCTTGAATTTATATGCAGTCGGATTTTATCATTCTGATGGTCATTAAAGAAGTCCACTGTTTGAATGTCGTTGGATTCTATTGATCGTAGTCCAGGGACATGATGTAAAAGCCTAAGGACATTGTTTCTTTTGTGTCCAGGATTCTTTCCAAAATTAGCATGTACTTGGCTGGTTTTCCCAGTTTATCTTTGTTTACGAAGAGGTTCTGTGACGATCTTCCTCGGTTTTTATTGTCCAAGTTTGATGTCGCAGATGTTTTGGGATCATTCAAGATAAGCTGGCTTTTTTTAGCCGTGTCAGTCATATTGGTTTTCATTTTCATCACTGCTTCAGTCTGCATTTTGTTATGCTCATTCCAGTAGACTGAACTGATTTCATTTGTAGTTTAAGAGTTTCATTGCGAGCACCCAAGCGACTTCTTTTTTCTGCCATAGTTTCAAATTTGTTATGTTTTTCGACGGGGGCCAGAGGAATAGCTTCAGTTGGCGGGAGTATTAGTTCACAAACTCGCTCGCTAATGACATGGGCTACTCCAGATGGAGAGCTTGGCCGATCTGATTTTACCAATGCCTCATTGCTTGTGTTTTTGTGTGCAGGCTCTTTGTCGTCTATGACAGCATTTGTCTCATCTTCGTAGACTGATAAGTTTAAGAGCTCTTGCTCATCGATTTCGGAACTTTCATCAAGCACGATTGTCGGTTCACATGTAGCAGAGCCATTTTGGTTGGCATCTATGTTAGACTTTTTGGGTGGTTCGTTTACTTTTTCAGTGTTAACAAATACATTGACTGATTTTAGATTTCTTAAAAACTTCCTTGAGCCCATGTTGTTGCCTTTACGTTTGCATTTTTGGTTCTTTGGTTTTTTTACCCTGCAATTTGTTTGCGTCGGCGTTGTGTGCTTTCTGGAATATATCATATGTTTTATCTTTTATGTCTGAACAGCTGCTTTCTTTTTGTTCTGAGATTCCAATGACTCCTTCAGCATTAGCTGATGGAGATGGTACTGAGTGACTTACAATCGGCAGATTGTTTTCCGAAGGGACGGTTGAAGTGGTTGAAGGAGGTTTCTTTGCGGTTTCTGACTGCTCAGTGAAAAGTGAAGCGGTGTTTGCATCTGGCAGACGAATATCACCGACAGTATCCAGAACTGGTGGTGCTATTTCCAATGGCATTTTTGGGTGAGTCACGACCAGAGGATTATCTGCCTCACTCGTAGACCTTTCATCACCCGCGAGAGCCCTATGGGGGGCGCTCGTATTCGTCTGCTTGGATAGAGGCCTGGAAGTGTTTACCACCTCATGGCCGTTCGTTGTCGATTGTAGAACGGTTGTCCTTGAGGGCTTTCGAGGATCATCATTTCGATGGACACATCCATCCAGGTCAGTTGGAAAGAAATCCACATTTTGTGAAGAAGGCTGAGCACAGAAAGAAACTGGCTGGGATTCATAGTGCATTCTCTTTGATGTTTGAGCTTGTTTCAGTAGGCTTAACGCTTCTAGTGTTATTTCAGACATTAGGCGTTTATCGTCAATGTTTGAGCGTTTTTGCTCCACTAGATCCTTTGTTAAGGCTTCAAATCTTTGGATATATTCCAGCATTTTGGCGTTTCCTCCGTTATGAGACAGCTCTGCAGCTGCAAGTTTAGAATTTGATAAAGCTTCAAGTGTGGTTAGATCTTTGACGTTGTCATTAATTTGCTCGCAAAGCTTGAGCATTGGAGCCATGGCTATCGTCAATGACGATAAAACAAACGGTCTAAGATCATTTAAGGCCTCTTTCACAATGTTCTGTAGCTTAAGGTCTCTCAGGATTTGATAGGCAGATTTCCTGTAATTGCAAGATTTCCCGTTAGGTGGCTGATGTCTAGTAGGGGAGACGTTCAGCGATTCGTCCAAAGATAAAAAGTCAGATATCGCCTCATTACATGAAGATATAGAGAGTCTTGCATTAATTTGCTTGTGGCATCTGGATGGCACTGGAGAAGTTTGAGTCAAGGAAATTCCACAACGTTGCTTCCTATTTTGGGAACAGGGTATGGGGGGAGATTCACTGGAGTCAACTCGTCTTCTTTTTCTAAGGCCCCTTGGCCATGAGCTGCTTGATCGTGCGTTGTCCTCAAATTCTTTAGGAGCTTGTGTCTTGAGATGGGATTCAATGGTGTTAGATTCACTGTTAGAATCAATGTTGTTTGATATTGATTTGGCATTCATTGAGCTGTTCATTTCTGTTAGGTCTATTAATAGTTTATTCACTATGGCCAAGGAATTGCGTTTTTCATTATGAGGTGTTTTCGAATCTTTAAGGTCTGTATGATTGGCAGGAACATGGATGTCTATAGCATCTCTCGCGACTTCTTCTGATTTGTTTGCTGGCCAGTTGCTTTTCAAGGCTTCGTTGGCAAGGACTCCTTCGTCCTCTTTTGCAGATATTTTGGTAGAAAGCAAGGGGCTGGGTGCAGTTGGCAGAAGTTGGGAGACATTAGGCTGTTGAAATAGTGAAGGACATCCCGTGCGAGGAGGCGTAGACGGCAATGAAGCAGAGTCGAAAGTGCTTTCAAGCCAGGAGCCAGTAACTTACGAGGTTAGCCTTTGAGATTTGCGGTTGTCGGGGACCCGCATATCAGCAGCTAACAGTGCTGCTACCGGAGTACAAGAAGGCACTACTATGTGAGCAGGCTGTGCGCATGAGGGTTGGACTCCCTCAAGACTAACACTATCGCCTTACGAAGTCGGCTCGTCCGACGCATGTACCCCACTCCCAGTAGCACAGCTTGCACTCTTATTCATGTAACTAAATGGAGAATCATTTCCTTCCCTCCTTTCCTCGTTGTCAAAAAGCCCATCTTCCTTGTCCCTGAATCCAGGGCTAATAGGAGCAGATCCTATTTTTTTTTAAGTTCGATATACTGTTAGGAGAAAGGTTACCGTCTGATTCAATGTGGGAGATATTTAAGCAAGAAACATCAACATGCACGGCTCGGGAGTCACTAACGCTAGCGCTCAATACATCCATTGACACACGCGGCAGTGAGATTATGCGCGCGGCCGGGGAGAATGAAGTTTGGATTTCCTTACTGGATTGTTCCCGGCTGTTGCATTTGTCGTGGCAAAACGGTTCCAGCACACAGGTAAGTTTGCTTCGGATCCTTCTTCCGCGCGTTTCATCTGCAAGCGGGTAAAAGGATGATGTATAATTGTTGACGGCACTTTGGAAGTTTTTCCTCGATCCATGAGGATTGTGCACTCAGAGCCTCGAGAGCCTCCAGAGACTCACGAGACTCTGCACCGACTCCGTGCCGCTCCGTGGAGTACAGGAGGATTATAAGCGCACACCCCTTGCCAGATGGTGGTAGTAGAGAAAGGACTGGGTTACTCCAGTAACAGTCCAGCAGGATACAGCAGGCAAAGCAGACTCACGAGACTTTGCACCGACTCCGCGCCGCTCCGCGGAGTACAGGGGGATTTATAAGCACACACCCCGTGTCAGATGGTGGTAGTAGAGAAAGGACTGGGTTACTCCAGTAACAGTCCAGCAGGATACAGCAGGCAAAGCAGACTCACGAGACTCTGCACCGACTCCACCAATATATATACAATATACAATATTGCAAAGTGCAGTTGACAGTTTACTGCTGAGATATGAGCAGTTCCTTTACCTTGCCATAGGTAGTGTTTTCCAGCATTTTGCTGCTAGCACAGGGAAACTAGCTCCCCCTGCCGTCTTCAGGCTGAATTTAGGGATGTTAAGTTGGTGTAAGTATGGGGACCTAGTGGGTCTAGTGGAGTTGTGTCTAGTAAATTTGTCTGATAGGTAACCTGGGGCTGTCAGATAGAGGCATTAGTGTGTGATGACTAGTGCTCGTAATTTAATTCTCTCACAAATGGGGAGCCAGTTTCACTCCTTTCTGAAGGTGGAGATGTGGGCCTTGCGGGGGAGATTGAGGGCACATCTGAGGGCGTTGTTTTGAAGTATCTGTAGTCTGTTCAAGTTGTGATTAGTGGAGCCAAGGAAGAGTGTGTTGCAGTAGTCTAGTTTGGACAATATCAGGGCTCTGGCCAGTGTGAGGCAGCTGTTGGTGGATAAAAGATTTACAAGCATTAATAAGTTTATTTGTGTAAGCCGTGGATGAGATGGTGGCGTTAATTTGTTTTTTGAGTGAAAGTGTGAAGTCAAGATACACACCCAACGTTTTAACTTCTTTTGAGACTTTTACGATGTTGACATCAATGGTGAAGGATTGGTATCTAGGGTCGAGTTTGTTGAGACGGGCTTGGGAGCCGACGATAAGCAGTTCCGTCTTGTCGTCATTTAAGCAGAGAGTGGCCATCCATGCTTGGATTTCAAGGTAGATCTCATTTAGTTTTGCAACATCGTCCTCATCTCTCCCAGTAAGCGCAATGAGGACTGGGTGTCCTCAGCATAGTTAGTATATGTGACACCCAAGACATCAAGGCGATCGAAGAGGAGCTTGCTGAAGATGATGTAAAGCGTTGGGGAGATACAAGTACCTTGGGGGACTCCACATTGGATCGGGACAGGGTCTGCAGCGGCTCCGCCTGAAGGGGCGAAGACCCTGGTTGTTCTGTCAGACAGGAACAACCAAATCCAATTGGTGGTATTCTGGGAGAATGCAGCAGCCGAGGAGAGGTGTTTGGTAAGTATTTGGTGGTCGACTAGGTTGAAGGCTGCAGACAGATCCAGCAAGAGCAGGATGGCCAGATTGCCCTTGTCTTTAGCGTCATCCATTTGGTTTCTTAGGTCCAGGAGGGCCGTTTCAGTCACATGCCTGGGTCTAAAGCCAGATTGTCACAAGCCTAGAAGGTTGTTGTCTTCCAAATGTCATTGTATTTGGCGGTACGCTACTCTGTCTAGTATTTTCAGGAGAAAGGGGACAGTCGTGATGGGCCTATAGTTGGTCAATGTATTAGGGTCTAGGTTGGGTTTTTTAAGAAGAGGTAGTACCCATGCCTCTGAGGTTGTTCGGGACAGAGGAGTTCTTGAATGAGGAGTTGATTAGAGTGGCGATGAGGGGAGCTAAGTCTTTAGCCACATCCTTGATGACTGAGGCAGGACATAGGTCAACTAGACAATTATACGGTTTTAGGCTAGCAATTATGTTAATAAGTTCCTCCTCTATGACTGGATAAAAGTGGAAGAGGGGGCAGTTGGGATGGAGAGGGATATGTGTATTGTTAGAGTGGTCTATGGCTGCAAGGTTAGCTTTTTTAGATTCAATCTTGGCTTGCAGGAGAGCTATTTTATTAGCGAGAGCTTGTTGGATATTGTTGCACCACGTTTTGTCCTTGACCCAGTCATCAGTGGGGGGCACAGGTGATTCCAATTCTCTTAGGATAGAGAATAGCTCTTTCGAGCCAGATTTGGCATTGTGTATTCTCGTATTGAAAATGTCTTTTTTGGCATTCGTGATAGCAGCTTTGTATGTGGCTGCAGCCAAAGAGAATTTTTCTTTGGTAGAGATAGGGGGGGGCCTTTCTCTAGCTGGTTTCAGCTGTTCTTTGAAGATTGCGAAGAGCTTTTAATTCTGCCGAGAACCATTTGTTCACATGGGTAGATGGTTTGACCTTTCTTAAGTGGTGCCATTTGGTTCAGAGCTTGTTCCAATGTGTTGTTGTAGAGTTCAACTAGGGACGTAGGATTGGAGTTGGCGGTAGTGAGAACAGAACAGGTGATTGGATGTAGCAGGGGTCTGAGATTCTCAATGGTAAGGTTGCATTTGTTCCTGGCTAGGGTTTGTAGTGCAGCAGTAGTGGGTTCACTTTTTTGAGTAACTTTGGGTATGGTGAAGGTGATAAGATGGTGGTCTGACCAGGCGCATGGTGTGATGTCAGTTAAGGAGATGTCACAGTTGACGTCGGCCAGCCAGTCCAAGGTTCTACCTTTGGCATGAGTAGGTTTGTTAATGCGTTGTGTGTCAGACCTAGTTGAGTGATAGTATCATTAATCAGGGAAGCGTTTGCATCATTAGGGTCCTGAAGGCCTAGGTTGAAGTCGCCCATTAGAATGATTTGGGATGCCTCAAAGGAGGTAATTGCACCTGGAGGTCTGTATATGAGGTGAAAAGGTATAGTTCGAGAGTGGGATAGGAGTTCTGCAGATGAGATGTCTAAATTGGCGACTTCTCTAATGGTTAGGTTGGATTTCGCAATGACGGCTATCCCACCCCCTATCCCGGATGTTTTGTCTGCTCGGAGGATAGAGTAGTTCTCAGGGATGGCTGTTAAGAGCGAGGGTCCGGCAGCGGGATGTAACCAGGTTTCCGTTACTGCAAGGAAGTCCAAGTTGTTGGATGTGATCACGTCTGCAATATCAAGAGTGTGGGCTACTAATGATCGCGCATTGATGAGGGCGCCCTTGATTGTGGTGGGGTGAGGCAATGAGTCATCTAGTGGGAGATCAAATGATGTGCAGGGGCTGTGGTAGTTGAGCTTGTCAGCATAAGGTGCTGGTGGAGTGGTGTGCAGTGATTTGATGTCTCTTGAGGGTAGGGTATGAGAACCTGGAGGCATAGTCTTGAGGCTGGTGCGGGAGCTTAGTCTTGCGTTTCTCAAATGAGTGGGACATGGGGGGAGAGGTGTGGGGGTCGTGGCGAATTTAGAGATCCATTCTGATGGTGACAGAAGTGGTTGATGAGGGGTGGCTACGGACGGTGTAGTGGGAAATAGTTTGAACCATGTGTTGAGTGGGAGGTTGAAGGGTGATATGTTGTGGAATAGAGGGAGGATGGTGGCCATAGTGAGAGTCACTCTTCTTAGCGTGGCCATGTTTGGGTGCTAGGCACCTGGGTAGGATGTGCCAGGGTATGGTGTGGGATAGGATGTTGGAGTTAGTAGGCTAGGCTGGTTAGATAAGGTGGGTAGATGCAGGTGCAGCAGCCAGTTAGTTCCTATTTGAGAATGTACAATCCTACAGCAGTAGGCTATTCTGATCTAGACCGGCCGTGGGTACAATGCAAAAAGCAACAGTAGGCTAATTCAAATGATGCATTCATATAGCAGAAGGCTAGTCTGACATGGGCTGGCCGTGTGTACAATGCAAAAAGCAACAGCTCCTCATCCTTGGTTCCCACCAAAAACTCAGTAAGCTTGACCCATTGTTCAAATCTTTCACCATTGATGGCAACTCCATCAAAGTGGCCAAGGAAACTAAGACGCTAGGCATCTACACTGATTCCACCCTCTCACTATCTAGGCAAACCAATGCAGTTTTATCAGCCGCATCCTACACCTGCAAGCTCATCACAGCATGCCGCCCTTTTCTGTCACCAGCCAATTGCACTACACTAGCCAGGACCATGGTCCTCTCCAAAATTGATTATTACAATGCCCTTTATCTGGGTACCAACCAATGCAATATTAAAAAAACTTCATATTATCCAAAACAATGCAATTAGAGCGGCCTTCAACATTCCTAGGGCCCTACACATTTCTGACTACAGACGGAGTCTCCGTTGGCTCTCAGTCTCCCAAATAGTTCTCTTAAAGCTCTTGCACTTACACACAAAAGTATTGCCAAACAAGCCCCCAACTACCTGACCAATAGGTTCACATTACACACCGCTGCAAGACCACTAAGTGCCCAAACTAACTGCCTCGACATCCCGTGCTTCGACCTCCAAAGATCTGGCGGTCGCAGCTTCCCTGTCCTAGCAGCTAAGTTGTGGAATGCATTACCTAATCCTCTGAGAGCTGAATCCTCCTTCCCAGCCTTCAAGCGCAAAGCTAAAGCTTGGCTGTCCACCCACGCTTCCCTATGACCCCATCTTGGAACCTTAGCATTATCGGCCTTGTGTCATATCTTGCTATTGTACTTTTGTATATTCCTGTGTAACTGGCATATCTCCGGATATGCAATCCAAATGCCCAACTTGTATATTTAATGTAAATGTTTCTGCCTGTAACATGCCTGTAACTAAGTGATGCGCGCGGTTGCCTTCAGGCCTGGTGCGCTATACAAATAAATAAATTACACAAAAAAATATAATACAACAGGAGGCTAATTCAAATAATGCATTCATATAGCAGTAGGCTAGTCTGATGTGGGCTGGCCGTGGGCACAACGCAAAAAGCAACAGTAGGCTAAATCAAATAATGCATTCTTATAGTAGTAGGCTAGTCTGATGTGGGCTGGCCGTGGGCACAATGCATAAAAGCAACAGTAGGCTAATTCAAATAATGCATTCATATAGCAAGATGCGGTTCGGAGGTCAGCTTGCAATGGGGTACAGTGTAGTTAGCAGTGAGTGGCAAAGTTAGGGACACGAGACCGTGTGCGTGCCATGCCGTTTATACTAGTGGGTTCGATCCAGATTTGCAGGCGGTAGACATGGATAATAAAAGGTGGGTAGGATCAGAAGTTGCGACTCGGCAGGAGTAGCACGTAAGTCCGGAGTTGTGATGGTTGCTTTAGGCACAGGGATGCCGTCTATCAATGCACGCTTACCTTCTAGGAGAATGGCAAGCGGGCAGCATGGCGGGCCCTACCCCCCCCCCTCCCTCCAGGCAACGACAGGCACTGACGGGATCGCAGGATCGTGCCTTGCAATGTGTGCCTTAGAATGGGTGCCGGCTCACGCCTTCAGGCGTGGCGTTGCGCAGGAAGTTGGCTCCCTAGCCAATGGGACGCTCCATGCAGCGTATAGGTTGCTAGGCAACCACAGTAACAGAAGGCCCGGCGGCCATTTCAGGCCTTTCCTCGTGGAGAGGTTCAGGATCGGATCACCAAATCAGAAGGAAAATAGCTATTAAACACTCAAAGGGTGCAGTGGCAGTGAGGATCTGCTTACCCTTGTTGTGGCAAATAGGGCATCAACGCTGTATTGCATGTCGCGGCCTGGGAGAGCTGCCGTGTCGGATCAGGCGGCCTGGAGGGATCGGGGGCTGGGCTCCTTCCCACCCAGATGGCTTGCTGTTTCGGTAGGGTGTTGCAAGCAACGAGTTGCTCTTGAGCTCCACGTTGGGGATTACTGATCTAGAGGCAGTAACAGTAGAAACGAGGTTCTGTGACGAATCCCAGGTGATTGTCATGGCTCCCATGGGGGGAGCCCATTCCCTTGAGGCCAGGGAGGTGGGGCCCCTACCCGACATTCCCCCTGGGGGTGGTACTCAGCGGATCCATCTCATGGGGAGAAAAGCCCTCCATGGGACCAGTGACTATAGCCTTGGGAGAACGCAGTATTCATCCCCTTCATTTCTGTCCCCCACCCCTCTATGTAGCTCTGTAGTGTAGAGGACTTAATTTACATCAATCAGAACGGGACGAGGAAGAGTGAGGCTTACCTAGGTGGAGTACATACAATCACTGGCACAAAGATTACCATGAGAGGCAAAAGACCACTGCGGAACCAGAATACGTGGCACAGGTTACTAGACGCAGCCCTGATTATAAAAAGCAAGGAAGCACTACTTACCTTGTCAAGCCAGCCCTGGGGGAGCGAGAAACGAGATGCTGGTTCCGTGGCAAGAAACCCGTGGAGAAGCACAAGTGTCTCACTAGGTCCGTGGAGCAGGACGTTGTCCAGTGACTGGGAAAAGAGGAAACCCGACCAGCGAAGTCCAAGTAAGAAGAAGCTGCGCAGTCGAGGACACGAGAGAGAGCCTACAGCTGCAGACAAGCCGAGAGCAGGATGCCAAATGCAGAAGCAACAGCGAAGCCCCGCTTTACTCCCAGGACAAACCGGATACTGCAACAACATTTCATAAAGATAGCGAAAGGGTTGGGCCAGCTGGTGGGACACAGACCTAAGAGAGGTGTAACTAGCTCACTTTTTCCTTATATACAATCTTAAAATCTTCCCACTATTGATCTGGTCCCCTGAAAACAAAAAACAGGGAAGCACCCAATTTCTGTACTGGGGTACAGAGGTGGCCAAACAGAGTAAAGAGGCAAGTATTGCGGGAGACAGAAAGGGATAACGAAATAACTAAAAGCCGAAACAAACTAAGAAATATTCTACGTGGAACAGTACCTGGCAGGACAGTACATCAGGTATGTTCAATGGTCATTAAGTGAAGTAGGGACAGAGGTCCAGCAGAAGCAGCACACCATGGTCTGGGACCCATACGAAGTTGGGGAAGCCCTGCCCAAACAGCGTATCAGGGTCTGGGGCTCACATGAAGTCAGGCAAGGCACAGGGGTGAAAGACCCACACAATTCCGAAGCAGCACAGTGTCACGGTGCAGAGGCCCAAAACAAGTCAGGGAGATCGCAGGATACTGTTAAGGGGTCTGGGACCCTCGCAAAAGAGAAACAAGCTACAGAACAAGTCAGGGAGATCCCATACAACCCACAGGGGTCTGGGGTCCATGTAAGAGAGAAAGAGGTGCAAGAAGCTAAAACAAGGGGTTGAAGAGCCACTGCCCGAATAAGAGACATTTTCTTGAATTCTAAGACCTACTGTCAAGTCTGGCAGGATAGTGAACCATACTTGGCGCTACATTTAGAAGTTTGAGAGAGCAGGGGAAGGGACTCCTCTCTGACATTTGAGAACTGTGTTTTGAATACGTTTGGAAGAGCAGTTAAGATCAAGAACTTTTAAGTTAAAGAATCACTCCTTGTGTTTTCTCACCAAGAACTGAACAATCGAATTCATATCCAGAACGAGAGAAGCCTCCTTCTAGATCAAGAAGACACACAGTTTATTCTTAATTAGTCTAGAGTGTAAGGGATGGAAATAGGTTTGGACATAGGATGGTGGACATTTTACTTTAATGGACATCCTGACAGAGTCATTAGTATTTCTGTTGAGGCAGGGCAACTGCTCATAGAAATGGGTTCTACCTTTTCTTTTCCTTTTATAAATAAAAGGTCTTTGCCAACAAACCCGCCACCACTCTGTCCGACTCGTACTTCTGCACCCTTACAGTTCCTAGAGGTGGACTTGTAGAAGGATCATTAACAGTTGAAGCAGCCGGAGGGAACTGAACAGACCTGGACTTTGTTGCCTCTGTGGCTGAGTCACCCTAAACAATGTGATCATGGATTTCATCATTAGGAGAAAACAGACTAGATCTGCCAAGTGTTTATTACTAGGTTTATTATAGTCTGACTGGGGCCTGGGGAAGGCCTAACAAAGGAGGGACTTACAAATATAGCAGGTGTGAAGGGCATGCTGGGAGTATTGTGTTCAGAGGAGAAAGCAAATTGAAAAAGGTTGAAGTCATGGTGGCAATCACTCATTCTCAGCTCTGGCTGACAGGAAGGCAGTGTTGAGTCATGTTGATGGACCGAAGAGCCAAGTGGAGAAAGAAGCTGAGAGGTGCTCACGACAGTTGCAGAGCAATGCTGTCTGAAGCCAAAGCATCTGACAATTTGGTGTGAGGCAGGGTCCAGGTAACTGGTGGTCGGCCCAGTGTGTTTGTGGATGGTTTGAGGACACCAGTGGTGCCACCCCATCTGCCGTCTCTACCCCCTGCAAGGGAGCTATGGTTGTAGGTTAGTGATTGCAGTGTCTGAATGGACTATGTGGCCCCAGGCGCCTTCCGGGGCGGTACCTGTCAAAGTCAATTGGATGTCAATCACCATGGGGCCTGTTGAAGGCATAGATGGGTTGCTCAGGTATCCGTTATCTTGGTCTCCAACCACTAAGTACTAGGGTGGGCGGAACATTCAATGAATCCTAATGGAAATTCAGGACGAACATGGACACCCATTGCACTTAAGGTCAGATTCATCTCCTGTCATGAAGGTTAATTGCCAGCATGGCCTGTCCTTCCCCATACGGGGAGGTAAGGCACCCGGTACACCCTCATGGCATCAAAATCAATGGAGTAGATGGCTGTCCCCCATAAGACAGTGGCGTCCTATGGATGCCTGTGTCGTCACTCTTGCTACATTCCTAGCAGCCTCGACTGGGGGCAACAAGTCAGTGAGAATTAACCCACAAGACTTCAATGTAGATCGCAAAAGCGAAAGCTTCTGCAGTAAGCTCAGGCTCCTCCTGGACACCCATATACACTGGCCAGCTCAACTGGCGTCAGCTGCCTAATAAGACCTCAGATCACACGTGAAGACCAGATGAATTTAAGCACATCACATTTCAAACCTTCATTTCAAAGGTAAAAAACCATCATAAAAGAATACTGTGATGAATCCTGCGAGTCCTCACAAAGACCCTACCTAAAGTCTCCTACCAGGGGGCATGGGGAAGGCAGCCACTACCTGATGCTGACCCTGGGGATGGTATTAGCTGGGTGGATCACCTGGGAGGCTAAGGTGTTAGGGAGAATCCTCTTTAAAGGCTAATTTCCCAAACCTAGTGAGTCTCCCAGCAGCTTTGCTGGATTTTTGGGGTTTATTGTTTCTCCTGCTAAGAGTGAGACTCTTGTTCTACCACTCTTGGACATGATTTGAGGTGTTCCTTTGACTTTGTATGTGTTTTATGGGCAATGGGGTCCTTTACCCCATAGGGCTTCATGTGTTTTTGGTATGCGAGTTACACAGCACCCTCCGTGCCGTAAACCAGGGGTGTCATAGCGACCCCCAAACAGACTCCATACCCTGGGACTGACTACTGTCTCCCAGGGCATGTAAAGTCACCATTGGCTTTACTAGTCTCAAATTGTGAACAGAACCAGTACAAACCATCATATTGTGGACGTACTGGTCGGGGCAATTCGATTGCCCCGGGGTCTGTTGTTCGAGGGGGCACTGTCCAGTCCCCCCCCTGACCGAGTTTTGGCTGGTGGCAGTGGATACTACTTTTTATATTCGACCGCAAATATATTCCTATTGGATTTTCCCATTGTTCGAGGCTACCACTTTTTAAAATGGCCTCGAACATACCGCCGGTTTATTAAATTAATATAAATTCACCGGTTGGTATTTTTTGCCGAAACGTGGTTCCAAAATGGCGTTTGTGTTCGCTTCTGTGACTCCAACCCAAGTCGAACCCTTTGTTCCACTTTTTGGCGGGCTTCTCCACAGAAGCCTCCAAAAGTGGTGCCACTCTGTCTAGGTACCACAGGGTGTGTGGGAGGGGGTTTAGGCACCCTGGACTGAGTTGCCTCGGCAACTCAAGTCGCACTCTTGTGTGATTGGCCCAAGTGGTGAGTCGCCTGGCTCACCACTTAGCATGTTTGAGTGACAGCTAGGCTGAATGATTGGGGGTTTTCTGCATAAAAGCAGGGCTTTGGGGACTGGAACTTCAGAAGTCGCCACAGGACCTGAAGAATCCGAGGAGGGAGAAGCTGAGCCGACCTGCAACGACGACACCACCGGTGGAGCCCTGCTGAACCGTCTCACCACTTTTCCCGACGACAGAGGAGATCTCCAGCTCGGAGAGTCTTCTTCCTTTGACTGGTGGGGATAACCAGTTTGCCCGTCTTTTTGCCTTCCTGGAGCATCTCGTGGCCGCCTTGCCTGTGCCAAGCACCCCGGCAACCGGAATACCACGGTTTATCACTACCGTGAAGAAAATGGTAGTACCTTGTAACCGGAAAACCCTGCGGCTGGTTTCTTCCCTGGCAGTGCAACAACCTTCATCTTTCCTCCACGTCGAGACGACCTCTTCCTCTGGACGAAACATTTTTTCCAGGTACTGTGTCCCGCCTGGCTTCCCTTGCGACAGATCGTTCGGGGTGACAGTAAATCCTCGACTTTCTAACCTGGGTTAGCCTGGGGCCTGTTAACTAACTTTTCCTGACTTGATCTCAATCTTTTTTTGAACTATCTACAAAGACTCTTTGGGCATAACCCCCCTGTGTGATCCTGGACACATTTCGCTTGCTCTCTCTAAGAGTGGGCCTGGCATTTGAACTTCCGTGCTCTCCAGTAGACTTTGCCTAACCTGCCTCACTGTGGTTCTTTTAAAAGTATTGAAATTGTGTGCTTTCATAACTCTGCCTTTTTCCCTCCCTTTTTATATAACTTATTAGAGTGCCATCTTAGGTTAAGCGCTCACCTCTGTCTGAAAATAAGTGGCGTTTCTCGCTAAGACTTGTCTAATAAGTAATCAGGGTTGTATATCTATAATAGTGACTGTGTGTTGAATTTACTTACCTTTTTGTGCTAGTGTAATTTACAAGTGTGTCTTTAAATAAATAATTATATACTTTTACACCAAAGCTCTGGTCAGTGTTTGCTTGTGCTACAGTATCTCTGTACCTATTGTGTATACCCTTTATACTGCCTAACTCTTCTTGAGAGAAGTCTGACTGCTCAGCCACAGCTACCAGGTAAACCTGGGTGGTACAGACTGCTACCAATTGGGTTTACTGCCAACCACCTGTAGTCCTAAATCTTTTGCAGTGGTCCCTAAGGGAACTGCACAGGTTTCTGCCTAACAGAAGGGCCCCAAAGGGACAGGAGGACTTAGTTGGTAGAGATGCAGTATTTTTCTTCCTCAGAGGAGGAAGTATCAGTGATGCCAGATTAGTACCCGGCAAGGGGTGTGTGGCGGCCTCACAGCCAATGGGGAAGCTCAGAATGCGGGCATTACCACATGGTAATCCCGCTGCCCTGAGCCCCCTTACGGCCGGCGGCCGCCATCTCCCCTCGCCGGGGAATCGGGTAAGTCTTCTCCCCCGTCCCCTCTCCCCCTGAATTACCCCCACTTACCTTCTTTTTTCCCCCCATTTCAAGAGCGGGCGTGTTGGGAACAATTCAGTCCCCAACATGTCCGCTCCCAATCTGCAACAAGCTGTCATGGAAAGGAAGAAGGGATTACGTGTCCCTTCTCCCTTCCCATGGCGGCCATTTTATTTGTTTACTTTTTTCCCTAACTTTTTAATGGCTGCCATGGAAAGGGCAAACGGACTCCGTTTCCCCTTCCCCAGTGGGCATTCTTTTTTAAAAGAAATTCTGTTGGAGCGTTTCAGAACAGAAAAAAATGCTTTTAGTATGCTGTTTAACAGGCCGAGTTACTAATGGCAATAAGCCCCCCAACTAAAGACCATTACCGTCTACGGTAATGCCCCCGGGGCCTCCGTTAAGGCCCTCGCATGGGTATTACCTTAGGCGGTAATGGTCCGCAGTCCCGGGGCTTATTGCCACAATATGTAATGGCTTGCTGTCGAAGAGAGCTTTTCTTTCCCAAAGCTAATTATCCTGATGGTGGTGAAAACTGGCAAACATCATTTAGTGGGAGTAAGAATCCCCCTTCTAAAGTCACTCACATTTACCAAGATGAAAGCTCCCGTGATCAACAAGGAAATGTTAAATGTGAGTCTTCGAATATAAACCGCTCAGATTCTGAAAACCTTAATTCCTCTGTAAAAGCAAACTATTCAGTAGAACCTTATAATACATTTTTTTTTTAGAAAAGGTTATACAGGATAGGACGGATAAAACTGGATACAATATTTCCATTAAAGGTCCCACAATGCCCAACGTACTGGGACGAAACTTGTAGCCTAATAGGGTTGATGACCCACACCTGAGAGAGAATGGGAGGCTTAAAAATGCACTCTCACCTTAAGGTACCTTTAGGTGTAGGCCATGGAGTGTATCAGTGAGAGCAGTAGTGGAGGCTGAAGTGAATGCAATAACTCCACATTGCAGCTGAAGGAGAGCAGAGACAACGGAGTCACCGTGGTTTGCCGAATGGATGCTGGTTCTGAGAGGGTTTCTGCCTTCAGAGACGGTGAATGCAGAGGTTGCGCAGCATGAAACATGTTCTATGGAAGCTTTCCCCCTGGGCACCATAGCTGCAGAGGTCGCGGAGCAGGAAGCGTGAAGTTGAAAGGCTTTCCCCTTGGCGAGGCGAGCACTAGTGGCAGGCGAGAACTAGAGAGCCTCTGGAGCGAAGAACACTCCTTTTCTGACTGGCACAGGCTGCGGAAGACAGAGAGAAGTAGTTTGCCGGGCCGAGCAGACCCGAAGAAGCAGAAGACCCGGAGGAAGCAGAGCGAATGGACATGCACACAAGACCCGGTGAGTTCACTCAAATCTTGTGACCCTGGGGCGCTCCGCAATTGCCTGCTGGCCAGGTCCGGGTATTATGAACGCCAGGCAGATGGGTAAAGTGATAGAGCAATAAGTGTTTTGAATGCCGAACTGATGTAAAGCAGCTTAACAACTATTTTGAATACTGAGCTGATACAAAAAGGAGAAAGTGGCAGAATAAGAACTTGGCAAGCAGGCCAAAAAGATGCTGTTGTGTTTATGGCGGTCCGAATCACTGCCAGCAATACGAGAAGGCAATATTAATAAAAGCCAATACAAACACTCATTGCCAAAGCCAAAACAGGGCAATAGCAAAGCAAGCTGAAAAGATCCAACATTGCCAAAGCCAAGAGAGGGCAATTAGAAGCAAGTTGTTTGTAGACCCCATTGCCAGAGAAAGAAAGAAGCAATAAGGGGAACTGACCTAAACAAGCATTGCCTAAGTCAAAGAAGAGCACAAGTAAGAGAAAGCCATTATCTGCACTTGGTTAACACAAAAGTGGGAAAAAAAGAGTGGCAGGAAAGCTGCCCTTCGGAAAAAGTATTCAGAAAGAGAGGAGCATACACTGCATTGCATGTGGTTATCAAATAAACAGCACCAATGGTGTTCGTGTTTTCCTAGTTGAAGCAATCAAAACTGAAGTGTAAAGTCAAGAGACTTTACAATTTGTTTTGGAAGCAGGGTGAACCACACACATACTTGTAGTTAAGTAGAGATTTTCATTGGTCCTGGCAGGCGAGTACACCAGGGCAGGGACTTTGTAGTGGTAGACCTGGCAGGTGAGTGGACCAGGTAGAAGTCATTGAAGTGCTAAACTGTGGTTAAATCTTGTGAAGACGTGGACAAATCAGTGAACAATGTTGTGAACAGTTGTCATCTTGACCAAGAATCTTTCTTGTTGAAATAGATAAACTGTGTAAATATTGTTATTTTAAAAGATTTGTTGAACTCTCTGCCAATAATGGAGAGATAAAGAATGGTTCAATATATTTTTGGAACTGTTGCTTCAAGTCTGTATAAGAGTCTTTGGTGGAATAAGAGGAACTTTATTATTTTAACTTTTGTTGCAAGACAACTATTCTCTTAAACTATGGAGAAAAATCCTGTTGAATCTGGGGAAGGGGATTTCATCCAGGTTACAAGGAAAACCAGTTAGCAGATGTATATTGAATATAAATGGCATTTTGATTTGAATTGGCATTCATTACTTTATTAAGTAGTTTTATGAAAAGTGTGAGGGACAGATTCCGTTAAAGTGTTTCCTTTAGTTACATTGACGGGCACGGAAATCCTGGTTAGGGTAGGGATAGTGAGGTGTTTATCAAACCCATTTAAGTTAATAAAATGGCACCTTATGAAAAATATTAACAAAGTTGCCCGCCTCGGATTTCTGACCCCTCACAATAGATTACAAATTAAAACAATTATACACAGAAATAACAATAAAACGTGTGCAAAATGTATAAAAACAAATACATTTTTGTGATGACATTCCTCATTCATTGATAATGCTCCTTCAATGAAAAAATATACACTATGGACAGCTCGGTTATTCAGCAGAGCGCACAGGTATTTTTTCGCATCAGCTATTGTTCTGCATTTATTCTCTTTTTGTAATGGAATTAAAACTATTGTCCTAAGGGCATGTGATAGCGAACAGAAGAATAAAAAGTGAGAGAGATCACCCTGCGATATGCACTCAAATGATGAGCATTTATATATGTACCTCGGCGCAACACAGTGGGAACCGGTTTGCAATAACTCCTTAAGCAGAAAAGCATACTTCACTTTTGTCTGCTGACTATCATGTGCAAAGAAATGGGATACAGAGTTATTCCGTATCTCAATGTTTATGGCGCAGGTTTTTTCTGTTCCATGATCTCGAATGGACCACAATTGTGTCAATTTTCTGTATAGTGGAGAAAGAGCTGAAGAATTTGGTGGGACCAAGGGAATTCCTTTTTTAATTGATTAGGCCAGGGATTTTTTTTTTTTTTTTAGAGAGTAGTAATTCCTGAATGATAAAATGTGTCAAACGTAGCCTTTTGTCTGACCACAGTCTTATCCAAAATAATAAGTAAATCACCAAGTGGATTAAAAACTATGCAAGATTCTGTAAACGATAATTTTGAGGAGATCAAAAGGATGGAAACTGGTTGCAAGATTAACCAGTGGGCAGCATGCAATGCAACTGGAGGATTTAACTAAGTGTGCAGGTTAATTGCCTGGGTTTTTGTATCTACTTGGTGGACCGCCACCAGAATGCAACCAGCCCTCCTGAGAAACATTCCCATTTTGGTGGTGCAACTAGACCAGCTACACGTCAGCTGGGAGGCTCCGGGCAGGTGGTTCTTTGCTCTGGCAGAGTGTGTTACAGACCAGTGGCAGCAGTTTTACTGTGTTCATATGGCAGTGGGAGGTTGCTGAGCCCTTTTTCAGCAACATGCCCCATTCCCTGTGGGAAAAGGGCCAAGGACTAACAAGGCTCTGGCTCCCCTTGTAACTGAACTGGGGTGACCTGTCCTCCGTATGCGCTGTCTACACTGTACCACCAGCCAGCATGACCCCCGAAGGGAACCACCTGTCTTGAAACTCAGACCAAGAAGTCTAACATAAGTGAGTTGGAGGGCTGATTGAAACTCTGTTGCACGATGGAGGTGAGGTACAGAGGTTGATACCATATAATGGAATGAAAGGGGCTCTACTGGCTCATTTCGCCCGCTCTGTTGGGGAGGTGGAGCATATGTGGTTGGACACAAAAGATGGTGAAAAATGCAGTGAAATGCAAGAGAAAACTGGTGGAGATCTGTAGCAATACTGATGTGAGAAATCAGCAAACAGTGGTTAAATAGTCAAACCATCTATTAAAGGCAAAACAGAGCTGCTGATTTGCTTTTGGGATGCAGGTGGGTTTTCCTTTCCTGTAACATATGACCATGGCAGCTTAGTCTTCTGAACAACGTGGTATCTGTTCTTTTCCCACCAATCATTGTGAAGTAACTATGGGTGGAATATTTGTCGGGAGGACCACAACCTCCCCCCCCCCCTCCTCGCCAAATCCCCTCAGACCTTGGCAGTTAGAGCCAAGAACATTACTACAAGTCTGGCTTCAGTATCTGGTTTTGCGATTCCCAATTCACGAGTCAAGATTAGTACCACAGGCTTGGCCTCACCTCCCCAACTCTGCAGCTCACCCGGGAGGATCGCTGGCATCCTTGAAACACAATGCAGTCTTCACTTGTGGGATCTGTCCTTCTACACATGTCTTTTGCAGCCTGTCGGAGGCAACAACCTCCAGTAGAGAACTCTTGGGGTTTTTGACTCGCTGCTCTCATTCCTTGGTCGGTCGCTCTGCTCCAGCAGGTTTGCCTTCATCCAAGGAGCCCTGCTCGTACTCCTGTACCACCTTGCCCAGAGTGTTCCTTTGGGTTCGGCCTTTTACTCGTGTGAGGAGAGCTAATTGGTATCCGGTGTATGCACTTAGATTCAAGTGCCTGACCCGAATAGCGCAACATGTCCAGTATGATGTGTAAAAGTTAATGTTGTTACTCTTAGTCAACCTCTTCCTCTGCCCAGTGTTTGTGTAAAAAGGGCGGGGAGGGGGGAGGAGTTGGGACCTCGGAGCATCCTAAAACATAGGATGGGTTGGAAAAACAAAATAGGGGGGGGAATACCGCGTCTCACCATCGGCTGCCTCACCCCCACTCCCTGAAGACCGCTCACCCAGGTGATACTCCCGCATTGGCCTACCCCCTGGGTCTGGATCCAAAGGCGATGGCCATGTCGTGGCCACCTGAGCAAGAGATCCCCAGGGACAAGCGGGTGAGACACCCTCTGGTTTCTCACACTAGGTTATAGTAAGTCCAAGTAGATAAACTGGAAAATATACACCATTTAGAATTACATAGAATTGCACATTAATCAACTAGACGTTCAAATAAGTGCTTTGGAGTAGAACACCACACAGTAAAAAAAAATATTGGTTTAAAAAGCGAACAGGATGGTGTAGTAGTTCCCACTCCTACAGCTAAATGGGAGGCATATATCTGGTGGCAAACCCTATATATTATAATGCATGTGGGTGGGGAGAAAAGGGATCCCTGGACCTCAGTAAAATGGATTACATTCATTATTAGAGTCCAATTGTCAGAAAAGGAACTGCCACAGTTTCCCACATCCGCAAACACACAGTAAAATTAGATCCATGTACAAGTAACCCAAACATATAGCGTGGCACAGAGGTTGAGCAGGGGGTTAAACAATTAAAATAATGCCCAGAGCACCACCCAAAAGTCAAATAAAATTGATCCAGTAACCTTGGGCCTGAATAGAACAGAAACAATGTAACCACAAGTGGTTACTGTATGGGAATGGAGTGAAGTAGTGATTCATCATTTAATCCCCTAACATATCAAAGGCGAGTACAAAACATCAAGCATTTGGTTATAAGGTCCTGAGACCCTTTTGGGGACCCACATAAAATGTCAAGTCAGGTAGACTTTTTCAGACACAGCACCTGGTCCAGGACAGCAAGCCACAACATTTGGTTCCAACCAGGTTCCATAAGCCCCCATTTTTTTTACCATGCTTAACAGTCGTTAGAAAATGGTTCCTTGGGTGGCTGGAGGGTGCAGGGAGGTGGCTTAAGCATCTTCACTACCCAAACCAGTGCTGCAGACACCAATGAGGTGCTGGGACAGAAGGATGAATCCAGGCAGGTTCAACGTCTGATAGGGACCTCTGGTTTCACATCCTTGAAGCAGAAGCCATTCCCAACCAATCCAAAGACGCAAAGCCAAATGGAGAGTAAGGCTGATCAAGTTTTTAGGAAAACACGTAGGCGGATCCTGAGGACGGGCACGAGTCCCAAGATGAATCGTGGTTGCACGAGGCTGTACAGCGCACCCGTGAAGCAGGTGAGGACACCAATCCATATTAGCACCCAGCGGAGTGCGTCTGGCTAATAGCTGAATGTGAGAATTCTAAAGCAATTCATGTGAACCAACCACTGCCCATTTTTCTCAAATAACAATTCCTTACACTTTTTTTTTTTTACTTATTACTATTAATATCGATAATCCCCACATTTGGGGGCGGACAGAGCCGGTAAGGGCCCTGAGCCCTCGCAGATGCCCTTGCTTCACTTGGGCCTACTTTGGCTCAGGCTAGCATGCTGTTACCAGCCCTGACCAGTCCCAAATATGGGGGTTATCACTTTATTAGCACTGGGGAGAGCATCTGGGCAATCAGGTGGCACAGAACATGGACGGAATCCCCCCAAATTCCTGCATTCTCTTGGTCACCTTTGTGTCTCCTCCAGGTGTCCGCCCCCCCAATCCCAGACACATTTGTTCCCACCCATCCTTTTACTCTCCCCCAAAATGCCCCCCTCAACCCATAGATCCTCCACTGACTTAACCGCTTCAGCTGGTCTCTGGTCTGCACGAACGTCCTGACTGCCGCCACGGAAATAGAAAATCAACCTACCCCCTTTACTATTTTCTATGTTGGAAATCTTTGTTGGTAGCCTTTTTAAGGGAAATTGGGCACACAGATTAGGCACTTTGCATTTGCTCAAAAATAAAATCTAAATTGCAGTTAGCACCCCAGAGGAAGCAGCGGACCGTGGTGCCAATGGCTGTGAGCCCTCACATGAGTCCTCGATTCGCTCAGGCCTTACGTCCGTTACCAGCCCAGTCATCTCCTCAGTGTGGGGATTATCAGAACAACACTTCAAAGTGTGAATAGAAATCTGGCAAAATAAAAGCAACTGTAATCCCTAAAAAAGAAGCTGTATTTTGAGTCAATGCAATCAATTTCTTGGAATAAACAATGTTGGCATAATATAAGAGTGAAATGTTTTGTTTAGAAACAAGTGTTATGTTACAACCATGCTATAGTACAAGCTATCACACCATGCAAATAAGTCTATGATCTTCCGTTCCGCTTTTTAGGTTATCACAGTGCTTACTCACCATCTTCCTCACGATCGCCCGCCGTCCTGTTCAAACAATTCTGAAGCCAGGCGAGGGGTCCAGAGAAGCCTTCATGAAGTGGGGGAAAGAAAAACATTGAGGGGGATTACTTAAGACTTCTATGGTTGATTAATTGCAGTTCATGTTTGGAATGGACTCTTTATTCAGGCTATTCAATATTTCAAAACAATACGCAAGCAACCTCAACCGGGACACTGTACTTCAGGAGTTTGGGTCTGGGTTAATACTCCTCTAATTTGGTGTCAAATGGAATGGGGTATGAGAGTATCGAAAATGACAGGGGTTAGGGGATGTGGGTCTATGGAAATATAGTAATGTTTTATGGGAATTTAGGTGTCTCAAAATGTGGTCAAAGATGCGAGGAAGGCACAACCAGCCACCTCAATGGGCTCACACGCCCCACTCTGACAACACTATCGTATACTTGGTACAAGGAATTGACTTTATTGCATCAGAGGGAGTACTGTAATAAGTATTTTTACTCTATCTGTTACCACTGCAGTTGTCTCCCAGCAATGAGGCTTGTTCGACTGAATAAAAGTCTATTGTAGCTACACCTGGGTTTTGAGACCTGGCCAAAAGCTTCACAGCATTACCAGTAACAGATGTCTTTACTGCCCAACTAAATGGTGCTCGTTGTACACAGACAAGAGTCAGATGATCCTGGAAGAAATTGAACAGATGGCACAATGATTTCTGGAGACCTAAATGTGTTTCTGGCTCCACGTAATTAACTGACTAAATGGCATTAGTAAAGGATTTCGTAACTGCTGCACATCAGTAATCTGCATGTAAAGTAACGAACAGCTGAACAGGAGAATTTTAAAGCAAGTAGTGCGAACAAACCACAACTTACACTTCTCACATATCACAACTTATTGCGTCTCAAAAAAAGTGTATGCGTTAGTCAGTGTTGGAAGTGGAATAATGGAACTAGTGTTACTCTGGCTGCATCCAAAAAGGACGGAAAAGCGTGTTGTGGTTGGGACAGGGCGGGCAGATCCTTTGGTTTGCAATTTTCAATGAACCTTTTTGCATTGTGGCCAGACCAGAGATTGACTGGAATAAAACTAATGAAACTAGATTCGTCCCTGAAAGAAATATCAAAATATATTCATAAATGGAAATCTTTGATACAACTGTGCATGCAAATTAAACAAAATACTATTTGACACACATCTCTTTAGAACATGTGTTAGTGTTATCTGTAAATCATTTGCTCTAAAACACAAAATTGGAAATATAGTTTAAACATTTTGATTGCCAATGAAATGTGAACTGTGCAGGGCTCTATACATTGTCAGTAGGTGAAAATGTAATTTTCCAACATGAATAATACAGGAAGTTCATCCATGACAGGTAACAGTTTAATATTCATTTTTAATTACTGTATCTTTGTAGGTAACAGTAATTGAGCAAAACAGAAATTCAGTAGTTTGAGCAGGCCCATACCTGTACCTTAAACTGAATACACTTTGTAGTTGCCAGTAATCATCTGGCTGCAGTCACTCCAATTGAATCCGACCATTGGCAAAGACCGCAGATTTGGCATTTGCCAGGCACTGTCGTAATGGTACTACCTGACCACAAGATGCAACAGCCGGAACATGGTTTGATTATCTAAGCATACAAGTGTCATGCCAGCCTCATATGCCTAGATAATCACACTAAGTTCTATATGCCTATCTGATACATATACACAAGCCAAAACAGTTGACGTTGTTAATGTTTGTTTAGACAGGACCTCAGTGCAAGGAACATATTTAAAACAAGCGGCTGAAGGCACACTTGTTTAAGATATATCTTTATTAAACCTGTAGCACCTTTGCAGCTGAAATTAAGCCCTTAACTCTTAACTCTCAGCAAACTACTTAACACTGACAGGCCAAAGTTTGATATTACTGCAGGATAGAGATTGTGCAAAGACATACCAGGAGGATGTGTTTTTGGGGGGGAAGGGAAGAGCAGTCAGTGGTTGGGAATGGCTATGGGTACCAAAATGGCTATGTGCCGTCAATGGGTTGGTAAATAACAACCACACCCTCAAAATGTGTGTCTTTCTCACATGTCCTCTCTCTCCTAGCTTCACTCCAGTGCAATACTTTCGTCTTATAAGCATCACCTAATAGCCAAAACAAAAAATGCACCAAAGTAAATGCACAAGCAAAGCTCTGTGGTTAGGTGTCCCTCTGGTCGTCGCCCCTCTGTTCCTTGGCTATTCTGGCGAGTCACTGTCCTCTGGTCCTTGGGTGCTGCTGCTCTGGTCCACCCCTTCTCTGGTCCTTGACTCACTGGTGAGTCACTGTCAAAAACAAAGTGAAGCAAATGGCTTCCATTTATTTTCTGTGTGCTGTTTCTTTTTAAAGCCTCACATTCCCACTCGTGCATGGTGTCTCAGTGCAATCACCTTTGCCATTGATTAAGGAAATATATGGTAAGTGTAGCCACTTCAAAATCACTACCTCCCACGCTAACTAAAAATACATTGAGGCACACAACCTGTGCACTGAAAAAATGTAACAAACCATCTAAATACAGGCATATGCACTAAATTTCCCTAAACACCTACACCAACACAATTCCCACACTCCTTAAGCACCGCTCGGCCACACCCACAAATAACCACACAAACAAGTACCGTAGTAACCTAGAGTGCACGTTAACTATTGCCCCAGACAGCTGATAAAATATCTAAAACGGGGAGCGTGGCCTGGTGCCGAGGATGATGGCCGCATAACCGCACCCCCTCAATGTTTTAACTGCAATATATTCACTACTTATCGCCTTCTTCTTTGAAATACTTCTGCTGCCCGCTCTTGTGGTCTATGCCTGCCGTCTCTGCTGTGTTCCGGCGGCTTCTGCGTTCCCTCTCGGCAGAATGTCGGTGGAGGAAATGGAGAGGCCCCTGCTCCGGCCGCCTTACGTGTGGAAACATTGGGCGTTGCGTGTGAAGCAATGGGCCGGCTTTGGCCTTGTCGACTTTGCTTGTGTGCGCAGTGCCATCACTTGCCTCTTCATATTATTACAATCAAACTTCTGGCTTAAAGCTAAGTGTTTCTTTCCCCTTTTCGTTGACATTTGCTGCAACGCTCGAAGCTGACCCGATATGCTAATTTCACCTCAATAAGCACATTGTATTCCGAGTGCTTTTTCTCAAAATGTAAAGGTTTTTTTTCTAGGGAAGTTCTACTGCTGCGCCTTGTCTATTTTTCAACACTGCTACTTTATACACCTTCTGAAGTTGCTCTCCTGATGTTTTAAGGCCATTCTTCTGCAACTTGGTTTTTTTGTGTGCATTGCACGTCGCAGTTGTACCTGGACACGGCTTTAATATACCTATAAGAATTTGACATTGGATTTGGGGGGGTCTTGAATTTCACAGCAGTATTCTATTTACATTTCTTAAGCTGTGTTAATTTTCACTTTTCTTTCTTTATCTTGGATGCAGTACTATTGGCGCCTCCTATACGCCTCATATCGAACATTACAACTGGTCTGGGTTTTTAAAGCCATTAAGGCTCAGAACTCTACACTTGGTTATTTTGTGCACTTTTCTACATCAGTGCTCTATCGCCTCTTTTATTCAGCTCCATTTTCAGAGCCGCCTATCTCGCCTACTCTATCTGCTGCCATGGCTATTGGTAAGGGCAATCAAAAATTACAGCCCACCACCAAGGATTCAGCCCCTCCCTCTGCCAATCTTAAAAGACCCAAAAGTGATTTGCCTCCACCGCTCTCTCCTGCTATTGAGGCCATCAGGAGATCAGAGCTCTAAATGAAACCACTAACCAGAAATTGCAGCAACTTGATGACAGGTGGAAGGGATTTGAAGGTAGAATGGATGAAATGGAGAGAAGGGTTGGTTTTGTAGAGGATGTCACCCCAAAGGTGGTCTTGCTTGAAAAAACAATCAAAGATCTTCAAAGACACACAGAGGAGTTGGAGAACAGAAGTATGCGGAATAATCTGCGCGATACTGGTTTACATGAGGGATGTGAAGGGTCCAACCTCATATCATTCCTATAGAAGATGCCAGTCCTGCTTCGCGCTTCCAACCAGATCTCTCACTAAACATCCCGCATGCCCATCGCATCGGTCCAGTTAGAAGCTCTTCTTCATCTCATCAACCCCCTTGTACGCTGATATTTTATATTCTTGAATTTACCTAATTTCGAAGGTTAAAGAGAAAACCCCGCTCAGTTGGCATGGCAGTAGAATTCATATCACGCAAGATGTGGCAAAGATTACTGCTCAGCGGCGAAGGAATTTCTATCTTTTCGCCCAGCCTTGAAATAGCTTAACGCAAGATCCATCCTATATCATCCTTGCTCTTTTAAAATTACTCATGATGGACGAACAGCCATTTTCGATGATCTTGTTGATTTGAAGGACTTTATTCACTCCATAAAAACTGAAGGCATGGACACATCGCTTCCCTTGAATTCACCCTCTACCTCAGGATCTTGACTGCATTCAGCTGTTTATTTGAACTCATTCTATGCATTATTGTTACTAACTCTTGTTCTGTATTTTCTGCATTTTTGATGGGTCTGATGTGGTTTTGTGACCCATCTCCTGCAGGGGACTGTGTGTTTTTGACGGTCCTGGTGGTGTCACCTACTCCCTTTACTTTTTTCCCTGTTTCCTCCATTTTTTAGCCTGACCCTACAGGTTTCATAGGTTTTTCATGTGTTTTGCTGCCTGTAGAAGTGTTTTTTACCCCCTCATTTGTAAATACACTTTATCTATGGTCAGGCTTTCCCTTCCTTCCCCTTTAACCTCATGTTCCCTCCTTTTGTGTTTGGTCTTTGCTTTGAGGCTGTTTTTCTCATGATTGCATGTCTTTGTATGTGTATTTGATTTTATGGTGCATTCTTTTCTGGATTACTCTTATTTTGTACTGTGTTTTGGTCCACATGGTGCTGTTCTCTTCACCTCCATTAATGTGCTGCTATGGTTTTTAAATGTGTAACTTGGAACATCAAAGGGTGTAATAACCCTTTTAAAAGACACAAGATCATCTCTCACCTTAATAACCTTAAACCATATGTAGCATGTATTATCTCCCATAAGCCATGAAGCTCAAATCATTCTGGGTTAAAGATGTTATTGGTAGCTCTGCTGTGTGCCAAAAAACGGTGTTGCTATACTTATCAGCAAAAATTGTCTTTCAAAATATTAACACAGGATGCTGACACTAACAGCGTTGGGCTTGGGTCAAACTTGTGATTGGATCTGACTATTATGAATGTTCATGGCCCCACCCTTCCCAGCCCTGATTTCTGTGATTCTATTAAACATATTATTCTTAGTTTTGGCTTTATTAACCTCATTCTTTGTGGTGATGTTAACCAGGTACGGGATCCCTTTTTAGACAGGAAATCCAAGTGTATTTTCAAAAGCTCCAAGTCCCATAAGGCCTTTGTGCGTTGTCTGGCTGAGACTGGCCTTGTCGACACTTGGAGGCTCTCTCACCGATCTCACTTAGAGTACACCTTCTACTCAACCACTCTTTCACATCTTGATTATATTTTGTTCATCGAAATCTCCACTGGTACAATCATTGACTCCTCTATTTCTAACATCATAATTTCTGATCATGCCCCCGTTTCTATCACGTTTAACCTTGCTGATATCAAAAAGTCACCTTCCCGTTGGAGATTTAACAAAAGTTTGTTACAAGATCAACTGTTCATCCAATCATTTCACTCCTTTCAGCAACAAAATTTGGCTGAAAATCTAGACTGATACTTCAGTGGTCACTAATTGGGATGCCTTCAAAGCGACGTTACGTGGTCATGTCATTGCTTACTCTTGTAAGAAAAGAAAACAACAAAGCACATCTCGATGACTTAAATCTCTGGCTTTCCGATGCTGAAAAGAAAACTCACTGAGATGGCCACTGGTGCGCTGTTGAAATATAAAACCGCTAGAGCGAATCAAACGCTGTGGCGTCTGCTGTTGCCTGGCAAATTTGTGTCAGAGGCGGCATCTATGGGAAGAGCTATTGCTAGAGGTGCGGCTTGACACGTTGAACGTTGGATGCTTGACGTTCTGCAGGGTCCTTTCTTCGAATCCTGCTTTCCGTCCCCCGTCGTGGCTCAGCTTGCTGTTCCCCGTTACGTCCGATCGTCTGGCATACTAGCGGAGAGACAGCAGCTGTAAGCGCTGAGCGGAGCAGGGGTACTCACATCGTAGTCGGAAAGCGGGGGAGAAGAAGAAAGAACGGCTCTGGCCGTTTGAAGCGGCTCAGACAGGACATCAGGTGAGAGCCGCGCAGGGAAAGTTTAGAAAGCCTGGAGGCTGGGCCGGCTTACCGCGCGGCATCGAGTCCCAGAAGTCTACGGGCACTCGAATACTGTACGGTACAGTACAGTGCAGCGGCGGCCCTCGGCGGCTCCCTGCAGTGCCAGGCTCTCACGGGCTACCTAGTTATGGTATAAAACTAGGTGTAGCCCAGGATGACTAGCCCCTTTAATAAAGAAATCCACTCCAAAGGGGTAGCACCGGTGGTTCCCCCGCAAGAATAAGGAGGGAGTGCACGTATCTAGCCCCCTCCTAGAAGGATCTCTCTACTTTGATAGGTGGGGGGGGGGTAGGGATTGGAAGAGGAGGCGAGTCCCCTAAAGGTGGGGTAGGGAAGAGGGGGATAAATACTCTCCCCCCAGGCTTGCTCACGCTTTGAAGCGAATAGGACGGGTGATAGAAGGAGAACTTGTAATCTGACCCGGAGACTGTGGGCTGCGGCCTCTGATCCGGGTCGCGGAGCCCCCTGGAGTACCAGCAGGGAAGATCGGAAGAATGGTGGAAAAGCAATCTCATCTATTTGCACGGAATAAGGGGAATTAACACTCGATGTCAACATCAGTCATCCTTATTCTTCCAGCTGGGTGTGATTCATACTAGCTAGACTTAGAAAGGAAGCGAGGTATAACGCAAACATGCAGCGGGGCAAAAGAGCCTCTCATTCGATGTATGATCTACGTAAAAATAAGTGTTTACCTATTAAGGACCCCAGAGAGTGCCTAAAGCAAGGGGGCATAAATAAAAAGAACACCAAACAGGCTGGGCCGGTGACGCAAGGGGCCATAACTGAGTTTTTCCCGGCGAACCCACCCCCAACCATCAACTCCACGGTAATTGAGGAAACGGTGGCACAGGTACACGTTGGCGGCAGTTCTTTAAACACCTCTAACCTCGACGATATAGACAATAATTCTCTACTAGATCTAGGTTTGTCTATACAGAGAGGGATGCGAGCTCAAAGCCCGTCGAGGCATACTAGTGGCATAATGTCCCTTGAAGAAAATAATATGAATAGTGCCACGGAGGAATATAATGTCATGGGAAGGAGTGAACGACTGTCTGCCTCTCCTAACTTAATATTGACGTCGATGGAGGACGATCCAGAAAATGTGATAGAAGACAACAGCGAATTGCATTCCAGTTCAACTAAGATAATTGAGCTGCAATCGTCAGTAGCAGCTCTGCAATTTGCCCTCAAGATACTCCTACAAATGATAGGACGTATCCTGGCCAATACTAACACCATCACTATGGCATTAGAACCTAAAGATCTATCGCGAGAAGAAGTAGAAATCAATCTATCAGCTGCATTAATTACAGCAGAAGAGATCAAAGAACAGGAAGTAGGGTTGGAAGAAAATGAGGAGATACAGACACCCAATAGTAATAGCATCATTGTAATATCTCCCGAGGAGGTGGAAGAACAAGAACGAGTGTAACATCCGGTCCCCCCCTTACTCGCAAACAACGCAGAATGGCAAAGAAAGCCCTGAAGAATAAGCCAGTCGTGACAGCCACCCAACCCCCGATATCTGAACCCAAACCAGCACCTGAGACACGGTCAAAAAAGGCGAGGAAAAGAATGGCGAGAGCAGTACAACGGGCGAAGATGACAAAGGGTTCACTGTCAGACTGGCTGATACCGGAAGAAAAGACAACGGAAACGGAGGAGATGGAAGCATCTGAGCTACTTGGTGAGACGGATCTGGAAACCAGTATCCAGATACAGCCGAACGACGAACCCGGGATACAGACGGTAGAGGAACTGGGAGACCCGCCCTCTCCGGACCTGGGAAAAGCAGTAACTAATACATCTTCAAATCATATTTGTTTCATTAAGAACGTATATCCTAATGGCAAAAATCCATGGTTGGCACGCTCGGAGCTGTTTGCAAGATTATATCATGTTCCTCAGTTGCGTGTCTTGAAATCTGAGGACTTCTTTTTTGTTGAACCACTTGGATGTCCCAATCCCAATGTCTCAGCTATACACTGTGTCTTCACGACTACGGCACAGTTACTCAGAAAATATAAAGAAGAATTGATAGCGGTTGACATTGATGTAGACCCATTGGAGAAGGGCACACTACCAGATCCAGAAGTTTGTGCATCAAAGGTGGCGAAAGATATTGCCCCTCAAATTGGGGGAGGAGAAAATTCCACACTGGCTGAAATACAGCAAGCTCTAAAGTCACTTCTAGAGCATATTCCGCAATTGCTAAAAAAACATTGATATATGTCATTACTTTCTTGGAACTGTAGAGGCTTTTCTCATCTACTCAGAGCTGAGGGTTCTGCAGAGCTACTATCAAAACACAGTTGTATTTGCCTCCAAGGGACATGGTCTATTGACCCACTACGATTGGACGGTTTTGTTATTCACCAAGCAGCTGCTAAACGAGGCAGCAAAGGTCACCCTTGTGGTGGATTACTAACTGGGGTAGTGAATTCGATTGTATCTCGTAAGGTACAGTCTAAAGCGGAGGAGCAGCTCCTGGCAGTAGAAGTTGATCTCTATGATGAGGTCTGGGAAGGTTACTATTTATTGATCTTTATAGCCCCCCAGGAGATTTGGCCTGTGACTCACTACAGGAAGCTATACAGGACTTGCTGTCCTCCTGGTGGTTGAAAACAGGAAATCTCGCTGTGGCCGTGATGGGCGACTTTAATTGCCACATGACTGATGAAACTTGTATATCTGCCAATCCTGATTTGAGTTCAAGATGTGTTATGGCCCATGAAAAGAGGGATATTGAGGGGCTGGGTTGGTTGCAATTGTTTGGTGCTTGGGATATGGCATTGATTAATGGTCGAGCTTTGGGAGACAGGCCGGGGAAACACACGTGGTCTAACGGAGTATCTGTTAGTACCTTAGATTACATATTTATGTGCCCGGAGTTACAGACAAGAGTAGTTGACATGACCGTGAGGCAGAACAAATGGAGTGACCATGCGTCTTTGCAGTGTACACTACGTATCCCCATTCCCACATTGGTATCTACTAATGTTGGTAATATCCAAACTAATCTTACAGGATCCAGAATTGTGTGGTCGGAGAGAAATCTAAACTTAGCTATTGAAGCACTTAAACCTACTACTGCCTTAGATTACCACAAGTTTGAACGCATGACAGTAAATGAGATCGAGGAGTGGATATATAGATTCTCCGATCAGCATGCTACGGCCAAAAAAGGCCTTATGTTGAAAACTGGGGGAAGCTCACTCCCTTTCAATAGGGAAATTAGAGATGCAAAGAGAGATTTAAGAAGGGCCACCCGTGAGCTGAGACAGATGAACCTTACTGGAGACCTGTATTGCGAGAAAGTAAGAAAGATTAAAAAAAACAATATAGAGTAGTTATTAAAACATTAAGAACACTGAGAACACTGAGAAAAATGCTAGGTACCAGAAGTTAATACAGACAATATGTACTAGAAATTCTCGCAGTATATGGTCACTACTTAACGAGAATAGAGAGAAGATAAAAGGACACTTAATCAACCCAATAAGTAAAGCGGTGTGGGAAAAATTCTTGTTAGATCGGAATGCAGGAGGTAAAGAAACCATGAATAGACTCCAGGGGCAGGCTCCTGCCCAGGCACCTTTTGACGTCTCAGTTGAGGCAGTATTGAAGAAAATCGCTGCCCTTAAGTCCTCCAGAGCCCCGGGTCCTAACGGGTTAGCCAATATAGTGATCAAGAGTTACCCTTTATTTTGGGCTGAACTGTTTTCATTACTCTTTAGTAAAATCCTAGAGCAGGGATTTATTCCCCGCTCATGGCAAACTGCTATCCTTATTCCTGTTTTCAAAAAAGGTAATCGTATGGATCCGAATAATTATAGGCTGCTATCTATGTTGGACATCTCGGGCAAACTGCTTGCCTCCCTGCTACTTAGTGAGCTTCAGAAGTGGGTTGATAGTTCCAACATACTTAGCAGATTTCAATGTGGATTTAGGCGGGATTTCTCCACTGCACAGAACCTCTTGGTTATGGATATTCTCCGTACTCGGGCACTTAGTAAGGGCCAACCTCCATTATATGCGCTCTATATTGATTTTAAGGCCGCTTTTGACTCCATCCCTCGAGCAAGGCTATGGACTAAGTTAGAGAAATTGGGATGCCCAATTGGTCTGCTATATTATTTAAAATTACTCCACCATAATACCTCGGCGTGTCTTAGACTAAATAAGGAAGGAGATCTAACGCACAATGTGATTCAAGATGGTGGGGTAAAACAGGGATGCGTTACAGCACCCGATTTATAATTTATATGTATACGACATCCCAATAGTCCTAGCTGAGGTTGATAATTGTCCTCCTAAAGTGGGTGGAGCCTCATGCATAGTATTAGCATATGCGGACGATCTGGTGGTCTTTGATAATACCATAGGCGGCCTAAGACGCTCCGCAACTTCCCTATGGGACTATGCCAGTAAAAATGGCTTGACCATCAATCTGGACAAAACCAAAGTACTAAGATTCATGAGAAGAAGAGTAACGCGCGTGAATCTGATGGTACATGACAGCTTAATCCCTTATGCTCCAACCTATCGTTATCTGGGTGTAGACATTGAGCCCCTAGGTGATTATCTCCTTTGCAAACAAGGGCGAACCTTAAGAGCTTTACAAGTTATCTCCCTTATAGTATTGTTCACAAATAAGCAGGGTGGTTTTAACCTGTGGGGGACACGTCAGCTCTATATTCAAGTATTTGCACCTATGATCACCTACGGCCTTGGGTCCTTGCATACTATGGAATTGGGGTGGCTACAAATATTGGAGGGTAAGTTTTGGAGATGTATCTTGGGGTTACCGCCGGGGGTACCAATGGCCCTGATCAGACTCGAACTGGGTCCCCTCTTTCTCAAAGCTATGGTATTGAGGAAAAGGCTGGGCTTTTACCTCAAGATGACTGGCGAATCTGCCAATCCCCTGCTTGCTATGATCCAACAGGAGGTGCTTAAAAAATCTTCGACCTCACCCTTCCACAAAGATATGGTCAAACTCCTATCAGACATTGGATGGACACACAGAGAGAAGCATGTAACAAAGGAAACCTTATATGCGTTAGGTAAAAAAATAGAACTATGGGACTGGCTCGAGAATTTTGCGCATATAAGTAATCTCAAGACATATCAGTTTGTTAAATATCGACTGTATAATTTTATGAAGCCTCAAGCTTATTTATCACTGTGCCCTTCTAGAAGACTTAGACGATTCATCATTCTGTTCAGATTAGAGCAATTACCCACTGTACACAGGAGAGGGGCTTGGGAGAAAATCCCGAGGGATGAGCGCATATGCCGTCTTTGCAAATCCCCAGATTTCTTAGAGACAGCCAGACATCTTCTCACCGAATGCCAGGCATTGAGAGCTACAATTATACGCCACCTGGGGGATTTTGTACACGATCTTGAAACAATACGTGAAAAGTCTTTCTGGCTTCACTGTACCAACAGTAACAATATGCATCTCTTAATTGCACTTTATAACATCTGGCAACAAGCTGAACTTGATCTGAAGGATGGACTGGAAGCACCTCAAGATTGAGGAGCATAAGTAGCTCGAGTTATATGTGCAGAAGTTTTTAGTTGATAGCGAGTTATGATTTTATTTTTTATATGTGTATATTGTGTGAATTGATTATAATGTGTTTATGATTTGTAGAAGTTATATGTGTAAAGATTGAATTTATGTTCATTCTATATCACATTAAAGAAATTAAATTAAATATAAAATCAAGACTTATCAGACCTCCAACAAGGCTGGCAAATCCCTTGCTTCATACTTTAAGACCAAGGAGGAAAAAACATTTCTCACAATGATATTTTAAACTGCTTCAAACTATTTTACTCCGAGTTATATACCCCCAAGACTTCTGTTTCTCCTGCTTGTATTGACTCCTTTTTGAATAAGGTCAATAGATTATCATACCCTCAGACTAATCTTGCCCAGTTAGAGGGGGAGGTTACACTTCTTGAGATGAATCGGGCCATTAAGGGAATGGGTAGAGGGAAGGCCCATGGTCCTGATGGACTTTATATTGAATATTTCAATCACTTTGTTAGTTCCCTCTCTCCCAGGTTAAAGACGCTATTTTCCTATTTTGCACGCCGGCAATGCTCGTCTGGATCCTTCTCCGAGGCACTTCTTATTCTTTTCCCCAAAGTCGATAAAGACCCGACCTTCCCAATAATTACAGAACAATCTCCATCAGTAACATGGAAAGCAAGATTTTTGCCAAAGTTCTGGCCAACAGGATTGAATCATCTCTACTCGCCTTGATCAAGTCTAATCAGGCCGGCTACATCAAAGGCAAGAACATATCCGTGAATGCTCGTCTTCTACTGAATGCTCTATACATGACATCGAAGGATAAAAAAGACAATCAAGGCTATGTTGCTATTGCACTCGATGCTGAAAAAGCCTTTGATCGGGTCAACTGGGATTTCATCTCTAGAACCTCTATTAGAACTCATTAGATCAGATGGAAACATCCCTGGGATATCATATGAAACATCTAGTACTAGAATTGCTGTGTATTCTGATGACATTTTGATTCTTGTTAAAAACCCCAAGCTTCATCTTCCTTATTTGCTGGATAGACCATTCGTTTTCCTTGGTTTCTGGCTAAATAAGTCAGAGATTCTTCCTCTTCACTCTTTCTGCGTTAAGCACGATTTGGACGCGTTCGGGTTTAAATGGTGTCGGGACTCAATTCAATGTTTATTTATAAATTTGTAGGGCACACCGGACCATTAGGTAACTGGGTGCAACAGAATACAAGGATACTTCAAGCTTAGTTACATAGTAAGGAGGGCAAGGAGAGGTACATACATACCCTATTCGACAAATCTAATACGGAATATACATATATGCATACATAGGGATGGATACAAAACAGCCAAGGATAAGGTATAGGATAGTAGGCAAGAGCCAGGAGGGGTTCAGAGTCTATCTAGTGCAAAGTGCATCATAGTTAGTCATGGAGGTCGTTGGATCGTAGCCATTTGAGGATGTTGCGTCTAAAGTTGTAGTAAGATTGATCTATTCTGATGTCAAGCAGAAGTTTGTTCCAATACTGGGCCGCCTTAACCGGGAAACTGCTTCCGCCTGTTTTTCATAGCCTAAATCTAGGTATCTGTAGGCAGTGGGAGTTGGCAGCTCTGGTGGGGCGGGTTGATGTTCTTCTGACTATTCTCTCTGCAAGGTAAGGGGAAGCTGCATTATTAAGGCACTTAAATGTTAGCAAGGCTATTTTAAGTGAAATACTGTCGCTGATTTTTTAGCCAATGGTGTTCTCTTCTCATATTAGAGACGTGTTCTCTAGTGGGTAAGTTCAGGGCTGTTCTAAGGGCATTGTTTTGCAATATCTGAATTGTGTCTGTGATGTATTTGTTGGCTCCCAAGTACAAGGCATTGCAATAGTCTAGTTTAGAGAGTATTAGGGCATTGGCGAGGATAATGCAACTTGCTTGTGTTAGGAAAGCTAGGCATGCCCTAATAACTTTGCAGGTATAGGCGGTGGGTGATGCTAGAGAATTTACTGGTTTCCTCAGTGTTAAGGTGGAATCAAGGTAAAAACCTAGCGTTTTCACTTCTTTGGCTACTGTGATTATGTTGCCATCAATGTTAAATGCAGAGTAATTGGGGTTAAGTTTTTTAGGCTGGCAGTGGAGCCAAGGAGCAGCATCTCCGTTTTGCCGTCATTCAGGCAGAGGCCATGGGTTGCCATCCATGCCTGAATGAGGAGGTAGATTTCATTTACCAAGGCCGTATCAGAGACAAAATTGCCCAAAAGGGGAATGAGGATCTGGGTGTCGTCTGCATAATTCGTGTAGGTGACACCCAGTCTATCCAATTTGACAAATAGGGGCTTGGTAAATATGTTATACATAGTTGGCGAGACGCATGAACACTGCATGTTGTTTTGATAGGGTCCGCTGATGCCGATGTGGAGAAAAGTCTCATTGTTCTATTGTCCAGAAAAGACTGGACCTAGGCTATAGCTTCGCTCGAGAAGTCGGCAGCCGATGCTAGGTGATCACACAAGACTGTGTGATCCACCAGGTCAAACAGCACCTACAGGTCAAGGAGGAGCAACATGGCAGTGTTTCCTTTGTCATTGAGCTTGTAAATTTGATTCTTAAAATCAATTAAGGCCGTCTCAGTGCCATGTTGTGGTCTAAATCCAGATTGGCGGGAACCTAGGAGCTGGTTAGTTTCAAGATAATTCTGGATTTGTAGATAGGCTACTCTATTATCTTGAGAAGGAGGGGTACCGTGGTAATGGGCGTGTAGTTGGTGGGCCTGGACGGGTCTAGGGTTTGTTTCTTGAGGAGCAGTAAAACCCAGGACTCTTAAATTACTAGGGACGGTGTTGGTAGAAAAGGAAGCATTGATTAGTTTAGTGATGAAAGGGGCTAGGTCTCTTGCAGAATCTTTAATTAGTTGGGCAGTGCAGTTGTCGCCCTTGCAATTAGAAGGCTTCAGGGATGCGATCATTTTTTCAGTTTCCTGGATGGATCCTTTGACAAATTTGAAAGGAGCTGGACCGGACATGCCTTTAGTAGTGCTGGTGGGTAGTGTCTCAGAAGGAGGCAGGGAGGCATTTTCGTTGCCAATTTTAATTTGGAGTGTTAATATATTGGCTAGGGCATTCTGGATGCTGGTGCACCATTGTTTGTCTTTAGGTGTGTTGTTCGTGGGGGTATGGGTTTCCAACTCCCTAAGGATTGCAAACAATTCCTTGGTATTGGAGCTGGCGTTAGAGATTCTTTCGTTGAAGAGACCTTTTTTGGTTCATAGAATTTCTTTTTTGTAGTTATTAGTAAAGTGTTTAGTTGCGATTTGTTTTCCTCAGTAGGGGAGTGTCGCCATAGGGATTTTAATTTCCTTTTTTGTAGTGTTAATTCTTTAAGGTGAGGGGTAAACCAGGCATTGAGGTGTGCCTGTTTACTCTTACGTAACTTAAGGTGCGCAATGGTGTCCAGGGCCTTGGTCATGGTATTATTGTAAAGCTCCACAAGGAGATCAGGATCCAAATTATTTGGGAGAGCGTCGATAGTGGGAAGGAGGAGTGGCAAGAGATTGTCAGGTGTAATCCTTTTTTTATCTAGTCTGGAGGGGAGGTGTCATAACTTTATCTTTGGCTATCTGTTTATCTAAGGTTAAGGAGAAATTGATTAGGTGATGTTCAGTCCAAAGTTGAGGGGTAGTTTTAGTGATAGTAGTGGTGCAATTCAAAGTGGCAACCCAATCGAGGGTCCTTCCTTTGTCATGCTTTGGAGTTAGTAATTTATGTGTTAGGTCATGTTCAGCAAGCAGGGTCGCTATAGATTGGGCTTGTTTGTCCTCTGGGTCATTAAATCCTAAATTGAAGTTGCCTAATATTAGTAGATGCGGGGAGTCTTTAATATTGTTAGCTAAGAGACTGGATAGATCCTCCTCAAAGGTGCCGATGGGGCCTGGTGGCCTATATATTAGATAACTTGATGGGTACGGCAGTTGGAGATGGGCAGTTTGGCAGTGAGTAATTCACATGATTTCAGAGTGGGTAGAGTTAGAAGTCTTAGAGCAAGGTTGGCTTTCGCTATAATGGCTAGGCCACCTCTACCATTGGGTCTGTCCATTCTGATTAGTTGGTAGTTATCTGGTATAGCTAAAGAAAGCGTTGGGCCCGCCGCTTCGTGCAGCCAGGATTCTGTGATGGCTAGGAAGTCCAGGTCATCGGAAGATAGGATGTCAGCTATTTCTATGGTATGAGCCACTATAGATCTGGCATTGATCAGGGCTCCAGATACAGTGGTTGAGTTGGATATTTTCTGGAGTTCTATAGAGGTTAGTTTGGGTTGGTTAGTTTTACCGTAGGATATTATTGGTCTGGAGACATGCTCAGGACGCAAGGTAGTTATGTGCCGGGAGTTAAGGTCCTTGTTACTGAGAGCCCCGGGCTCGTAGAGGCACGGTAATCTAGCTCAGAGTCTAATATTTCTGTCCAATGTGGGACATGGTGCATGTTTAGAGTGGGGCATGGTTGAATAGATTAATGGTAAGGTAAGGCACATCAGAAAGGTCACCTGGGTCTTTCTGAGGAACATAGTTATATGTAGGTGCAGAGAAAGGATGGATTAGTGTTGCCGCCTGGCCGTCCGGTAGGTTAGTCCCTTAGGTTTCAGTACGAATGTATTCAAGGTATGCTGGTCCGACATGGGCAGGGCACATATAATTCAGAATAAGCAGGTCAGCCATAGACAGGGTATATTGCACGTCAACAATAGGCTAGTCCGACATGGGCAAGGCATATATAAATCAAAACAGGCTAGTCTGACAGACAGGGCACATGTAAATCAAAATGGGCTGGACCGACATAGGCCGAACATGACTAAATGAGAATATGCTAGTCTGACATAGGCAGGGTATCTGCAGGTCGAAATAGTATTGTTACAAATGCATTTTTACTGTTAGAGCACATGTTGCTTATGTGGGACAGTGGGCGGGGAGTACAGTGTAAGGCTGAGTAAAGTCATTGCTTAGCTCTATGCGAGCACAATCAGCAATGATACACAGGAAGCGCCGCGGTGCGGTTGAGGATCGCACAAGCAGAGTACATTGGTGCAGAGGAGCAACTATATAGTACAATGATAATGGATTTAGAGTACCAGCCAATGTACACAATGATGCAGGGCAGGTCAGGCTAACGACTACCATCCGGGTTGCACACTGATCATCAGTGTTTCAAGGAGAGCAGTTGTAACTGTTGATAACGCGAGCGGCCCACCAAGTGGTACAGATCTTGGCAGTGTTACATGTAAGTCACGTTAGCGAATTAAGTATGGTAAAGTCGGTTCAGACTTTTTAGCGTTGTATGAAGATGTAAGTTTGCAGGAGATAGTAACAGATATTATAGGCCGTGGGGCCGACACAAGAATGGTAATGTACAAGGTACCTTAGAAGATATCGGGAGATGCCGTGGGACCGAAGGTCGAGGTAGTAGTAGTTCAAACAGCAAATGTCGGGCTGTACACCTAGGCAGTTGGTAAATGGAAGGGCTAAAGTGTGGTTACGCACGGCACGGACTAGCCGCGGACAGGCTGCAGACAGGCACCGCCTTATAGATCAGGCCTTGAAGGAACTGGCTTCCGCCTTCCGTTTCGGCTGGAATGACGATGCATTACTTACCGTAAAAGCATTTCTGATGGTTGTATCTGCTTAGATTCACATGCTGTGCATAGTCCGACATCCAATGGTCACTGCGGAGTATTGCATTTTGTTTTTCGTAGTCGAAAAAGGGGACGTCGACAGGCGTGTCTAACACTATCCCTATAGTGACGTGCGTTGTACCCACAATCCCTCACGCGTCGAGGTCCCTCTGTTTGTATTTTTTCTGCCTTGAGGGAGCCTTCTATACGTGAGTGAGTACAGAAAAGAGAGAGATGTAGAAAGGTGTCTATGTTCCTTCCATCCGAGTGGGGAGGAAGGGTGGGCGCATGTGAATCTAAGCAGATACAACCATCAGAAATGCTTTTACGGTAAGTAATGCATTGTCTTCTGATGTTTGTTAATCTGCTTAGAATCACATGCTGTGCATAGACTAGCGAGCAGTACCTGGAGTTGGCGGTGGGTTATGAGAAGGAACAGTAGAGAAAAGATATCTTAATACTGCCTGTCCCACCTGGGAGTCAGATCTAGAGTGTGCATCCACACACTAGTGTTTTGTAAAGGTGTGCACAGAACTCCAGGTTGCCGCTTTGCAGATGGACTCAAGGGGAACATTCAGTGCTTTAAGTGGGCCGGGGCCTGCCGGGGCCGGGCCCCAGCAGTCTCCAGAAAGTGGGGCTGAGCCGGGGCCCAGCCGGGGCCCCGTCCCACACAACATTGGCGGGATGCATTATCCCGCCGCGGCCGCAGCCGCGACGGGAGATGCGCCCGTCATTATGTCGGCCAAGCTGACAGAAGTGCCAGTCAGCCACAGCGACGCTGAGGCTGGCGGCACTTCTGTCAGTTCGTGTAACTCCCTCTGATGACCCCTCATCAGGGTCATCAGAGGAAGTTACTGTCCCTTTGTTTTCCCTCCCCAGGTCACTGACCCCCGCGGGCTCCGTGATCTATTATGCAGATTAAATCACGGAGCCCGCGGGTTCGCAGAGGGTGAAAGACGCCTCGGGCTCAGTGATCTATGTGCTCTGAGCAGATAGATCACAGAGCCCGAGGTGCCTTTCTCCGTCGGCAAAGCTTTATAAAAGATGCCTTGAACTGTGTACGTTTCAAGCCATCTTTTATAAAGGTAGAAATATTTCTATGTTTATAAAAGACGCTTGAAACGTGCACAATTCAAGGCATCTTTTATAAAGCTTTGTCGACGGACAAAGCCACCCAGCGGTTTGTTTTGTCCGTCATCAACGCTTTAGAAAAGATGCCTTGAATTGTTTACGTGTCAAGCCATCTTTTAGAAACATAGAAACAGGTTACAAATATCTATGTTTATAAAAGGTGGCTTGAAAAGTACACAAACCATAGCAAGGTAAGCACACAAGTGTGCGTAACTTACTATGGTTTGTGCACTTTTCAAGCCACCTTTTATAAACATAGAAATATGTAACATTGCTATGTTTATAAAATATGGCTTGAAAAGTACACAAACCATAGTAGTACGCATACAAACATATAAATGCTCACATACATTTATATATTTGTTTGCGCACCTTACTATGATTTGTGCACTTTTAGGCCACGGCCACAATGAAAGCCACGCCCCCAAACGAGGGCCCCCCCTCAATTTCTTACCCCACTTAAAGCTCTGGGAACATTTGCAATTAATGCTATGGATGCCCCAGTGCCTCGAGTAGAATGTGCTCTTGGCTTGAAGGGTAGTTCTCTCTTAGCAAGAGAGAAACAGAGAGTGATGCATTGAACAATCCATCTAGATATAGTGGACTTTGATACTGCATCTCCTTCTCTTCCTGCTGCCACCGAGCCAAAGAACTGATTAGTCTTTCTCAGTGGTCTGGTTCTTTCCATGTAGAACATGACAGCTCTGCGCACATCAAGTGTATGCAGACTTTTTTCTCCTGAATTGGAAGGGTTTTGAAAGAACGTTGGTAGTTCTATTGACTGGTTTACATGGAATTTTGAGATGAATTTTGGTGCAAACCTTGGGTGCATGCGTAGAACCACTTTATCTTTGTGAACTGCTACAAAGGGGTCTAAAACAGAAAGAGCCTGTAGTTCACTTACTCTCCTAATGGAGGTGATAGCTATTAGGAAAGCGGTCTTAAGAGTGAGGTCTTTAAGAGTTGCTTTGTGCATGGGTTCAAAGGGTGAGCCCATGAGTCTGGTAAGTACCACATTCAGGTCCCAGCCGGGAGCTGGGTTTGCTATCGGAGGGTGTATTATCTTTACTCCCTCCATGAAAGCTTTGATAACTGGGACTTTCCACCACGACACTTTAAGCTGGGAAGTGGTGTATGCAGAAAGTGCCGCTAGGTGGACTTTAATGGAATTGAACACTAGACCTGAGTCCAGTAAATGGGTCAGGTATAGGACAATGTGCGTGGGGGAGCAGTCAACTGGGTCGATGCTTCTTCCTCTACACCAGATGACAAATCTCTTACATTTGCTAGAATAACAGTGACGAGTGTTAGGCTTTCCTGCCTCCCTGAGGACGTCCATGTATCTCTGCGGGAGTTGTAAGTGTTACAAATTCTATGATCTCAGGTGCCAGGCTGCTAAATTCATGGTCTGAGGGCATGGATGCAGTGTCCTGCCCTTGTCCTGTGACAGCATGTTGTGTGGGCAGGGAAGTTTCACTGGGGGAGATAGGGACATCTCCATCAGGTGAGCGAACCATGGCTGCCCGGCCCACTAAGGGGCAACTAGTATCATGGTAACTTGTTCCTGGTGCATCTTGTGCACAATCTTGTTGAGAAGGGGAGTCGGGGGAAAGGCGTAAGCAAATTTCCCTGACCATGGAATCGATAGACCGTTCCCCTTGGATTGGTTCTGGCGGTACCTGGAGGCGTAATCTTGGCATTGTGAGTTCTCCAGAGTTGTGAACAGGTCTATTTCTGGGAATCCCCATTGTGTGAAGACATCAAAGACGATGTCTTCGTGCAACTGCCATTCATACTCTGACGGTAGAGGGAAGTCTCTGCTGAGTTCGTCTGCTAGCAGATTGAGTTCCCCTGGTACATGTTGCGACAGTAGGAACATGTTGTGTTTGAGAGCCCACTTCCAGATATTCTGGGCCAGCTTGGACAGTCCTGGAGAGTGGGTGCCCCCTTGCTTGTTGAGGTAGTACATGGCTGTGGTGCTGTCCGTAAGGACCATCACTGTCTTCCCTTGTAGGTGTTCATGGAAGGCTTTTAGTGCCTTGAACACGGCCAGTAGCTCCAGTAGGTTTATGTGCTTGGATGCTACGCTCGGAGTTCACACTCCGTGAGCAGCCTGATGGGATAGGTGAGCCCCCCATCCTGTGAGGGATGCGTCTGTGGTTAGAGTGGCTTCCACTGCGGGTGTGGCAAAGGGTTTCCCTCTTACCAGGTTTTCCTTTGTTCACCACCGTAGCGAGAGAACCAAGGCCTGCGAGACCACCACTAGATCGTCTCATTGCCCGCTGGCTTGACACCACTGGCTGTTGAGCCACTCTTGCATTGGGCGCATGCGCAGGCGCGCGAGGTACCAAATAAATACATGACGCCATCATTCCTAGCAAGCGCATCGCTTTGCGCACCGTCACCTCCCGACCTGCCACATATTGGGGGATCTGAAACAGCATGATTTGGACCCTCTCGGAGGGGAAGACGAGGCCGTCCTTTGTTCAGATTAGAGCCCCTAGGAATTGTTTGACTTGGCTGGGGTCTAAGCTGGAATTCTTCTCGTTGATGGAGAAGCCCAGTTGGAACAAAAGGTCTACAGTCTTTTGGGTGTTTGAGAAGCATGTCTCCTAAGAATCCCCTGTTATGAGCCAGTCGTCGAGGTAAGGGTATACTGGGATGGATAACCTGCGCAGGTGGGCCGCTGCCACTGCCAGTACCAGTACCTTCATGAATACCCTTGGTGCAGATGCTACGCCGAAGGGTAGCACTCTGAACTGGTAGTGTTTGCCCTCTATCATGAACCTGAGGTATTTTCTGTGCGCTGGCAACATTAAAATATGAAAGTATGCATCTTTCATGTCCAGTGTTGTCATGTAATCTCCCTGTGATAGCAGTGGGATTACTTCCTGTAAGTCCACCATACGAAACTTTTGGGGTTTGACAAACTTGTTCGCTGGGCGCAGATCTAATACAGGGCGCATGGTTAGATCCTTTTTGGGTACAAGGAAGTACACTGAATAAAGACCTTCCGTTACCCGAGATAGAGGCACAACCTCTACAGCTCCTTTTTCCAGTAGCTGGTCCACTTCTTGGAGCAGGATGGCGAGGTGTTCTGGTGTCATGCGTCGTCGCCTCGGGGGTCTGTATGTTGGGGAACTGTTGAACTCTATACAGTAGCCGCGGGCTACGGTGGATAGTACCCAGCGGTCTGATGTTATTCCCTCCCATGCTGATGTTAACCGCCCACCGACCGGCGATGCATGGGAGGGGACCCGAATCTTCGCGTCACTTGGTTTTGTTGGTGGCTTGGGAGCCTCTAGGGGTGGAACCCCGGCCTCTGCCCTTGCCACAGCGTTGACCTCTCTGATTGTACTGGCCACTATTACTTTGGTAGTTGTTGTCAGAATATTGAAGTGGTTGATTCTGTTGCTGGCGTTGGCCACGAAAAGAACGCTTGTTGCCAAATCCCCGCCTGTTAGGGGGCTTTGAGATTTGGTCCAGGGTCTTTATGGTATCAAATTCTTTTTTCGCATTTTCCAGTGCGTCGTCCACTGCCTTTCTAAAGAGGTTAGACTCTTCAATAGGCTTGTTAATGAGCGCCGCTTGCGTTTCCGCCTTAAACCCGGAATTGCGAAGCCAGACGTGGCGCTTCAGCAGAATTTCCTGTACCAAAGAGCGGCCAGCTATTTCCGCTGCATCGAGGGTATTCTTAACGATGCATTGGTTGACCAGAGACCCTTCATTAACTGTAGCCAGCAATCTAGTTTTTAGGGGTTCAGGAACTTCCTCGATGTCTTGCTTAAGCTTTCCCCATTGCGCATCAGCATAGTTTGCCAGCAATGTGTTATTATTGGCAATTCTAGTTGAGAACACTGCCGAGGTGATAATTCTTTTGACTAGAACATAAAGCTTTTTCCCCTTTTTATCCGGGGGTGCCTCGCTGGTAGACAGTGGAACCCCAGCCCTTTTCCTAGTGTTAGTCACCACTAAGGAGTCCGGGATTGAGTGACCCTTAATATATAGTGGATCTGATTGAGAGGGTGAGAACAATTTTTCGATTCTTGGATTAACCCCACTTACTAGTGGAGGGGTGGCCAGAGAAGGGCTGATTCGTCTCTTAACAGAGGCGAGTATTGGAATTGTTTGGCTGGTGGGGGGTTTTTCTCTGATAATCCTTTCCACGAAGTCAGTGTCTGGGGTGACCTCCCCAGTTTCGACCTCAAAATGTGCTGCGGCTTTCCTCAGCAGCGCATTAAAGGTGGGCTGGTCGTCAACAGGCGAAGGGTTCCTGACTGGTGTGGTTTGGGGAGACCTGATGTCTATAATGTCTCGCTCTGTAGACCCTGATGGTGACTGCCAGGGATTTGGGTCACCCTCACCTGGGTCTTCTTCGTACCCTTCCTCACTTATGTTAGAGTCCTCATGGAAGCCTTCTCCCTCTTGTTGGTTTTCATCATTAATGAACTCCTCTTGGAAGTGAGTGTCCTCTTCGGTGAGGTCGTAAGAGTTCATATCCTCCTGAAAGGGGTTATAGAACAACTTCAGGTATTTAGCCCTTGGACTTTCTAGGAGTACCTCCCTAGGTCTTTTAGGTTTCCTATTTTCTGGAATAGCCATGAATCTATCTAACTTGTCCATACAGGACTGGAACTTCTCTAAGGTCCACTGAGGTAGGCCAGAGCGGTCTGGGAGTGAAAAAGGAGTCTCTTCTCCTTGTATTCGTCTAGATCTATCCCATAGCGCCGAAGATAAGGTGCCTTCGCCTTCTGAGAAGTGTTCTGGCAGGCTAGGGCTTTCCGTCGACGGCGGGAGCTGTCCCAGCCTACTTTCCGGCGCCTTTGGCCTTGTGCGCGGTTTTCAGCGTGTCACTTGACGTCCGTCTCTGGCTGTCCTTAGAAGATATACGCGCGAGAATTTCGGGGATCATTCTGTCTGCCGAGGGATCGCTTGCCGTCGCGCTAGGTACCGTCGAGTCTTTACTGGCAACACGCGCGCTAGGTACCGTCGAGTCTTTACTGGCAACGTGCGCAGTCTTACGAGGCGCGTCGCCGCCTGAGGGTTTGGGGTTAGCGCCCTTATTTCCAGAGTGCCTGGTCGCCTGTCGCAGGAGCGGTGGCGGAAAGGGCTGTCGACCCTTGCGGTCGGCGGAAGATGCTGGTGTGCCCGGCGCCTCCGTTGGCGCTCTGGCTGCCTTCGTCTTTGACGAATACGTGCCGTGGGGTATGTGTTTTTGAGATTTCTTGTGTGCGTCCTTGTCGCCGGGGTGTTCATCCCCATAAACTGGGCGTGAGCCGGGCTTGTCGGGGCCAGGGACTGACGAAGAGGAGCGCAAACGCTCCCTCGAGAGGTCTACAACCTCCGTTATGCAGGCCGTGTAATCACTGTCCTTGTCACATTCGGCGGCAGCAGGCGAGGAATCTGACCTAGACATGGCATAGGCCGCCCACCTTTTAACCCTACGGTCCTTTATTGTTTACAGGCCGCACAGCCGTCGTCTTTGTGATCGAGGGGCAAGCAACGGTTGCACCGTTTGTGCTCGTCCTTCCAGGTATATTTGCCTTTGCAAAGTGGGAAAAACCTAAAGGGCGTCCTCTCCATAGCTGAGGGCAAGAAATGTGATTACGACCTCGAAAGAGAGGGAGGGGAAAGAGAAAGGCATTCTCGGAGAGAAAAGAAAAGACCACACAACCCCCCTCTCCCTACTGTGTAAGGCCGGCGAGGCCAGGCCACGTGTTCGGCGACGCCGAAGGATCTCCTCCGCTCGTCCTTCCGTCAAAGATCTTGCTCGGCGGAGAAACAGCTTGCAGCTTCGTCGAGGGAGGGATCTATATGTTAGATTTTAATAATAATAAACGACCAAGGGTCGAAGAAATGATTTCGCAATGTCTCTCGAGGAGCTCCGCATAGAGGCGACCAATAATTGGGCGGAAAAAAACAATCTGAGGGACCTCGACGCGTGAGGGATTGTGGGTACAACGCACGTCACTATAGGGATAGTGTTACAGACACCTGTCGACGTCCCCTTTTCGACTACGAAAAACAAAATCAATACTCCGCAGTGACCACTGGATGTCGGACTATGCACAGCATGCGATTCTAAGCAGATTAACAAACATCAGAAACTGATATACGGCAGGAGGCCAATCAGATTGCGGATCTTTGGGGCACGTTGCTAAGCAACATGTAACCACTTCGTGGCGGCGGCCATCTTAGCTTACCTCCGCGAGGTACTTGGAATACGGGCGAAGGCGAACACGCTGCTCGATAGATTTTATGGCTGCAAATCTTCAGGATGGTGGTAGCCCCACACACATGCAGTACAGGTGCGATGGATGGCAGGATCAAGCAAGGTAGAAGTAATCTTGCAATGGCGGGCTCGCACTCGATCACGGTGCAACAGGCAGGCAGGCATATGATTTGCTTCTACTGTGGTTGACACCGTAAAGATCAATGCCGAGTTAACAGACACCAAGAACTCGCATTGAGTTGGTCACCCCTTTATCTATCTTGGTGGGGTTGTCTAGATACCATTACAATGATGCTGTCTCCTATTGCTGTCTCCTATTGTTTTGTACTATATGCAACTACTCTCGGTCCCATAACCTTGCAAGTCCATTATTTCAATTCTTCTCAATTTTCTTGGGGGGTCAGGGAAGTGTAAAAGAATTGCCGTTAGCAAATTAAGGGCCTCATATGATGGCGGGGGTGAGGGGGATGGGGGTCAGATATCTGGATTTTAAACATTATCACTCTGTCTTCTTACTCGAACAGTCCTGTTACTAGTTCACCACTTCTGCTCCCTCTTGGTGCAAGTTGGAAAACACCCTTGGTATTCCCGTATGACATTGCTGACCTAATTTACATCTTTAGTCCCATCTCGGCTGCGTTCTCAGACCCCCCCCATCAAGGCTTCCAGCTCTACCCTGAGAATGTCTTTTCCCATTGCAGATCCCCTTCTCAGATTCTCTCTCTGTTTCCATGGCACAACAAAGCTATTGCTATCAATGACAGGGCACTCTATAGCAAGTCCTGGTTAAATAAAGGTATCCGATGTATTCATCAGATTATTAATAATGGCTCCCATCTCTCATTCTAACTGGAAAAACGTGCAAAATGCCTCCATTAGAAGGCCACCAGGGGGCGCGCAGGCAATGGCTGCCTGATTGTGCCGCTCCCGCCGTAGCTGGGCTGTAACAGGGGATTGAGCCCCCTCGAAGCCCCCCAGGCGGACGAAGTAGGACGGAGGGGCGCGAGGAACCCCCTGGGCACCCATCGAGCGAAGGAGCGACGCTCGGGGCCCCCGGGATCAGTGAGAACGAGACCCGCAGTATCGGGCGGGGACGAGGCCGCTCCAAGTCTCGGCGACCGCGGCGCCGAATAAGCGGGGAGGAGCTCCAGGGAAGCCGCGCACACACGGAGGGGGCGCCCTCCTCTCCCGCCCTCCTCGACGGACCCCTCGACGGACCCCTCTACCCGATTGAGCACTAGGTCCGGGGCGGATCGTGGGGGTCAGAGCGATCAGCACAGCGGACCCGCGCCCCTCCCCCCCGGCCTCCTCCATCCCCGTCGATGGACAGAAACCAGCGCTGGGAAGACCCACGCTGGTGACCACCTCAGAACACCGGGCAGGACAGCGGACCCCACGCCACAACGTGAAGAGCCCAGACGAGGATCCACTGGGCAGCCGCAAGGCCCGGAGCGGGAAGATCCTTCGGGGTCGGGCAAGTGTGGTGTTCCGCCCGTGTTGAACTTGGAGCCCCGCCGCCCCCACGAGGCAGCAACGCACGGTCCCCGGGAGCGAGGCCCCCGCCAGACCTTGGTGGGGCGTGTGCCCGCCCGGGACGACAGCGTTTCCCCCCCACACTTGGGAGCGGGGGTGTGGTGGCTTGAGCGGGGCAGCCCATGTATCCTGGCCCATAAAGACCAGCGGCGGCCTAAGCGGACTGCGGCCCCTTCGACCCGGGTGTGGGGCCCCCGCCTGGGGACGGTGGGGCGTGTGCCCGCCCGGTGTAGACCCATTGCAGCAGCACGCGACGGTAAGGGAGGGGCGTGCCTCGCCCTGGGGCTCCCTCCCCACCCGCCGTCGCGCCCCCGATCTGAGAGCCCCAGGGTGGGGGCGCTGGCGAACCCGGGGGGGAAAGCTCGATGGACTGGCGGCAAACCCTACAGGAATTCCGCTTTCAGGAGATGGCGTCCAGCAATAGAAGCCTAAGCCCCCCCAAGGGTCCTGCACAGTCGGAGACCCCTGGTCCCCCCACGTCCACCATGGAAAGAGGCTTTGCCTCCATATTACAGGAGATCAGGTACATGCGATCTGACATTGCCCAGAAATTCGAAAAAATAGATCAAAGAGTGGACAAGGTCGAAGACAGACTGTTGCAGGTGGAGGCCAACCAGACATCATCGACGTCCCTAGAGATGGACCTAGGACTGAGGAGAGCGGCCCTGGAGAAAAGAGAGGAGGAAAGGTCCAGGCAGATGGACGACTTCGAAAATAGGGAGAGGAGGAACAATCTTAGAATTTTCGGGATACCAGAATAGGACGGGGAAACGGAGAGAGACATTACTCGCGTGGTGAGAGATATCATCACCCTCCTCTTTGCCGAAGAGATGACCACGGAACCCACGTTCGATAGAGTGCACAGGGCTGGGGGGAGGGCAGGGGGCCCCCGCTCTGTCCTGGTCCGGTTCCACTACTACTCTGAGAAAACAAAGGTGTTGGAGGAAGCCAGGAAGGCTCGGGAGATCACTTACAACAACGCTCAGATCTCAATCTACCAAGATCTCTCCGCCTACATCCTGGCCAAACGCAGGATGTGTCGCCCACTAACACTCCTGCTGAAAGAAAAGGGGGTCCGCTACTGCTGGGGCTACCCCTTCTCTTTGACCTTTGAGTACATGGGCCAGCGGTAAACCCTGACCACGGAGGAGGACATACGAATGGCCATCCAAGACTACTTTGGGGATTCGGATCCCAGGAGGGCCCCGTCGGGTCCGGGGAGGGAGACCCCGGGGAGCCCGGGCTCGTCGAAGGACAGGAGACGTAAAACTGGAGCAAGGAAATATAGGAAAATGAATACCCCATCGCCAGTCAAGGAGGGGGAGCGGAACGATCCCGAGGGTTGAGACCTGGGGAAACCCACCGAGTCATGTGGGATATTAAGAAAAGCCAGTGGATTCACTATTAACAGCGTCCCTACGAACAGCAAGTATGGGGGAGCCATGAGGGGGGCAGCAAGGCTAGGAGGGAGGGGGGGGGGCTCACAGAAACACGCTTTCCACAGAATGCCCGGCTGCAGCGGGTAAGCTGGTGGTTCGGCCAGTAGCCAGGGATGGCAGAACTATTTAGCCGGACGCCGGGGGAGGGTGGACACGAAGTTGGGGTTGTTCAGTTACGGTTCAGGGAAGGGGGGCAGTTGGGGTTTTGTTCTTGGCCCACCCGGAGGGAAGGGGAGGGGGGAGTTGGGGGACGAAAAATCGAACCAAGGGAGCACGTCAGGAAGAGTATGTCGAGTACGTTGACCGAGAGAGAGGAAGTCTTAGATTACGGCTGACAGTCTGCCCCCCCCCTGGGTGTGGGCTCCCTAAATGTACGGGGCTTAAACACCCCCACAAAGAGGTCCCTGGTCTGCAGGGAATTTAGAAGGGCCAACCTCGACTTTCTCTTCGTGCAAGAGACTCATTGGCCGCGGGTTAACGAGCCCAAAATGCGGGGAGGAGGAATAGGGGAGGTCTTCAGTGACTCCCATAAAGGCAAAAAGAGAGGGGTTGCCATCTTAGTATCGAGGAATACAGGCTTCGAGAACGAGGCCACGTTGAAAGACCCGGAGGGCCGCTACCTGATGTTACGGGGGTCCCTTCAGGGGGCCCCACTCACCCTAGTCGTAATCTATGCCCCAAACGAAGGCCAGACCCTATTTTGGGAAAAGGTAGGGGACAAACTCAAACACTTTGCCCATGGTTCGGTGGTGGTGCGGGGGGACTTCAACATGGTCCTGGACCCTACCCGGGACAGAAAACGCAAAGGCCCGCAGCCCTCCAGGGCATCAGACGAGACCATGGCGCGTAACTTCCAAGGGGTTAATCAAGACTTGGGACTGATGGACATGATCCCAATCCCCAGAACGAACACCCCCCCCCTTCACATACTACTCAGCCACCCACGCATCATTCTCCAGGATAGATTATATCTGGGTGGACGAGATCCTGCACCCATTCACCTCAGGTCATAGGGTTGACCCCATTCCCTGGTCCGACCATGATCTGGTCTGAATCACGATAGCAAGGGGAAGTTTAAGCGAACGCAGGGGGAGGTGGAAGTGCAACGACTCCCTGTTAAAGGACGAGGTACTAGCCCAGGAAGTTCTCGAGGCCATCACGGATTTCTTTGACCTTAACGATAATGGGGAGGTAGGGGGGGTACACCCTATGGGATGCCTTTAAGGCCACTCTACGAGGAGTCCTGATCAAAATGGGTGCCCAGAAAAAGAGGGAAAGGGAGGCCCAGGAAAGACTACTGAGGGAGAAAATAGCCCAACTTCAACCGGGGGGGGGGCTCTCCACGGTCCCCTTGGACCGAGGCCAGGTGACCACCCTGGAGGACTGTAGACTCGAGCTGAGGGACCTCCTCCTCCACCGGACAGAGAGAAACCTCCAATTGGTCAAACAAAAGTATTATGAAAAAGGGGACAAGGCGGACAGGATTTTAGCCTGGAAGCTGAGGGAGGTACAGAGGGGCAGATTAGTGAAAGCGGTCAGGAGCGAGGGGGGGGAGATAGGCTACGACACAACCCACATTGGGGCGGCCTTCCGCCAATACTACGAGAAACTATACTCGTCTGAATTCAACGGGAGGGAGGCGGAGATTGAGGGGTTTTTGAGCTCAATACAGATTCCGGCCCTATCAAGAGAGACGGCGGAGGGGTTGGAGGGCCCGGTAACGGAGGAGGAGGTGGAGCGCGTGATCAGAGGGATGAAAGGGGGTACTTCCCCCGGCGAGGATGGCCACTCGGTCTATTTTTACAAAAGGTTTTGCTCAACCCTATCCCCCTATTTGGTTAGGGTATTCAATGCAGTGCTGGAAGGGGGACCCCTCCCGGACTCCATGATGGAGGCGATAATAGTGGTGCTCCCCAAGGACGGCAGGGACCCCTCGGAGTGCTCCTCCTACCGCCCAATTTCCTTGCTGAACACCAATGTAAAGATCCTGGCTAAGGTGATCGGGGGGCGTATGGAGGGGGTCCTTCCGAAGCTGGTCCACGGAGACCAGGTGGGGTTCATCAGGGGGAGACAGGGCTCTGACAATATCCAAAAAACTATAGACCTGTTCCACTACGCCCAGGTGTCAGACCTTGATGCGTGCGTCTTATCACTCGACTCAGAAAAGGCATTCGACAGGGTGGAGTGGAGATTTATGGAACTCACCCTCCAGAAAATGGGCTTCGGGGCACACATCATGGGTTGGGTGGCGGCGCTATATAGGGCCCCAAAGGTCAGGGTCCAGGTGAATGGCAGGCTGTCGGAGCCTTTCCCCCTCTCGCGGGGAACGCGGCAGGGTTGCCCGCTCTCCCCCCTCATCTATGTCCTCACCATGGAACCCCTAGCCATAGCGGTCAGAGCACACCCAGACATCAGGGGGATCCAGAGAGGGGAAGTAGAATTTAAACTCTCCCTGTTCGCCGATAACATCCTGGCCTACTTGGTGGACCCGGGATCCCCCCCCTCATGTCCCTGATGGCAGCATATGGTCGCCTCTCGGGGCTCAAGATAAATGCCTCTAAATCAGTCCTGCTCCCCATGAGAACAAGGGACCCGACCCTGGACCCCCTGTCCAGCCTGGGAGGGATAAAAGTGGGTAGGTCTTCCATCCGATACCTGGGCGTTCTCCTCACCCGGGACCTCTCCAGCCTCGCCCCAGCTAACTATGACCCCGTAATGGCAAGGGTCACTGCGGATCTGTGGAGATGGGGGTCAATGATCCTGTCATGGTACGGCCGTATGACGGCTGTGAAGATGAACATACTCCCGCGCTTACTATATCTCTTCACTGCCCTCCCAACCAGCATTCCCGACCAAACTTTCAGGGTCCTCCAGAATGCGGTGCGTGAGTTCATATGGCAGGGTAGGACCCCGAGGACAGCTAGAGCAATCCTGACCCTTCCGAGGGAGGAGGGAGGGTTCGGGCTGCCGGACTTCCAACTCTACTTTCGCACTGCCCAGTTGCGCGTACTTCTCAAACACATGAAGGATGGGATGGGTACATACTGGACGTACTTGGAGGACATGGACGCCCACCCACTCAAAGTCAGAGACCTCCTGTGGCCCCAAGCAAATTCATTCCGAACAGACTAAGATCACACCCAATGTTGGGAGTCCTCTGGGCGATCTGGCGGGAAAGCCCCCAGACAGCGCATCTAACGTCATGGCCGTCACCGATGTCATCGCTCTGGAGTCACCCCCTTAGACTGGGAAGCAGGGGGTTTCGCAACGCTCAATCCTGGTCTGACTCGGGGATGGAATGGGCGGGGCAAATGTTCAAGGAGGGGGAATTCCGCCCCTATGAGGAAATGAGAGAAGCCCTGGGTCAGGGGACCCTCTCCATTTTCGAATATCTCCGCCTGAAGGGGATCTTGTGCGACCAATCCTGGGGACAGAACTTGAAAAGGCAGTTGACACCCTTCGAGAAACTCGTGGACACAGCGACCTCTACGAAGGGGGCGGTATCAGGGATGTATAGAATCACGGGAGTGTCCCCCGCATGTCCAAGGGGGTGTGATCAGGTTGGCACAATAGGTCACATGTGGTGGCACTGCCCGAAAGTCCAGACATATTGGGCAGAGGTACGGGGCTGGATCGCTGAAATCACTGAGGAACTGCTCCCCCAGAACCCTCTAACAATGTTGCTGGGCCTCCCCCCAGAGGACACAGACATATCCAGATACCCAAGGATGTGGGAAACCATGTTGAGGGCGGGGAGGGTGGCCCTGGCACAAAAATGGAAGAGCCCAGAGACCCCAACGAAGGAGGTCTGGCTGAAAAAGGTCAAGAACATGTTTCTGATGGACAAATTGACGGCAATGATGAATAACAAGTTGTGCACATTCCAAGCGAACTGGATCGGGGTACAGCAGACCTGGGGATGGGACGTTCATTGACCCACGAGGATGAGAGAAGGAGGGAAGGAGGGATCGGGCGCCCACGACCCGGGGACTGGTGGACGATGTGCAGCCACAAACATAGTCAACGTACTACTTTTTTCTCGTGCTCCGGACAAATAAAATTACCGCAGCGTCTCCCCAAACAAGGAGACCCATCTGGGTCAAAGTTTCGGGGGGGAGGGGGGTCTGTTCGGGGAGGGAGAGGGGAGGGGGGGGGGGGAGGGTTGTTGGGCCAGTTAATTGCATTTCTTTTTGAATTTGCCTTGAGCCCGTTTGTTGTATTATAAAAAATGCTAATGAAACAAAGTTTAAAAAAAAAAAATGTCTCCATTAAGGGATGGTGGAACAAAATCTGTCATGTGCAGGGAATGGAACACGGTATGGCATTTACCTTAATGCCATGCCGAAATATAATGCTAAATGGGCTCATTTCATTCGCTATTTGGACCACTTTAGGCTTCCCATGGTTCTTGAGCGGTCATTTACTGCGCACTTTGCTGTTTCTTTATCATCTGTTATTCCTTAATTGAATTTTGACTTGTGCCTCAACTCAATTCCAGAGTTTATATTATTATAATGCTATATGCTCCTTCCCTTCCCTCCTTTTTTTCTCCTTGTCTGTCTCCCTTGTTTGTCTATTACTTATGCATTTGTATTTTCGATGCAGATTTTTTAGCATATGGTTGGTACTTGACATATTTACAGTACTAGTTTGCCTTTCTTTCCCAGCATTATTATCTTTGACAGTTTTGCTTAATTGTTTTCATTTACACTTTGAATATGTTCTGTTTATATGGTTATCTGTATGGTTTATATCATTATGTTCTTACCCTTTTTATAATCTTAATAAAGATTATAAAAAAAAAGATCTAAAACATACACTACATAACGCCACATCTTCGGATCTGACAACATATGACAAAGCAATCTTGCCCTGGTCCCCGGCTACTGCATTAGTCCCCAGCCCCACTGCTTGCAGATCCTGAAGCTCCTAGAAAGTGAGAAAATGGTAGCAGATGTACTATAAAAGATTAAATAACATAGCATAACAGGACATAGCAAAGAGTTGTACTCATCCTCCTGTGGGGCAGTACTCCGCATGGCCCAAACAACTTCTGTGACTGGCAGCCAAAGGGGAGAAAATCAATGTTGGCTCTGCCACAGTTAGTGTACCAAAGAGTCTATTGTAGTGGACTGACTGGCTGCTGAGACTATTTGCCTGTCAAATCAAGTGATAGGACTGAGGCAAGGCCAGTGCACCAATAATTAAATACTAAGTGACTGCGTTGGGGTCCACTAACAGAAGCACAAGTGTATACTATTTTATTCAAACTCATTAAATCTGTTCCAATGCAAGGGTGCCGTTTTCTCAAATAACGTGATTAAATTCACACTACTTGAAATAAGGACTCCAATTTTTGCAGTTAAGTCAGACTGATTAGATCATTTTCCAGGATCACACAAATTGGCTAAACCGTAAGCTGGGAATTTAACCCACTCTGCAAATTTCACCACATACCTTCCAAGCTTTACTTGGTAGAACCATTTAAGTTTTGGATGTCAAGGCCTACAATAACACTGTCTTATAGAGTTTACTTACAAAATACACACATTGCATAGTAAAGCCACATGACAATAAGTAAATCCGTAAAGCAACATGTTAAATCAAATTAATCTCTTCATGGCTTTAATTTTCACATACTGAATGGGAAAATATAAGTCCCAGAATGCACGATAATCCAAACCTGAAAAATCTAACCCCACTGAAGTAATTTAAGACACACATAAAAGAAGTTGTGTAATACACTCAGATATTGCGATTCTTTAACACAAACCCCCAGTCCACCGGTATTCATGATGTTGTGAACATTTGATTAGTGACATAAAGCAACTTTTTCCATGTCAAGGTAGTAGACACCATGGATCTAAACACATCTTTAAACGGGTGCTTTCTGCTGCATACTTAACTAGTTGGAAATGTTCCATCAAGCATGTGAAAGGCTTTGCTGCTGATAAAAAATGTGTTTGCAGGATTGTTATGGTGCTCAGGCTCAGAGACATGGACAGACGCTGGGCGTTTGACTTGGGAAATTGGCACTGCTTGAATGTCTGGTCCGAGCTTATTCTAGATTTGGCTCGAGCGAAAGAAAAATCGTCCAGGACGAAATAGTGGCACGTGTACCAATGATTTATATTACAGTTGCATCTCTGGCGCTGGGTGATTTGCAATGGGCTTCATGCAGTGAGATTAGCTTCAGAGCAAAGCGGGTGTGGTCTGTATTTCTTAGACCAAAGTCAAAGCAAAAGAGAAGAATGTAACCAATGCATACAATTATATCTAGAACACGCTCAGGAATGAGGGCATATCATAACAAGGAGGCTGGGTAAAAGAGACTGGCCGATATAATGGTGTCATCACAGGCTGGGAAAGGCCTGGCAGAAGAGAACATCTTGAGTGTTGAAACAGAGCTCTCAGGTCATGTTATACAAGCCTGGTGTTTTATTCCCCAAGTTTTATTAGAGCAATTCAAAACTACAACAATGTACATTGCAACACTAATCCTAAAATACAGCATGTAGCAAACCAGGGAACTATAATCGTTCCATGTGAACGTTTCTAACATTTAACTCATACAATTCCTAAATAGTACCCCTCCAATTACCCACCTCCGGGGAACCAAACAAGAGCAAGCAGAAGTGGGGCATCAGGCAGATCATAGACCAGACAGAGGACCCCTTCAAGAACAATTCAAATTGGAACAAAAAAACAAAAGAAATGGTAGAACCCCCAACTGCTTCGAGGCAGAAGAGTTTGGCAAGTCCATCTTGCTTTGCCAAAGGAAAACCCATCACAAAATCACCAGCGGACTATGAGCACCTCACCTTCACCCCCAGCCCCTCAGTCGTCCTCGCCTCTTAACAATCCCAGATTACTGCAACTCACCCAAAAAGGACCTGGTTGCACCCAGCTGGAGAAACAAATGTAACTTGCCTCCATGAGCTACCCACTGCCTCACTAGGTACCATAAGGTGGCATCAACAACTGTTTTGATCAGGTCCATTTTGATTATCTACAGCTCCTGGTATTGTAATTGTTCATGTGTGCATAAATCTGGGAACATGATTCTTCTGCCCCCAAAAAGAACCCTTTTTCTCCATCGCCAGCCTAAGCAGGTTTTCTCACTGTGCAGGATGCCCAAGTTCAGCAACAAAGACTGATATGCAAATGGATATTTCCCATCTGTGAAAGGTACAGTGAGCAAAAAGCAGATTGCTGCAAACTCTCAAAGTGGTTAAAAACCACTGAACAGGTTATCATGCTGTGTTCTTTCGAGAGAGGGCGCCTGTTACCTTTTTTGTATTAATGTTTATTCTAGACAATTCAATGTCGACCCACTTCGGGGGGCTATGAGTCAATCGTGCTGCTACATAATATTTGCACAAATCTGGTACCCTCATTCCTCCCAATCGAGTTCCCCATCAAAACCTTTTGCGGAATTCTGGGTTTCCTCCAAGTGACGCCTTTTTGCTCCACTTACCTTGGTAAGCTCATCTGATTTGGGGGCACTGATCGATCCCTATGACTATCAGTGCAGGAGAACTCTGTTCTCCATAGCAAAGAACAAGTTACTCTCTTACCTGGTAACGTTCTTTCGATGGGATGGTCCAACGATGTATTCCATATCTATAACAGTAATCACCACAGCTGTGCTGCTTCGGAAAATCTTTCGGCGTCTGCGTCCTGCGTCGATGACGTCGATACGCCGCCCTCGAGGACCTCCTCCGACAGCCGACGTCACTGGATGCTATAAGTAGGGCGCACGACGCCCGTAGCCTCAGTTGTAGTTTTTTCCCCCAGAACGTGTGCCACCAGTCTTCTGCCAGTCTGACACACAAAGCCTTGCGGAAACATAAGCTGCAATCGCATAAGAAATTCTGTAGCGGGTAAGGCAGGGAGGGAGCGATATGGAATACGTCGTCGGACCATCCCATTGAAAGAACGTTACCAGGTAAGAGAGTAACTTGTTCGAGGTGATTGGGTCCTCCGACGTATTCCATGTCTATGACAGACTCCCAAAGCAGTACCAATGCAAGGAGGTGGGAAAATAATTTAGAAAACAGAAATTTAGAATGCCCAATCAAATTGCGGAGTAAAGGACCGCCTTGCCAAAGGCCAGAACCTGCCCCCGGATTGAATGGAGGGAGTAGTAACGTACAAATGTATGTACCGAATCCCAGGTGGCTGCATCACAGATGTTACGAATAGGAACACCCCTCTGTAGGGCAGTAGAGGCAGCCATACCCCTGGTAGAATGGGCCCGTAAGCCGACCAGTGGGGTCCTTACCCGACAAGCGGTAACACTCCGAGAAAGCCAAAATAATCCAGCGAGGCAAAGTCCGTTTCATCACAGCATGTCCCAAACGCTTTCTAGCGTAACCAATGAAGAGTTGATCGTCCACTCTGACCCGGGACATGCATGAAATATAAAAGCTTAATGCTCTCCTAGGATCAAGACTATGGAGCCTCTCCTCTTCCTTACCAGGATGTGGAGGAGGATAAAACACCGGAAGAACAACCTTCTGGCCTAAATGAAATTCCGACACCACCTTCGGAAGAAAAGAAGGACGAACTCTAAGGACAACCCTGTCCTTATGAAACACAGTGAAGGGTGGCTTAACCGAAAGTGCCTGTAAGTCACTCACTCTGCGAGCGGAAGTGACCGCAACCAAAAACACAGATTTAAGAGTTAACAGTCTCAAAGGGCATGTATGCAAAGGCGAAAGGGGACGGAGGGAACACATTAGTGAGCCCTTACAGAAACTGAGAAATTAAAGGAATTTTAAAATAGGAACACTCCAGACGAGCGCTTAAATATGGACAGCGCCGCCAGGTAACCTTTAATGGTACCCACTTGCAAGACCCTGTGGGTCAAAGAAAGCAAAAAAGACAGAACCATGGGAATGTCACATGCAAAAGGATCCACATTCTTAACCCTGCACCAGTCGCAGAACTTACGGCAACGGTACAGGGACTTTGTTGCTGGCCGTCTGGCCGACAGCAACACCTCCATCACGTCTTTAGGGAGGTCCCAATCCTTATACCTCAACCTTTCGGAAACCAAGCGTGAAGGTTGAGAGATCTGACCTCTAGATGGAGAACCTGACCCCCCTCCCGTGAGAGCAGATCCTCTCGGTAGGGAAGACTATGTGGAGGGCAGATGGACAAGTCGAGAAGGTCCGGGTACCACGTCCTCCGGGCCCATTGCCGGAGCAATGAGGATCATCCGGGAACCGAACCTCCGTAACCTCCGCAGCACTTGCGCAATGACGGGGACTGGAGGAAACGCGTACAGCAGTGGGAATGACCACTCCACCATGAAAGCGTCTCTTAAGGCTCCTTTCGGAGGAAATTCCCACGAGCAGAAAGTCTCGCACTTCCGGTTGACACTGGAGGCGAAGAGATCCACTTGAAGGGTCCCCAAAAGGGTGAAGATCTCCAGGAGAATCTCCTGAGCCAACTCCCACTCGTGAGAGATCACGCTCTGCCTGCTCAGAGCGTCCGCCGTCTCGTTTTCGTCTCCGGCCAGATGAACTGCCGTGATCTAAACTTCCTGCTGGACTGCCCAGAACCAGAGCTGCATCGCCTCCCTGCACAGAGGAAGTGACCCTGCCCCCCACCCCCCACTTTTTGTTGAGGTAGTGCATGGCCACTGTGTTGTCCGTCAGGATCAGGACATTCTTCCCTCACACAGTCGGCAGAAAAGCCTTCAGGGCTAGCCTGACGGCCCTCAACTCCAACAGATTGATATGGAGTCTGGACTCCGGAGACCAACGACCGCTGACTGTCAACTCGTTGGCATGAGCTCCCCATCCTGTGAGGGATGCGTCCGTCACAATCGTCACCTCCGGCCAGGGTAGCCAAAATGAAGCCCCCGTCATCAGATTGTCTTCGACGGCCCACCACAAAAGGTCCTGGGTGACCGAGGACAGCACCTGAACAGGGTCCGACATCCTGCCGGAGGACTGAGACCACTGGAGCTTGAGTGCCCATTGCAAAGATCTCATCCGCAACCTGGCCTCTGGCACCAGAAGAATGCAGGATGCCATGAGGCCGAGCAATCTCAACAACTCGAACGCTGGGAGATTCTGGGCAAACTGAAACTTGTGCACCATCTGCTGAATGTGAAGAGCCCTCACCTGAGGAGGAAAACACTGCCCCAGGGACGTGTCGAGCACTGCTCTGATGTACTGGAGCCTCTGAGTTGGTGTCAAATGGGACTTCTTTGAGGCAGAAGCCCAGCTTGTGGAGGGAGTGGCAGGTGACTGACAGATGATCCAGGACCTGCTCGGGAGAGCACGCCCTGATCAACCAATCATCCAGGTAGGGGTAGACGTGAATCCCCCCTTTCCTGAGGTGCGCTGCCACCACTACCATGAGCTTGTTGAAAACCCTCGGGGCGGAGGTCAAACCGAACGGCAGGACCCGAAACTGAAAGTGAGAGTCACCAACCGCGAACCTCAGGTACTTCTTGTGCTTTGGATGTATCGGCACATGAAAATAAGCGTCCTTGAGGTCGAGAGACACCAACCAGTCCAGAAGTTGAAGGGCCTGGAGGACTTGCGAGAGAGTAACCATCTTGAACTTGTCCTTCCTGAGGAGTTTGTTCAAACCGCGCAAGTCCATGATGGGTTTCAATCCCCCGTCTTTCTTGGAAATCAAAAAATAAGTGGAATACCATCCTTTGTTCCTCTCCGCTACAGGCACCAGTTCTATGGTGCCCTTCTCCAGCAGGGATTGAATTTCCTGCGCAAGGAGCGGATCCAAACTCTTCAAAGATTCCCCGGTGGATTGTCTTGAGGCCTCTGCCGGAAAGGAAGACAGTAGCCGTGGGTTATGATCTCCAGAACCCACACATCTGAAGTAATGGTGCGCCACTCTGCAAGATGCTGCACCAGCCTTCCCCCCAACCGGCGAACCATGGGACATGGTCTCACGAGTGAGCTGAAGCGGCTGCGGCGTTGCCTGAGGGCAAGGAGGCAACAGCCCGAGCGGCCTTGGCACCTCGAGTACCTTGTTTTCCACCTCTGGCACTCCTACGGTGGCCCCTTTGACTAGCAGCTCCTTTCGCTTTACCAAAGGATGAGTAATAACGAAAGGAACCTCCTCTCCATTGCTGTCCCCTATGAAGGAAAGGCGGAGGTTGGCGAACTGCAGCGTTCCCAACGACTGCGCTGCAGCTTTTGGGGTCTGCAACCTCTCAAGGCTCTCGTCAGCCTTGCTGCAAAAAAGATGGAGACCATCAAAGGGCATGTTGAGGAGCCGGGCTTGCACATCCGGAGCAAATCCCGATTTCCGCAACCACCAAACCTGTGTATTACGGTGCCCGCCGCCATGGACCGGCTGACGCAATCTGCCATGCCCAAACCCGACTGAAAGGCCTCACACATGGCATCCTTTCCATCCTGAACCATAGCAAGAAAACCATCCTGGTCGTCCCCTTCGGGAATATGTTCAGCCGCTAAGGCAATACAGTTCCACAGAGTGTGCGGGAAACGAGACAAGGCACATACAGATTTGGCTGCCTGAAGCGCCATACCCCCTGAAGAAAACACTTTCTTCGCCCAGCCCTCAAAACACTCGTCGTCCCTATCAGGAGGCATGGTAGGATACGACACCTGCTGAACTGGGGCCATAGCCGCCTGCACCACCAAACTCTCCGGAGTGGGGTGCGTGGACAAGTAGCAAGGGTCACTACTGGCTGGGCGGTATTTTCGCGGCAAAGACTTGCCCACTGCCGGGAGACTCTCCGGAGCAGTCCAAGCCGCTGCAACCCTTCTTTGCAGAGCCATGTGGAATGGCAGTACCGGGTCAGTGGATGGACCATGATCGAGGACAACCGTAACGCCATCCTGCACAAAATCAACTGGGGGTACCGACCACCCGAAGTAGTCTGTGACCCTCGACATAAGGTGCCGGTACGATAACTTGGCATGGGTGCCAGGCTCAGGCCTACAGAACTCCACCTCCGGAGAGGTGTCCAGACCACTAGCGTCATGCAGTGACTAACGCAAGTGCTCAATCTGGCTATGACCAGAAAGAACCTCATCAGGTACCATGTCCGGAACCAACCCATCAGAACCCTCATCCAACTCGGAAATACAATCCATAGGCTGGAAAGTGGGCATTTAATAGGGGAGAAAGACATGTTTTGCCTTGGCCAGAGCCTTTCCAGGGGGTTCCCCCCATGCCACGGGGTACCTCCAACACCACAGCCTCGAAAGGCGTCGAGCGAATCGATGTCGAGCGCGGTGCCGACAACATCGACGGCTTCGACACAGGCCTCGAGGGCGGAGCCCCGAGCGTGTCCTTCGACAACCTGGGTGCCGATGGAGTCGACGACTTCCTCGGAGGCGGAGCCTCGAGAGTCCGTCGACGACCTCGGCGCCACCGGCGTCGACATCTTCTTCGAAGACTTCACAGGTGCACACGGGCTTGAGCGCATTGAAGACTGGGACCTGGAACGGGCAGGTCTGGAACGATTCCCCTTGTCCGAGCGGGACCTCTCCCGCGAATCGTGCCAAAAGGCGTACGAGCGGTGTCTCCAGTACAGTCACGACCGACTCTTCTTGGAGGCGCGGACGGACCGGAGCCCTGCGATTCAAGAATTGCCAAAATTGCCTTCCCGAAGGAAGCCCACTCCAAAGATCGCTTGGTGGGATAAGAAACCCGCTGACGGGCGGAGTCCTCGGAAGAGGACGGGGAAGGCGATCGATGACAGCGCTTCCAGGAGTGCCTCGAAGAGGCAGAGGAGTGGCGGGACCCACTCCGGGACCAAGACCCCCTAGACTCACGACTACGATGTGGAGAGTCGCCCCTCGAATCGTCCGTCGAAAGCCCAGTGGACCTCGCCTTCCGGGGCTTGGACACCTTTCGGACCGATAGCTTCTTCCTACATTCCCGCAAGGCCTTGGACGTAAGCGACTGGCAGTCGACACAATCATCCGTGTCGTAGGCCTCCCCGAGGCACCAGAGGCAGGTGTTGTGCGAGTCCGTCACTGACATCTTGGACCCGCAGTCCCCACACTTCTTGAAGCCCAGACGCGGGGTGGAAGCTTCACGAAGAATATACTTCACAATACGAACAGGTTCGAAGAACCGAGAAAGAAACGAAACTCCAAAGAGTCGAGGCGCGCTGAGATCTCCGAAGCGAACACGTTCGCGGAAAAAACGGAACTGAGGCTACGGGCTTTGTGCGTCCTACTTATAATATCCAGTGACGTCGGCCATCGGAGGAGGTGCTCGCGGGCGGCGTATCGACGCAGGACGCCGAAAGATTTTCCGAAGCAGCACAGCTGTGGTGATTACTGTCATAGATATGGAATACGTCGGAGGACCCAATCCCCTCTAAATGCTCCGTTTATTTTTCCCTGTACACATCACATTACTGTGAAGTGCAGCAGAGACTATGTGTACCTAAACCGTATTTTTAACTTTGTGGTTACTTGCAGGTTGAGTCCAGGATGGGCTATGGGCTGGTGGCAGCAGATACTTTTCTACCATTTTCGTTGGTTTGTCTTGTGCACTTTACCACTTAATGCCAAAAAGAGTACCAGATACTCTTAAAATGGCAGTCCCCCAAGATGTTTGCCTGTCCTTTGGCCATCCTGTTTGGCCTTCTTTTCATCTTGGCAGGGCCAGAGTTGCCTATATGATAAGCCCTTTCCTGGGGAAAGATGCAGTATGTGTTTGTGGCCACATGTGGGGGCTGCGACAGTCCCATTCCACATCCATGCCAAAATATATGTTTTGCTCAGCACATGTGGTAGCCAGAGCCTGTCCAGGATTTGAGAGCTCACTGCCAGTTTGAATGGTGCATATCCTTACCAATGGTGGGTCCTGGGAGTGAGGCAGACTCCAGCTCACACCATGGATAAAAGGGGGAATCCTGCAGCCATTCAGCAGATCGTCGTTGGAGCCAAGAACCCTATGAAAAGGACCAACCACTTGAAGAGCCAGAACTCCTTGTTGGAAGCCTGCCAGCATTGCTTCTTGAACCGTCCTGGTGAAGCCCTGCTCCTTTGCGATCTTCTAATGGCCTTCATCGCTGTCTTAACCCCCGGACTCATGGGAACAACCAGTCTCGACCTGTGCATGTGGACCCTGTCCTGGAAGCCCTCAGATGTGCCCTGCAACCATCCTGTGGCCTGTTCCGCTTCTTATTGGACTACCTCAATGCATTAGTTGTCCTGAGTCAAGCACAGGGACTCCACATATCAACTTACAAAACAAGAGAAATATTGCAGCTATCCAAGAAGAATAGGGGCCCATCATGACCAGTTTCCTTGTTTGCAATACAAAGGTAGACTTCTGCCATTTCTTGGATGTGGCCATTGCTGATCGCTGTCTGCATCATGTCCTGGGGGGAGGGAGGGGAGGGGTTCTTTGAGGTTGTCGGCAGAGTGGCTGTTTCTTCAGTATAGTAAAAGTGTTAAACTGTCCAGTGTCTAGAACCAATCCACCTGAGAATGGAATCGCTCACTGCGCCGAAGACCCCTGGACCTCCTTCATCCGAACCAAACCATGAGAACAGAGGGGCCGTGGATTTCATCAACTTCTACAGTGGTCCCTGAGTGAATCTGATTATATGGGGTGAGTAAACCTCCCTCCCACTTCCAAAGGTTTTAACTGGGATAACGTTTTTGCCCGACCTCTCCCTTACCTGACCGTGATAAGTGGAGTTATGGACAAGGTTCATCCCCTGGGCTTCCCTGGAGGTGGTTGGATCGGGAGAGGGTGTGCTAAGCACTTCAATAGTTTTCTAACTTTCAGATGCTAACAAATTGCCAGTTGGCTTTGGCAACACTTGTTCACACTCTTAAAAAGACTTCTACCTTTCTGAAGACAATGGCATTAGGATCTATTAGGATCTGGGACTCTAGATGTACTAGGCCTACATCTTTTCTAGCAAAGGAAGGACTTTTTATGGTGTATTATTTTAAACTGGTTTTGTATGGGATTTCTGATGCCTTTATTTTCAATGTATCCAGTTTTTACTCACTTGTTTTGCTAACCAACAATATTCTGAAACTGATCAAACTGTATTTTAAAAGTGAAGTGTTTGTCCCCTGAGCAGAGCACACCTAATTTTAATGTGTTTATAATAGCATTGAATATTTTAGTGTGTTACTTACCTGTGGGTATTCATTAATAAGAGTGTGTACAAGGCTTAAAAAAATAACTATTTGCATACATTCTGTCCAACTTGTATTATAAGTGTTCTGTGTGTGCTTATCTGAACCTTTCACCACTCTTAAACTTCCAAAGTCCAAGTCTTGCTCTTCAGTCACACTACTCAGATCGTTTTGGCCAGACATTAATGTCTATGCCTGTTGACGAGAACAGGGTGGCCTCTCAGAATCTGCCCACATGGCTGATGGCAGAAGGCTATGCACCACAAACCAGATCTGGTAGAGTGCCATATACAAATTCAGAGTCTAGGAGAGTTTGCACCAATTAGGAGAGATTATCTCCACTGGACATCCTAAATCCATAAATCCTCAAATCCTCAGGATAACAAATTTGGAGGCATTTTCGAACCTATGCAACAGAAAAGTCCTCAAAGCTCAATATTGGTAACTTTGGTAATTATGCTCTCAATACTGCTAATGGCCTCCATGACCAAGGAATCACTCCTTTGTGATGCAGATGGATCCAGATTTGTCGTAGTTTGTTTTCCCATCTCTCGACCAGGGTCCTTCAAGAAGCTGTTCTTTTTTGTCCAATTTCAATGATCCTTTTTGGACTTTGTGCTGATCTGAAGATCCTCACACTTGACATGAGCAAAAACTAACTGTTGATGGATCAAAGACCGGAATGAAGGCATCCAACCATATACTAATGACACGCCAGTCACGAGGATCCAAAGTCAAATATATTTATTCAATAATAGCATTTGATCAAATGGATCTCAGCGCCCCACGATGTGTAAGAGGCGGACACCGTGAGGAGTGAGAGAGAGCGCACAAGTATTACAGGCACATATATAGCAAACTTCACAGCATTAGAAGGCATTGCCCGGCCCCCTTTGTCCAGACATCATCAGGCTAGGGTTCAAGGGGTTACTGCTTAATTCATTATACCAAAACATTCTACACTCTTGCTGCCAGTGCCAAGACAATATACTATCTGAGAACCGGGTGCATCTGGATGGTGAAAAACATGTTCCCTATAACGAGGTGGCATTCCTTGTATGTTATCTCTCTGTGCTAAGGTCAGACAGTTCTCAAGCAGAAATGAATAACAACTCCCGCGGGGGAGCACCTACAGCCATGTAGAGTTCTTTCTAGCTGCCTGCTATAATGGCCTAACTAGACAGAACGGCACCTGGGTTTGCAGATTACTCGTTCTTATGTAAAGCTTCAAGATTCTCTCGTTATAAGACAAAACAAATGTGGCAGCCTGGCAATCCTAACTATGTTAACTATGTAAGCAACTGAAAGTTCAAGCAGCGGTCGGTTACTGTGCTCAAGCTGAAAACTATATATATATATATATATATATATATATATATATATATATATATATATATATATATATATATATTACATTACTCACCGTAATCGTATTTCTGATGCTTGCATCTGCTTAGATCACATTCTGTGCATAGGCCGACATCTAGTGGAAGCTGCAGAGTATTACAGTTTGTTTTTCGAAACTCGAAAATGGGCGTCGACACACGGCGTGCCAGATATATATATATCTATGCACAGCATGTGATCTAAGCAGATTCCACAAGCCTCAGAAATATATATATATATGCAATGAGCAGAGAGCAGAACAAAAACTCAAAATGGCCTCCTTACACAAAATGGCTTCTCAAGCAATGGTTTCAGGTTCGCATGTTGCAACATTGTTTCATGATGCGAAAATGATACGAGTGGCTTAGGCCAATATATAATCAGACGGAGACGGCATGGTTGCATTTACATTTCTACAAAGCCTCCTTTTGGCCTAGGCCAAGAGAATCACCCGAAAAACTGCATCTGCCTCAGACCAAGTGTCTGAGCTGTTGTCATTGGAACAACCTGAATCATTCTCATCGAAAAAGTCAATGGACATGAATTCTTTAATCGTGACATCTTTTGCTACCATCGCATTGTTGGTGATTTGGGACAGTCGGGTTTCAGCTTGATCTTTGTGGTAGCCTGTGCACAGCTACCCCCTATCATGGTGCAAATGGCGGGTAGACATTGCACACAGCAACAACAGAATAGTACGATGTGTATAGATTGTAGCTCGAAAGGAATAGGGATATACTCAAGAGACTAGTAGTATCTCTTGGTTGACCTAGGTTAAGACCATCCTGCAGGGCTTCATGTGAGCGCACTAGACTCAGCTGTTGCCTGCTCATCACCACCTCCTTCAAACCTTTCTATTGCAATCACTGCCGTCTTCCGGGGTGTGAAGCCTGTGGGGCCTTGTCGAAAACCACCCATTTAACATGATGGGTTGTAAGATCTGAGTGTAGTGCTTTTGGTCTGCAGACAAGTTGCAGGTGTCATCTTAGAAGGCCACCGGATTGTAGGCGGAGGAGTGGGTTCCAGTTTTGCTGAGTAATGCTCATCTCTCAAGCAGAATTAAAGTGTGGGGGTTGTGGGGGAGTGCTCTGTTATACACCGTTCCCTGTGATGAACAGCATGCGTTTCGGCCTCAGCTTCCACCGCAAGGACAGGCACAGTGTTGCATTCATTAGGAGTCCAGTTAGCTATGCTTCCCCTCCTGCCCTGGTTGTTTATCACATGCCATTTTGCATACATGTACACTGTAAATGTAGAACTACAAGAACCAGAATGCATTATCATGTGAGCTTAGGAGCCAAGCATGGTTGGTTATTTCACCAAGACATTGGACAACGTGAGAAGTCTGCCAACAGTCCTATTGGTTGTACTATTTCTAGACAAACACATCCCAGAAGAGCTGCAGTTACAGTCACCTGCTTTTCGGCACTGTATGACACAGGCCTGCAGCATGTCATCCATAATGGCCATAACATTTGCAGTTTGAACAACCTGTAGTGCATCTAACAAGCAGACATTAAGGACCAGTGAGCTTTATAAATGCAATATTTAAAAAAAGTTTACTTTGTAATTCAGGTTAGTGTGAGATTGCAAGTCCTGAACTGTACCTCTGATGAGAGGCCCTGTACTTCTGGCCTTTCACAGACTATTTTGCCAACCTTTTTCCTGCCCGGAACCATGGCCTTAACCAGAACATGGCTGATGGGCCCCACAAGAGACCAGTGGCCCATAATGGCTGGGAATGTCCCCCCAAAACACTGATCACTTTGTAAAACATGCCTATTGACTGGTAGCAGATTCATCTTAGGGGTTTGGACTTTCTGTATCTGGAGGGATATCCTAGAGCAATGGTCTTTAAACTGTGGGGCTGGCCTACCTAAGGGGGGCAGGGAACGAAGGATGTCTGGGCAGGCGCAAGGCTCTTCCAAAAGATAACGTGGCTACTTTCAACAGAAAAATATTTTTTCTCAAGGGTGTCTAAATAACTGTTTTACACGGGGGAGGCTCAGCATATACAAGTTTGAATGCTTCTGTCCTCGAGGGTGCCTCTGTGTTAGAACTCCATTGAGAGTTGATCAGCTAAACCTTGTTCCCTTTGTGTGAAAGCAAATGGATGAAGCCATATATGGCCATAGCTTCTGGCTGCCTAGGAAGAGCGTTGGCAGGCAGAGCCAAAACCAAATCTGTCCACTTCATTGACAGTCTGTGAAGTAGCCTAGGAAAGTTTAAATGTGGTGATCGCCAGCGATTGGATGGCTGGAAAATGTTTGAAAGGAACCACCTTCCTGATTTGTAAACTCAGTTTGCACCTGCTCCCAATGTTCATGTTTAACATTGGTGCCTGCACCCTTACTTTGTCTAACTGTGGGACAAGTCCCAAAAAATGAGAACATGACGCCAAACCAGAAAGGACAGAAGCCTTGCTACTGCATTTTCCTAAAAACACATTGATGGTGATGCTCTGCTACTGTTTACGAACTCTGAAAGTAGAAACAAGATGGAAAAAAAGATTGGTTCTCGCTTTCCATAATCTGACAAATCTTTTAAATTCCCTTGTTTTGAAAAAAAGACTTGCTGCTCATCCAATAGCGGATCAGACAAGCAGGAGCACCGGAAAGCCTGAAGCACCAAAGTTCAAATGTGCCCAAATGTATCACAGTTTATGATTTAATGTAAAGTAAAGCTGGGACTATCTCTTCACCTCATCTTTGAAATTGGGAAAATATGTATTCCTTGGGGCATCAAAAAGATACAACACGCCACCCAAACACTGATAAGAGACTGGCCTGGATCAAGGACATGATGGTAGGGCCTGCCAATCGTCTAAATGGCAGAGTGGGTATAGGCTGATAGTGGTGAGGGCTAGGAAGTATAAAAAGTTGAAAAAAACCTCAGCAAAGGGGACAGGAAAGTATTTTACTGTATCTAAAATCAAGTTTCTCATGGGGAACCCTGTGGGTATACAAATGTTGTGTGATGATATTTTGATGCGTCTTACTGCTCTTTACAGAGTTGGGGCTGAGATCTGAGTAGTGTGATCAAGACATTCTAGCCTTAATTTTCAGCTCTGCCAGAGTCATCGGAAAGTGGAACAATGTCATAACTGAACAATATAGTGTTACTAATTTTAATTTCACATCTTTTTGTGGATTATATTGTGGAGAAGAAGATGGATTGCTACTTCATATAAACTGAGGTGACCTGGGAGGGTTGTGAAAAGCTGACTTCTAGTGACCCGCTTTTCTTTCCTGTCCTTTTCTTTCAGTTACATTTTAGTCTTGGCCTGTGTCCACTGTCTTCCTAGGGAATCTTCGTTGTATCTGCTCTTAGAGATAGATGGATTTAAACATGGACAAAAGCAGCAAGCCTGGCGTAAAAATAGTTATCCTTAAGGACAGCAATTACATTGAGAACCATGGTGGGCCTTCAAGCGTAGCATATAGGACGGAATGAGGGTGCAAGGTGGTGAGTGTTAGAGCGACAGGTACAATAGACATGAAAGAAGACTGTTTTTTTGCATTCTAACATTCGCTCACATGAAAAACAATTTTGTTCATGTTATGGATAAGTAGGAAGCTCATTTTCCAGCTTGGTAGGACATCAAAATTGGTGCCCCCCCACATGCTGAGGGGGCCCACACCCCACCGCCAAGCTCCCCAATAAAGGACGGGACGCATCACTCCTGGCCGGCCTGGACCATCATGCATGCAAAATGTCCATGGTGATCATACTGCTGTCGGGGCATGTGTGCACTTTGGTGGGGGTAAAGATGTATGTTTTTTAATCAAAGCTTAAATCTTTCACCTAGCGCAGAAGCAAGGGGGTGGTGCCTGGCCACTGGCACCCAAATGTACCAGCTACCAGTGGTGGCTGGCAAAATGTCTTATTGGAGGGGCGTAATATTTTCCACACGTATGCGAGAGCGACCGAGTGTAGCGAGGAAGCCCGAACCAACAAAGGGGTTTCCGGGGGTTCTCCCGGCTTCCTTTATGTGTGCCGCAAGTGAGCCGTAGGCCTGGATGGAAGACAGAGCTTTGCTCGGGCGGAATCGGTAAGAACCCTTTTTGTTTAAAAAAAAAAAACTGTATGTGTGAGTGAGTGCACATTTGTTGGGATTGTGGATGTAATGCTGTGTATGTATATGTATATATGTCTGCATACATTTGAATGGTGCATGTATGGGTGGTGAGATGAGTGCTGTATGTTGTCTGATTGAGAATACAGTTTGTGTGTGAAAGTTATGAGTGCTCGTGCGGAGAATGTAGTGTTAGAGAAAGTTTATGGGTGACTGACTGGTGGGTGAATAGGTATGAATGTGATTGTGTGAATGTTCTGTTAGGGAGCTCATGTGGAGATTGAAGTGCGAGTTGATGTGAGATAAGTGTGTGGTGTGCGTGACTTGATATGAGATAAAGTGGTGTGCGTTTGTTCTGGGTGGCAGCCTGTGTGGAAAATGCAGTCTGAGTGAATGTGAGAGACGGTTTATGGGCAACAGGTGGGTAAATGGGTATGAACGTGACTGTGAATGTTCTGGGTTCCAGAGACATTTCACCTCATATAATCTCGTCACCCTTCCTCTAATCAAAGGTAACGCTCACTTTATCCAACCTCTGACAATGGGTGTGGGCCACCTTTCATGGAAGATACGGGAAAGGTCATACTTCCGAACATAAGGAATCTTGATCAGAGGACACTGGGCAAATGGCTAATGCAGATACAGTGCCTAAAACTAGTAGTTTGAAGGCTGTCCTTTGGAACCAACATGTGTCACCAGTACTGGCAACCGCGGGAGATATTTTCCCTTAAATCTAAATCTTTTTCAAACCTCCTCTCGACACCACTTCTAAGTTGGCACAGCAAATCCATCCAACACCTGAAAGGGAAGGTAAGTAGTTAACAACTGCGCCACAGTCTACAGGAATAGGAACCCCAACTTGGAAAATCCAATCCTAAAATGAATGGGGCCCTGTGCCCAAAAGTTCACAAGTACTTTTAGAAGATGGGAAAAAGTTAGGGAAATGCCCCAGTGGATGTGAAGATTAGTGCAGACACTTACAAAGGTTTTTTGTTTTTTACAAACTACTTTTCTTATCTTTTGGAGGGCTTTTTCAACAGGGGTTAGAAAAACAAAGTATTGTAAAACAAAAAGTTCTTCACAAACTTTTACAGAGGACGCCCGGGAGCTGTGGGTGCAACTGAAGTTCCAGTCAGGTCCAGGAACTGAGTGCAACCCTTACCAGTGCAGCAGGCACCAATGCAGGATTCTTCAGGACACTCTACCAGACGGGGATGGCCGGTTCCAGTGACAGTCACCGCGCACATCGAAAGCAGGCATCACAGTAGTCACGAACAAAGGAAGCCTTCCAGAACAGGACCCGTCAATGTTGATACTAGGACTTGGCAGGAAGGTGACTTGTAGGACTAACTTAAGACTCCCAAAGTTCTGTGCCAAAACAAGAAACAGAGATGCTTCCAAGATGCAGGATCATGAGAAGGCATCCAGACTGGTTGGTTTCACCAGTTCAAAGGGTCAAAGCAGCAGCAAGGGAATTCTGAGATCAGTAGCCAGACAGGGCTCTACCGTGACAGCAACAAGAAATGGTCACCAGGCCTCTTCAAGATTTGTCCTCGGGTCTTCTGTCATCTGCACAGCTACACAGGCTACACGGCTCCTCTTCTGATCTGCTGGAACGGCTGCAGGACTATGTTCTTATCCCAAATTCAGATGAGTGATGAGACTCAGCCCTCCAATGAAAAGATGTGCCCCACAGATGCACGCCAGCAGTCGTCCAGTCAGGGACCACTGTGGGTCTAACTCATGCATGCACACCCAGGCATACTGGCACCAGTATGAGGATTGGGATCAGACAGTCCCCAACCCACATCCAGGGTTCCAAAACACATGGCATGCACTAGCCTGCGAATAGCACTGCATTCCTAGACAAGTGCATGATCATAAAAGGAATTTTCTGACCTGAGAAGGCAGGAATAAGGACAAACAAACAAAATGGCCAACAAACAAGCTAAAAACATCATGGCACAGCCATGTTAGGACACTAGCCACAGTTACTAGCCAAACACGGTAAAAGCAGAAGAGCTAACTAAAAATATATCAAATATATCAAAAATTGTAACAAATTAACTGCTGCCACCAGCTTGTCTTTAGGCACATTTAAACGTAACCAAAAAATAGGTCTACGGTGATACAAAACTATCCCCATTGCACTGCACTGAAAGAACAGAAGTAAAAAGACAAAAGGTTTCCCAGTACTGACAGTCTGAAGGACTAGTCAGTTTCCCCATAACAAATCAGCAAAATAAGGTCAGTGGAGTGAAGCAGAGGGCTTTACTTCACTGTAAAAAGTCAGGACAAGGTGAAAAACAAAAGCAAAACGTTTGGGGTCCATAGAATATGGAGGAAAAGTTGCCTGAAAGAGAAACATTCCCATCATTAATGTCTATCATCAACATATTGAACAAGGAGGAAAACAATCTGCAATGTTGTGCCATTCATCAGTAGCGGGCCGGGAGAGCAGTTATCCATTTCTGCTTATTTGAGTTTTACAGTTCTTTATTTGGATCCTCATTGACGTTGCCTATTTATGTGTTTGTGTTTACGACAGACTGTGGGTTATCAACCAGTTATTTGCATTTGTGCTTATTGATTGTGATCATCCATATTTGAATTTTTGAACGGAGGAAATTGTCATGTTCACTCTTACATCAGTTCCATGTGACATTTCTGACGTACAACAGGTATTTCATATAACGCTTGTTAGTGCTCTCATGTTGAAATGTTCACAATTCAAGAGCAGTAATCAATACTGTTAGTGCGCTAGGTCTTTATTATGTCCGTACTTCTACTAGAATGTATATCATGCAATTCTACATACTTTTTATCTGTCCTTTTGTTGACTTATCCGCTTTCTTGTTGTACAGAAGGATGATACTGTAACGGGCCGTCCCAAATACATATTGTACAAATACAAACAAGATGACCTGGTATACTGCTAGCTTTTGGTTTGTGCTTGTCCATGGTTAGGTTATGTAGTCTTGTTGAAAGCAATAATATAACAAGTGAAACATATTGCTAGATCTGTAATCCAAAAGTGCAATGCATATTAGCCTCACTACTAAAACTATAAATATATGTTTATACTTTAATAATGCTTTGTGGTTTGGGAGTAGATGCCAAATCTGGTTCAATAAGAAGAAATCCAAGGTGGCCAGGACACGGCCATCACTATTGGATCCAGTTCATGGTGGTGGACCAGTGAGGGAGGATCAACTGGACGGAGGGTCCTTGAGGAGTGGGACACTGTCGGGCGAGACCCGGTATCCCCCTTCTTTTTTCAACATCTTTCTTTTCCCCATCCCACCATGTAGGACATTCCAAAACACTGCCCCACCCCGTTCCACCCAAAAACTTTCGCGACAATGGAGTAACATCAGGGACGTTTTCCTAATGTGTCCCCATATCAGGGTCAGGCAAAGACAGGTAATAGAACTGAATCACACACACCTGACGGCCTTTTCCCTTCCCCACAGGGATAAAAGGTGGAGCACAAAAGCACAATATGAGCAAGGCAGTCAGCACGACGTGAGAGCTAACTCAGCATGGCAGTTCAAGAGGAGAAAGACAGAGCAGACCGAGGGGGGGACAAGGAGAGAAGTGACTTTGCCCTTTCCGAGCCAGGCCTGTGAAACCTTTGCAAACGGAAAACCAAGACCGTGAACAAAGGCCAGCGTGTGTTGCAGCAGATGCCTACGGTACGCAAGACCCTCCTCCGCTGATAACCAAGCCAGGGATGGACACTGGTTTCGGCGGTACCAACCTTGACTCCAAGGATAAAGAAAGGCAAGTGGTTCATCACAGCCGGTGAGTCGAGCAGAGGATCGATAAGAAACTCTGTGTTGAACAAAAAGAAGCTAACGGCTAATTTTGAACTTTGAGAAGCTGAAGAGGGGGAAACCAGCAACAGAGGAGGCCGGTGCCACGTTGGTGCTCAGGCAGGAAACTTTGGGCGATTACCCGATGGTATAAAGACTACTGTAACCAGAAGCCCTTGGGAAGAGGCGAAGAGAGGTGAAGGTGGTCACACAGGGGTCTTGTAAAAATCCACTGTACCGTTGAAAGTCTGACCGGCAGATGATTGCGAAAACTAAGGATTGTGAATCCTGCATGGTGAAAAGTTTTTACACAAACTGGATGTTTAAAAAAGTTGAGAAAAGCCATAGTGAACCCGGAAGATGGAGGTTGACATTTGGAAGGAGGGAGATCCAGGGGTGGAGAGTCACCACCCAAAAGTAGACTAAAAGAATTGTGTAAAAAGACATCAAGATTTGTGAAGCAATAAGTATTGCAAGAGACAAGGGGAAGGAAAGCACCCCCTTGTCATTCGAGGATCTGAGCCCGGCCGAGGGAGATCCAGGGGTGGAAAACTAGATACCCAAAAGTTCACTGAGAAGGGAACTGTTTTGAGACTTTGTTAAATACAAGTATTTAAGGGTTTGCACCCAAAAGAGGGGGGCCCAGGGGCAAAGCAGTCACCCAAAGTATACATGAAGCGGAAGAACAAGTTACTTACCAACTGTAAAGTTCTTTTGACTGGATGTTCCTCCCACGTATTCCTCATCTTGTGATATTCGTTATCGCCAGCTTCGCTGCTCTGGATTATTATTATTTTTTTTTTCCGGCAGAGGGTGCTGTGCTTGAGGTTGTGGCATCGATTGTCCCTCGACGGGCTCCGTACCATGTCGACGTCACTGCTGGTATAAATAGCTCTAGCTGCGCACGTGGCTTCAGTTCTGTTTTTTTGAGGAAATACTCGGAGAACACCCAGGCGTGTCCCGTGGCCCATCGTGAGAGGAAAGTGTAAGAAAACGTAAACTGTACTGCGGGGTAGGCTCGATGAGGAATACGTGGGAGGAACATCCAGTCAAAAGAATGTTACAGTTGGTAAGTAAATTGTTCTTCAAATGGATTGTGTCCTCCCACGTATTCCTCATCTTGTCATAGACTCCCATAGCAGTGTTAATGTTTTCAGGGACGGAATAAAGTACCGCCCTGGCAAATAAACCCTCATTGGAGGAGGCATCTAAGCAGTAATGCTTGATGATGGTATGCATTGATGACCATGTTGCAGCCGAGCAAATGCCTTTCACAGGGACTCCCCTCTTCAAAGCCGCAGAAGTAACCATTCCCCTAGTGGAATGAGCCCATAGCCCATCTGTTGTGTATTTTCCTGCTAATCTATAGCATTCCAATATAGCCAGAATGATCCAGCGGGATATAGTTTGTTTTGTCACCGCTAACCCCAATTTACGACCTGTATAACCCACAAAGAGTTGGTCACCTTGACGTAATTTTGACATTCTTGAAATGTAAAAACTGAGGGCCCTTTTGGGGTCTAGTCTATGCAATCTCTCCTCTTCTTCTTTACCCAAATGAGGAGGATAGGATGATGGTAATATGATTTTTTGTGACAATCGGAAGTCAGAAACTACTTTTGGTAAGGAAGATGGTTTAACCTTAAGAACTACCTTGTCCTTGTAAAAGATGGTATATGGAGGTTTATATGAGAGCCTGTTGTTCATTAACCCTGCAGGCTGATATTAATGCCAAAAGGACAGTTTTTAGTGTTCGAAGCCTCAATCGACAGGAATGCAGAGGCTCAAATGGTATACAAGTTAGAAATTTAAGAACTAAGTTTAAATCCCAAGTTGGGACATGAAACGGTACTGGTGGATATACATTGGTAAGTCCTTACAGGAACTGAATGATTAATGGGATTTTGAAGTAAGAAACCTCTTCTGAGGAGCGCTTGAAAATGGACAGCGCAGCAAGATATCCTTTAATTGTTCCCATCTGGAGCCCCAGATTGGCTATATGCAATAGGAAAGAAAGCACCATTGGGGTGCCACATTGAAAAGGATCCACACCCTTAACTTTGCACCAGTTACTGAACCTGTTCCAACAACATCGGTACAAAGATTTCGTTGCTAGGCTTCTGGCCGAAAGCAAAATCTCCATAACGTCATCCGGAAGATCCCAATCCTTGTATCTCAACCTCTCAGAAATCATTTGTGAAGGTTGAGTGTCTTGACCTCTGGATGGAGAACCCGACCTTCCCTTTGCTAGAGAAGATCCTCTCTTTGCGGAAGACGTATTTGAGGGCAGATTGACATGTCCAGAAGGTCCGGGTACCACGTCCTCCTGGCCCAATCCGGGGCAAGTAGGATCATGGTTTTCCTGAACCTTCTCAACCTCCTGATTACTTGAGGAATTACGGGGACTGGAGGAAACGCGTACAATAGGGGGAAATCCCAGTTCACTACGAACGCGTCTCCTAGAGCTCCTCTCGGAGGAAAATCCCTTGAGCAATACTGTTCGCACTTTCGGTTTTCCTTAGTCGTGAACAGATCCACTTGAGTGGTTCCCTAAAGGGTGAAGATCTCCAGAAGGACTTCCTGAGCTAACTCCCACTCATGGGAGACTCTGCTCTGCCTGCTCAGAGCGTCTGCCGCCGTATTTTGCTCTCCGGCTAGGTGAACTACTGATAGAGAGATTCCTTCCCGTACTGCCCAGAACCAGAGCTCCATTGCTTCTCTGCACAGTGGTAGTGATCCTACGCCTCCTCTTTTGTTGAGGTAGTACATGGCCACTGTGTTGTCCGTCATTATCAGGACATTCTTTCCTTGTACAGAGGGCAGGAAGGCCTTCAGCGCTAGTCTGATTGCCCTCAGCTCCAACAGGTTGATGTGTAGTTTGGACTCCGATGGCGACCAACGACCGCTGATTGTCAGATCGTTGGTATGAGCTCCCCACCCCTTGAGTGAGGCGTCCGTTACTATTGTTATCTCCAGCCATGGTTGCCAAAAAGATTCCCCTTTGAGAAAGTTGTTGTTGCAAGCCCACCATGGTAGATCCTGAGCAACTGCGCTTGGGACTTGCAGAAGGTTCGACATACTCCCCGAGAACTGGGACCACTGAGTCCCGAGGGCCCATTGAAGGGATCTCATTCTCAATCTGGCCTCTGGCACCAGAAAATGCAGGATGCCATGAGGCCGAGCAGGACGCTATGACGGACATAATAGTTTGGGGCCCCCAGAAAGATCCAGTTCTCCCTTTCCACAGGGCGCTTCAGAGAACAGTGGAAAAAAACTGGGAAACCCCCTCAGAAAATCGAAGGCCGGCATATGCTGGGCTTTCTGGAATTTTGTTATCTGCAGAATGTGGAGAGCTCTTATCTCGGGAGGCGAGGCTTTGCCCTAGGAAGTGTCCAAATTGCTCCGATAAACTGGAGTTTTTGGGATGGTATCATGTGGGACTTCTTGAAATTGAGGGAGAAGCCCAGATTGTGAAGGAAGTGACAGGTGATCGACAGATGTTCTTGAGCTTGTTCGGGAGAACGTCCTCCGATCAACCAGTCGTCCAGGTAGGGGTAGACGTGAAACCCCTCTCCTGAGACTTGCTGCCACTACCGCCATCAGCTTGGTGAAAACCCTTGGGCGGAGGTCAGCCAGAATGGCAGAACTCGAAACTGATAGAACTGCCAACTGCGAACCTCAGGTATTTTCTGTGCTTGGGATGGATTGGCACATGAAAGTAAGCATCCTGAAGGTCCAATGATACCAACCAGTCTTGGAGTTCGAGGGCCTGAAGGATCTGAGAAAGGGTTACCATCTTGAACTTGTCCTTCCTGAGGAACTTGTTCAAGTTTCTTAATTCCAAGATGGGTCACAATCCTCCGTCCTTCTCTGGAATGAGAAAATAAGGGGAGTACCAACCCTTGTTCCTCTCCGCCACAGGTACATGTTCTATTGCACCTTTCTCTAGCGGGGTTAAAATGTCCTGCAAAAGGAGCGGGTCTGGAATTTTGGTCGCGTTGGCTCCCGGTGGATGATCGTGAGGTCTTTTTAGGAAGGGAAGGCAGTAACCTTGATCTACTGTTTCCAGTGCTGAAGCATCTGAAGAAATTCCCCGCCATTCTTTCAGATGCTGAGAGATTCTGCCTCCCACTGGTGTTTTGTATGATAAAGCCTCAGAGTGATTTGGAGGCAGCTGCAGGAGAGGCTGAGGGTATAGATGCCGTTCCTGAAGATGGCTTTGTAGTCTTTCCTCATCCACCACGAGTGACCTTTCTTTTGCCCCTTTGAAAAGCCTGTCCTCTTCCTCTACCAAAAGAAGAGTATTACTGAAAAGGACGACCCCTCCAGGAAGATGAGCCTGAATAGGGTTTCGGAGGTTGTCGCATAGAGGCACTAAGGGATTTAGCTGCCGCTTTTGAGGTCTTTAGTTTTTTTCTAGGCTTTCATCAGCCTTACTACCAAACAGCCTCGAACCATCAAAAGGAATGTTGAGAAGCCTGGCCTGCACATCTGGTGCAAAACCTGACTTCCTCAACCACACAAATCTGCGTAGCACTGTGCTTGATGCCATGGATCTGCTAATACTTTCAGCAGTATCCAGTCCAGACTGGAGACATTTCCCCATACCCCCATTGCCTCCTTCCCGTCTTTAACAATATTCAGGAAGCCTTCCCTTTCATCCCCTTCTGGAATATGTTCAGCCGCCACCAAAATGCATTCCCACAGAGTATGTGTGAACCTGGCCAGGGTACAGGTGACATTGGATGGCTTTAAGGCCATACTACCCGAAGTAAAAACTTTACGAGCCCAAGCGTCAACCTTCTTATCCTCCCTATGGTATGATTGTATATGCAGTTTGTTTTGAAGTAGTTGCAGCCTGAATAACCAGACTTTCTGGAGTGGGATGTCTATTCAGATACTCAGGATCAGAAGTAGAAGTTCAATACTACTTCGGAAAATTGCTGTTTACCGCAGCAATGTTGTCAGGGGTTTCCCATTTTTTTCCACTGTTCTCTGAAGCGCCATATGGAAAGGGAGAACTGGATCTTTCTAAGGGCCCCGAACTATTACGTCCGTCATATCGTCCTGTTTAAAAGTGGGTGAGGCTCTACCCCAACCCATATATTCTACCACTCTATTCATCAAACTCCTGTACCCTGAATCTGCATGTTCTGCAGGGTCAGGTCTAGCAAACTCCAATTCAGGTGATGTGTCAATGCCACTAGCAGAATGCAGAGTCTCGCACAGGTCTCTCATCTTAGATTCAGTGTCTATAAATTCGTCTGGAACCTGTCTAGTACCATATTGCACTCCTCTTTTCCTCCTGATTTTTCGAAGGAATGGAGGGTTTCTTCGAAGGTGTCGAAGGCATCTTCGACGAACCCGATGAATCCTTCGACAAAGGCGCCAAAGACATTTTAGGCTTCAATGTCGAAGCTGTCGGCGCTGATGTTTTCGACGTCTGCTTCTTATGAGGTGTCGGTGAAACACTCAATTCTCGAGGATTCCTCGACTCGAGTTTTACGTGTTTCACCCATACTACTGGGTCTTACCGCAGTAGTTCCCGACTTCCCTGTGTCGTCCAATGGAGCGACCGGGGTCTGGCTCTTTTGGGGTTTCTTTGGGGGGCGGGGGTGGTGAGGCCTCATTCTCAAAGACCTCCATCATTTTTCTTCTAAAATCCTCCCATTTTCTTGGGGAATCCGATTTTGTAGGACATCGAACCAATTCAGTGGATGTATCGGATGATGGAGATCTAGGTCTCCTTTTAACTTTTTTAGAAGATGACGAAGAAGATCGTCTCGATCTACTAAGAGATCGGGATCTCAGTGTTTTTGTGACGTTCTGATTCTTTTGAATCGGATGATTTTTTATATCTTTTCGACGAGGCCTTTGAAGTGGCCTTTGACGCCTCTCGCCCCACCGCTAGTTTACCTTTACTCTCACGGAAGGCCTTCTCCGTCATCGACTGACAGGAGCCACAGTCGCCAGTTCGATGATCTGAACCCAGGCACCAGTGACAGATGCGGTGAGGATCGGTGATAGACATCTTCGAACCGCAGTCGATACACTTCTTAAACCCAGTCTTGGGGGTAGAAGCAGTAGATGACATTTTCTGACAGAAAATCTCGAAATGCGCCGTTCACGAGAGCAAAGCAATCGGTAAAGCCAAGGGGCGCGGCTCGAGCCATTTATATCACCAGTGACGACACAGTACGGAGCCCGTCGAGGGAAAATCGACGCCACAACCTCAAGCACAGCGTCCTCTGACGAAAAAATTTTCCGAAGCAGCGAACGACGCTGGTGATAACGAATATCACAAGATGAGAAATACGTGGGAGGACACAATCCATTCGAACTTTGTGTTTGTTGGATACATCAGGCCTCGAAGGCAAGAGACTTTTTAATGCAAAGAGACATTACCCTCGAAGAACCAGACAGCTGGAACGGAACTGTCCGCTCGTGCTGAGAAAGCTTGAGTGTGTGCTGTGTTCCAGGGTCCCACCTTGTCCCGTGCTAAAACCGTGGGGAAGGGAGATCTCAAGGCAATCACATCCTGACTTTATTTAAACAGTTTCCTTTATTTTGATACCCTATCCAACACTGTTTCTGTGATTAGTTGTAAGGAATTGGCAATAGGTTTTTGTTAGTATAGGCTCTTTTATTTTGACACAACCCCACTATGACCGTCTTATTTTTCATTTGATGGTGGACGCTTGCTACCATCTTAGATTTAGGTTAGGTGTTTTTCCACCCTACATTTATAGTTCAATAAACACCCTTGAACTGTGATCACTTGGGTCTGTCTTTACTGTTGCCACCATGGGTTCATTACAAATGGCACTTTCTACCGTTGTTGTTTTGTCGTTATCCCACATATATATTAAAGCATGAAATTATTAATTTCGCAGCAGGATGACAACGTGGTGGCAAGTACTGATGGCACAAACAACACCTGGCAGAGATCACAGATGTACAATGAGAGAGTTATTAATTTGTTTTAATACAAAAAAAATTAAATTGTATATTTATTGCTTCATTTTAGTTGCTAGAGATAACCATTTTCTAATACAATCTTTAACAACTGTCAAATGTGCAATTTACTTTGAATGAATGCTAATTTAATTTTGAATTATTGTCATGGCCCTATTGTAGCACAAGACTGACCGAGCCACAGGAACAGTTGCGGTTTGCCGGCATATAAAAAAAATCAAGGGTATGTGTATATATATTATTCATTATGTATACTTGTACATCAATGCCTCTTTTGTACACTGGCTATTACTGATATATTTTCATTGGCAAGTTGGAATTGATATGTTTTGGACATACAAACGCAGCTTTTTCTCATTTGGAATAAAGGCCAAGGAAAAAAGACAGGCAGACACAGACCACACCACAAACACATGATGTTGCAAGTCAATATACGGTGATGTGGGGGTCGCGAGGGGGTGGGGTTTGGGTGGTACTGTTGGAGATTTTAAATTCTTAACCCAATGTTCTGAATAAGGATGCACATGTGCAGTGGCCAGGATTTGAGCTCAATATCACCACAGAGCCATGAAAAGTAATGTTGGATCATTGCTGCACCACACATTGTCCTCTTAAACTCGCACTTTCCACACAAGAGGCAACAACATTCCGTGCAGATCCATTCAATCAACACCATCTAAAGGATTGGTGCAATATACTGCAGTATTTTCCCCTGTTTCACCTATTGAATCAGCCACCCGATTTATCCCAGTTGGAAACCACTGAGACAACCTCTGAATTAATTGATATGGACAAAGACCCTAACTACAGCATAGGAAGTGAGGAGGAAGTTACCACCACCTTTGAAGGAGATGGCATAGCACTGGAAAATAAGTGGTTTTGGAGGGATCCCAAACACACAGTCTTTAACTGCTGCCTGCTTGACATTTTAAAGATGCTGAAATGCAACACATTGACACATAGTAACAGTGGCAAACCATTGGTACATTTCACAAGACAACTGGTTGAAACCAACTTGAACATTTGAGAAAGCTGTGCAGACAAACACTTAAGTTGTCCTTGGTCTGCGCAACCAATAATTCCATGTAAATGTACTTGGTTCTTTTGCTCGGTTATTAAGTGGATCTTATGATGAATCCGATGGACTCATCCACTGTTTTCCCGGCGGTGACCTCCTCCCATGTGGCCAGGGCATGGCAGCCGTTACTTGATCCTGACCCTGTATGAGGGAGGATCCCATGGGGGGAGGGGAGACAAACTCACGGGCGATATCCTGATTTCATCGGGTACAAGGCAGTTTCCCCCCCCCCCCTGCCCTTTCAGGATGAATCTCCCATTTGCAACAACGTAATGGCCCATTGTGGCGTCTTCCCTTTTCCACCCATAGAGTGTAGTGGAAAGCTTTGGTCACATCCCAGAAACAAACTCAACTAACCAGCCTTGTACAATTAGGAAATACTTTTCCCAGCTCCACATACTCTTCCTCTAAACATAGTTTGCCTTTAAAACCTAATGCAAACATTTTTACAATATTCTCAGAAAGGGACTACTTTCCCACAATCCCCACAACACGGGGAAGAGGATAGGAGTAATGATGATCACTTCCCACTGTCAACCGTCTAGTCCTTACACAAATCCTATTGGCCAAAGCCAATATAAAAAGGAGAAAAGACTCTGGAAGTGTGAGAGGTCCCTGGAGGACCTGACTGCAGGAATCATGTGCTAAAGAAGGTAGTGCTGAACACTGCTGTGCCAAGAGAAGAAAGGGGGAATCCTTGCCTCTCAACTACCTGTGGGGAGCTGGAAAGCACTGGTGGTGTCAAGGAAGCCTATCCCTTCCAAGAGATAGGGGAACCCCTGGGCATCGACAGAGTGACCAAGCCCAGAATAGACTGCAGTATCCCTCAATGTGGGGGAGAACAGGGAATGCTCGTCTTACACCCAGCTGGGGTGAGACCCATTGAAGTTGATGGTAACAAGACTAAACAACTTTGCTGGTGAGAGAGGGCTTGTCCTCTCTATTGCAGAAGAAAAAGCTGTTAAGGAGCAGAAGTTGCATCTCCCGCAGAAGTGTGTGAACACTGGAGACACAAGCCAGTGTGGCGGAGCATGGAAGCTTACCAGCGCAGAAGGAGAGCAACGTGTTGTGAGAAAGAAGTGCAGCGGAGACACCAGGAGCCGCAAGAGAGTTCCTGGGCGCTCGGCAGCTCGAAGAGGCAGCATTATCCTTACCAAGACCAGAAGGAAAGGAGGTGTGCAGGAGCAGAGCCGGGAGAGAAGCCAGAGAGACATCAGAGTGAGAGTGGAAAGCAAGCGGCAGAGCTACGCTGCGTAAGCGTGAAAGGGACCGGAGACGATATACAGAGCCGGTGAGTCAGCCCAAACAAAGTGGGGCTCCTGAGGCGTTTTGGCAACCGTGCCGATAATTTGAAAGTGATGAAATTGCAAAGACAGAAACAAGAAGAACATTTTTCATGAGTAAAAAGGACAGAGTGCAAAACCAAACCCCAATAATGTATGAGTGCATGGAATGTGAATGTGGGGGAAAGCTTAAAGGAACATTGGTACAGATATACCGAACCAAAAACAGTATACATAGTTTTGATATAAAGAAGACTGTAGTACAAGAGAGACGTCCTGGCAGGGGAGTACACCAGGCAGTTGGACTTACAAGAGAGGTCCTGGCAGGGGGGTAAACCAGGCAAATTGCAAACCTACAAGAAATTTCAAGAAAGGACAGCGTTTGTTGAACAAAGAAGGAACTTGTGTTAAAGAAGGACTTACAATTGTTGGCCAATAAAATTGTTGTGGGCCAAAGAGACACAAAGAACTATTAGAACAAGAGACATTGCCATTGAAGAATCCAGGGGAAGGGAATCACCCTCTGGAACCAAGGTCTTTTCAATTCATAGAACTTTTTGGTTGGAGCCATTGTATTTTTCATTTATGAACACTTTTTGCGAATACCAGGTTAAGACATTTCCCTTCTCACTATTATTTTATTTGTCGTGTGAGGGTCAGGATAGAACGTTTAGACACAAGGAGGCCTTTTTATTTCTGACATCCAGACACAGACAGATCCTTAGTTTTTTGGTTTTTAGTTAGGGAAACTATTTAGAGCAGGGTCAGAGGCATTTCCCAAAAGTCTTTAACCAAAAACATGACAACTTTGTGTCCGTCTTTCATTTCTGACCCCTCACAGTCTACATTTAATGAAATCTCCAGTTTTTGTACATTTTTGGGACTCTAGTTCCTTGCAAAAACAGTCTACTACAAATAACAGCACACTTATTTATTCCCTGCAATGCATGATGCCTGCAATCTAGAGCAGGTAGAACTTGACAATTCTCTTGCTGGCAAAATAGTAAGCTCTTTGGTGGTGCAGGTGACTGAATATCTTCTGTTGCCATGAAGCATGGCTTTGTAAAATCCAAAGAACCTCTTCAATCCAGGGATCACAAATCAAATTAGTAGCCACATGCAGACATCCATGCAGACATCCATGCATGGCCAAAGTCAAGTGAGAGAGGTTCCCACAAAGCAAACATCAATTTGACATTTGGCATGTGTATCTATTGCCAAGAAAATCAATGCAGCATGGAAAAAAAGGGCTGTGAAGAACTACTGAAATGGACTCAGTCCATTAGTAATTATCTCTGGTGGAATTCTAAATGCAGTGAAAACTCAGTGGACATACTGGTGGAAATGTGGCAGTGACTTATTCTCCCCAATATGCTAACAAACATTCATGGGACGCAAACACACACTGATCATGCGCTGTTAGACTGGATTTCTAAACTCTGGCCTGGTTGTGAACAGGGACAACTCTGGGAGCTGTAGCCAAACCAATCAGTACAGTCTGGAGAGTGGTCAAGGCTAAATCTTAGGAGCGAGTGTGGTAAGGGGTCCACAATGAGTCCAACACAGTGGGCAATCAAGGATTACACTTCGACAGTAAAGTTACAAAAATGATGGCCAAAAAAGACACTATGAAAAATGACTGGTAGAAGGTAGCAATATCACACAATTCGAAATAGTAAAATACATATATACAATCACAGTGAGTTATTGTAAAACATTCAGTTCATCCCCTCAATACCTGAAAGGGAAGATAAGTAAATAGTTATTACACCAACAGTCCACAGGAATATAAACCCTAACTTGCAAAGTCCATCCTCGAGTTGTATGGTGCCTTGGACCCAAAAGTTCAAAGTTTCAAATAGTTTTAGCAAGTGGGAAAAAGTTAGGAGGAGGGTCCTGTGGATGCGAGAGAGGATCAAAAAGTCAGAAGAGGACGTATTATATTAAGACTTTTCCCAGCTTTCAGAGCACTTTCGGTAACAAGTTTTGCCAAAGCCAAACAGTTGTAAAAGTTTTTCAAAGTTAGCAAACTTTTGAAGGGTGCAGATATGCATCGCTATAGCTTACCACCGGTTCTCTGGTTTTTCTCCAGATTTGGCAGGTCTTTGGAGGGTCACCTTAGGTGGGTTTTCTCCCTGTTGGCTCTGGCCGAAGAAACCAGGGAGCTGCGGGTGCAAGAAGAATTCCGGTCAGGTACAGGAGCTTGGTGAAACCTCTCCTCGACAAACAATGCAGCAGGCACCGGTGCAGGACTCTTCAAGATGGTCGACCAGATGCGAGAATGCTGGTTTCAGGGATAGTTACCGGTGCACGACGACAGCAGGGGACACAAATGTCACGGTCAAAGTCGGTCCTCTATCTCTGGGCCCCGTCGATGCTATGACGCTGAACTTTTGCATGAAAGACAAGCTCAAGGCACCTCGAGTTTCAGGCAAAAACTCAGAACGACTTGGCTTCGAACGTGGTAGCCCAATTCTGTGCTGGTCAGTCCAATGGATGGCCAAACAGTTATGAATGTCTTTCATATCTTATTAGTGTCATTAATCCAATTGTTTAAGATATCAAACAGAATAAGTGTCTGTAAGCCAATCAAATGGGCATTGCACAGTATTTTTCACTTTAAAAACTTTTATTCCATCAGCAAAAGGGTGACCCAATGGGTTTTGAGACAATAACTTCAGGGGTCTTCAGTCAACATAAATCCAGAAAATCGTCAATTAAACATTAATATTAATAACTTCGAAGGGTGCCTAATTCTCATCATTAGAAAACATTTCCTGCTGAACAGTAATTTTAAACCATATGCACAAAAGTTGAATGCCACAAATAATGCATACATCGGTGTACAAAGCTCTGTTTTGACTGTAGTAGTCCTCCTAAACCAATATTCAATAACACATCAAACCTGATTATTCCATGTCTACACAACCAATATCAAAAATGAAGATGAATTATTCAAACCTTCAGTGTTTGGTGTACACAAGATCTTTTTGAAATAAAAAGTGTCCATCACAGGGATAGAAGCAAAAACAAGTCTTTTTATGCAGAAATCCTAAAAAGAGATAAATGTAGTGCAAGTGTATCTGCCGGGAGTCTGTAAAATACTTTGCGCTAAGTGCCTCAACCAGATACCACTCACCTCCCAGAGGTGGACTGTTACGGTGATATCTGGGTACTGTCATCAGATAGTGCATTAAAGTCAGTTCAGAGATATGCTCTCTATATGGCTGTTAGGTAAAAGGATAATGCTTTGAAGCTGCCTTGGCTAGAGCATGCGCTGTGGTAAATAGAAGTATTAAACTCCAGCTGCTTACCCACAGGATCAACGTGGGTCTGTAAGTGTTCATGAAGTTCTATATGTCGCCAACGCCGTTCGTCTGTGAAAACGAATGTGTGTCAGCAAGTGTAAAACAGGTTGAAATATGAAGTTATAAGGTTTTAGAACCATCAGGGCTTACCTCAATACTACGCCTCCATTCTCTGCTACAGTCACTGCGGAAAGCGGACATCACGTTGCTGGCTGACAGTAAATGCAGCAGTTTTGCAGAAACGTAATGACGTCACGCTGTGATGACTGCTGTGATGTCACATGGGTAAACAAAGCCCTGTGAACGGTGCAAGCGGCGGAAAAAGTTGTAATCTCTACATTAAAGGGCAACTGTACCTAATATCTATAGGCTGATGCATTCAATAATGAATATGTCTTAAGATGAGCTCTAAAACTAGAGAGTCTACCTGTCTTGGAAACCCTTTGCTAGATCTAAGGTCTGCATAATACAGATAAAAGTCTATAATACCAGCTGGCAAAAGTCGGAAAAGATGGGTAAGTATTGAAAAACCCATTCAAGTGAGATGATATGGATAAAAGGTAGATTCCCGTCAGCTGGCCCAGAGCAGACCTGGCGGCACTCCACAGGTCCGCAATATTATGTGCTTCGTACATTAGTTCAAAATGGTAAGAGTGATTGCTCAGAGTCGTCATAAAGGCATGACCAGAGAAAATAATGTACTGTCACAGTAAAGTAGAAAATAACGTTCAAGGTGCTAGATATAGAATCCAGGTGCCCAGGATTTTACAAGATTGGGGACTCTCTAGAGATGGGGGAACCAGTATTGGGAAAACCCCCTGTGGTGAACTACATAGAATTTTTGAGTAATTGAATCATGCTACACATAGTGCCAAGAACACATTAAGGTAGGGGCCAACCCCCTTACACGGCATCTAAAAAAACAGTCTTATCGACAAAGGATAAACTAGTTCTCTAATGTTTTGATGTCAGTATAAGTGTGAACCACATCTATAAAATCGATGTCTCCGAAGAGTGCACAGTCTGATCTCTGCAGTGCCTAGCCCAACATGGAAATGTTAATTCTCCAAGAGTCCTATATCGATATAGTTGGGAAATAGAATTGATTACCCATAGTTGAGGTGCGTTTCCTCTCTCCACTCATCCCATTGCTTTCAGCCTTAGGTGACTATCGCCCAACACTCTGTTCCCACTTAGCGCTCCAATCGCCTCACCAACCGTCCCTACTAATAGTTCACTTCTTGCTCTTGAACCCCAGTCTCATTAATACCATGGGTGCGCTACACAGAATCACCCTTGCCATGACCTCCCTCCGATCCATACCGTCACCCCTACGCACTTCCTTCCCCCTCTCCAACGCGCCAAAAAATGATCCCTCCAGATGGTACCCTCACCAGGAACTCGGCCAATCTATTACTCAGCCCAATGGAATGGATTCAGCGCTTCGTTACACCTCCTACTCCACTCATCCCATGCCCGGTCGACATCAGAAACCAGAGACTAGGCTCCCGCTTTCCCAACCACAAAGTAACTTCAAAGATTCCCACTCAATATACACTGCCTAAGTACAAAAAGCACTTGCCTACTCCCGGCCCAGCAGCAGCCTCAAAGCCTCTAATCTCACCAACTACTATTACCAGCAGGTCTGCTTCCACCATGATCTTGCCACCATCCTCATCAGGAAATCTGAACCTAAAAAGCCAGTGGGACACACCACTGCTGTCCACCATCAAAAGAGCACTCATTAATGCTCGCTCTTTAGTTGCCCACGCCCTCCACATTGCTGACCTTATCACAGTCAATTGTCCCGACTTCTTGGCCATTACTGAAACCTGGCTTCACCAGGCAGCAGACCCAGCAAGCTCACTAGCACTCCCTGAGGGATATACCATCATCAGGGCTGATAGAACATCAGGTAAAGGAGGAGTGGCCTTTATAACGAAAATCCATCTGGGCATCAGAGCCATCTCCCATTCCAGCCTTCCCTCTGCAGAATTACTTTCTGTCAATGTCGCACTCTCTCCCACCCAAACAATTCTTATGCATCTCATCTACCGTCCTCCTGGTCCGATCTCTTCCTTCGAGGAAGACATCATTGACCTCCTTTCTGCCAACACTAAACTTGGCTCTCAAACTATCCCCCTTGGTGACCTTAATTTAGGACTTCGAGACCTCAATGACACTCGGGCCTCAGCGTTAGAAAACTCCATCTCCCAACTCTGCTTCAAACACAGAATCATAGAACCCACTCATATCAAGAGGAGAATCCTGGATTGGGTGTCGGAGCTCAACTGTTCCTTAACAATACTTTAGAATGAACCCCGTAGCTTGGTCGGACCACCACCTCATTTCATTCACTATCCAAGGAATAACACCCCCCTGCCCTACCTTGGCACCCCCTGTCCTCTCCAGAAACTATCGTAACGTCACAATCTTAAGTCTACGGCCCCTTACCAACAACATCCTTGACGAGTTCAATTTTAAAAATCAGATAAGTTAATGAACCTATATAATGACACTCTTGAATCAGCCCTAAAAGTCTCTGCACCACTCAAGTTAAAAAAAGCCAAACCAATTGGCCACCTCAATAAGTGGTACACACCCAAACTAAAAATCCTAAGGAACACCAAAAGGTCTGCTGAATCCAATTGGCGAAATTCACCTACCGTCCAGAACAAAGCTGGGTTCACTACAGCTGCGGCAGCCTACAGATCTGCCATCCTATCCACTAAAAAAGAAGCCTATAATACCAGAATCCATAATGCCAAATCAAGCTCTAAAGAGCTATTCAGCATCTTAAAGGAACTTGAATCACCAGCACCTCCTACTGAGGATTGCATCAAGGATGCAGCTTGGTGCACTCAAATCCAACAAGCCCTATCTGACAAGATAGCGCTCCTACAAAATAAGATAGAAGCCAAAAAAAACCCCAAAAAAACCAACCTCTTAATCAACCAACACGTCGATCTAGATCATAAGCAGCCTCCCCCTAAATACCCACCTTTTGTGTTCTCACAGGTGACACCAAAAGTAGTGGAAGCCATTATTAAGAGCCTAAAACCTCGTTGCTGCCAAGGAGACACCTGCCCAGCCTCAATCATTAAGGAAGGAGCCAAAGAACTGTCCCCTTTCATTGCTACATGAATACATTTCTCATTCAAGACAGGCCAAGTACCTAACAATCTCAAGGAGGCCTGGGTCATGCCCTTACTGAAAAAAAAACAACTTGGACCCAAATATTCCAACGAATTACAGGCCGATTACCACCGTCCCTTTCCTTTTAAAAATCTTGGATAGAGTTGCATACTTGCAAATCCAGAATCACTTGGAAGCAAATAACCTATTAGGCCTCAGACAATCGGGTTTTAGGCCAAGACATGGAACGGAGACAGCACTCCTGGATTTGAAAATCCAGATGGACGAGGCGAAGGACACAGGCAAATTATCGATCCTTCTGCTGCTAGACCTGTCGGCGGCATTCAATTTAGTTGACCCCCAAATCCTCAACAGACATCTCACCTCAGCTGTAGCCCTCTCCTCCAACGCATCTAATTGGATCAAATCCTTTTTATCCAATTGAACCACCAGTCTTCTCACCTACTGCCTCTGCCAACTCAATCCCCATACTTTGTAGAGTTCCCCAAGGCTCCTGCGTTTCGCCAATGCTTTACAATATATTCACGAAGCTCCTCTTCGATCGCCTGGATAACTTGGGTGTAATCTACACTAACTACGCAGAGGACACCTAGGTCCTCATGCCGCTTACTGGCCACTACGATAAGGATTCCAGGTTAATCAATGAAATCTACCTAGAAATCCAGGCTTGGATGGCCACTAACATCTGTGCCTTAATGATGAAAAGACCGAGCTAATTGTCAGTACCCAGGCGCGCTTAAATAAACTTGATCAAAGATACATATCCTTCAACATTGATGGCAACTGGATCAAAGTCGCCAAGGAAATAAAAACTTTTGGAGTTTATCTTGATTCAACTCTGTCCCTAAAAAAACAAGTCAGTGCTCTGGCATCCGCTACCGCCTACACTAACAAGTTAATCTACAGCTGCAAATCCTACTTGTTCACTAGTAGCTGCATAATGCTTGCAAGAGCCCTAGCACTGTCAAAGATTGACTATTGTAATACGCTCTTCCTAGGTTCCTCTGAACAGAATCTAAATGGGCTTCAAGTCTTACAAAATAATTCACTGAGAGCAGAACTTAATCTCCCCAGATCTAGCCACATCACATCCATCAGACGACATGCCAAGTGATTTGCTGTTCGTGACAGAATCACTCTCCACACTCTGGTAATCACACACAAATGCCTGTCAAACTCGGCTCCTAAATATCTGTCCGATAAATTCAGCAAGTTCCAACCTTCCCAGCTTACCAGATCTGCCCAATCCCATCGCCTTGCAGTTCCAAGATTCGACTTCAAAACTACTCCTGGTGGCGCTAGCTTCCCTGTCCAAGCAGCCAATTGCTGGAATTCTCTGCCTCTTTCGTACAGACTAGAATCATCCTTCTTGACCTTCAAAACCAGAGTAAAAAGCTGTCTTAGCGACAAGCCTACCCAATGAGGCCACCAGACTCGTATTTTCTTGCTCTCACATGTATATGACTGTCTTCAGACCCATCTGCAACCAGTGGTCTTCCCACTTTGTCAAACGCCCGATTTATGCTAGTAAAACTCACCTATAACTCTTTGTCCTCAGACATCTCTGTGTTTATTATTTGTAGTACGCACCTAAACCCAGGGGTAGCAGGGCGCAGAAGCAACAAGAGGATTGTACAGCTTAGGTTACAAAGAGCGCAATAGATAAAGTCCAGCTGAGGTTACATTGCTGGAACCATCAAAAACAGTGGATCTGTACAGTGGATCTCTGTAACCACTGGTGGTCTTATCCGTCATTGTTTTATTTATGCCTGTAACACGCAGGTTTTCCAGCGCCCAGTTACCTCAGGTTTCGGTGCGCAATACAAGTAATAAACAAATACAAAAGAATGGTCTCCATGTGCACATTCTAATATCTGTTGTATCTAAAACATGCAGACAATTGTATACCAAAAACCTAAATGACTCGCAAACATTTTAGTAATTGTAGTCTCCATGATGTCATAGATAAAATCAATGAAATTAGTTAAAGACATCCATAATGTTTCCCAACCGTGAGTTTAGAGAACTAATATACACACGGCCTCAGAGTAGTGCACAATCTAGTCCCTAAACATTGCACAGTGTTGAACTTTTAAGGTGTAAGAAATGGGGTCAGACAGCTAAATCCCTCATCTCTACGGATGGATCTTTTACAAGAATGGACCCAAGTAGAAGTCTTCATTCAACCCTCAGGGAGCCACTGCATCCAAATGGTAGTTCCAGTGGAGTTCTCCTTGTGCTAGTCTCTTACCCATGTCACCCCCTCTGGGCAGAGGGTATACTACTTCTAAGATAACCCATCTTAGTTGTGCAATGTTGTGCTGGTTATCCCGAAAGTGCCTAAAATAGGTGATTTTTCGTTAGCAGTTCTGATGTTTGATTTATGTTCCGTCCAACGCTCTTTAGCTTTTTTTTTGTCCGCCCCACGTAATATTTCCAGCATGGACACCCGAGTGCATAAATGATATTCTTACTGTCACAGGTGGCGAAGTCTCTGAGTTTGATCTTTCTACCTGAGTTAGGGTGTCGAATATTATCTCCCTTATTCACACTTTAACAGTGTTGGCTATTTGAGCATGGATATGTCCCGGGTTTTTGCTTTTGCAGTACTCTTTGGATAGACTGTTTTGGACCTTCAGCTTTGACTAGAGTCTTTTAAGTTCCTACCTCTCCTGTAGGACATCAACAGTGGTTCAGGGAATAGTCGGTTAAGTTTAGGGTCCAGGCTAATTAAGTTGCAATTTCTTTTGATGATCTTAGATATTTGATGGCCTTGGGTACAATATTTTAATGTGTGTATTAGCCTGTTCCCTTTCTCTCTCTGCCTTGGTGTAAGGGCAGTTTCCCTACTGTGTAGTTCAGTCCTGGTAATGGCCTTCTCGAGTATATCAGGTGGGTAACCCCTATCCTTAAACCTTTCAGACATGATGTCATAATCGCTCTGTAACATCTCTGTGTTAGAGATGATCCTCATCAGTTTTAAAAACAGACTATATGGTAAACTATTTTTTAAGTGCTTGGTATACATCGGACGGTTTTCTGTATATGCTTGTGACCAATTCCCCTCCAGAATTGCTTACTGAAACGTCCAGAAAGTGTAGACTGAGATCACCAATCACAAGAGTAAATTTGATGTGTTCATGGCATTCATTCAGTTAACCAATAAATGCCCCAGTTCAGTCCTGGTCCCCTTCCATATGCCAAAAACTTCATCAATATATATTTTCCACAGCAATAATTTAGATGACCAAATTACACTCTCCAAAATATCTTTTTCAAAATAGAACATGAAAATATTAGCATACGTTGGGGCCACTGAGGACCCCATGGAGGTGCCCAAGATCTGAAGGCAGAATTTGCCATTAAATCTAAAACAGTTTTTATATAAAATGAGATTGATGAGTTCAGTGGCAAACACTATGAATCCCAATGTCTTCATGTTCCAATAGGAACCATTCTAAGGCCTTCACACCCTCACAATGGGGGATGGAGGTATACAGGTTGCTGACATCCAAAGAGAAAATAATGAGATCAGGGTCTGTTTATTGAAGATCACCCAAGACCTTGAGGAAGTGGGATGCACCTTTGAGATATGTGGGCTGAGATTGAACCAGTGTTTGGAGCGCTGTGTCGAGATATACCGCCAACGAGTCAAAAATGCTTTCAGTTCGTGCTACTATGGGGTGAAATGGTGGATTAATAGAATACTGGGATCACGGGGTGTTTCCTAATGAGAAAGTCTACCGTCTTCTCGGTAATCCAGTTATTAATACTTATATTTACCACAGCGCATTATTCTCTAGCCCAGGCAGCTTCAAAGCATTATCCTTTTACCTTACACCAATATAGAGATCATATCTCTAAACTGACTTTAATGCAGTATCTGATGACAGTACCCGGATTTCATAACAGTCCACCTCTGGGAGCTGAGTGGTATCTGGTTCAGACACTTAGCGCAGAGCATTTTACAGACGCCCGGCAGATAGACACTTAGACTACATTTATATCTTTTTAGGATTTCTGCAGTGTCATGTTTGCTTTTAACTGACAAGCTTCTATCTATGTGATGATGGACACTTGTTGAGGTACTACACCGCTTTTTTTATTTATTTTAAAAATATCTTGTGTACACCGAACATTAAAGGTTTGAATAATACATCTTCATATGTAATATTAGTTGTGCAGACATGGAATAATCAGATGTGATGCGTTTTTTAATATTGGCTTAGGAGGACTACTACAGTCAAAACAGAGCTTTGCACAACGACATTTGCATTATTTGTGCCATTCAACTTTTGTGCATATGGTTAAAAATTACTGTTTCAGCAGGAAATGTTTTGTAATGATGAGAATTATGCAGCCTTCCAAAGTTATTAATATTAATATGTTTAATTGACGTTTTTCTGGATTTATGTTGACTTGAAGACCCCCGATGAAGAGTTATTGTCTCGAAACGCATTGGGTCACCCTTTTGCTGATGGAATAAAAGTTTTTGAAGTGAAAAATACTATACTGTGTAATGCCCCATTGACTGGCTTACAGAGACCTATTTTGTTTGATATCTTCAACAATTGGATTAATGACATTCAGATATGAAAGACATTCATTACTGTTTGGCTTTATTGATGAGCCTGTGATAGAGTGCTGGGGACGGGAGTTCTCTCACTTTTGGGAAATTTTTTTGTCTCTTTGGTCCATGTGTAGTAAAGAAATTGTGGGCCAAATCCCAAATTTCTTGTTACTGGGGGAACAATTCTCAAAATGGGACGAGAAAACGTGTGAAAAACAAGGGTGCCTTCGGAGGCACTGAGAATTGATTACACCTCACTACTTCGACTCTAGCAAAAAGGAATGAACAGTTATGGTCACAACTAATAAAGCAGATAACTAGACATTTTACAAACAAACAAGACAATGCATGATGTTCATGAACCAAGAGCTGTAACAAGCTCATCCACAGGGCGATCCCCTTGGAGTCATGTTGGGGGAACCTGGATGCGAAGTCTGGGCATTGTTTGTTTTGTCTTGCTGCGATCAAGTCTGGGGGGGGATGAGGGAGGTAGCTCCATTGTGTGAAGATGCAGTCTACAATATCTTTGTCGAGTTGCCACTCGTGCTCTTCTGGTAGAGGATCTCTGCTTAGCGAGTCTGCTAGAATTGAGTTCCCCTGGAACATGTTGCGATGTTAGGAACATGACTCGCTCGAGTGCCCAATTCCATATTTTTTGTGCTAGCCTGGACAGACCTGGAGAGTGTGTGCCCCCCTGCTTGTTTATCTAAAACATAGCAGTGGTGCAGTCTGAGAGTATCTGTACTGTCTGATCGGTCAGGTGTGCTTGGAAGGCTTGTAATGCCCTGAGCACTGCTAGAAGTTTCAGAAGGCTGATGTGATTCTGGGCAGTGATCTGAGTCCACAGACCATGCGCTGTGAGCGGGAGGCAATGGTCTCCCCCCCCCAACCGGTGAGCGATCCCTCTGTTGTGACAACTGCTTGCACGGCCGGGTCGTGAAAGGGTTTTCCCTTTAACAGGTTCTCCTTTTTCCACTAGTGTAGAGCTTGTACTACAGTTGGCGAAACGACAACTAGATCATCCCACTGACCGCTTGCCTGAGACCACTGTTTTGCCAACCACTCTTGCATTTGACGCATGCTCAATTGTGCATGTGGGACCAGGTAAATGCATGATGCCATCATCCCGAGCAGGCACAATGCTTTGCGTACGGTTATCTGGCGACCGGCTAGATACCGAGGTATTTGCAGCAGTATGTTTTGTACTCTTTTGTTCGAAGGAAAGACTAGACCCGCTTCTGTTTTTATGACAGCTCCTAGGAACCGTGTGGTCTTGTTTGGTTACAAGGCTTGACTTTTTCTTGTTGATTGAGAAACCCAATTGAAAAAGCAGATTGTTCTTCGGGTATTTTGCTTGCAAATTTAGGGGTTCTCCCCTTTGATCAGCCAGTTGTCCAGGAAAGGGTACACTGGGATTGACTCGCTGCGTAGATGCGCTGCCACTAACGCCAGTACCTTAGTTAATACCCTTGGAGGGGAGGCTATGCCAAAGTCTAGCACCTTGAATTGGTAGTGCTGGTTCGCTATTTTGAAACACAAGAATCTTCTGTGCGCTGGGAACACTGAAATATGAAAGTATGCATCTTTCATATCCAAGGCTGATATGTAGTCCCCCCCGCTTTAGAAGTGGGATTACTTCCTGTAGCGTTGTCATGCAGAATTTCTGTGGCTTCACATTAGTGTTTGCAGGGCGCAGGTCTAAGACAGGGCGCATCTTTAGGTATTTTTTGGCACAAGGAAGGACATTGAATAAATACCCTTGTTTACCTGGTTCGCCGGGATGTTTTCTATGGCGTCCTTTCAGAGCAGCGCCGCAGTGCCTAAAGATGCGCCCTGTCTTAGACCTCCAACAAGATATGTTGTTCTTCCTGGGAGGTGTTCCTCTATCTTGGTGGTTGGTTGGTTGCTGTATCAGTTCTATGCAATAACCGCCCGCCACGGTTGAAAGTACCCACTTGTCCGAGGTGATTCCCTCCCATACGTGGGTAAACTATGAAATGCGGCCTCCTACTGGAATAGCATGGGAGGGAACCTGTAGTGGTGGTCATTGCTTGCGGGGTGTTGAGCTGCCTCTGGAGGAGGAGGAGGATCTACCCCTACTTCGAGACCTTCGTTGGCCTCTTTGAAACCCCTGTTGAGGACTGTCCCTGTGATGAACCCCAGGACGAACTTTGACCTTGGCTGTAACCTAATGCTCGTTGAGTGTTGCCCTCTAAAACAGCAAAAATTATAGCTCACTCTTTGTCCAGAGGGTTTATTGGTGAGCTGCCCCAATAAATTAAGGGGCTCTGGAACCAATGCTATTAGTTCGGCCATCTCATCCCACCTGTGGCAGTTCTAACTAGCTAATAAAGTTGTGTTATTAGCAAGTCTAGTCTAGTAAGCTGCTGAAGAGGCTAGCCTTCTTCCAAAAGTGTAAATCTGTTTACTCTCCTTAGCAGGAGGGGCTTTGGAAGAGGCCAGACGTGTTCCTGCTCTCTTTCTAGTAGTTGTTACCACTAAGGAGTCAGGTTTTAACTGTCCCCTGATCTAAAGAGGGTTTGAGGGGGCTGGTCGCAATACTTTCTAAATGCACGGGTTGACTGCCCGTGTTAAATTAGGAGTAACCAGAGAGGGTTGGATGCATCTCTGTAGTAGGGGGATAAATTGTGTTGCTTACTTATCTCCTAGTATGTCTTCAACAAAGTCCTTATCGACTTGTGTCTCTTGTGTATCGATTTTGAAATGCTCTGTGACCTTTAGGAGCAGATTATTATACTGTATTTGGTTATCCACTGGTGAGTCTGCCTCCGGTGGGTCTGAGTGATCTGGTGACTGGATGAGGCAGACCTCCTTGTGGTCGTCATAATATTGGTCGACATCACCCATGTCCCCTTGGACCTCTGGGTTGGTATAAATTCCAGGATCCTGGGAGTCTTGCATGGTGTAAAAATAAGCATGCTGCCCTAAGTCCTGCTGCAAGGTGGAAGCATGTGTGAGGTCTGTGTGGGCTCTTTTGGTGGAAGACTGGGTAACTGCTGCCCCGCTTTGAGTAGTTAGTGGCCCGCTGTGTGGAGCACCATGATGGTTTTGCAAAATCTCGGGGTGGTCATCAAAGAAATTAGCTAGAGAGGACATACGCCTCATAACTATCAAACTGTTTTGCTGTCCATTGTGATTAACTTAGGATTACTGGGGGAACAGAGGGGGCGGGGGGTTAGTGTTGGTTCTGGTGCATGAGGTCTTTTATGGTGCATAGCCCCCAAAATGGTACCCTCTCCCTGGGTCATTGTCTCCGAAATAGTGCCCTCTCCCTGTGTCTTAGATGACTTATGGATTTTCGACATCCAGCTTTTTAACAGTGTATCTGGGATGTGTTTTTTAATGAGTTTGCTTATTTTAGAGCTTGGTGTAGTCTTCGAAGAGGCCTTTGACGCGTCCTTCAAAGGTCGGTGGTCGGCATGCGAGGGCGCAGTCGACGCATCTTTCGTCGCCCGGTCGTCGGCGTGCGAGGACTTCGTGGCTTCAGACACAGTGTCAGAAACGGACTTGCTTGTCTGTTTCGGGGGCCTGTCATGTGGCGACCGCGATGGCCCAGAGGACAGGTGAAATTTAAGACCTCCACTTTGACGGTGTGTGGGGCTTTCCGGTCGGCGCTGTGGTCGACTTTTGGCCGTGGGAGGTGTGTTTTGTGTGGTGCGACTTGGTCATGCTAGTGCCACTGGGTGTCGTCCCCATATCAGAACCGCCGGCCTGCCTGTTGGGGGCTTGCACACGGGTATCCGACTGATCCCGATTGCCCTTGGCGTCACTGTAGACGTCGATGCTGCCGTCGCTGGAGGGTCCCTCAACGTCCATGGTGGCCTCTGCCTGCATGGCGTGGTGGGCACAGCATTTTGTTTTGCGGTCCTTCAGTGTTTTGGGCCTGAACAGTTTGCACGACTTACACTGTGCTTCGGCGTGATCCCTTGGGAGACAGAGATTGCACACTCGGTGCAAGTCTTTCCAAGGGAACTTTCTATAACAGGAGGGGCAAAACTTAAAGGGTGTATTCTCAATTATGTATGGGGAAGGCAGCCTTACGAAATAGGTGGGTGGAGAGGGGAATATGCATTCTCTTAATGAGACTAAAGAATGAACCATCCCCCGCTCTCCCTACTGTGAGGTTTGAGGCCTTCTGAGGCTGTGGCAAAGGCTTGGCGAGACAAGTAGTTGTAATCGCCGAAGATGGTAATGCGTCCTCGATGCTGTCGCCAAAGATCTTGCAGTAGACGTATATCAAAAAGGACAGAAAGAATATACTAAGTTTCTACGCGTTGGCAATAGCCAAGAAGGGAGTAGTTTCTTACCTGTAACTCCATTTCTCCAGTGTTGATATCCTTCATGCATACACATGCTGTAAATATTCCCCGTTGTCAGGCTGGCAATCCTCGGTAACTTTAGCGTTTTCCTAAAGAAAACTTTGACACTTGAATGTCCTATCAACCACCAATAGGACGTAGGGTATAAATAACCCCTCTCTCCCCCCCCCCCCCAGCCCCCAGCCCCCTGCGGCTTCCCTTCAGATTTTAACCTCCAAAGTAGCGGGAACCAGAACCAGGTTTGCCTGCAGGGGCGGCCAGCGGGCACATGCGAATCCATGAAAGATACCAACGCTGAAGAAATGTAGTTACAGGTAAGAAACCACTCCCTTCTCCAGCATTAGATCTTTCATGGATTCACATGCTGTGAATAGATTACATAGCAGTACCAACATGCACGGTGGAGTGTAAAGGCACACCAATACAGAAACATAATCACATACATGAGACTAGAAACCCATCAAGTGACAATGTTCAAAATAAACACCCCGAAGCTGCGGGGCTTACCTTATCGGAATAGGCGCTGCAGGACCGCACGTCCCACTTGCACATCATCACCATGCTGCTGCCCCAGACAGTAATGCCGGGTAGAGGTATGCGGCACCGCCCAGGAGGTCGCCTGGCAAATGTCCACCAGCGGAATCCCCGACCATAATGCCGCCGACGAAGCCGCGGACCTCGTCGAATGTGCCTTAGGACTTCTTCCCAAAGGCTTCCCAGCTTTAGCGTGGCATAAGGAGATAGAAGACATCCAACGTAAAAGTCCTCGTTTGGAGATAGTCTGTCCCCTGTTGGACAGACCATAAGCCACAAACAGCTGCTTTGTTTTTCTGAAGTCTTGAGTACAAGTCAAATAAAACTTTAACTTCCTTTTAACGTCCAGAGAATGCAGCACCCGTTCTGCAGGCGTGGATGCCGAAGCAGAAAACGAGGGCAAAACAATAGAAGACAGTTTGTGAAATGCCGTAGGCACTTTGGGAATAAAGTGCGGGTTTGTGGCCAAAATAACCTTGTCCTTCAAGAACCTTCAGTATGGAGGATCGACGACCAAGGCCTGCAACTCAGATATCCTTCTAGCCGACGTAATGGCCACCAGAAAAGCCACCTTCCATGCCAGAAACAAAGGAGCTGTCGACATCGGCTCAAAAGGCGGTCTCATCAGACCTGCAAGCACCACATTAAGGCTCCATACTGGTGCAAACTTCTTCACTGGAGGAAAAGTACGAAACAACCCCTTCAAGAAATGCTTTACTAGCTGACCACTAAACAGAGGAGCCGCATGACGCCTCCGAGTAAATCTAGAGATTGCAGCCAAATGTACCTTAATTGAGGACAATGCCAGGCCCCCTTCTGCCAACTGCAACAGGTACGGGAGAACCTGCTCAGGTGAAATGTTCAAAGGGTCAACCCCCAGCTGGGCCTTACACCATACACAAAACAGCTTCCATTTACAGGCATTTGAAACATTTGTTGATGGTGCTCTTGCCGCCTCCAAAATACGGCGACAGTCTCTGGAAAGACTTACCAGGCCAAACTCTGAGTAGTCAGGAGCCAAGCCGTCAGGCTGAGAGACCCCCGGATCGTGGTGCCACACTGTGCCCCCCTCCCGAGACACAAGATTCGGCATCGCCCCTAACCGAATCGGCTCCGCCACTGACAAGGGAAGGAGATCAGAGAACCACGGTTGCTGGGCCAGAACGGCGCCACCAGAATCACACGGCACTAGTATCTCCGAATCCACTGGTGGGTCTGCCAGATGAGCGGAAATGGGGGAAATGCATACACGAACCGGCCCGTCCACGGGAACGAGAACGCATCCCCCAGAGACTGCGGGGGAGCCCACCTGCTGGCAAACTCCCGGCACTGTTTGTTCTGCATAGTTGCAAAAAGATCCAACTGGGGATGGCCCCACTTCTGGAATATCAAGGACACCCGTTGCTCCTCCAGCTGCCACTCGTGCAACTGGCCGATGTCCCTGCTGAGCGCGCCCGCCTGCACATTCAACACACCTGGCAGAAGAAAAACCACAATGGCAATGGGGTGAAGAAAAGCCCAATGCCAAATTGCCTGCGCTTCCTTCGACACCACTCTGGAATGAGTGCCCCTTTTTTTTCTGAGATAAAACATTGTGGTGGTATTGTCTGTCAACACCCTCACCACCGAACCGCGTATGCACGGCAGAAAGGACTTGAGGGCCCAGTGTACTGCTCGCAATTCGAGCACATTGATATGGAAACGAGACTCCTCCGGAGACCATAGGCCGTGAACATGTGACTAGCCAAGATGTGCCTCCCAACCCGTCCGAGAGGCATCCGCCACAATCGTGAACTGGTACTCCGGATCCAGCAACGGCATGCCCCGAACCATAATGGCCGAGCACGTCCACCAGTGAAGAGCGTCCACCAGAGTGCCGTTGACCACCAACTTGTCGGACCAAGATCCACGATTATGTGCCCATCGGTCCGCCAGGAACTCCTGCACCGGTCTCATGAAGAGACGACACTTTTTGAACATCCCGGGGGACGACTTCAAACCAAACAGAAGGACCCGAAACTGGTAATGATCCTCTCCCACGATGAACCGCAGAAACTTGCGGTGCCGTTGACGCATGGGAATGTGAAAGTATGCGTCCCGTAAATCCAACGATGCCAGAAACTCGTCCGGCTGGACCGACCGGATGACCTCCTGAAGAGTGAGCATCTTGAACCTCAGGCGTTGCAGAGTCTTGTTCAATGCCCGAAGATCTAGAATGGGCCGCCACTTGCCGTTGGGCTTCTTCACCACAAAGTAATGGGAATAAACCCCTTGGCCTCTCTCCGTCACCGGCACCGGTTCTATAGCCGCTTTCTCCAGCATAAGAACCACTTCCTGCCGCAGGATGTGAAGATGTGGCTGCAAGCCATACACCGGAGGGATGGGAACCGGGGAACACTTGAACTCCAACAAGTGGCCTAGACGCACTGTGTCGAAACACCCAACGATCCGGCGTTATTTCCTTCCACACATCCACGTGCATGGCCACCCCCCCCCCCCAGTAAATTGGCCTGAAGGGAGTCATTGCAGTGACTTATCTTGCCTCCCTTTCGAGGTGGAGGACTGCACACTCCTTTTTCTCTGAGCCTGAAAGTTCTGACTCTTCTGGGCTGACTGCGCCGACCGCCGATATCCTTGGGAGGAATAACTGGATCTGCCGTAACCCCGGTCCCTGATGGAAGCAAACCAGGCATTACCCGAAACACCTCGGAACGGATGAAAGGAGCGAAAAGAGCACCCACTCTGCAAAGCCCCTAAGGACTTAGCAGTCTCTGTGTCCTCCTTCATCCCTTTGAGGGCCTCATCGATTTTTTACCAAACAAATGCTCCCCCTCACAGGGCATGTCGAGAATCTTATACTGCACCTCCGGGCGAAAGCCAGTGCACTTTAGCCAGGCCTGGCGACGAAGCACAACCCCATTGTTAACCTGCTTAAAGCTGGATTCCGCCAGGTCTACGGCAATATGTATACTGTGATTGGAAGCCTCTTCACCTTCCCTCACTAACAGCATAGCCTTCTTGCGGTGTTCCAAAATAGGCGGCAGCCTATACCACATCTTACGATCATAGCGTGCCATGATCGCCAATGGATTCGCTGCTTTCACAGTCGACGCCCCAACAGTCAAAACATTCTTCCCAAAGGCATCCTGCCTCCTTGCCTCACTGTCCAGAGGAGCAACATACTTGTGCTGACTTCGGGCTTTACGACTGGCCGCCGCCGACACCACTGACTCCGGCGTGGGCTGAGACACTAAGCATTTCGGAGTAGAGTGTGGTGCCTTAACTTCTTCTCAAGCCGACCCTTGACAGCCGGCTCCGAAAACTGATGGCGCATCGTTGGCAGGCCCTCCTGCCACACATGGTCCAGAATAGGCATGGAGAAGACAGCCTTCCTTCTCTTGCCCATGTGATTGAACAGGAAGCAATCCTTCCGCTCCTCCTCTGGTGCCAACCCAAACGCCACACATGCATTGGACATCTTGGCGTGGAACGCCCCAATATCATCAGGAGGGGAAGGCTGTGCCGGACCCCGAGGCTGTTCCACCTCCCCGTCCGTATCCCACGCATCGTCCCTCGTAGGTGAAGACAACCCAACAGACAAAGTGTCCCATGGAACACTGTTGAGCTCCGAATCTGGCAGTTCGCCTTCCTCAGGATACGACCGTGGACGGTCTTCTCTCACCGGCACCGGAACAGACAACCCTTCAGGTGTAGATTTTCGTAAAGGCACATCAGGAACCTCCAATACCGGCCCCACAGGGGACACATTCAGAGGAGGCAACCTTGCATCCAGCTGGCCCAACAACGATTGCAGCGTGGACAAAACTTGTATCGACAACATAGACTGCGGTTTAACCAGTGGGTAAGTAGCTGGACCAGCTCCAACACCACCCGACGTCGAAGGCCCCACACATTGAAGTCCCAAAGCCAACAGGCCCAACACAGGTTCCTGCTCGTCCACCTCCGAAGACACAGAAAAAGCCGCCATATCCTGATGCAGAATGTGTGCAGGCAGAAGCGAGTAGAAGACGGAAGACTGCCATGCCACACTCGTCGGCAACCATCCTTCCAACTCCATTCTCGTGGACAACATTGGTCCCTTGTCCAACACTGCCGTCGCCGGAGCCGACTACACCATCGTCGATGACGGAGCAGTAGATTGTAGAGCAACTGTCGACGACGGGGCCAACGTTCACGATGTTGTCGTTGGAATCGCCACCTGTGGCGTAGACTTCACCGGAGACCTGGCTTGCTGGCCAGCACTGGACCAGTGTTTAGAGGACTCCCGGCTGGAGGAAGATCTGCAATGGTCCCCTGAAGACGAGCGCTTCGCCGACGATTCCTTCGGCTTGGACAAGCCCTTCACCTGTGCCGTCGACTTCTCGGGCCTACTACCAGACACCTGGGAATGGTCCAACCGACCATGCTTCGAGGAAGAGGATCCCTTCTCCATCTGCTTATTTGACGAAGACTGACTGCTCTTCCCCACCTCCGACGGTGTCGCCTCAGGATGAAGCTTCGTAGATGGAGGCTCGGCCGACGCTGCATGTCCATGTTGCGCACACTGCACAGGCCTTTCCGAGGACAGGCTCCGGACCGACCCCACCTTCGAGACCGGGTATGTGCCCTCATTAAGCTAACAGACCAGCTGCCAATTGCGGTCCTTAAGAGTCTTCTGCGAGAACCCCCGACAAATCTCGCAATTGTCCGCCGAGTGATGGGGGTAAAGGCAGTAGATGCAATCCATATGGCCGTCACCATCATACACCTTCAACCCACAAAGTCGCACAGGGCCGGAAAAGAGACTTCTTCGGAGCCCCAGAAGCCATCTCAAAATTCAAGCAATGAATGCACGTGCAAACACGAAGAACACAAGGTGATCCCAACAGTTTGGGGACGGTTGAAAACTGAAGGGAAGCCGCGGGGCGGGCTACTTATACCCTACGTCCTATTGGTGGGGACTAAAGCACCCAAAAAGGGACATTGATAGGACACTAAAGTGTCAAAGTTTTCCATAGGAAAATGCTAAGTTAAAGTGACCGTGGTGTCCCAGCCTGACGACGGGGAATATTCACAGCATGTGAATCCATGAAAGATCCAATGCTGGAGAAGGAACTCTGCGATATGCGACCGACTATGATGGCGGAAAAAAACAATCTGAGGGGCCTCGACGCGTCGTGTGAAGCACCATGGGTACAGTAGACATCAAACTGGGCATAGTATCACTGGCACGCACTCTCGACGTCCCTTTTCGAGTTTCGATAACACCTGTAATACTTTGAAGCGTCCACTAGATGTTGGCGTATGAATAACATGCGATCTAAGCAGATTCCATGGAAAACAAAGTTGTTGAGGTTTTGTTCTCCACACAATGTAGCCCCTCAAGTCTTAGGGTTCCCAAGACTATCTTTAGAATGTCTAAGTTTCCAGTATCTAGGGCTCACTGGTCTAGGCGCAGTTGTCAGACCAAACGGTCCACCCATCACGCAACCAGGATCCCGACTCTTGGCTTCAATGTGTATCTTCTGGCTTTTCCTCATCAGCCCCTTGGGCTCTGCCATCAGGTGTAACATATCCTTTCCAGTCTTTGACCTTGACACTCCGCATTTATTCACGAAAGTTCTGTAAAGGCCATTTTACCCACACCCACCTTCTTATGACTGCCACTCTTGTGCCCTCATTTGTAATTAGTTTTCCCCTAGGCATTTGTTCCCTTGGTTTATTCCATTTCATTTCAGGTTTCTGGTAATTCAGTTTTCAATAAGCATTCAGGCCGCTTAATTGTAAAGTTCCATTCAGTGCAGCATTCAATATGCTTTAGTTTTGCTGTCTGTAAAGTTTCATTAACTTCAATATTCAACAAGTATTGGTTTCACTTGATTTCTAAAGTTCCACCCAGTTAGATATTCAATAAACATAAGTTTTGTTTGATTTTTAAAGCTTCCTTCAATTCGGCATTCAAGAAGCAATTAATGTGGTATGCCGTAAGCATTATTTTTATGTAATTGTAAAGTTCCATTTGCTCGGTATTCAATATATACTTGTAGGAGCACCCCGGTGTACACATGTCTTTCCCGATACTCACCGGCTTGTGGCTTCTCTGTTCTCTGGTTCCCTTTCCTTCTCCTGCACTGTGGAGATCGGGACACTCGCCCTTTTCAGCTCTGCTTCCCCACTGCATGTCTCTCTTATCACGCTGGCGACCAGAATGCCGTTTCCCGTTCAGCATCCTCTTTACTTCGTGCTCTTAAGCAGCTCTTGCTGGTGAGCACAGGTCACAGAGGCTCCCAAACTGGCAAATGTTACGTGGCCCCCTTGCCACGGGCTGTGTAAGTCCTCTGGGCAGTTTGCTGGCTTCTTGGCTCCTCGTCCAGTCCCACCATGGCAGCCTCCTTTGGAGCAGTCGCCTGCTGGCTTCTCCTATCCAGGCCTCCCTCTTGCTCCCTGTTCTGCTCTACCAGTTTCCTTTTATACACCTGCAGCCTCTTGACAGGCTGCAGGTGAGGATCTCTAATGATATTTGCCTGGCCATAATTACAGGGACATGCCTGACACTTACAGATCCCTGCAGGCATCTTCCTCATCCCAGTGCCAAAGTGGTGAAGGTGTGTGGTGTTCACTACTGTTATGGGGCAAGACTTGGGGCTATGTGTTAAGGACTCTGCTGGAGAACATAGTCTAGAAGCAGCAAGTAAAAAGCATGCAGGAAGCAAAAGGATCTGGATCCTGCCTTATAGGAGGCTTCTGTGCCCTTCTTGCAGGAAAACAGCCCTGCAAACTACACTACCCATACTTCCCTGGGCCAAGAACTACTTGAATAAGCCCACGTGGGGCGGGGCACACACGTGTGGGCCGCACAAGAACATCCACAGCACGGGGCTTGTGCTTGGACGCTCGACCGGAGAAGACGTGTTCTGGGGAGCTCCGTACACGGGGATCAGCACGAGGGGCCACGCCCCTGAATTCTTCCATCCAGGCCCCTCGCCTAAGACAGATAAGTAGCGCACGCATTGGGGGAATACAGGCAGCACTGGGGAAGAGCGCGCAATGCTGCAACGCAGCGAGAGAAGACGAACCCACACAAGGCAGCCAGGGGCACGTGCAACGGGCACCGCCCAGAGTCCCAACGTCCCCCTGCTCCAAAGAAGCAAAGTCTATTAGCCAATACCCCAGCACCCGTCAGGGCGAACCGCGCGCATAACCAGTTTGGCATGGCATGACGCGAGAGCAGTGCATGTATTTTGCATACTAATTAGCCACGCGCAGAGGTTTACACGGCAGACACATTCAGTACAGCGTGGCTTGGACAGCCGCAACCCGTCACATGCGACAGACAGCACAAATCTTAGCCACGAGGAGCAAGACCACCCAAGGGTCTTCGACCTCGCGAATAGAGCCAATACAGCGCAGAGCCACGTGCGGCCCTAAATCCGCATGTGCCTGCGCTCAAACTCAGACAATTGCATGCGCATTAACCTGAAGTGTACAGCACTGATTTAGGGCACACAGAGTGGTGCGATTAACCGTTTGCATGCTCAGCAACTGTTCATATCTGTGTGTGAAGAAACACACATTACTAACTGATGCTCTCTTTGCAGCGGTTATACACTCCAGATACCAGAACAGAGAGTGCACAGGCAGGAGGCCAGCACTCACCCCAGAGATAAGTCTCTTTCTGGCTCTTAAGCTTGTTGTGAAATGTACTGCATGTGTGGTGTGAAGAATATGTTCAATTGTATTACCCCATGTCCCCTTGGCTGTCCACCTCCTTTCGTCTAACCCTCTTACCGGTTCTCCTAATCACTTGAACCCATCCAACCATCGAGTCCCTAACCCTCTTTCCCCCCTAGAATCTCGGTGGCTTGTATAAGATTCATCTTGCAAGCACCCAGACTGTGGAGGGGATGGTTGGTTTGTGCCACTCCTGAGCCTGAAGACTGAAGCTGTGACAACTACTCTTAGTTGCCTCTTCTTCATCTCAGTACTGTTAGGTGTTATATGTGGGTAAATTAGAAGAACAGCTTTACAATAACCTATAAAGGTCGTGAGGGTTTGGTTGAATCTCAACAGGATAAGGGATACCATGTCTCTCCTAAGGGTGCCCCACCCTTAACCCTTCTTTTCATCCTCTTTCTGACGCTTCGGGATTGATAATATCTCGAGTCACTCTCTATCAATGGGCCAGGGAGACCAATATCCCATGACTACCTCTGGAATAGAGTATTCTTCATGAATGGGGAGTACAAAATACTGCGTCTTACCTGAGGACATCTCGTCCCCAATCCCTAGGGACCCTCCCTCGCTTTTCCACACCCAAGGTCTAGATCCAAGAGCGATGGCCTTTCCTTGCCCACCCGAGAAGGCCCAAGGGAATTATATGCAAGGACACCCTCCTGTGTCTCAACACACAAAATGAAACATCTAAATAACCTGACTAAAATGGAAAATGCATAGTATATAGTACGATTTATTTATTTAGTCTAATTTATAGTGTGCATTTACATGGCAATGGATCAAATTCATAGGTTGCTGAGTTTATTGGAACATTTCTGCTTGTAAAATGTAAGGTTGGGAGCATAAGTATTAGTGCACGTGAAAAGACGGTTGACTTTGATCAATCCTGTTAATAATATTCTCTTCCAAAAGGGACCATAAGAATGCTATGGAGTTAATTTCTGGAGACAAAGAAGAAAGTTATGAACTTTTAATAAAAGGTTCTTTGTTGAAAAATAGACCATACTGAGGGTAGCTAAACTAAAACTTCACAGCCGTTCAAGGATAAATAACAAATCGTAAATGGAGGCAGCTAAAATATAATTATGAAATAGTACAGAAGTGGGAAAACAGAAGATAATTAGAACTGTATTAGTATAGACCGGTGGTATTCAACATTTTTATACTGAGTTCCCGAGTCCCCCCCAGTCCCCATGAAAACAAATATTGTTTGTCCTACCACCCCCCCCCCCCCCACGACCCACAAGCTATAACTGCTTATATTCTTATCTTTTATCTGGAAAGCAGGAACCATAATCCCTTTTTATAGAGCCTTGCAACCCCCCAACCCTCTGGACATTCTTCAGGCTTCTCTAGGAGGTCCAGCCCCATAGTTTAAAGACCACTGGTATATACAGAAAACAGATGATGCAAAATTACTTCCCGTAATGTTCTTTCTATGTATTCTTTCTATGTATTCTTCACCCGCAGAGTCTTCATCAGATTCCTCATCAAATACATATCCATTACAGCGTCATCTGCGCAGACATTTTTTCCATAGGGGGCGTAGTACGACTCGACTGTCGACCCCTCTTGAATCGATCTTGCCACGCGTTTGCTCCGGACGTGACGTCGGCCGCCATATATACTACGTCACTATTCCCTCGTACCTCAGTTCCCTACCTTTTCCCCCCCCCTAGAGTTCAGCAACCATGGCGGAAGAATACAAGGAATCGGGCTGAAACAGCCAAACAAAAATTCTTATTTTAATTTGTAAAGAGGAACAGGCTTGCACTGAAAGTCAGTGACTGACCGCGTCATTATAGAAAGGCCTCAAACTGTGTCTAATATACAATTATTCAAAATCTCGTCCCACAAGAAGAGGACAACCACATATAGGCTGCAGACCACTTTCACAGCAGGGCCGGATGGGAGGGTGATGAGGAATCTGTGCGAAAAGAATCCATAGAAAGAATATTATCGGTACGTAATTTCTCCTTCAATGCATTGCATTCTCCCGCAGATTCCTCATCAGATACACTCCCAAAGCAGCACAGAGTATGGAGGCGGGATGAAAAGGAAGCCCTGCAAAACTGCCCCAACGAAACAGGCGTCCGCACCACATGATACATTACAGGCAGTAATGCTTGGTGAACGTGTGGAGCGACTACTACGTAGCTGCTCGGCATATTTCCTTTACGGAAAACCCCTTTGTAAAGCCGATTATGCTGCCATCCCCGTGGAGGAATGTGCCCCGATGCCTGGTGGTGGATCTTTCGCTGCTCCCTGGTAACAATGCAATGCAGTCAGTGCACCAAGAGATTGTATGTTTTGACACAGATAAACCCTTTCTAGAAAGAGAGAAAGCCACAAAAAGTAGGTAATTAAGTCTTAATTCTGCCATCCTTGTCACATAAAAGCAGAGTGCCCTCTTAGGGCCCAACCTGTGCAAACTCCCCTCATCTTTGGAAGGATTTGGAGGAGGGTAAAACACTGGCAAATCGATGCTCTAAAAACACATGGAACTCCGAGACCACATTAGGCAGGAATCCAAGCCGTACCTTCAGTGAGACTTTCTCCTTAAAGAACTGGAGTAAAGGAGGCTTACAGGATAAAGCCTGCAGCTCACTTACACATCTTACTGACGTGATTGCCACCAGGAAGGCCGTTCAAGGTAAGTAACCGGACAGAACTTGAATGGATGAGCTCAAAACGGACCGCCATCAACGTTTTGAGAACCAAGTTTTGGTCCCCGTTGGGTACCACAAATGGGGTAGGCGGAAACCTATTTACAAGGCCCTTCAGGAATTGGGTCATAACCGGGATTGTGAAGAAGAAGCCTTGATCATCAAAACAGACAAAGCCGCCAAATAGCCATTGACTCTACCAACCCAGAGGCTAGAGGAGGCCAACGATAGATGGAACTCCATCACGGTAGTGGTGGGACAAGTGATAGGATGTATTGTGCGTTCCCTGCACCATGCCTCAAATCGTCTCCATCTGCACACGTCCACAGATCTGGTAGATGGTCCGTCTGCAGCCGGTAGCACCTTGAGAACCTCTTCATCATATCTCATACTCTCAAGATCCACGCATGTAGATCGAGGGATTCTGGGTTCGGGTGGAGTGCCCAACCTTCCGACTGGGATTGAGGTCCGGCCGTCGAGGAAAACAGAGGTGGGCAGATTGTCAATTTTAGGAGTTCCGAGTACCATGTCCTCCTTGCCCAATCCGGGTTGATCAAGATCATAGTGGGTCAAAATCTCCTCAACCGCCTGAGAACCCATAGGATAGGTATCGGAGGGAAAGTATAGTGGAGGTTGAAGACCCACTCCACCAAGAATGCATCCCTTCGTGCACCTTTCACTGGGAATCCCTTGAAGCAAAATGGTCTGCACTTCGCAAGCACTTCCGGGCACACTTCCCAGTCGTGCAAGACCATTCTCTGCTTGCTCAGTGCGTCTGCCAGCATGTTGTCCATTCCTGCTAGATGGACAGCTGGAGCAAAGATCGGTTTCTCCGGCAACCAGAACCATAGGTTGCAGCGCCTCCTGGCAAATGGGTAGAGATTGTACACCCCCCCGTTTGTTGAAGCAGTGCATGGCCAATGTTAGTCTGTCATAACAAGGACATGGTTCCCTTTGAGAGGGAACTACAACCTGTTGACATGCAACCGGCTCTCCATTGGTGACCATAGGCCACTCACCTGCAGATCCTTACACTGAGAGCCCCAACCCGTCAAGGACGCATCCGTGACCACCTGGAATTGGGGCCACGGGGGCCAAAAGGGTTCCCCCTCCCTGTCCTCATGGTGTCTCTGCTGGCCCACCAAGACAGGTCGCTGGCCACTGACCGACACTTTGAGGATGCCCTTCATGGCACCGAAGTACCGGGACCACTGACTCCTCCGTAGCCATTGAAGTCAGGGCATGCACAGTCTGGCCTCTGGTACCAGAAAAACGCAGGAAGCCATGAGACCCAAGAGGCAGAGGAAGAAGGCTGCTGGTAAGCAGTCGTGGTTCTTGAAGAGTTCAACTATTTGCTGCCACAAGGTGGTAATGGGATCAGCAACAGCAACATTGAAGGGCAACTTCATTTCTGTTGGGGAGTCTGTCAATAATATCTGTCAGGTCATCATAGGCTGACATGGCCTTTGTCGGTGCACCCATACCCAGGGTTTCCATCACCCTCTGAACCGTCCTGCGGTATTGGGAATGACCATGTCCATATGGGGCAGCTTGCTGCATGACTAGGTCAGGAGATGTGTCCAGACCACTTGCAACATGGAGCCCTTCCGCAAGAGCAACCAAATCAGCCTGGTCAGTAAAGTAGTCATCTCCACTAGATCCTTCGCCTGAAGCCAAAGGGCACTTGGTCCTCCTTGTCGAAAAAGGACTGCATAGTGTACAAAAATGTTGATAGAGACTCAGGAACGAAGGAACTGTCGGCTGCTGAGGTCGATGGCGTCGTTCCCACCTGGTCTAATGGTGCCAATAACATGGGGGCCCTTCCGGGTTATGGCCGGCTTCCAGCAAGTCTTGGTCGAGCATGACAGTCAGACCGGATTTGGTATCCTTGACTTTTAGGCTTACTGCTCACCTGTGGTTTGCCAGCGGTCTTGGTCTTGGTGTTGGTGCCGTGCAAGTAAGGATGGTCCTGTCTGGCGGCTAGGACTCCCTAAGGTGAAACAGGGTGGAACGGCCGGCAGAGAGGCCAGTCCCCCAAGGGAAAATAAAAACAGAAGGGGAAAAAGACCTTCTTCCAGAGGCTGGGGTTCATTCAAATATCGGACTTGAGGCCACTGTAGCTGAAGAATGGAAGCAGAAGTCCCAGGTATGTTCAGCAGCGTAGGAAGTAATTCCCCAGCAGCAGTCCGAAAGGGAATGATAAAAGGCAAAAGTACCCAAAGAACACAACAGCATGGAGGAACCAAGTAACAGCAGCAGAAGGTAAGGGAGGGAGGCAGAGGGGAGTATACCGGAGCGGGAGCGCTCCATGGAGAATTCAGAGCGGAACAGGGGAAACAGTAGCGAATCAAACAAAGCGTTCAGAGGCAACAAAGTTGCAATGCGCAGAACCAGTGTTGCAATCTGCGTTTGGAATGCTATTGCTCCTCCTCCGGGTGCTTATGACATACGTTGCATGTGGCGGCCATCTTGGGGTTGGCTGGTGTACGTCAGAGGACTATGGTTGGCCATGGCAATTTGTTGGCGATTGTTGGGGGTAATCCGTGTTTGCCAGACTTTCCCGGGCAAGTGCATGACCATAAAAGGAAATTCCTGGCAAGGCAGGAAGAAGGCTAAAGGACAAAATGGCCAAAGAACAAACAAAAAAAAAAACTTTGTGGCACGACCATATGAGGACTATAGCCACACTTAGTGGAGGGAAAGTTGCTAAAAGAGAAAACATTCCCAAAATACCCCTCCCCCTGACAAGGGACAGGGGGAACAAATCTACCCCTGGATAGGTCTCCTGGTCCAGTTGGTTATACATTCTAGATAGCCCATCAGCATTAGAATGTGGAGCACCTGGCCTATGCTCAATGGTGAAGTCAAAGCCTTCAAGGCTCATGGACCATCTGAGCAACTGAATTCTCTCCCTTCATGTTCATCAAAGCTGGGGATAGATCTGACAGCTGGGGATGGTGATCTGAAGTTACTCATTATAAATATCTACTGGCATAGTGGAATGATGGCAGAGGACGTATTTGTTGAATGGGTCTGCCGACTAATAACTGCATGGGCTCTCGATAATGAGAAAGGTCGAATCTTAGTTGTCGGCGATTTGAATGCGGATTGCCAATCTGATCATCCTCCTTGGGAACTTGGTAACTCGGAATTTAACCTAGCGAGTACATCCCGGAAAACATGACTGGGATTAACATGGTATGTGGGACTGGGTAACCTGGGCCTGCTACCCCTTGTGGGCCCTGACAACAAACTACCGGGAAAACAGCCTGGCATACTTGGCGGCATGGTTTGAGCTCCTCTCTGCTGGACTATATCTTCCCCGACGATTATCTAACAAATATATGTATTTCTTTTACGGTTGCCTTTAACGACTGCAGCGACCACGCAAAACTAACTGCCCGCTTTAATCAGTTGCCCATCACTAGTAAACTTAATTTCTCATTTACAGGTCTCCATTACCAACGCGGGCAATGCGGTCCGATGGATGCCTAAAAACATTGATGCCCTAAATCTTAAGTTGAGGGCCCAGCTGAATGGTGCCACACTGGAATGGAAGTTGAATAACTTTCATGCTAATAGCCCAATGTCCCTGATTAACTCTGCAATTAGGGACACTGTTTCATGTCTAAATAGAGCAGGCCCTAAACCTCAGCATGCCCATTGCTATAGCCGGGATTTGGCGATGGCCAAAACCCATATGAGAAAAGATTTTAGAAGAATTAAAAATATTGCATTTAAAGAGCCCCTTCAGTCTATTATGGTTAGACAGATTAAGCAAAAATACAAACATTTCTGTAGAACCATAAAACACCTGCTCCTCCAGCTAGATGCAGAATCTATGCTCTCAATACTAATCAGGGCTAACCTGGGTGCCTTTTGGAAAATTGTTAATGGCCAAGATAGCACTTATTTATTTAGCTTTTTTTTTTAAAGCGCTCTCACAGCCCGTGGGCATTGAGGCGCTGTTACAGGAATTGTTTGTTTGCTTTAGTTGTGTAGTTTGTCTTAGTTGCGTATTTATAACGCGCATAAATACCCAGATATTTCTAAGCGCCGACCCGGGGAGCAAACCTGTGTTGCTTCGTGTCGTCTTGCTTCCAAGGCAAGCACGTTGCTGATGAGCTATCCTCCCAGGACTATGCCATCTCACAATTAAACCAGATTACAGAAAAAGAATGGTTAGCCTTTTATAGGGACAGTTTTGGTGCTAAACTATCTCTTAGTGGGGGCCTACCATCTGATTCCCCTGTGCAATACTCTAGTGAAATCTGGACCCCTATCCTGGCGATTGATACAATTAGGGAGCTGATTGAAAAGTGCAAGAGGTTGCGTGCACCGGGACCCAATGGTCTCACCAACAATACTTTTAAATCTGACCCTAACCAGTGGGCGAATCTGCTCTATTATGAATTTAAAGATATATTGTCGTCTGGGGTTTGCCCCTCCTCCTGGTCCACAGCTCATGTCATCTCGATCTTCAAGTGTGGCAGCAGATCAGAGCCTAAGAACTACCGACAAATCTCTTTATGCAGATTGGAAGATCTTCTCTGCTTTTCTGCGGTCACATCTTGAGGATTGGGAAAAACACTGCCATCCTCTGACTATCTTCCAGACTGGATTTCGGAAGGGCCACTCGACTAATATCAATGGCCTAGTAGTCAAATTTATTCAGGAGACGGCATGGAAGAGGGCGAAAGGCTGTATATTTATGGCATTGGTCGACCTCTCTGCTGCTTTCGACTGTGTCGAGCGAAACAAACCATGGCAAAAACTAGCTACATGGGGTCTGCTTGCACTGGTGGATGGTGTTTATAAGAATGCGGGCATCCAGATTCGACTCAACCAGCAGGGGGAGATGTCAACTAGACTCCAACACATGCTGTGGCGAGATAAGGGTGTGTATTGGCACCATGGCTATTCAATCAGTACCTCTCTCACGTGGCGAATAGTTAATCTAAGGAGGGACTTCTTGCCCCTAGTGTAGGCCTATCCAAAATTATTTGGTTGGCCTACGCGGATGACTTCCTGCTGTTTGATTCCACTAAGGTGGGAATCCAACGCCTGTTGGCCTTTTTTGTAACATATGCTAAAGACAAAGGTTTGATAAGGAACAAGTTACTTACCTGTAACTGTTGTTCTCCAGCATGGGTCTGGCATGGATTCACATGCTCATGAATATTCCCCGTCGTCAGGCTGGGAATCCTCGGTAAAGAAAAAATCAGTATCAGTTTCGTTTCTGATCTGTCTTTCTTAGTAGTAACCAATCACTGATCTCTGGGTCATACTGCCCCCAGCCAATGACTGCCCTCTCCCTAAGCCCCGCCTCTGGCAGCCATCCTCAGATTTGGTAACACGCCAAGTGGCAGTATGACCAAGTAAAGAGCTGCAGAGGGGTAGGTGGGAGGGTTCGCATGTGAATCCATGCCAGACCCATGCTGGAGAACAACAGTTACAGGTAAGTAACTTGTTCCTTCTCCAGCATGGGGTCTGGCATGGATTCACATGCTCATGAATAAAAGAATACATAGCAGTATAAACATGCAAAACCACGGGAGGTGGCAACAGGCTCAACATTAAGCAATACAACTCAACATTAAGCTTACCTCCTCAACAGGCCCACCTTAAACAAACAGGTTGCGCAGCACTGCTCGGCCGACCCTGGACTCCCCCCTGGTATCCCGATCGACGCAGTAGAATCTTGTGAAGGTGTGCGTCGACCTCCACGTAGCAGCCCTGCAGATGTCCAGCAGGGGCATACCAGACAGGAACACCGTGGTAGCAGCGATCGCTCTGGTCGAATGGGCTCTCGGACGGCCGGGCAGCGGTCGGTTTGCCAACCGGTGACAATGCATGATGCAGCCGGAGAGCCATCAGGAAATGGAAGTCTTCGAGAGAGCCTTCCCTTGATTCACAGACCCAAAGTTTATGAACAGTTGTGACGTCTTCCGAAAACTCTTCGTGCGGTCCAAGTAGAACTTCAGCGCTCTAGCTACATCCAGCGAGTGCAAAGTCCTCTCGGCCGGCGTCGAAGGCGACGGGAAGAAAACTGGTAGCACCAAGGGCTTATTGAGGTGGAAGTCCGACGGCACCTTGGGCATGAAGGAGGGATGCGTCCTCAGCACTACCCACGTGTCATGAAAAGTCAAGTATGGAGGCTTGCAAGATAGGGCCTGAATCTCTCCCACTCGTCGTGCAGAGGTGATGGCCATGAGAAAAGCTGTCTTACACGACAGGAACTTCAACGGTGCAGAGTGCCTAGGCTCGAATGGGGCCCCCCATGAGCTTCTCAGCAACACGTTGAGCTCCCACTTCCGGGCAGGGGCCTTCACTGGCGGGAATGATCGGAATAGTCCCTTCATAAATTCCTTCACCAGGCGATGAGACCACAAAGACGTCCGTCCCGTAGTCCTGGTGTATCGGGAGATGGCAGCCAGATGTATTTTTATGGAGGCGTGAGCCAGTCCAGCTTTGGCCAGCGACAGTAGGTACGGCAGCACTTGAGGGGCCGTAATCCGCAGAGGGTTAATCTTCTGTGCACGGCACCAGACAGAGAACCTCTTCTACTTATGACCGTAACACTTGAGAGTCGAGGACGCTCTGGCCTTTGCAAGAACCTCTCTGCAATCAGCCGGGATATCGTACCCTCCAAACTCTAGTGCTGCAGGAGCCAGGCCTGCAAGTTCAGCGACTGTGGGTCATGATGGAGAATGGCGCCTCCTTCCCTGAAGAGAAGATCCGCGTCCGTCGGCAGCTTGACTGGTGGGGACGTTGACAAGTCCAGGAGGTCCGGGAACCAGATCTGCCTCGGCCATGCCAGTGCGACGAGGATCATCCTGCACCTGGACTTCTTGAGCTGGTTGATGAGGTGGAGAAACAACGGCAACGGAGGGAACACGTATAGAAACAGGCCGTCCCAAGGGAACGAGAAAGCATCGCCCATGCTGCTCGGCTGTGGGAACCTGCTGGCGAACCTCTGGCACTTGGAGTTCGTCGCCGTCGCGAACAGGTCGATCTGGGGTTTGCCCCATCGTTGGAAGAGTCGATCCACTTGGTCCTGGCGCAGTTCCCACTCGTGGCACGAGCGCAGCTCCCTGTTGAGCGAGTCCGCAATGGTGTTTTTTATTCCTTCCAGGTGGAAGGGAACCAGAAAAATCCCCTGGGCAACGGCCCAGTGCCACAGATCCTGGGCCTCCTTGGATAGGGCTGGGGATCTGGTGCCTCCTCGCTTCTGTATATAGAACATCGTGGTGGTGTTGTCGGTGAAGATCCTCACCACTTTGCCCTTGATAGACGGAAGGAACGACTTGAAAGCCCAGAACACTGCTCGGAGCTCCAGAATGTTGATGTGGAGAGGCCTCTCCTCCGGGAGCCAAAAGCCTCTACGGTGTGGGCCCCCCAACCCTCCAGAGAGGCGTACGTTGTCACAGTCTCCTGAAACGCCGGGATTAGAAATTCCGTGCCTGTCGTGAGGTGAGCACGGATGCCCCACCATAAGATTGCCTGAAGGAACTCCTTGTCGAGAGGGATCCTGTCCTCGAAAAAGCCCCTCGCTTGGAGCCAGCGGGCATCGAGAAACTCCTGTAGCGGACGCATCCGAAGTCTGCAAAGGGGTACAAGGTAGATGCATGAGGACATCATCCCGAGGAGGGACTTGATGGAGCTCACCCTGGCCACATCCGTGGCTAGCAGGCGCTGCACCTTTCCCAGGATGGTCTTGGTCCTCTCCTCTGAAGGGGAGGCCAATTGCCCCACTGTATCGAGCTTCGCTCCCAGAAACAGTGCTATCTGCGATGGAGCCAGGTGGGATTTGGGGTAGTTTATGGCGAACCCCAGATCCTTGAGCAACCGGACGGTCCTCGCCGTGTTCGACAGCGAGTTCCCTTGTCCTTGCCTGGATTAGCCAGTTGTCCAGGTAGGGGTAAACGTGGATCCCCTGCAGACGCAGCTGCGCCGCCACTGGTGCCAGGCACTTGGTGAAAACCCTGGGTGCCGACTTTAATCCGAACGGTAGGGCCCTGAATTGGTAGTGGCGTCCCTGAACCATGAACCTGAGGAACTTCCTGTGCCTTTTTAGAATAGGGATGTGGAAGTAAGCGTCCTCCAGGTCCAAAGACGATGGGAAGTCACCTTCCTCCAGCTGTCCCAGCACGTGCTGGAGGGCTACCATCCTGAATTTCTGCGCCTTGATGTACTTGTTTAGGCGGCGCAGGTCCAGGATGGGGCGCCAACCGTCTGTCTTCTTACTGACGAGGAAGTACCTTGAGTACACTCCGGAGCCCCAGAGCCTTCTGGGGACAAGCTCGATGGCACCTTTCTTGAGCATCGCCCTTACCTCCAACAACAGTTGAGGGACGTGATTTTCCTTCCTGGCCACGGGGGGAATGCGAGGGCACTTCTTTTGGAATTCCAGCGAGTGCCCGTTGGCCAGGGTGTCCAACACCCAACGGTTGGTGGAGATGGACTCCCATACGCCGACGAAGTTCGTCAGCCTGCCTCCCACCGGGGTGCTCCGGTGGAGGCCCGACGACACGGCCGGGTCATTCTTGCTTGGAGGCGGCCTTGCCGCCTTGGCCTCCTTGGCGACGACGGCGGTAACCCCCTTGTTTGCCGCGACCTCTGTAGGCCTCCTGGGAAGAGGAGTGGGCCGCCTGGCAGTAGGTGGAGGAGCCACCGCTGGATCCTTTGGAGGCACCCTGTCTGCCTCCAGAGCTCCGAAAGGGCCGTCGCTGCTGAAGCACCCCAAGGGCCCTGGCCGTCTCCGAGTCGGTCTTGATGGCCTGTAGAGACTCATCCACTGCCTTACCAAAGAGGTTGTTGCCGTTGAACGGCATGTCCAACACTCTGGTCTGGACGTCCTGGCGAAAGTCTGTCGCCTTGAGCCATCCTGGTCGTTGGAGGCAAACTCTGTTGCCCAGTTGGCGAAATCCGGTATCGGCAATGTCCGTTGCCACCGTAATGGCGTGATCCGACTCCACCTCGCCCTCCTGCAGAATCTCTAGGGCCGCCGCCCTTTTGTCATCCAGCAGGAAATCTAGCAGGGGAGCTATCTTGAAACAGAGCTTCCTGTCGTAGCGGGCCACAATCGCTAAGGCATTGGCCGCCTTAATTGTCGTTGCCGCCGACAAGATGACTCGTCCCATAGAGTCCAACTTCTTACCCTCGCTGTCCGGCGGGGAGTTGGAAGTTGAAGCCGCCGCGCGCGCTGCCTTCTTCTTAGCCGGTGCCGAGACGACCGAGTCCAGCGTGTGCTGTGCCCTGAGGCACAAGGGGACGGCATCGGGGACTCGGTACTTCTTCTCGTACCTGTCCCTGTCGACGGGTGTCGTGGCAGGGTTCTTGAGGGCAGCAAGCTCCTCGTCCCAATGGTCGTCGAGCAAAGGCACTGCGAGGACTGTCTTCCTCTTAGCCTCTCGTCGCTGGTACAGAAACCCCTCCTTTTTCTGTTCTTCAGGGCAGACGACGGGATGTCCACTGCGTCATCCCCGCCGCCGTCGTCCGTCCCCGTATCCTCTCCCGGCGAGGGGGATGAGGGGTCTGCCGGTCTCGCAGGCACGAAGGGCGAGCAGGGTGGACTCTCCTCCGCTTGTGCGGAGGGCTTCCCGATGGGCCTGGTTCTGGCTCCTCCGTCGGGGTGCGTGGTAATCTCGTCCTTATCTCGGTACATAAGGATTGGATTGCCAACAAAATGGCCGCCGAGCTATCCTGGGGCTCGGGCAATGGCTGCGACGGACGGGATGGCCGTTCCCGTGGGCCCTGTTCGTCGTCCTCGTCGCTCTCATCGATCACGTCAGTAGGGACCGTCCCCTGGGATCGAACCTTCTCGAACCTCTCATTGAGGTTTATGAACCTCTCGTTGAGGCCTATGGACCTTTCGTTGAGGCCCCTCTCGGTCTCCACCAGTTCCTCCTCAGAGGCTGATTCCGAGTCTGTAACGGCCACCGCCCCCCCCCCTCTTTTTCAGCCGGGGGCTTCACGGGGGTCTTAGCGATGGGCTGGAAAGAGGATTCCCTCCGCGGTGGCAGGGATACTCTGGGCCCAGAGGCCGTTTCCATTGGCGTAGTCTCAGCCGGCTCCGCTGGGGTCGCAGAGACCACTTGGGTAGAGGCCTTAGCCGGGTGGATCAAGGCCCTCACCACCTTAGGTGTGTCCTGGGCCTTCACCTTGGGGGGAGGGTCAACGCCTCGCTCCCCGGTCGAGATCGACCGGGTCCGCTCCAGGGGCCTACCCGGGTTCTCGGACTTCCTCTTCCCCGACCCAGAGCGCTGGCTTGTGGTCGAACGTGCCGGGGAAGTAGCGCCCTGCTTGGCAACCGAAGAGCCCGACCTTTCGGCGCTCCCGGAGCCCGCGGACTTGCGGTGCTTGGTCTTCTGTTGGGCCCCCGTCGCTGGGGTGCCCTCAAAGGACTTAGAAGCCCGCTCAGACTTCTTCGCCTTCTCACTTGCTGTGCCCTTCTCCAGCCAGGTGGCGAGGCGGGAACGACGATCTTGTTTGGTCCGTTCCAAAAGGTTCTTGCAGAACGCACAGTCCTTCTCCACGTGCGTCTTGTCGCCATGGAGGCAGTAGAGACATCGCGAATGCTCGTCCTCCTTGAAAACGTTATATAATCCGCATCTAGGGCAATTCCTAAACAGCTTGGATCCGGGCGTCGAGTTCCCTTTGTCCTGGGCCATGTCTTGAGGTAGGCCGCGGATCTTCCGGAATCCTCCAAGAAGTGTAAACTCGACGAAAACTTCACCCTTGAGGGGCGTAGAAGAATTCCGAAACGGGTCCCTGTTATCAGAAGTAGAAACGGTGGAGCTTGAGGCTCGATTAAACCGAAAATATTAGAAGTTCTGAAAAAACATGAAATCGCAGTAAAAAAAAAAAACTCGAGAGCTAAACACGAGGACTCCCAACACTTGAGCGTGCGGTAAAAATCTGATGATGGCTGCCAGAGGCAGGGCTCAGTGAGCGGGCAGTCATTGGCTGGGGGCAGTATGACCCAGATATCAGTGATTGGTTACTACTAAGAAAGACAGATCAGAAACTAAACTGATACTGATTTTTTCTTTACTGAGGATTCCCAGCCTTACGACGGGGAATATTCATGAGCATGTGAATCCATGCCAGACCCCATGCTGGAGAATCAACCCGAACAAAACAAAAATCTTAGCTTTTATGAAGCAGGACTGTAAATAGTTGCGTCCGACTTGATCTCTCGAGGGCGTTAGGGTGGGCATCTTGACCAGTGTGACATATTTGGGTTATCATGTGGGTGCATATAGGGAGGGGGTGGGAGGAACACAATTGGCAATCCTAGCACACAAAGCCAAACCATTGGGTACTCAAATGTTGAAAATTGACCGTAAATTCTGGAAGTTCTCGATGAAACCTGTGCTCATGTTTTTTGAAGGGAAGGTGGTACCTAAATTGGGGTATGGTTTGGAACTGTGCTCAGAAACTTATGCATAAATTGGATCAGATAGAGGGTGGAATTGGGAGACGGATCCTAGGTATCCCCAATGCGGTTCCTCTAATTGCAATTCGTTTTGAGTTGGGGTATACTTCCATGTGGGCCCGAGTACAATGAAAGATGCTCACACTAGATGCTAAAATTAATTAAATATATTGGAAACTTTGATCTCTAATCCCATGTTAACCAAAACGAGGCTTTTAGAAAATGATTGGATTTGTACGTTAGAAACTTTCCACTCTCACAAATCCATGCCACATCGCTCGCATGAGCATAAGGAAAGGGGTTCCCTCTCCAAAATTCTCACCCTTTTCCCTAGTAGGTATCATCAAGGTCTGTTGCTACGGCTTCGTTGGAACATCCTACCTACTAAGGATATCTTGATTAAAAGAAGGGAATAGTTTCTTACCTGCAACTCCATTTCTCCAGCATTGGTATCTTTCATGGATACACATGCTTAGAATATTCCCCGTCGACAGACTGGGACTCCTCGGTAAGCTTATAAAGCCTTTTCCCCTAGGAAAACGATCGACACTTGTGTCCTATCTACGTCGTTTTGGGCCACGCACGCACGCCCCACTAGGACGTAGTGGTATAAATGCCCCACCTCCGCGGCTCCCTTCAGATTTCGACCCCTCCAAAGTGGAACAGGGTGAAACAAACACTACAAGATGATTGCATTTTGGGGAGGCCGGAGGGCACATGTGAATCCATGAAAGATACCAATGCTGGAGAAATGGAGTTACAGGTAAGAAACTATTCCCTTCTGCAGCATTGGATCTTTCATGGATTCACATGCTTAGAATAGAATGCACAGCAGTGAACTTGAAACAATGGAGGAGGTGTAAATGCAATCCAGCACCCACCCCATCCTGAAAAAGGCGAATCATGATCACATAAGATTCGAAATTAACAACATGCCACAGTACTGCACCGAGTAATATTCATATAAGCCAAAAAAGCATACATAAAACACACGCGTTTACCTCTATGCGTATATTCGTATATATGTACACACACACATATATATATATACACACACACATATATATATACACACACACACACACACACATATATACACACACACATATATATACACACACACACACATATATATATATACACACACATATATATATACACATATATATACACACACATATATATACACACACATATATATATATATATTTATACACACATATATATACATATATATTTATACACACATATACACACACACATATATATATTTATACACATATATATATTTATACACACACATATATATATATTTATACACATACACATATATTTATACACACACACATATATATATATTTATACACACACACACACACATATATATATATATATACAAATACATATCCAAACCAGCATAGACCCTTCTCGAAGAAAAAGGGCTTACCTTACTGAAAAAGATGTCGCAAGACTGCTCGTCCCATTTGTATCTCGACCGCATGCTGTCGTTCGAGGCAGTAGTGGCGGGTGAATGTATGGGGCACTGACCATACTGCCGCCTTGCAAATGTCTGTCAGTGGAACCCCCACCCACAACGACGAAGTCGCCCTGGTCGAGTGAGCTCTCGGACGTCCTTGTAGCGGTTTTCCTGCTTTTGAGTGACAGAAGGCAATCGTCGACGAGACCCATCGGGCCAGTCCTTGTTTTGAAATTGCCTTCCCCTTTGCCGAAGGCCCATATGCAACGAAGAGTTGCTGCGTAGATCGAAGTTGTTGAGTTCAATGAAGGTAAAATTTTAGAGCTCTCTTGACATCCAGGGTATGCAAGACCTTTTCCGCAGCTGAGGAGGGAGTCGCGAAGAAGGCGGGCAGGACAATGGATGAATGTTTATGATAAGTCGTAGGAACTTTCGGGATGAAACGAGGACTTGTTGACAAGATCACTTTGTCTTTGAAAAATCTGAGATATGGAGGGTCTATGACCAGTGCTTGCAACTCTGAGACTCGTCTAGCCGATGTTATGGCTATTGGAAAAGCCACTTTCCATGATAAAAACTTCATCGACGACGTGGCCATTGGCTCAAAGGGTGGTTTCATTAACCCTGCAAGTACCATGTTAAGGCTCCACGTCGGTGGAAATCGCTTAACCGGGGGAAACGTCCGGAATAAATCTCTCATGAAGTGTTTCACTAACCTGTCTCTAAACAAGGGTGTTGATTTCCTCCCTCTTGTCAACCTAGAGAGGGCCGCCAGGTGAACCTTTAGTGATGAAAAAGACAAACCACTCTTTGCCAAATGTAGTAGATACGGGAGAAGCTGTTCCGGAGTAACCCTCAGAGGTTCCACTCCTGCCTGTCCTTAACCACGTACAGAATCTCCTCCACTTACACCTGTAGGACTTGTTGGTGGACGGGGCCCGCGCAGCCTGTAATATCTTCCGACAGTCCCAGGGAATGTTCAAGGCACCAAATTCTGAAGTCAGAAGCCAAGCTGTGAGGTTGCGGCTGCTTGGGTTGTGATGCCACACCGTTCCTTCGTCCCGGGACGAGAGGTTGGGCACCTTCGGGAACGTTATCAGGTGATCCGCCGACAGATGAAGCAGGTCGGAAAACCATGGTTGTCTCGGCCAACACGGCGCTATCAGGATGACTCGGCACCTGTACCTGCGCATCTACTGCAGAGTTCTCCGTATCAGAGGGAATGGAGGGAAGGCGTAGAGGAACTTGCCCGTCCACGGGAAGGAAAATGCTTCTCCCACCGAATCTTCCTGTGGCCACCTGCTGGCGTACATCTCGCACTTTATGTTCGCCTTCGTGGCGAAGAGATCCAGCGGAGGTCGCCCCCATTTCTCGAAGACCTTCAACAATTGATCGGTGTCTATTTCCCACTCATGAATCTGGTCCATATTTCTGCTGAACGAGTCCGCCTGCTCGTTCCTCACTCCTGGAAGGTCATGAGCTACGATGGATACATCGCGTTTTAGAGCCCAGTGCCACACCTTCTGAGCCTTGATGGACAGGGTTCTGGATCGCGTGCCGCCTTGCTTCCTTAAGTAAAACATTGCCGTGGTGTTGTCCATCAAATCTCTCACTGTGGATCCCCTGATGTGAGGCAGGAACACCCTCAGGGCCCAGCGGACCGCTCTCAATTCCAGAACGTTGATGTGCAGGAGAGATTCCTTCTGAGACCAACGGCCTTGTGTCTGCAGAGTGCCTATGTGCGCTCCCCAGCCAGTTAGGGATGAGTCAGTCGCCACAGTGAACCGGAACTCCAGCTCCTGTAGGGGTACTCCTTTGGAAATATTCTGAACTCTCGTCCACCACCGTAGAGTTGATAGGAGCTCATCGTAGTCAACGGTCAGCCTGTCTGACCAGAGGCCCTGAACTGTTGCACTGGCCTCATGAAAAGGCGGCAGTTGGGTACCAGAGGAATGCAGGACGCCATAGCTCCCAGGATTGATGTATATTTTCTCACCGACAGTCTGGAATTGATTTTCCACTGACTTGCCTATCGACTGACCCTGGTGATCCTGTCGAGGGATGGTCTGACTAACCCCAACTGGGTCTCGAACTGTGCACCCAGAAAAACCAAGCTTTTTGACGGCGTTAACGAGGATTTTTCGAAGTTTATCGCAAACCCCAATCGTTGCAAGAGGCTCCTGGTGTCCTCTAGACTCCTGTGCGTCGAAGCCGGGAAGGACCCGCTCACCATCCAGTCGTCGAGATAAGGGTATACATGGTGGCCTTGCCTTCTCAGCCAGGCTGCCACCGGAGCCAGGCATTTCGTGAACGTTCTGGGGGAAGATTTCAGTCCAAAGGGAAGAACAGTGAACTGGTAGTGAGTCCGCCCTATCACAAACCTTAGGTACTTCTTGTGTCGCCGACACATCGGTATGTGGAAGTACGTGTCCTGCAGGTCCAGAGACGCCAGAAAATACCCTTCTTGAACTGACCTGATCACCTCCTGGAGCGTGAGCATCTTGAACTTTATGTTTTTCAACGACTGGTTTAGCTCGCGAAGGTCTACGATGGGACGCCACTTTCCATTTGGCTTTTTCACCACAAAGTATTGGAATAAACCCCTTAACCCCTTTGTGACGACGGGACCAGTTCTATAGCCCCTTTTTGTAGCATAAGTGCTACTTCCTGCAGCAACATGCTCAGATGGGATTGAGCTACACACGCCGGTGGAATATGCGGAGGGTTGCTCTTGAATTGCAGGGAATGTCCGTATTTTACAGTGTCCAACACCCATTGATCTGTTATTAGCTTCCATTCGTTGATGTAACATGATACTCTGCCCCCCCAGAACGTTCCGGTGCCCGTCATTGCTGGTCCTTGCTCGGTTTATCCCTCGTCGACGAGTAACCTGCTCTCTTCTTGGGGGCCTGGTAGTCCTGGCAACGTTTAGCTGCTTGAGAAGCTCGCCTGTATCCCTGAGGAATATGCTGGCCTACCGAAGGGTCGGTCCCTCGATGCTGAAAATTTGGAATTCCCCGATGCCCCTCTGAAGGGACGAAAAGACCGGAAACTCTGACCACTCTGGAGGGCCCCCAAGGAACTCGCCGTGTCCGAGTCCTCCTTCATGCCCTTCAGGGCTTCGTCGACCTTCTCGCCGAAGAGGAGGTCTCCTTCAAAAGGCATATCCAGTAACTTGTACTGCACCTCCGGTCGGAAGTTGGTGCATTTTAACCATGCCGGTCGTCGGAGAACTACGCCATTGTTCACCTGCTTAAACCCTGACTCCGCAAGGTCTACCGCGATGTTTATGGCATGTTTATGGCATGATTTGAAGCCTCCTCACCTTCCCTGACCAGCAACATAGCTGCTTTTCGATGTTCATCCAGAAGGTGTTCGAGTATAGGCGCAACCGATGCTACATCTCCCTGTCGTATCTAGCAACTATGGCGAGAGAATTGGCCGCCTTCACTGTGGTAGCACCTACTGACAGGACTTTTTTGCCAAAAGCATCCTGTCGTCTAGCGTCACTTTCCGGGGTGGGTCGTACACTTGTGTTGAGCCCCTGCCTTTCTCGCCACTGCTACCACAGAGTCAGGTGTCGGTTGTGAGGAAAGGCACTTGGAAGTAGAGTCCGGGGCTTTGAATTTTTTCTCTAGGCGACCCTTCATCGCTGGCTCCGAGAAAGGGTGACGCATGGTTTGAAGACCTTCCTTCCACACATGATACAGGATGGGCACTGAAAACACTGACCTTCGCCTTTTTCCCATGTGGTCGAAAAGAAAACAGTCCTTTTCTTCTTCTTGGGCCAGCCCGGATTCCGTGCAAGCCCTGGCCATCATGTTGTGAAATGACCCAATATCGTCTGGGGGAGATTCTGCATTGGACTCCCAGGTCGGATCCCTGGAGGGGGAAAGGGAGACTACCGACGACGCTCTGCTGCCTGATTCCGAATCCAACAGTTCCCCTTCCTTGTGGCGTGGGGCCAAGAGATTTTCTGCCAGAGGCCCTGCCGCGGGTGTCGAAGGTGGTGGGCGGCAAGACGGGCCTGGGTCGTCGACGACCGACCTGGCCGGAGTTGTTTGAGGCAGTCTGTCATCCAGTGTCCTCAGCAGCGTTTGCAGCGTGGACAAGACCTCCAATGATAAAACTGATTGCGGATTGAGCAGGGGGGCAGAACCCAGAATGCTCCTGGAGAAAGGTGTGGCCACTTGTAACCCCAGGTCTGCAGGGGCAGCTATCCTTTCACCCTCGTCTCCCGAGGACACCGATAAGGCCTCTTGCTGTAGAAGTGTGTCCGGCAAAATTGGGTCGTAGACCTCTGGACGCCAGGCCTCTTGCGGGATATCCGTCGACGAAGCAATAGTCAGCCCCGTCGTCGTCGCCTGCAATCCAGGAACGGTTGATGTCAACTGCATCAGCGGCAGAGAAGTACTTGACGACTGCCCAACCGTAGACGACGGTGGTGGTCGCGCAGGCTTATACGTTGCTCCCGCCTTTTCTGAACTCGACTTGCGTTTAGGTCTCTTGACTCAAGGTCGATCTATGACGATCGCCCGAGGAGGATTTAGATTTTTCTTCGTCTTTCCTCGCTGAAGATGAGGACGAAGAGGCCTTCTTCGAAGAAGAGTCCCTGGAATGGCCTACCGACTATTCCTTGTCCACCGGTCGCGATTTCTTTACCGAGGGTTCCGATGACGATGAGCGGCGCGGGGCCCCTGAAGATTTTGACACAGAGGCCGCGCTGCGTGTGGAGCCCACTTCCGAATGCGGGTATGCCCCCGCTCCGTCGTTCAACCGTGCAACAAGTCTGCGACTCCGATCCTTAAGAGTCTTCTGGGAGAAGCCCTTACATATCACTCGGCTGACAAGTGCGACATGAGGGTGCAGACAGTAAATGCAGTCCATATGTCCGTCCCACTCATACAACTTCTTTAGTCCGCACGTAGCGCACGGGCAGAACAGTGCTTTTCCCGACATTAGGAGAAAAACCGCAACAGCACAACCTAACCAAGTAGAAAATACACGAGGTGTTCCCACTTTGGAAACGGTTGAAATCTGAAGGGAGCCGCGGGGGCGGGGCATTTATACCACTACGTCCTAGTGGGGCGTGCGTGCGCGGCCCAAAACGACATAGATAGGACACAAAAGCCTGGGAAAAGGCTTTATAAGCTTACCGAGGGTTCCCAGTCTGTCGACGGGGAATGTTCTAAGCATGTGAATCCATGAAAGATCCAATGCTGAAGAAACAAAGTAAACAGGGGGGACTTGCTGTGTAGATTCTGCCTCGATGGCGTGTTCTTTACCCAGATACCACACGCAAATGCCATATGGGTCGTTCATTGACATCTTGGAGTTGCAGTCTTGACACCGCTTGAACCCAGACGCCTTAGGAGCAGGCATATCGATGAAAAGCAGTCTTTGTGGAATGCAAATGCACATTTTTGTGGAATTTGAAATTTCTCACAAAACTCCTTCTGAAAAGCAGCGTGCTGAGAGCCTGGAAAAAATGAACGGAGGCGTAGTGACATGGTGTATATGGCGGCCGACGTCACATCCAGAGACAACCAACGAGTGGCACGGAAGCCAAGAGGGATAGACTGTCAAGTCGAGTTGTACTACGCCCCCTATCAAACAAGTTTCTGAGCAGCTGACGCTGGAATGGATAGCTATCTGATGAGGAATCTTATCCGGAATCTGCGGGAGAATGCAATCCATTGAAATATTCATAAGAGCAGAATATTCAAACTTATCGATCCGCAGGTATGTGTTTCTTATGTGCCCTTGTCACAGAAATGATTTTCCTATGACGGTCTACCAACGCAACATGTTATTTTAACACTATCCAATGGTGTGATCATTACAATGAAACTGGAAAACCTTGCAGGGTGCGTGCCCTTTTGCTGTACCAATTGTCAGAAGCAGTTCACCTATTTAAAGAATGTTTTAATACGATTTTGTATACCAGTCAACTCAAACACTTGTTGGCTGTACCCGCGATTTACCCACTGTTGTCCGCTCACTCGCCTCCCATGCGCTTTACACGACCTGCCCCTCACAGCCACTGGGGAAACAAATGTTTGCGAGACATGGATTTGGCCCTCAGTCAATGGAACATTGGGATTTCAAACCAAATATTTTAAAAGCACAATATGGATCTTGGATTTAGATTTGGCATTTAATTTTTTGAGTAAAACATAAGTAAAAAGAAATGGCAATCAAGAAGTTGAAAACTAATTGTACGTAAAAGCAAAATTATGTCATAGGACAGTTTCTTGGCGCTGTGTTGAATTAGAATCCAATAAAATGTTATTTATAGCTGCTAAATATGAAGATCTTTACGAGAGTATTAGCACTGAGGGAGCTAAGATATTGCTTACCTTAATAGATACAGATGAGATGGTGTCGTGTTATGTAGACAAGGGCCAGTCATCAGGAAAACACCTGATCTAATCCATGTGACCAAGTCAAGCCGAAAGTATTGCTTTCTTAGATGCGGAGAAGGCCTTTGACCGGGTTTGATGGAGTGTTTGACTGGAGTTCTAAAAAGCTTAATGCATTGGATCACACTTGTTAAGATGCTTGGGGAAGCTTTATTCTAATTCTACTGCTGAGATATGCATAAATGGGACCACTTCTCCTTCGGTAGTTGGCAGAACTGATGGCATGGTTCATTTGGGAATCCATGGATACGTTGGAATCAAGGCTCATCTCTAGTATTTTAGCCTTAAGTGGAAGCCTGATATAGCAATCTCTAGGCAATCGCTTTGTGCAACGAATGAGTAGTGGAAACCAACAGGAGCGCCATTCTGTCTTGGTTAAGGCTCTATCCAATTGTCTGTCATCCATATCTGGACATGCTCAAAAATGGTGGGTACCCTGGAGATAGTTTGATGATCGCCCTCTGGACAGAAAATTGTGTTTTCTGGAATAAGCTTAGTTTTCAACACGGCATCCAGAACCGACAAAAGTTCAAGGCTTAGTATAGAAGCTAAAAAGAAGAGAGGGAGATATAGGAAAACTATGGGGCACCTCAGTCCACCATTTCATGTTTGGATTCAAAGTCTGCCATTTTAACCTTGCACCCACTGCTTCAAAGAAATGATGTAAACCAGTTGACAGCGCACTTCGAAACCCTGACCAGCTCAGAAAAGTGTTGGAAAAGGAGGAGATGGTCAAGCAGATGAACACGGGTCACCTGGCCAAATAAGTAGTCTGATTAAGACGCAAGATAGTTGCTTAGGATTCAAGAACGGATGTGTTTAATTTCAAACAAAATGGCGCACATGGAAGAGGAAATAGTGAAGCACAGGTCTATTCTGCCAAAGGTGGTGGATAAGACTAATATACACTCTGATATTTTTAATTTTTTCACTTAAGAAAGATTGGATTTTATAACACCATGTCGAGGAAGGATGCAGTTCTGAAGGTGAGGGAGACGCAAGGCGAAAACACTTGCTGACATCTTTTATTATTTGGGGGGGGGTCCTCCAATCCTCCATTTCCCAGTCATTTACTACCTATTCCACATACCCCTTACCCCTTTATATCCCTTTACCCACTCCCATATTTTTCAATTAGATTTTTCATCCAAAAAAATGGGTGGCAAAAAACCCTGGCGATGAATGAACGTTGTGCCCACTGCAGGCACATGACATGCATTACTCACCGTAATAGCATTTCTTATGATTTTATCTGTTTAGATTCACATGCTGTGCATATAGTCCGACATCTAGTGGAAATCGCGGCGTACTGCAACTTTCTTTCGAAGATCGAAACGGACATCGACACGGGCGCAACTATAACACTATTCCTAACGTGACGTGTAGTGTACCCAAAATTCCTCACGCGTCGAGGTCCCACCGGTTGTTTTTTTCTGCCGTTAGGGGGCATTATAGAGTGCATGAGCGAGTACAGAAGAGAGAAGGTGTAAGAAGCCTAGGTTCCTTCTACTCCACGAGGGAAAGAAGGGTGGGCGCATGTGAATCTAAGCAGATAGTCATCAGAAATGCCATTACGGTGAGTAATGCATGTCTTCTGATGCTTGTGAATCTGCTTAGAATCACATGCTGTGCATAGGCTAGCGAGCAATACTCAGATGGTGGTGGTATGTGTGAAGGAACAGTAGCAAAGTGATGTCTTAGCAATGCTTGTCCCACCCGAAAATCAGAACTAGTGTGTACATCCAGGCAGTAGTGTTGTGTAAAGGTGTGTACAGAACTCCAGGATGCTGCTTTGCAAATGGAATCGAGGAACATTTGCAATGAATGCTATGGTAGCCCCTAAGCCCAGGGTAGCATGCTCTAGGTGTGAAGGGTAGATCTCTCTTGGGACGAGTGTAACAGTGTGATGCAGTTTACGATCTACTTAGAGATAGCTGATTTAGAGACCGGGTCCCCTTCTCTACCAGATGCCACTGAGAGAACGGTTTCTTTTTCTTCAGTGGCTTTGTCTTTTCCAGATAGTAGATAACCGCTCTCCTTACATCCAGTGTGTGGAGGCTTCTTTCTGCCACATTGGTGGGGTTCTGGAAGGTGGGTAGTTCTATGGACTGGTTTACATGGAACTTTGAGATAAATTTGGGCGCAAAGTAAGGGTGTGTGTGCAAAACCACCTTGTGTTTGTGAATCGTGACAAATGGGTCCTGAACTGAAAGGGCCTGCAGTTCACCAACTCTCCTTATAGAGGTGATCATCACCAGAAAGGCGGTCTTGTAGGTGAGTGCTTTAAGGCTAGACTTGTGCATGGGTTCAAAGGGAGGTCCCATTAGTCTGCTAAGAACAACATTCAGGTCCCACCCAGGAGCAGGGTTTGAAACAGGGGAATGAACTCTTTTTAACCCTTCCATAAAGGCTTTAATTACAGGAATCTTTCACCATGAAACCTTGCTCTTGGACGTGGTGTATGCCTAAGGCGCGGCTAAGTGGACTTTAAAAGAATTGAAAACCAGTCCTGAATCTAACAGGTGGGTTAGGCAAAGGACAATATGTTTAGGTGAGCAATCAATAGGATTGACGCCCTTGACATTACACCAGATAAAGCGCTTCCATTTGCTAGAGTAGCAATGTCTGGTGGTAGGTTTCCGTGCCTCTTCGAGTATGTCCATGCATCTTTGAGGCAGCTGAAGGTGCCCAAACTCTAGGACCTCAAGAGCCAAGCTGCTAAATTGAGAGTTTGAGTGCATGGGTGTATTGTCTCTCCCTGTTCTTGAGACAGCATGTTGTACGAGCACGGCAGTTTCCTGGGGGGGACACTGACATTGCCATGAGATGGGAGAACCAAGTTTGGCAGCCCACATAGGGGCCACCAGGATCATCGTGACTGGTTCTTGGCGCATCTTGTGCAGTATCTTTATGAGCACGGGAATCGTGGGTAAAGCGTAGACAAATTTCCCGGACCATGTTATCCAAAGAGCGTTCCCACTGGAGGCGTAATCTGGGCATTGGGCGTTCTCCAGAGTGGCGAATAAGTCGATCTCCGGGAAGTCCCATTCTGCGAAGACGTTGAGGGGAAGTCTCTGCTGAGTACATCTGCCAGAAGATTGAATTCCCCTGGAACACGTTCTGAAATAAGGAACATGTGTTTTAGTGCCCACTTCCAAATGTTCTGGGACAATTTGGACAGCCCTAGAGTGAGCGCCCCCCTGTTTAAGTAGTACATGTCTGAAGTGGTTTATAGTCATAATGTCGACAAAAAAATGTCGACAGACAAAAATGTCGAAAAAATAATGTCGAAAATAATAATGTCGACATTCTATACTTTTAATGTAAAAAGACATAATGTCGAAAAAAAAATGTCGACATTTTTTTTTCGACAATATGACTATAAACCCTTAACACTATCAACACCTCACCCAACACCCTCCTGCAACCCCCCCACACCCCACACCACCACCCTCCCACCCCTCATATGCAACACATTCTAATTATTTATATATTTATTTATTTATTTTTTCAATAAATAAATAACCAACAAAAAGTATCATTTACTATGGGGGGGTCCCCCCCAAACCCCCCTCACCCAACACCCCCCTGCCACCCCACCACACCCCCTAACCACCCTCTCACCCCTCATACTCAACACAATCTAATTATTTATTTATTTATTTATTTTTTCAATAAATAAATAACCAAAAAGAGTCTAATTTACTATGGGGGGGTCCCCCCCAACCCCCCCTCACCCAACACCCCCCTGACACCCCCCCACACCCCCCCCAACCACCCTCTCACCCTCATTCCCAACACATAGTAATTATATATTTATTTATTTATTTATTATTCAATAAATAAATAAACAAATAAATAAAAAGAATATCATTTACTATGGGGATGTCCCCCCCAACCCCTCTCACCCAATACCCCCTGCCACCCCCCACCCCTCATACTCAACACATACAACACAACAATAAATATATATTTATTTATTTATACAACATTTCGAAAAAATGTCGACATTAATGTAAAATGTCGACATTTTTGTATGTCGACATTATTGATTTTCGACATTAATTTGTCGACATTTTGACTGTCGACATTATTGATGTCGACAGTATGACTGCACACCGTCTGAAGTACTGTCCGTGAGGACTAGAACGGTTTTCCTCTGGAGGTGTGTTTGGATGGCATTTAGGGCAGTGAACACTACTAGTAGTTCCAACAGGTTGATGTGATTGGATGCTACTTCTGAGGACCAGACGATGTGAGCCGTCTGTTGAAGCAGGTGAGCTCCCCACCCCGTCAGATGCGTCCGTTGTGAGAGTGGCTTCTAATTCAGGGGTGGTAAAGTTTTTCCCCTGCAGAAGGTTTTCCCTCGACCACCACTGCAGAGACTGAACAAGGGCTGCAGAGACCACCACTAGATAGTCCCATTAGCTGCTGGCCTGACACCATTGGCTCGAGAGCCACTCTTGCATGGGGCGCATGTGCAGGTGAGCGTGAGGAACCAGGTAGACGTAGGAAGCCAGCATCCCGATCAGTCGAATGGCTTTGCGTACGGTCACTTGGTGACAGGCTACATAGTGAGGGATCTGGAACATCATGATTTGGACCCTCTCGTTGGAGGGGGAAGACGAGCCCGTCTTCTGTCCAAATTAGAGCCCCCCGAAACTGTTTGACTTGGCTGGGGGTTAGACTGGATTTGTTCTCGTTGATAGAGAATCCTAGGTTGAAGAGATCTACTGTCCTCTGGGTATTTGTCTGGCATGTTCCGTACAAATCCCCTGCCATGAGCCAGCCGTCGTAAAGATAGACTAGGATTGACTGTCTGCACAGGTGAGCCGCTACTACCGCCAGCACCTTCGTGAACACCCTTGGGCCTGGGGCAATGCCGAAGGGGAGAACCTTGAACTGAGAGTGGGTGTCCTCTATCATGAACCTGAGGTAATTTCTGTGGGCTGGCTACATTGAAATATGAAAGTATGCATCTTTCATATCCAATGTGGCCATGTAATACCCCAGCTGCAGCAGTGGGATTACCTCCTGAAGAGTTCTCATCCTGAACTTTTGAGATTTTACATACTTGTCTAGAACAGGGCACATGGTGAAATCCGTTTTTGGGTACAAGGAAGTACACTAATAAATACCCTTGTTTACCTGGAGAAGAGGGACGACTTCGATGGCGCCCTTTTCCAGAAGGTCCTGAACTTCTTCCAGCAGGATGCGCAGGTGTTCTGGCGACAGGCGTCTGCTTCTCGGTGGGTGGTAGTGATGTGGTTGGAGAAACTCGATACAATACCCATGGGCAACAGTATTTAGTACCCACTGATCTGAAGTGATCCCCCTCCCAGGCGTGGATGAATAAAGACAAGCAGCCCCCGATCGGGCAAGCATGGGAGGGAACCTGAACCAGCAAGTCACTTTGAGGTGGAGGCCGGGGAGCCTCTAGGAGGAGAGCTTCTGCCTCTACCCTTGCCCCTACAAGAGCTTCTTTGTTGGTATTGGAAGTTACCAGAGGATCCTTGACCGGAGGACCAGGAATTATTTCCTGAGCCGTATTGCCGCTGGGGCAAGCGGGAGAAGGATTGGCCACGAAAGGACCAGCGTGACTTGGAGCCTCCACGCTGGTGAAAGGTTAAACCGTGATCTGGCTAAGTGATTTCAGGGTCTCGTATTCTTTCTTTGCTGTCTCAGGATGTCGTCAACCGCTTTCCTGAAAAGGTTTGAATCCTCTTTGACCGAAAAGTCAATGAACTGGTACATTTTGTCAATGTATTTCTCAAACCTTTCCCTAGTCCATAGTGAAGAAGCTGAATGGTCAGGAGGAGGAAAGGGTTCCTCAAAAGTGGGAGACTTTCCTAATAAGGCCTTAGAGAGGGGCTGAGGGCTTCAGAATAGTTCACTTGATGTGGGGGGGGGGGGGGGTGCCCTTGTACTTCCTGGCCGCCAAAATGATCTCTGAAAGGCTTTTGCAAAGTTTTGGCAGCTGTATAGAGGGTTTTGACGCGCCTGAAGGCGCAATCGCGGTCGGCGACTCTGCCAGGTCCTTGGGCGCTTGTGCGGGTCGGCGACAGGATTGTTTAGAGGGAATGCCCTTTCCCGAAGGATGCTCGGTCACATTCCGTGAATGTGGTCGCGTGGAGGGTGTCGAACCTGCAAGGTTCGGCAGGTGCCACTGAAACTTTCGACGGACCTGCGGGCGTTAAGCACTTCTTCGACGATTCAAAAGAGGCCTTAGGGGTTGTGTGCTTGTGTACATGTGGTATGCGGCTATCCTGGTCACCAGGGTGCGATTCCCCCATAGCAGTGCCAGTGGCCTGTCTATCGGGGGCGGGGACCGGCATCTGGGAGCACACAGGCTCCGCTGAGAGGTCTATGGCTTCCAAATCGGAACCACAGCTGCGACAGATTCGTCCGAGGCTACGGCGGAGGAAAGGCCTTTGGCCTGCATAGCGTGTGACACCCACCGTTTAGTCCACCTGTCTTTCAACATTTTCGTCGAAAGAGCTTATAGGCCTTGCATGAGCGCTCGTTGTAGTCATGAGGAAGACACCTATTGCATCAGCGATGGGTGTCCTTCATGGAAACTTGCCGTTACATGACGGGCAAAATTTAAAGGGAGTTCTCTCCATAGCAGAGGGTAGCGGCAGCCACACCAAGAAGAGAGAGGGGTGAAGGAAATCCATTCTCAGAGAGGAATAAAACCAAGGGCCCAACTCTCCCTACTGTAAGGGCCTAGCCAGAGGGCCGAGGCAACGCGGTCGACATTCATCGAGCAGTTGAACAGTCAGCAAGCAGATTTAGATGTCTGCGGCAGGAAACCCAAGAAGCAGTCGTCGAAGGTCGAAGTGACTAGACGACTGTAGACTGTGGCAATAAACTTTAACAATGTAAACTCTTATGAGCTCTGCATAAGCGACCAACTAGGTTGGCAGAAAAAAACAATCTGGTGGGACCTCGACGCGCGAGGGATTTTGGGTACACTACACCTCATGTTCGGGATAGTGTTACCGTCACGCCTATGTCAACGTCCCTTTCGATCTTCAAAGGAAAGATGCAATACTCTATGATTTCCACTAGATGTCGGACTATATGAGCAGAATGCGATTCTAAGCAGATTCACAAGCATCAGAAAACGTCATTATTCCCAGACAAGAACAGATATTGATCGGCCAGCTGGGCTGGGGTTCAGCACTATACTTTTGCAGGAGCCTAAAGTAAGAATGAAATCAAGCAGGCCACAGGGGAGTTCATAACAGTGAAAATCACACAAACCATATGCAGGGCCAAACTCCCAATTTGAAGTAGTTTTGGAAATATATCTTGTGGGAATTAAATTATGCTGGGTAATGGTCATCTAGAAACCCACTGTTACCAGATGACCAAACAAGGGCTGAAGTAATTCCCTAAGAAACCCACCAAACAGGCCAAGGTCCCAAATTGGTGCACAGAAATTAAGCTTGGCGAATTTAAATACCTTCTATCCCAGAGCGCAAAATCTCTTGACCTTTCATTGACTGACTGGTCATTAAAAGGAGAAATTACTTACCATAATGTTCTTTCTATGGATTCTTCTCCCACAGATTCCTCATCTGATATTCCCTCCTTCTTTGCTTCTTATGAAAAGTTTCGACAGGGGGGCACGAGTGGACCTGGACCCAGAGATCGATCCGTGTTGCTCGGCGCCTGTCCGTCGGCTCCAAATGGGACGTCAGGTGTCGTATAAATACCACGTCACTACGCCCCAACCTCAGTTACCCCTCTCTGCATTCACACCCCCATGCCCCCCAAGCACCACACAATGCATAGGAAAACAGAGAGAACAAAAGGGCTAATGAGCCCTTAAAAAAAGAAGTTGTAAACCTTCGAAGAAGGAACAATTGAAACAAACACTACAAAAATAGCATTAGAGAAATCTTTGCTTTGAAAATTCTGTGGCAGGAAGACCGAAAATGGACACAGAGGACCATCACCAAGTCAACGTGAAAGAAAAGATGCGCGCCAACCGACTTTGGGAGTGTATGGATGAGAGGGGAGATGAGGAATCTGCGGTAGAAGAATCAATGAAAAGAACATTAAGGTATATAATTTCTCCTTCAATGGATTGCCTTTCTCCCTCAGATTCCTCATCTGATAGACTCCCAAAGCAGTAAATGAAGGAGGCGGGCAGAAAGTTACACCAAGAAATTTTGCAGCACTACCCTGCCAAAACGTGCATCAGTAGAACGAGCAACATCCAGTCTGTACTGCTTTGTGAAGGTATGCAGGGATGACCATGTTGCAGAACGACAAATCTCCCAGACAGGAACTCCCCTTTGCAAAGCTGTTGATGCTTAGACCCCCCCTCCCATTGTAGAATGGGCTCCGATGCCTGCTGGTAATTCCTTATCGGCGGACTAGTAGCATTCATCTATGCAGAAAATGATCTATCGGGAAAAAGTCCGCTTGGTTATGGGCAGGCCCTTACGGGCTAAAGAAAAGGCCACAAAGAGCTGGTCAGCTCTCCTGAAATCGGCAGTCCTGGCAATATAATAGCTCAACGACCTCTTCGGGTCCAAGCGATGTAACCATTCCTCCTGCTTAGAAGGGTGCAGAGGAGGGTAGAAGACCGGAAGGTCTATGGATTGCGACAGGTGAAATTCTGAGACAACCTTGGGGAGGAAGCCAGGCCTTAACCCGAGTGAAACTTTCTCCTGGAAAAAACACAGGAAGGGTGGCTTACAGCATAAGGCCTGCAGTTCACTCACCCGCCAAGCGGATGTAATAGCCACCAAGAAAGTTGTTTTCAAAGATGAGAAGCCATAAGGGACAAGGGTGCATAGGCTCAAACGGCCATCAGAAATGTCAGAACCAGATTAAGGTCCCAGTCCGGGACAACAAAGGGAGTTGGCAGAAATTATTTACAAGGCCTTTCAGGAATTATGCCATTACCGGGATCGTAAAAAACAAGTAATCATATCTCATCCACTCAAGAATCATGCATGTAGGTTGAGGGATTCTGGGGTCGGATGGAGTATCCGGCCTTCTGACTGGGTTAGGAGATCTGGGGCGTCGAAGCAGCCGATGAGGTGGACAGATCCAAGAGGTCTGAGTACCACGTCCTCCTCGCTCAGTCCGGGGCGATCATCACGTCCTCCTCGCCCAGTCCGGGGCGATCAAGATCATGGTCGCTCGAAAACCTCTTCAACTTCCAGATAACCCATGGAATGACAGGAATCGGAGGGAACGTATAAAGGAGAGGGAAGGTCCAATCCACCAGAAATGCGTACCCCAATGCACCGCTCAAGCAAAACTGTTCCCAGTTCCTGTTGGACTCTGTTGCAAACTGATCCACTGCTGGGGTACCCCAGAGAGCTAAGACCTCCACTAGGACTTCCTGGCACACTTCCCACTCGTGCGAGACTGTGCTCTGCCTGCTCAGAGCATCTGCCAAGTTGTTCTCTGTGTCCACCAGATGAACTGCAGAGACCGAGATCCTGTTCTCCAGTAACCAGAACCAAAGAATCATCGCCTCCGTGCAGAGGGGGCGGGAGTGCACACCACCGTGCTTGTTGCCACAGACATGTTTCCCCTGCAGACACGGGGCTAATGCTTTCAGGGCTAGCCTGATAGCTCGCAACTACAGCCTGTTGATGTGCCACCTGGCTTCTGTTGTTGACCAGAGGCCACTCAACTGAAAATCCTCGCAGTGAGCGCCCCAACCCTTCAGAGACGCATCCGTGACCACTCGGGTCTGAGGCAAAGGAGGCCAGAAGGGTTCCCCTGACAAGAGACAGTTGCGGTCCGCCCACAAGGACAGGTCGTTGACCAATGATGCGGACATCCTGAGGAGATCCGAGGTACTGAGACCACTGATCCCTCAGTGGCCGTTGCAGAGATCTAATGCGCAACCGGGCCTGTGGCATTAGAAAAATGAAGGCGGCCATGAGGCCTAAGCGGCACCGGAAGGAAACCGCAGGTAGAGTGGCATGGTTCTGGGAAAAGTCGACCATTTGTGTCAAGCAGACTACTCTCTCCTCGGGAGAAAAGGCCTTCCCCACCAGTGTGTCTAGGACTGCACTGATGAACTGGAGTCATGTGGGACTTCTTTAAGTTTAGGGAGAAGCCCAGCTTGTACACAGCAAGCTTGTGTCCTCCAAATGGAACAGGACAGGACCAGCACTACAGACTTAACTTGGATCAGCCAGTCGTCCAGATGGAACAAGTTACTTACCTGTAACTGTTCTCCAGCATGGGTCTGGCATGGATTCACATGCTCATGAATATTCCCCGTCAGGCCGGGAATCCTCGGTATAGAAAAAAATCAGTATCAGTTTTGTTTCTGATCTGTCTTTCTTAGTAGTAACCAATCACTGGTCTCTGGGTCATACTGCCCCCAGCCAATGACTGCCCTCTCCCTAAGCCCCGCCTCTGGCAGCCATCCTCACATTTGGTAGCACGTAAAGTGGCAGTATGACCAAGTGAAGAGCCGCAGAGGGGTAGGCGGGAGGGTTCGCATGTGAATCCATGCCAGACCCATGTAAGTAACTTGTACCTTTTCCAGCATGGGGTCTGGCATGGATTCACATGCTCATGAATAAGAGAATACATAGCAGTACACAAATGCACAACCACGGGAGGTGGAAACAGGCTCAACATTAAGCAATACAACAACTCAACATTAAGCATCTCTTACCTCCTCACCAGGCTCACCTTAAGCGAACAGGTTGCGCAGCACTGCTTGGCCGACCGAGGACTCCTCCGTGGAGTCCCGATCGACGCAGTAGAATCTTGTGAAGGTGTGCGTCGACCTCCACGCAGCAGCCCTGCAGATGTTCAGCAGGGGCACACCAGACAGGAACGCCGTGGTAGCAGCGATCACTCTGGTCGAATGGGCTCTCGGACGGCCGGGCAGCTGTCGGTTTGCCAACCGGTGACAGTGCATGATGCAGCCGGAGATCCATCTGGAAATGGAAGTCTTCGAGAGCGCCTTCCCTTGATTCACAGTCCCAAAGTTCGCAAACAGCTGTGACTCTTCGTGCGGTCCACGTAGAACTTCAGCACTCTACCTACGTCCAGCGAGTGCAGAGCCGGCGACGAAGGAGACGGGAAGAAAACTGGCAACACCAAGGGTTCGTTGAGGTGGAAGTCCGATGGCACCTTGGGCATGAAGGAGGGGTGCGTCCTCAGCACCACCCTCGTGTCGTGAAACGTCAAGTATGGCGGCTTGCAAGATAGGGCCTGGATCTCTCCCACTCGTTGTGCGGAGGTGATGGGCACGAGAAACACTGTCTTCCACGACAGAAATTTAAATGGTGCCGAATGCATAGGCTCAAATGGGGGCCCCATGAGCCTGGTCAGCACCACGTTGAGCTCCCACGCCGGGGCAGGGGCCTTCATCGGCGGGAATGATCGGAACAATCCTTTAATAAATTCCTTCACCAGTCGATGAGACCACAAGGACGCCCGTCCCGTAGTTCTGTTGTATCGTGAGATGGAGGCCAGATGTATCTTGATGGAAGCGTAAGCTAGTCCAGCCTTGGCCAATGACAGTAGGTATGGCAATACTTGGGGGCCCGTAATCCGCAGAGGGTTAATCTTCTGTGCACAGCACCAGACAGAGAACCTCTTCCATTTATGTCTGTAGCACTTGAGAGTTGAGGACGCCCTGGCCTTTTCAAGAACCTCTCTGCAGTCGGCCGGGATGTCGTACCCTCCAAACTCTAGTGCTGCAGGAGCCAGGCCTGCAAGTTCAGCGACTCCGGGTTGTGGTGAAGAATGGCACCTCCTTCTCTGTAGAGAAGGTCTGCGTCCGTCGGCACCTTGACTGGTGTGGACGTTGACAAGTCCAGAAGGTCTGGGAACCAGATCTGTCTCGGCCACGCCGGTGCGACGAGGATCATCCTGCACCGGGACCTCTTGAGCTGGTTGATAAGCCGGAGCAGCAATGGCAGCGGAGGGAACGCATAAAGAAATAGGCCGTCCCAGGGGAACGAGAAAGCATCGTCCATGCTCTTCGGCTGGGGGAACCTGCTGGCGAACCTCCGGCACTTGGAATTCGTTGCCGTCGCAAAGAGATTGATTTGGGGTTCGCCCCATCGTCGGAAGAGTCGATCCACTTGATCCTGGCGTAGTTCCCACTCGTGGCACGAGCGCAGCTCTCTGCTGAGTGAGTCGGCAATCGTGTTTTTTATTCCTGCCAGATGAAGAGGCACCAGAAACATCCCTTGGGCGACGGCCCAATGCCACAGATCCTGGGCTTCGTTGGATAGGGCCGGGGATCTGGTTCCGCCCTGCTTCCGGATGTAGAACATCGTGGTGGTGGTGTTGTCGGTGAAGATCCTCACCACCTTGCCCTTGAGGGACGGAAGAAAGGACCTGAGGGCCCAGAACACTGCACGGAGCTCCAAGACGTTGATGTGGAGTGACTTCTCCTCCGGGAGCCAAAGGCATGTCGCGTGAAGATCTCCGAAGTGCGCTCCCCAACCTTCCAGGGAGGCATCTGTCGTCACCGTCACCTGGTGAGCTGGGGTCTGAAAGTCTGTGCCCGGCGACAGATGAGAGCGGGTTCCCCCACCACCGGATCGCCTGACGGAACGTCTCGTTGAGAGGGATCCTGTCCTCGAAGCTGCCCGTCGACTGGACCCAGCGGGCGTCGAAGAACTCTTGTAAGGGGCGCATCCGAAGCCTGCAAAGGCGCACCAGATAAATGCAGGAGGACATCATCCCGAGCAGGGACTTGATAGATCCTACCCTGGCCATGTCCGTGGCCAGCAAACGCTGCACCTTGCCCAGAATGGTCCTGGTCCTTTCCTCCGACGGCGAGGCCAGCCACGCCACTGTGTCGAGTTTGGCTCCCAGAAACAGGGCGACTTGCGACGGAACCAGGTGGGATTTTGGAAAGTTGATGGAGAATCCCAGGTCTGTGACCAGCTGGACGGTCTTCGCAGTGTGCTCCACGGCGAGCTCCCTTGTCCTTGCCCGGATGAGCCAGTCGTCCAGGTAGGGGTAGACGTGGATCCCCTGTAGGCGCAGCAGCACCGCCACCAGTGCGAGGCACTTGGTGAACACCCTGGGTGCCGACTTCAAGCCGAACAGGCGGGCCTTGAACTGGTAGTGCCGCCCTTGGACCACGAACCGGAGGAACTTTCGGTGTCTTTAGAATGGGGATGTGGAAGTACGCATCCTCCAAGTCCAATGACGACAGGAAATCGCCCTCCTCCAGCTGTCCCAGCATGTGCTGGAGGGTGACCATCCGGTACTTCTGTGCCTTGATGTACTTGTTTAGTCGTTGCAGGTCCAGGATGGGGCGCCATCCTCCTGTCTTCTTTTTTATAAGGAAGTACCTTGATTAAACTCCACAGCCCCAAAGCCTCTTTGGGACGAGCTCGATGGCATCCTTCTTGAGCATCGCCCTTACTTCCAACAGTAGTTGAGGGGCGTGATTTTCCTTCCTGGCCACGGGTGGAACGCGAGGGCACTTCTTCTGAAACTCGAGGCCGTGCCCTTGGGCTAGGGCGTCCAGCACCCAACGGTCGGTGGAGATGGACTCCCACATGCTGACGAACCTCGCCAGCTGGCCTCCCACCGGGGTGCTTCGGCGGGGGCCCGACCCCACGGTCGGTTCAATCTTGTTTGGAGGCCGCCTTGCCCTCCCTGTCGACGGGCACCTCCTGACTTGCCGCGTCCCCTGTAGGCTTCCTGGGACGAAGATCTTGCCGCTTGGCGGTACGTGGAGGAGCCACTGCCGGATTCTTTGGCGGCACCTTGTCTGCCTCCGGAGCTCCGAAAGGACGGCTGTCGTCGTTGGAGCACTCCCAGTGCCCGGGCAGTCTCCGTGTCTGTCTTGATGGCCTGAAGGGACTCATCATCATCAACCGCCTTCCCAAACAGGTTGTTCCCGTCGAAGGGCATGTCCAAAACCTTGGTTTGTACGTCCCGGCGGAAATCCGTCACCTTGAGCCATCCTCGTCTCAGGCAAACGCTGTTGCCGAACTGACGTAAACCGGCGTCGGCAATGTCCGTTGCCCCTGTGATGGCGTGGCCCGAAGCAATCTCACCTTCCTGTAGGATTTCAAGGGCCTCAGCCCTTTGGCGTCTGGAAGGAAGTCCAACAAAGGGGCGATTTTGAACCACAACTCCCTGTCGTAGCGGGCTACGATAGCCAGGGCGTTGGCCGCCTTAATACTCGTCGCTGTGGATGAGATGACCCGTCGTCCCATCGTGTCCAGCTTCCTGCCCTCGCCGTCTGGCGGGGAAGTTGATGCCGAGGCCGATGCAACCCCAGCTTTCTTCTTCCCCTGCTGCCGAGACGACCAAATCCGGGGTAGGTTGCGCCCAAAGGCGCAAGGGGGCAGCGTCGGGGACCCGGTACTTCTTCTCGTACCGGTCCCTCTTGGCCGGCGCCATGGCAGGGTTCTTGAGGAGGGCGAGCCCCTCATCCCAGATGTCATCAAGAAGAGGTACGTCGAGGACCGTCTTCCTTTTAGCCTCGCGCCGTTGGTAAAGGAACCCTTCCTTCTCTTCTGGGCAGAGCTGGAAGAGCTCGGATGCCCTGGAAATCATGGCATGAAAGGTTCCAATCTCGTCGGGTGAGGACGCCCAAGCAGGGGGCGACGGGGGACACGTCCCGCCGTCGCCTCCGTCATCTGTACCTGTCGTAGCCGTGTCCGTGCCTGTATCATCCCCGTGGGTAGTAGACCGGGGGAAGGCAGAGCAGGCCGCAGAGGTGGCGTAGGATGCGTCGTCGTCCTCTTATGCGGTGGATTTCCGTGGGTCCTGGCTCCGGGTCCCCAGTCGGGTCTGGCTCAGGTACCTCCGTCGGGGGGAGGGGCAACCCTGTCCTTATCTCCGAGCATTTCTGACGTTTCTAAGAAGTCACACTACCAGCTGCACCTCCTCAGAGGTATCCTTCCTTTCCTCTCCTTGCCCCAGAAGCTCACTGTCTCCAGAGCCCTGGCTCTCTCGAAGCTGGACTACTGTAACAGCCTCTACCTAAATCTGCCTGCCTCTACTCTCCGCAACTCATCCAGAACAGAACTGTGAGACTTGTCCTTGGCCTCAAGCCCCGGGACCGTATCTCTCCAGGACTGAAATCGCTACACTGGCTCCCTGTGGCTGCGAGGATTAAGTTCAAAACCCTCTGCATTGTCCACAAGGCCTTCTGGGGCCAAAATACCTTCAACTCTCCCTTCCTAAATATTTTCCTTCTCGAGCACTTCGCTCATCCGCCTCCAACTCCCTCAGGGTCAGCCGCTTCTCTAAGCAACGAGTTGGTGGGAGATCTCTCTCCGCTGCAGGGGCCTCCCTCTGGAACAGCCTTCCTGCCTCCCTAAAACTTGAGGAGAACCATCTCCGGTTCCGGAAGCGCCTCAAAACCCTCCTCTTTGCTTCTGCTTTCTCACCCCCTCTCCCCTGCTAAATCACTGAAATTGTACTAAATCAGCAACTGGGCCACTCACCAATCTCGGTCCTTGGCCCAGCCACTCACCCCTGCACTGCCTTCCCGGCAACCCCTGCACTGCGGGACTGTCTCTGTATCCCTACAGCCCCTCTTCCCAGCACTTGTCTGCACTTGCCACCAGCTGGCCCTTATTATTTATCTTGTTCGTTACTAACCGTGTACTGCACTTTCCCCTCTCCCTTTCCCCCTTGCACTTTTCCCGTCCCCTTAACCTTGCACTTGCGTGATCTGAATGACACCTGGCCTAGTAGGATCGTTGTCCGTCTCCCTTTGTTCCCCCCTCCCTGCCTCGTCGCGCCTTGAAACACTAGTGTATAGGCGCATTACAAATGCCATGCCATATATCATATCATATCAAGGACTGAATCGCTGACAAAATGGCCGCGCAAGTGTCCTGCGGCGCCGGAAACGACGGGCGTGAGGGCTCTTGAGGAACCTCGTCGGCGACACCATCGCTCTCGTCGTCGCCCTCGTCGGGATACCTCCCGATGGGTTGGGCCTCTTCCACGACTTCGATGTACTCTTCTTCAGAGGTCATGTCCGTATCCACGATGGCCACCTGCCCCTCCCCCACCTTTTCCAACCAGGACTTCGTGGGGGTCTTCTCAATGGGCCTGAAAGACTACTCCCTCCGCGGTGACAGGGAGACTGGGTCCTAAGGTCGCCTCCATAGGCTGAGCCAGGGCCGCTGCGACATCCTCAATCGAGGTCTTAGCAGGGTGAATTAAGGCCATCGTCACTTTCTGTACGCCTGGGGCCTTCACCTTGGGGGGAGGGTCCGAGCCTCGCTCCCCCTCTGCTGACATCTTCGAGATCGACCGGGGCCTCTCCAGAAGCTTTGCCGGGTTCTCGGACTTCCTCTTACCCAAGCCAGAGTGTCGGCTCGTGGTTGATGGCGGCGGGGAGGATGCGCCCTGCCTGGCAGCCAAGGAGCCAGACCGTTCGGCGCTCCCGGTGCCCGCGGACTCGCGGTGCTTGGCCTTTTGTTGGGCCCCCGTCTCGGGGCGCCCTCACAGGACTTGGAAGACTGCTCGGACTTTTTTCTTCTTCTCGCCTGACGGGCTCTTCCCTTCCAGCCAGTTGGCGAGACGGAGGTGGCGATCCTTCATGGTCCGCTCCGACATGTTCCCACAAAACGCACAGTCCTTCTCCGTGTGCGTCTTGTCCTCATGGAGACAGTAGAGGCATAACAAATGCTCGTCCTCCTTGAAAAAATTCTGAAGTTGGCATCCAGGGCAGGTCCTGAACAGCTTCCCGGGCGTCGAGCTTCCTTTCTCCTGGCCCATGTCCGGGGTAGGCCTCGGAACTTCTGGAATCCTCCAAAAGCGTAACTCGACGAAATCTTCACCCTTGAGGGGCGTAGAAAACTCCGAAACTGATCCCCGTTGATCGGATGTAGAAACGGTGGAGCTTGAGGCTGTATTTAGCTGAAAAATGAGAAAAATCTCCTGAAAAAGCGCGAAAACGCAGCAAAAGCTCGAGAGCTGCAGCACGAGGACTCCCAACACTTGAACGTGCGGTAAAAATCTGAGGATGGCTGCCAGAGGCGGGGCTTAGGGAGAGGGTAGTCATTGGCTGGGGGCAGTATGACCCAGAGACCAGTGATTGGTTACTACTAAGAAAGACAGATCAGAAACAAAACTGATGCTGATTTTTTTCTATACCGAGGATTCCCGGCCTGACAACGGGGAATATTCATGAGCATGTGAATCCATGCCAGACCCCATGCTGGAGAAATGGGAATACGTGGACCCTGGATCTCCCGAGGTGAGCTGCAACTACCGCCATGAGCTTGGTCAAGACCCTTGGGGCAGAGGTTAGACCAAAGGGAAGCACCTTGAACTGGTAGTGCACATCCTCCTTTGGTGAACCTTAGGCACTTCCTGTGCTTTCGATGGATAAGCACAAGGAAATAAGCGCCCTGTAGGTTTATCGACACCAGCCAGTCCTGTAGTTCGAACACGTGGAGAATCTCTCTCAATGTCACTATCCTGAATTTCTCTTCCCTCAAGAACCTGTTCAAGACCCTGAGGTCCAGAATGGGATGGAGACGTCCTCCCTTCTTGGGTACCGGGAATACCAATCCGATCCTCTCTGCTCGGGAGGTACTTCTTCCATGGCACCCTTCAACAACAGGTAACTCAGTTCTTCCTGGAGCTCCTGTCCCGGTTGGATTGGAGGTGGGGGCGGTTTGTCTGGTGTTTCTTTTACAAAAGGGCAGACAATAACCCCACTGAATTAGCTGTAGAGCCCATGCATCGGATAAAGGTCCTTGCCACTGGAGCAAATGCCCCATCAACAGTCCTCCAACCGGTCTGCTGTGAGAGGGGAAAATCAAAGCAGCTTCGGAAGCTGGTTCAACCCAGCTGACGCTGCCTGTTGACCTCTAGAAGCCACTCTACCCATTTGGGAGCGCAAGTAAAGCTTCTGCCCTTGCCTGGCCAGTGGGAGCTGTGCTCTCCTGCCGTACGGAGCATATCTCCTGTAGCCCTGTACCCTTGAGGCTGAGCTAAATGCAGGTTTGGCCGGATGCGCAGCTAGGCCCAAGGATTTGGCAGCAATATTGGATACCATACATTTCTCTAAGGAATCCTCAGCTTTCTGACCGAAAAGAAGATCGCCCTCTATAGGCATGTCCAGAAGCCTGACTTGGACATTGGTTCAAAAGCCAAAGGTTTTTAAATAGGCCTGGCTTCTTAGTGTTATGGCTGATGCCACAGATCGCCCCAAACAGTCGGGTTGTCCAGGCCCATTCACAGCAACTGTCTGGCCACCTCTTTCCCATCCTCCACTAGCTGTAGGAAGCCTTCGCGTATTCCTCCGTCAGAGACGTAGTGAGCAGCATTTTCAACTGCTGTCTATAGACTGAAGGAGTACTTGGCAAAACTGCTTGCCAAATTTGAAGCTTTTAGGGCCATGCTACCTGAAGTGAATGCTTTATTCGCTAAGGCATCTAATTTTTTGCTTCCCTGGCAGAGTGGATGTAGAAGATGCAGGTCTAGAAGAGACCGTAGCAGCCTGCTTAACAAGCCACTCTGGGGAAGGGTGAGCGGAGAGGTATGAAGGGTCTCCTCTAGCCGGCCTGTATTTCCCAGAAATGGTGGAGCTGATGGGAGGAATGGAAGAAGGGTTTTGCCACATAATTGCTAAAGGATCAGCAATGGCAGGGTTTAAAGTCAGATCACGTTCTGTTGTAAGGCCTTCATCTAAAATATCAGTAAGGTCATAACCTTGTACAGGTGCCACTGATGAATGCGATCCCAGGGTGTCAATAACACTTTCTACCAGAGCCCCGAATTTAGAAGAATTATGAAGATAGGGCTGGGATTGCTGAAATGCGAGGTCTGGTGAGGTGTCCATACCGCTGGCGTCCTGGAGGCCTTGAGCCAGCTGCAAAAGCAGATTGTGGTCGTCAAAATAATCAGCCCCTCCTGAACCCAAGTAGATCGGGTAGACATCCCCCTGGTCATCAGCGTCATGACTGCCGAAGATACTTCCGGGGTTGTGGAATTAATGTTTTTTCGACAACCATCGACGTGGAGAGTTTGTCTCTCAGTGCTGATATGGTGGATGCCAGTGTCAATTGGGATTAAGACGCCGTAGCGTCAACATTCTTGGATGCACAGGGTTGACCCGGCATCCATTGGATATCTTTCGGTGTCGAAAGATTTATTGGCGCTGACATTGTCTGTACTAGGGCACTAGAGGGGTCAGGTATACAGAGAGACGCTCTTTGCTCTGAAGCCTGCTGCGTAGGGTGGTTAGCCGCGCTGACTGCAGCATGCTTTCTGAACATGTCAAGCATCGAGGATTTCAAATCCTCTCACTCTTGGTGGGTGATAGGCCCAGCTGACGGCTTACCCTTTTTCCGCCGACGACTCAGAGTCCCGATGGTGGCAGTGACGCCTTTTCTTCTTTCGGGACGTGGAAGAGTGGCTCCTTGAGTGGGACTGTTTCTTCTACCACCTATGTTCTTTCTCAGGGGTGTGCCCCTGAGTTCCTGCCTCTGAAGACCGAACCGTCGACCGTGACAGTGGTTTTGAAGGCGGTCGACCCAGAGCACATTTTGCAGCTCGATTGCGAAAGGATTTGGTGTGCATTTTGGCACACAATGGACAAGTCAGTTCGGTGACCCGTGCCGAGGCACCAGAGACAACTCGTGTGGGTCTGCGATGGACATCTTGGTGCCACAATGGGAACACCGTCTGAAACCTGATAACCGAGCGACAGACATCTTGCGTTGAGGAAATTGAAAACAATACCATGTTTTCTGATGAAAACTTCGAGAGAGTCGAAGCTCTGTGTTCCCAAGCAGCGTGTTAGCACGTGGAAAAAAGGAACTGAGGTTGGGGCATAGTGACGTGGTATTTATACCACGCTTGACGTCCTGTCCAGAGCCGACGACCAGACGCCGAGCAAGACGGAGGACTGTCGACGACTGGGTCAAGATCCACTACGCCCCCTGTCAAAAATGTTCTAAGCTGGAGGGAATATCTAGCAGATGAGGAATCTGTGGGAGAAAGGCAATCCATTGAAACGCACATCACCAAGAAGACTCAAACACTAAGGTACAAAGTTGCATTCTCTGCAAAGTTCATCCATCACCGCAAATTCCAGAAGAGTCGTCAAAGTTCTGCTCAACTTCCACCAGTAAGGTGGCAACCAAGTCCTAGATGTCAACTTGGCCCCATTAAAGACATCCAGCATGCTGCACCATGACCCCTCACAGGATTAAGAGAATTCAACCATATCACCTTCATGCTTTCAAGCCTGTATCACCTACAACACAGTTACAACCACAACACCACTCTACCTGGTTGATAAACCAACTATTGATGGTTGCCGATGCACCACCAGAAGCCATCATATTGCCAGACTGGAAACTAAAAACTGCAAGAGGAAACAGACAAAGCTAGAAAACAGGCCTTTTCCCGGTACTGTTTCCGGAAAAACATACCATTGCATCTGACCCTTCAGGAAGTACTTGAAGATCTTCTCTAAGAACTTCTTGCAATTGTTCCACTCAACCCTAACTCTCCTCCCACTAAAGCTCCCCCAATCATCAGAGCCATCCCAGCAAGTGCTGCACTCTATCTGTAACCAAGCCCCCCCGCCCCACCCCACGCCGCCCACTGGGTGCGCCCTTCAGGTACAACTCTCAGTTGCTTCACAGCTAGGTTATGCTTTGTAAATCTCATGCATACAGACCCATACACATTTCACAGTATTACACCTACCTTTTAGAGGACAGATCATTCTCAATAGCAGGAGTCTCAAGATCTCCCCAAAAATGCAACATTGCAGACCCGAGGCACACATTTCCAAGACAGATAATGGATATCCCCAAAAGTGAGCAGTTAATGCTGTTTTTCCTCCCAGAGAACAAACGCTGGGTCTGCTGGAGACGCAGTATGGGGGTTGATAAAATGATATCCTGGAATGGCAAGTCGGTGGGGACAAATGATTTGAGGAGAAAGAATCACAGGCCATGTATGATAATTTGCTAACACTGAGGTCAAACCCTGAATACAACAGTTGGTGGGAAGGTGGAAGCAAGCCGGCTTCAATGGAAACAATATGCTTTCCCTCATTGTAAGTGGCACTAAAGGGTCTTTGTTGATCCGGGGACTGTCTCCCCATACCTGGCCCCTCCAACCCAAGTCCTCCTTACCTTCTTGCTGCACAATGTGCAATAATTTCTTTGTTTTTCCATCTAGCTCCACAGTGCAAGTGTTGGTTATCATGGAAAGATTCCTTTTTCTACGCTGTCTCTGGCCATCTTTGTTCCTTTCTTTATCCACCTCCTCTTCACTCTCGTCTTCCTCTTGCTCGTCCTCGTCTTCCCCGGACTCATCCTCTTCATTAATGCCGAGGTCACGGAGGAACTCTTCTTCACTCTACAAAAAGAAAACATCAGGGAACGATCAGGACTTACCGCATGCAAATGCCTCATCTAGAGGCTAAACTCACTTGACGCACAGAAAGGCTTGTAAACAAAATGTGGGGAGGATTCACCAGAAAGACTTGTCAGCCTCCTCGATTGAAGGCAAAGCAACAAAAGATAGCCTTGAGAAGTATTCACCATAAGATAGCCTTGCACAAGAAGGATGTGCCAAAAGACAAGGCAACATTTGTTGCCCCAGGAACAAGAAAGCAGATTATCACCATTGTAAATCATACACTAGCATTCAAGTGTGAAACCATTACAGAAACACTTGCAGATGTTCAATCTAAAAACCAGATGTCTGACCACAGATCTAGGTTGTTCTCCATCTGGGGTCTTGCGTGGACTCTCGTGCTTGTGAATATTCCCCGTCATCAGGCTGGCAATACTCAGCAAAAAAGAAAGCAGTTTATTTTAATCTAAAACTGCTCATCTCCTCTATAGCCTATCAGTGTCCTTTGGGTCATACTGCAGGGCTCACAGAAGCAATCCACTTACCCCGGGAACAGGCTCACCTCAAACAAAGATGTTGCATAGCCCCGCTTGACCGACCCAGGACTCCTCCTTGGAATCCCTATCGATAGTAACATTTTGAAAAGGTGTGGTTAGACCACCACGTAGCAGCCCTGCAGCTGTCGAGCAGGGGAACACTAGAGAGAAATGCAGTCATCGCTGCAATGGCTCTGGTGGAGTGGGATCTCGGCCGGCCTGTAAATGACCTGTTGGCCATAGAGCCACCTAGCGATGGAAGCCTTAGACAGGGCCTTCTCATTTCGCACAGGTCCAAAACTGATGAAAAGCTGAGAAGTCTTTTAAAAGTCCTTTGTGCATGCCATGTAAAACCTCAGGGCATGCGCAACATCCAGCGAATGCAACGCCCTTTCAGCAGGCGAAGAAGGATTCACAAAGAAAACTGGCAGAGCCAAAGGCTTACGGAACCTTCGGCATGAAGGATGAGTGGAAGGTCAAATACGAAGGCTTACCAGAGGGCCTGTATCTCCGTACCTGCTGAGCTGAGATGATCGCCACCAGGAAGACAGTTTTCCATGACAGAAACTTCAAAGGGGGCATGATGCATTGGTTTAAACAGAGACCCCATCAGTTTACAGTACTACGTTCAGTTCCCACGCTGGTGCTGGAGCTTTTACCGGCAGGAATGTTCCGAAGCGACCCTTGAGGAACTCTTTAACGAGCCTGTGTGACCACAGGGAGAGCCTGCCTGGAGCCCGTGTGTACTGGGATATGGAGGCCAAGTGGACTTTGACAAGACGTATGGACAAGGCCATCCTTGGCCACTTAGAGCAGGTACGGGGGAGCTGCGGGGCAGTCAGCGCATCAGCAAAAACTCCAGCACCTGGCACCACATCGCTTACATTTGTGCCTGAAGCAAGTCAACTAAGAGGGAGCCCTGGCTTTAGCCAGGATCTTCTTGCATTTCAAAGGCAGCGAATAGTGTCCAAATTCCAAGGCTGCAGGAGCCAGGCCGTGAGGTTCAGCAAAGCTGGTTCATGGCGCAGGATTGAACCGCTTTCTCTGGAGAGGAGGATGGGAAGTGGAGGCAGTTGGATGGCCGGAACCACTGACAGATGGAGAAGGTCTGAGTACCAGATTTGCCTTGGCCACGGCAGTGCAATGAGAATCATCCTGCAGTTATGTTACCACGAAAGTCTATGGGCAAGAAAAATCTGCCTGGTGCCCTATATTCATGTACCACAAAACAGACAGACACTATTACAGTTATTTAATTATAACAACTTCTGCCTCTAGGAAAGCCCTACTCATAACTGTATATCCCTGCAAAGAGACTGACTGCCCCTCATGTGGGTATGCTCTCCCTAGTCGACACTGATGTGCCGCCTATCTAGGTTGGGGAATAGACAGAGAAACTATCCCTACCCTCTCTCACTACTTTTAACATCTAAAAATTGGTGCACACTTGTGGAAGTCACAATCACTTTATTTACTTCCTCATAGTGTGTCTGATCAGCTACAATTACCAATTCAAAGCAGCGACAATCTTTCTAGGAGATTGAAGTCGTTATTCAGCCCAAGGGTGGATCTGTTGTATCCACCGTTTTTATCACAGCTTTAATCAGTAGCCTAATATGATATTGTTTATCAGAGCTAGATGAGGAGTGGTCTTTCTCGGGGAGCAGGGCACCACACTGAACGTTAATTGTCGACTGGTTTCTGCAGAATAGGTCTGCTTGTCTGCTTTCTTCAGTATTTCTCCCTTATGTCACTAGACAAGGTTTAGCATACTTATAAAAAAGACAACATATTTAATTATTGTGTCAATCTCCGTCTTCTAATCTGGGAAGAGCGTCTCTTCTTTCTTTCAACGACAGTATCAATCTTGGGTACCCTAAAAATGAATATAAAACCATCACTAAAAAGAATCCTTATATTCATCTCTCTCGGACAACAATTGTGCTTAATTTGTGGCGAATTTACCACTTCTTGAAAGTTATATTGTGTTGACATCATATCTTCTTCCTATCACTTAACTGTGGGCAAACACACACAGCGCTGACTTATCGCTACTGTAGACACCAGATGTAATTTCTGATAATCTAGTCACTTTTTGGTCACATCACCCATCAGTGCTTACCAGATCATGATTTTCTCCTCCTTGTTTGGACTTACCAGTATCCTATCATCTATGTCTCATCTAGATGGTAGGATACTGGTAAGTCTGTCGTCCTTACTTTGCTGGTACCGACCTAAACGCAAAGCAGAAACGTATCCATAGATTACATCATAATGCCAAATGTAATCGCCTCCATTAAGTTAGCAGGTGTGTATACATCTAAACACATGTGCATACGTCCATATGGCGTGTCTCACTCCACCCTCACAACCATTTTATACGGCTTGAGTACGTTCAGCTCCTCTCTTTACTGAAAGTGTGGGATTGCTACTTCCCTGGGTTAGTCCAAATATACTACTTTCTCTGGGATACTTAACTATACTGAATGCCCTGTCTTAACGTGGTTCAGACGCGGCTATTGTGTTAATTGTAACTCTCCTTTTCACATAAAATTGTGTGCCATTCTTCTCTCTCGCATCACTTCTGCGCTTCCCCATTCGATCGAATTGTAAACAGCGTCTGTTCCGGCATGGGCGGAAATATAACGGGTCACGTGACTAAGTAATTGCAAATCACTTGAATTCGATCTCCAGCCTCGGTACAGTGTGCAAGTGTGTAGTCATTGTGGCCGACTATTAGTGCCAGTGACTGCAATTCTTAAATCTACATAACGTCCCCAGTTCTGCCATAGAACACATAACGCAATCTCTTTTTCCGTAACTCCTGCAATGCCTGCTGGGAATTATAGTGTACATTTCAAGAAAGTGTGCACAGACGACTGACAAGCACTCATCAGACACTTAGCCACATGATGTCTCCTATCTCATAGTCCAATTGCATTTTAAGCAGCATTCTGCTGAAATATATTGTGGCATGTCAGACCGTTCACTTGTCAAAAAACCCATGCTACACATCACTCAGATTCGAGTCTCAAACTTCAGCATGATATGCGTGTGTGTAATCATTCTCTAGGTGACTGCTGACGCCAGTAACTTCCATTCTTAGACCTACATAAGGTCTCCAGTTCTGCCATGTAACGCAGTTTCTTCATCCATGACTCCCGCAATGCCTGCTGGGATATGTAGTTGTCTGCATTTCTAGAACGCGTGCGTGGACGGCTGTAAAACACGCCTGAGATACTTGACCAGTTGGTTTATGCCATCTCATGATCCTATTGCATATTAAACTGCATTCTTACCTGCTAAAGTGTTTTGTGGCGTGGCAGACCATTCACTCATCCGACCACTCATACTTCAAAGGAGCATTCTCACGTCTATTAGGTACTCACTCTTGTTGTGATCCCCAACTCTGATGAGGTTAGGTCTAATAGATTATATATAATCTAACTGAGTAATATACTTCGATCTTTATAAAAGCCATGTCACCGGTTAGCTTACGAGATGGTACATCAGCAGGCGAGCTAGTCGCATTGACAACTTAAGCACTAACGTTAGACTCTTATCATAATAGAGTCTGAAGACGATACCGTCTATGGGCGTATGGGTGCCTTTGTGGCTCAGCTGTTGCAGTGCTTGTGCTAGACACTAACAGAGTCCGCCCGTGTCTGGAAATGATGGCCTGGGTCTCAATTCTGTATTGTCTAAGGTTGCCAGGGTTTGCCAGCAGATCTCTTCATTCAAGCCCTATTTATGGCTCTTCAGACAATATATCCAGAGTTGCTCTCTTTTCAGGAGCATTGCTCCACTATTCCCTCATCTTTTTGGTATTTGCACTTTTTCGAGGATGGTACAAAAGATGTCATTTTCAGAGTGTTTTTCCTTAACATACTGTTCTACAAGGGGTGCGGTCACCCGTTTAGTTATAATATTAGATCTATGTTCGCAAATTCTGATCTTTATAGATCTGGGAGTCATCCCAATGTAGTTTTTCTTACATGGGCATTGTATTAAGTATACAACATGAGTTGTATTACAATTTGTCAGAGCTTGTTGTTGCCATGGGGTTTGGCCATCCAATATCTATTTCTGTGGTGCGTTTTGTCAGGGTACATACAGAATACAATCCACATGGGGTATGTCCAGTTGTCTTTGGTAACCCCCAAAGTGTTGTTTGATTCTCATTACCTTTCGGCTCTTCTCTGTATGTATCTATGAGCGAATCGTGTATGTTCCTTCTTCTCTTTACCGCAAACATTGGAAGAATCAGGGTACTGTCTCTGACTTAGAATAGGCCACAACTACTTGACTTCTTTTTTTTATTTTATTCACCACTGGTGAATGACTAAAGACTGCTGTTATCTGGTCATTATTCTGCAATTTCGTCTCATGTTCTTTAAGTGTGATCTCCCTGGGTATATTTCGGGCTCTTTTTCTCGCGTGTCTGATGTTCTTTTCGGGATAGTTTATTTCTCTCAATTTTTCAGTGAGTAGCCTGGTAGTCTTATTCCCTTCTCGTCGTACAGTTTTTTCTAAATCTAAGAAATTGCCCAAATGGCAAATTTTCTTTGAGAGTTCTCTAATAACGAATTTCTGTCTGTGGCTTTTCTGTACACCGTTGTTTCTAGCTGTGCTTCGATTCTCAGACTCTTTAGGTCCAAGAAAGTTGCCAATTTTTAGATATTAGTAAAATTAGTGAGAGAGGATAGGGCTAGTCTCTGTCTATCCCCTAACCTAGATAGGCGGCACATCAACGCTAACTAGGGAAAGCATAGCCATGTGAGGGTCAGTCAGTCTCTTGGCAGGGATATACAGTTATGAGTAGGGCTTTCCTAGAGGAAGAAGTTATAATTAAATAACTCTAATATTGTCTGCATACCATCCTGCAGTGACACCGTCTGAGTGTGTTGATCACATGTAGTAGCAGCGGAATCGGAGGGAAAGCGTATAGAAAGAGACCCTCCCAGGGGAACCTGGCTGAGGATATCTGCTGGCAAACTTCTGACATTTGGAGTTGGCAGCGGTCACAAAGCGATTGATCTGAGGAAGACCCCATTCGATGGAAAGGCGCAACACTTGCGCTTGCTGAAGCTCTCATTCGTGGCAGGACCGCAGCTCACTGAGAGTCCGCAATGGCGTTCTTGATGCCTTTCAGGTGAAAAGGGACGAAAAACATGCACTGAAGATTGGCCTAGTGCCATAGAGACTGGGCTTCCAGCAGGAGAGCGCATCCAGCCCGGTTTCCTGATGTAAAACATGGTGGTGGTGTTGTCTGAAGACCCGCACCACCTTTCCCTGGAGCGGAGGCTGGAAAGACTTGAGGGCCCAGAAGACCGCTACACAGTTTCAGGACGTTTATGTGCAACTCCTTTTACTCCGGGAGCCAGAGGCCTCTGGTGTGAGAATGTCCTGTGTGGGCTCCCCAACCTTCCAGAGGCGTGTCGGTCGTGACAGTAGCCCGGTATAAAGAGATCTGAAAGGGAGCTCCTCGATTGAGGTGTGGACAAACTGACCACCATTGCAGGGTTGGACTGATTGCCCGAATGGGGGCGATTTGGTCGGTCCATATGCCTGTGACTTGCTGCCACTTGGCATCCTGCAAAAAGGGACAAGACGAATGCAGGAAAACATCATATCCAGCAGGACTTGATTGAGCAGACTGTTGCAACGGCCACTGCCGACAGCCGTTGGAACTTTCTCAGGATGGTCTTCACCCTCTCTTCTGATGGAGTCGTCAGACACTAGACTGTGCCGAGTCAGGCGCCCAGAAACATAGCGTTCTGAGATGGCACAACGCAGGACTTCGGACAGTTGACCGAGAAGCCTAGCGACGTCAGAAGTTGGATGTTCTCCGTTGTGTGCTAGGTTGCCAGAGCATGACCGAATGAGCCAATCATCCAGGTAAGGGTAGACGTGGATTCTCCTGCGGCATAGGTGCGCTGCCAGCAGGGCCAATCATTTGGTGAACACATTCAGAGCGGATTTCAGGCTGAAGGAAAGGGTCTTAAACTGGTAATGTCTTCCCTGGATGACAAAATGCAGGAACTTCTGGTGGTTGCAATGAATGGGGATGGGGAAGTACGCGTCCTCCAATTCGAGAGTTGCCGGAAAATCCCTTTCCTCCAGCTGGTCGAGCACGTTCTGCAAAATGACCATCCTGAACTTTTGGGATATGAGGAATGTGTTGAGGTGCCGCAAGTCTAGGATTGGTCGCCACCCTCCTGACGACTTCTTTACCAGAAAATATCTGGAGGACACTCCGGAGCCCCGCATATGCTGAGGGAGTGGTTCTATTGCCACTTTGCAAAGTATGGCTTGGACCTCCTGCAGCTCTTAACGCACAATGGGTGGATTGTGGGGGCACCAGTCTTGAAATTCCAAAGTCTGCCCCTGCTGCAGAACGTCTAGCACTAATTCTGTCTGCCCTCTGGTGCATAAGAGACTTCAAGACAGAGGATAGCCAGACGATGCTCTGAGAAGAGCAACCAACAAAGTGACCACAATATCATGCGAGCGTCGCTTACAAACCAAACCCAAACAAGCAGCACCCACAGTGGTGTATGTTTCCAAATGTTCTACTCAAAGCACTCAGATCAAATGATGCATCTCTAAACACTGGAGGATAGTAACAAGTGATAGAAGAACAAAGGAACTATTTTCTGACCACCTTATTTTTGCATATCAAAGGTGTAACAATCGGAGATCTATTGGTGAATACCAGAGAAGAAAGAACTACGAGAAGCAATAAGCAAGAAACATTTCCTTGCTTAAATTCCGGGAATTGTAATAACACAATTAAAGGCGCATTTGTTTCACACCGTCGCACAGGAGAACAAATTAAACTCAGACACTTTGCCACATATAACACTGAAAACATTGTGTACTGTATAAGATGCCCATGCGGCCTATACTACGTCGGAGAGACAGGAAGGAAAATTTGAATACGCATGAACGAACATAAGTCGTGCATTAGAAATAAAAATGTGACATCAGCAGTAGCAGGACACTTTTCAGAAAAGAACCACAGCGTAGCACAACTTAAATTTTAAGTATTAGAGGTGATCGAAGAACTTGACCGCAGACAAGCCATGAAGAAACTGAGAGGACAATGAGAAGCACACTGGATCAAACAGTGGGCCCTTAATTGTTTTCTGTGATTACGAGTTTTCCTGTGACCATATTTATGATGGACTTAACTCATCTCAATGTGGATGAGGCGAAACATACAATTTGAACTGAAGTCAATACCAATAGCAAAAGTTAGTCTGCACAACCCGACTCATTCTAGTTAATAATGGAGATTCAGCAACACACCCCAAACATGACTCTAGCGAGTCGAGTAACACAAGCCAACACCAGCAAGTACAAGTTAGGCACTGTAGCATAGTGCTAGACGCTATACCGTAACAATATAAATAGGGATCTCGCATACGAAACTTCACCCTACATTGATGTCTGAGATATAGTACACTGAGTTTATTCCCATGATAGATGTCCGCCTAGGATTAACATTACATTAGCACTCAATGATCACACCATGAGATGTCAAATTATAGATGTGCGGCTTACGTAACATTAGAATCGACTTGGATAATTCCATCCATATCAACTGGATTTGCACTGCATTTAATAGGTAGTAACTCCGAGCACACACCAGGTTTGTATGGCGGCAGTCCCCTGACCCAAGATGGCCACCCATGTCCCATACAGATGGCCATCTTGTCAGGCAGACCGCATTACTATTGCTATAGCAACATGGTTCAGATAATGTAGGCAGACACGAAAGTCAGCTCCTTCTCGCTAGACTGCCACCGCGCGCAATCACTGCTTTCATACACGAGAGGTACGTTCAGAATCAGAAGCGAACTTACATGAAGTTCGAATTTGACGATCTAAAGCTTACTAATGTACATATGAGATATAGGACTTCAGCACTGCTCAATCCTATACATGAGATAACAGATGAATTGTAAATGAGACAACACATCCGCATTAACGGCTATATATTGGTACGCTACACTAACTACTTTATCACAACGCACCTAGGGGTGACGTACACGCATGTGGGACCCATTGTGGCGAACAAAAATGTAATAGATGCACACTGCCACCGAAGTGTCTACAATTTATTTCGATCAAAAACATTGTTAATGGTCAATGAAGGAGCTAACAGATGCTCTTTATGTTTATGAGTTTTTCTCATACATGTTCCTTCTGTATGTATGTCTTGTGGGCGCCCCACTTATTGTCATGAATTATCTAAATACCATGTTCACATGGGTTTAATTACATGACTGATGTAAACTTTTTGAATGCCAACCTGAGTTGACACACATTTATGGTCAGTCGCGTTTCCTTTTCTTGGGATGTAATGCATACCTCAATGAACACTATACTTGCATCATATGTACTATTCAAACCATTACCAATTGATTTACCGCTATGATTCTGAATGTGTGTATAACCAACATTAAATTCTGATAGGCGAGAATAAGAGGTCCTAATGAAGGATCTTTGAGTCCGAAATGCATAGGCCATGACTCGCATTTGCAACTAATTTCATACTTATGAAATAAAACCTTGATTTCTTTATATCTGAAACAGTGAATTATTAAGAAGAAAACAAGTTATTTTAATATTGAATTACCTTGATTAAGCAAATAAACCCTTACTGGGTAAGAGGGTGTGCGGCCCACACCGAAGGCTAATTAGCCTAGGTCTTCTCTCTCTGCATACCATTCAGTGCCTTACACGGTGGTACTATACAGTTGGCTGCACCCCATGCACAATCTGGAAAATAATTCTACAGCTTTGAGAATACTTTCTATATATTAAGTACAAACAAAGCGGTGCCCACTCACTAATTTGACAAACACTAGAATGCTCACTGTGCTTGGGGCGTTCTTCATTCTGCATTGCTAAATGATTCTTCTTCGCGCCAGTACTTTGGTCACTGGGACACGAAGTCCAGATTTTGGACTTGGTTCGGAAATCTTGAATAGACATTTTCAGTGGTCTTAAATGGAAATGATTCTTGGATGAACAGTAGGTGAAATTGGAAAGAGTGATTCTCCTATTCTTCATGGGAGAAGAGTAGGCTTATAACAATAGGCCAGGAGGGTATTACCTATGGGAGGGTTATTTTCATGAGAAAATTGGGAATACCATGTCTCACCCGATGAAGCCATGCCATCTCCACGATGGTTGTCTCCCCCCATGCGATCCTCCCTCATACAGCTGCTCCCAGGGTCAGGATCAGGTAGCGGCTGCGGTACCCTGGCCACATAGGAGGAGGGCACCGCTGGGAAATCAGTGAGGACTCCATCAGGTTCATCACAGTATATATAACAAAAGTCACTTACCCATTAATAGTACTTCTGAGGCTTGTAGTTGTGTAAAATCACATGCTTTGCATATTACACCATCTAGTGGTTTGTCAGGAGCATTACAAGTTGTTTACTGATAAAGTAAAAGGGTGTTGATAGGGATTTCCCGACACACTATCCCTATGCAATGTGTGCATGTGCCCATGATGCTCCAACAGTCGATGTTTTCAGATTGTTTTTTCATGATATGACATTTGCATACAGGACCAGGTCCCAAAGAATAGGACATATGTAATGAGTAAGTGTTAGGAAAGTTCTTTTAGAGCAACTTTTCCCTCCATGTTCTATGGGTCCCCAAAACCTTTTGCTTTTGTTTTTACACCTTGTCCGACTTTACACAGTGAAGTGAAGCCTTCACATTCACTCCTCTGGCCTTTTGCCCACTTGTGATGGGGAAACTGACTAGTTCTACAGACGGTGAGTACAGGAAATCTATGTTTCCCTTTATCTTTTTACATGTCATCTATTTTGGGTAACTTTTTCATGTTGCACAATGCATCTTCCAATGCAGTGCAATGGGGATACTTTTGTATCACCCTAGATGTATTCTAATAAATCAAAGGATTTATTGGTTACTTTGAAATGTGCATAAAGACAGGCTGGCGGCAGCAGTTGCATTTTTTCCATTTTTACTGTATTTATATTTAGCTCCCTCGCGTTCGGCTACTAACTGTGGCTAGTGTCCTAACATGGCCGTGCCACAAGGATTTTCCCTTGTTCTGCTGCTTGTGCGTCCAGACAGTTCTTCTGGAAAGCATTGTGAAAGTGTGACTAGAGCTCAATGTTGCTGCTTTGCAAATGGTGCCTAAAATTACATCTATTATGAAGGCCTGAGCTGTGTCAGTTCTTCGCAAAGTGTGAACTTTGGCGCACCTGCCAAGTACATCCTAAGTACTGTTGGCTGTGGACGCGGACTGGCCCTGCGCTGCCCTGAACTGCCTCTGATCATTCCTCGCAGCACCGTTGTTGCCTTGTGTTGGACTGGCCTTGGACGCCGTATTCATTTGGACCTTCCCGGACTCTTGGAGGACGTCTAGCTGTGTTACACACAGTTTGCCTGACCCGCGTTCCGGGAAAGGAGACCCCGCCCCCTTGTGGCGAGCGACGCCCAGGAAGCCTTCTAATACTAGCCTCCTCGCGCACCCGCGCCGCGCACCTGCCAAGTACATCCGAAGTACTGTTGGCTGTGGACGCGGACTGGCCCTGCGCTGCCCTGAACTGCCTCTGATCATTCCTCGCAGCACCGTTGTTGCCTTGTGTTGGACTGGCCTTGGACGCCGTATTCATTTGGACCTTCCCGGACTCTTGGAGGACGTCTAGCTGTGTTACACACAGTTTGCCTGACCCGCGTTCCGGGAAAGGAGGTGACTGTATTTTATGCTCCTACTTGCTCTGGCCCATCGAACTGCCCACAGGGTTACCCATCGAACTGCCCATTGGGTTACCCATCGAACTGTCCCTCCCCCCACACTGCTAAAAATCGTATGCCCCCCCTTGTAATATTCTAGAAGGTGTGGCTAATGTTTTTTTTGTTTCTCTTCCTGTTCTCTTTCTACTTTTCTCTTATTTGTGTTTCATTTGTGTTTTTTTTTTTTCTTAGACCCCGCCCCCTTGTGGCGAGCGACGCCCAGGAAGCCTTCTAATACTAGCCTCCTCGCGCACCCGCGCCGCGCACCTGCCAAGTACATCCTAAGTACTGTTGGCTGTGGACGCGGACTGGCCCTGCGCTGCCCTGAACTGCCTCTGATCATTCCTCGCAGCACCGTTGTTGCCTTGTGTTGGACTGGCCTTGGACGCCGTATTCATTTGGACCTTCCCGGACTCTTGGAGGACGTCTAGCTGTGTTACACACAGTTTGCCTGACCCGCGTTCCGGGAAAGGAGGTGACTGTATTTTATGCTCCTACTTGCTCTGGCCCATCGAACTGCCCACAGGGTTACCCATCGAACTGCCCATTGGGTTACCCATCGAACTGTCCCTCCCCCCACACTGCTAAAAATCGTATGCCCCCCCTTGTAATATTCTAGAAGGTGTGGCTAATGTTTTTTTTGTTTCTCTTCCTGTTCTCTTTCTACTTTTCTCTTATTTGTGTTTCATTTGTGTTTTTTTTTTTTCTTAGACCCCGCCCCCTTGTGGCGAGCGACGCCCAGGAAGCCTTCTAATACTAGCCTCCTCGCGCACCCGCGCCGCGCACCTGCCAAGTACATCCTAAGTACTGTTGGCTGTTCGCGGTTCGCGGGACGTGAGGTGAGGGGCTTTTTTGGGCTTTAATTACCCGTGCTTGGCTTCGGCTATACACGCTACCCTAAAAGAGGGTTGCGGCCTTTTTCTTGTCTTGCCGCATAGTTAGTCTGGTAGTTAGTGGACCGAGGGAAAATGGGTCCCATTCTACGAAGTGGGAAATCTGGTTCTGCCTCTAAAGAGATTATCCAGCATCTGTCCAACAGCCTAGATAACGCGCTGCCCCCTCTGTCGCCTCCGCTTAGCAATATGCCATTGCCCATCAGTGGCCCCCAGGAGGATCTGATAGAGGGGGTGACGTGCGAGGGCGAACTTGAGCACGAGAATGAGGCTTCTCCATGCTCGCCCAAGCCCCCATCCGTGGATGGGAAGCCTTTGTTCTTACTGCAATCATCCTTCTCCTTACAGGAGGCGAATGATGCCTTAGGGGAGGGGGGTTATGGGAATTGCTTGGGTCAGAATGCAATGTGCGCTCATCTCCAAGCTCAGCAAAGGTCCTCTTACAATTCTGATACCTCGATTTTGGCCCCCGCAATTGCTAACGAATTGGGTCGAAGAATGCGGCTTTCGTTGGGCCCGTCGTCTCCAGCTGCCTCCTCCTTCCCATTTCGTGAACAAGTTCACCTACACCAGCCCCCATTATATAGCAGCGAAAATGCGGGAGGCACCTTGAGTAAGTTGGGGTTGATGTTAAGCGGAGATATAGACGGGGGGGCCGCCTGCCTGTATGAGGACCACAAGGCTGGGGGAGTTACGTCTACGGGTCCCACTCAGTCAGCTGGCGGCAGCCCCTTCGATTCTAGATCAGAGGGCCTTGATCCTGCTGCTCCTAAAGGAGAGGGCGGTCTAGCTTCAACCCCGGAGGAGTTGAGGATACCCGCCCGTAACAATGAAGCAGTTAACTTTCCCGTTATTTCTAGCTTGCTCAACCTATTGGATAGAGGTCATGAACTCACGCATTATTCCATCAGAGAGATGCAGGGCACGCTGTCCTTGATGAGGGACAAAATGGCAAAAATGGAGGGTTTTATTATAGCTGAAGAACGTTCCAGATCGTCTTATGTGGCTCAAGTTGAAACACTTCTAGGAAAGATAGCAACTTCCCACATTCAATCTACAACTGGTGTCATGACCTCCTCGCAAAGCACTCAAACAGACAGTGTAGTGTTGGCTACTGAACATCCGCAAAGATCTTATTCACAGGTGGTGAGTGGTGTGAAGGATGTTAGAATTGAACAAAAGGGGGTGGATGATATCAACGTGGTTGAGGCTTTGAAACTTCAACATGAGCGGCTGCTGCAGATGGAGCAGCTTGTATATAAGCTTGTTGCTGCTCCGCGCACTCCCGCCCCTCAGGATGTTGAAGGAGAGGCTGTTTTGGACGTAGATAGGCAAATTTCCCCGCCCGACAGCCCCTCCATTCTGGTGGATTTGGTAAATGCTCAGTCTGGATCTTGTGATATGGCCATTATACCATCCTCAGAACCCGAGGATGAACCCGTTGAACTTGATGGTAGGAATTTTATTTCACGAAAAGCTAGGAAATCCTTCCTAAGAGCTCAGAAGCGTTTAAAACAGACCAAAGCGCGTCTCAAGAAAGTCGACGTGGCTACTTCCGGCTCTAATAGGGCCTCGGTGACGGAGACGAGGTCTTGCCTTAAAAATGAGACGTGCCATGACGACTTGGGAATGGCCCTATACGACCTAGACGAGGAAAGTAGGCGGCATTTGCAGATTGCCGCTCTGAAGAGCGGCAATGTGCAAATCATGCCTCTCCTCCCTTTGAGGACAGGCCCTGATAAATCGCAACCAAAGATGCAATCTTTCTTCCCCAACACTGCCTCTAAAAAAGTGGCTACAGGGGCGTCAGCTCCCAAGCTAGAAGCAGCGGTTACGTCCCTACAGAATCCCCTGTCCATCCAGGAAATTCCTGCATCTGCTGAGCTGGAAGCTCAGGGGATAGTGGTGCACGCTGCCGTACAGGATGTACCTTATATTGAGCCAATTAACACTGCTGGGCCAACTCTTATTGCCTTGGATCCTAAGTCTCTGATGAGTGCTCCCTGTGCTGATACTGAATCCCCTCCCCTAGCTGCCCAGGGAGGGTCAGACCTGGCAGAGCCTTCCTTTGCACACACACCAAAGGATATGAAACTAATAGTAGGCTGGTCTAGTAATCCAGAGATAAATGGGCCGGCTCGTATAAACAGATCCTTTTTAATGAACTCATTTTTTCAGATTCCAGCACTAAGAAATCTATCATCTAAGGATCTGGACTGGGTCAAATTAGCATCCCATAATAACAACAGAGTTCTCTGTAGAGTGCAGTCTCAAATTATTACCAAGATGCTTTTTGAGTTTGTGGAAGACTTTCATTCTATTGGTCTTACTCCTAGATTGTTCTATGATATGGAATCTGCTTGGGCGTTTCTTGATTGGATTCAACCCTCTCCCCCAGCATGTCCCACTGCATTGGCGGGCGATCTTTCCGACTCACAAGTTAATAAACTATCGTTGCAATTAGCGTCACATTCTCAAGCCTTAAGTGGTCTATCCTGGTTGGAACCCTTGATAAAAGCGTCTGTTACCAACATTGATTCCAAACCAGGCTCATAATCTTTAGCTTTGAATGTGGCCTCATGGAATTGTTGTGGGTTAGGCAATCTCATTGCATGGCACAAACAAGTTAAGTCTGACAAGATGCCTGACATTTTATTTCTGCAAGAGACTATGGCATTAAAGCCCTTTTACCTAGATGGATTTTCTTGTTTTTCTAGGGTGGCAGAAAGGGTTACCACAGGTCGCCCCGCAGGAGGTATAGCGATTCTTATTAACACCAGATTGAAAGTCTCAGCTTCTATAGTGGATTCCTCGGCCTCCTGTGTGCTGGTAAAATTGACGCTTAAGAGTTCCAAAGATCTGAACCTGTTATTATTATCCATTTATTGGAATCCCGCAGCGGTTTCGCTTGATGGGCTTCTTGAAGATCTAGAACGCATTCTATCTATCGCAGCTAGGGAATGGCCTGACTATGAAATCATGATTGGAGGTGATTTGAATTGCTATCTATATCCAAAAAGCATAACACGACCCTTTTCTAATAGTTCAGCCTACACGCAACAGGCCAAGGATAGAGGCCAGAAATTACTATCGCTTTTCCATCTATGGGGGATTTATCCAATTCAATTGGCTTCTAATTCCATTCATTTCTCTTGGCAACGAGGTTCATCCACCTCCCTCATAGATTACATACTCGCCTCTAAAGTATGCTCTGGGCTGCTAGAACCAATACAGATATTAGATTTGAATATGAGTGACCATCATATGCTATATTCCTGCTTGCATATGGGAGTGGAATACTATCCTACTTTTGCCCCTGCAACCTTAGTGTCATGTGATAGGAATACAATATCTGTAAACTGGACTCCTGCCAGATGCAGGAAAGTGTCATTTTTGGTAAATAGGGATATATTAGTACTTTGGGATGATAAGACCTCCACAGCGAATGTAACCAAAATTAATGCAATGAATGCTAAAATGATTCATATGCATTTGGTAGATGTCGCGAAAGAGCCCTTGGAAAAGTCCACTATTGCGGTTGCCCAGGTCAATGCCAATCAGATCGCATGTTTAAAAAAGCAAAGAAATTGGGATCTCCGCACACTAAGGAAGCGAATGATATGTCAGTGTACGTATATTCGCCAAAAGAACATGATTCAGGCGCACTATAAACAACAGCTATCTCTGTTGCGTCGTGCAGCCCATATTCTAGCCAACCAATATATGATTGGCCTTTTGTGTAAAAAAAAAAGCAGAGACTTATGGGCTATCCTAAGAAATCCTGTAGGAAAAGTGGATCTTCGCATGGTGGCGGTGATTTCAGGCCAGGAATGGGAGAGGTTCTTTAATTTGAAGTTCTCGCTACCTGCTAGACATACCGCTTCAGAGAGCGCTCCAATGCACTTGCCTCTTCCGGTGGTCTGTCCTTGGGAAGTAAAAGATATCATATGGGCAATTGAGCAACTGAATCCATCAAAAGCTGCCGGCCCGGATGGGCTGCCTGCTTGTGTATATAAATCTGATCCCCACTTTTGGGCTAAGTATCTACTGTCATGCTTTCAGTCGATTTACCACACCGGGATCATTCCGCCATCATGGCTTATAGCCATTATCATCCCCATTCATAAAAAGGGGGTGATAAGTAATCCTGCGAATTTCAGACCTATTGCGTTGATTGACACAGCGGCAAAGATTTTTACACGCCTGCTCCTGGTTGCCTTAGAAGATCATATAAGAAACCATAATATTTTGTCTAAAGCTCAGGTGGGATTTCGTAGGGCATTGGGTACTCAATTAAACGCCGCTATCTTAGCACATTTAAGGAGAGCTGTGCACAGAGAATCAAAGGGCACCATATATATGGCTGCCATAGACCTTACATGTGCTTTCGATAATGTTCTTCGTGCCCGCCTTTGGCGCAAGATGTTGGCCTATGGCATTCCATCCTCTTTGGTGGCCTTAATTGCCGCACTCCATACAAATACCTCATGTCAGATTCGGATCAATGCTAAGGGGCTCCTCTCTGCTATTATTCCTACGAGTATAGGGGTTAAGCAGGGATGTAATTTAGCTGCAGTTTTATTTAATTTATATCTCGCTGATATTGAGAATCTTTGGAAAGAGATTAATGCTTTCCCCGTAATATTGGGTCCCATGCGTCTACATTGGTTAGCTTTTGCCGATGATATTGTTCTATTCGACAGAGTGCCTTTCGGTCTGCAGAACAAATTAAACACACTTCATGACTACTGTCTGCAAAATAACATGACAATTAACCCGGCGAAATCCCATATTATGATTTTTACGGCCAAAAAAAAACTGCCTAGATTTACATTTACTATCAACCAGCAGACCATTGCCAGGAAAGAGGCGATTGTATATCTGGGATATCAGCTGTCTAATGGGAGCTCAATTGATGGATGGCGGGCCCTGCTGAAAGAGAAGCTTGCCCCGTTAATGGGACAAATGAGAATAATCAACGCTAAATATTGCAGCTTCTCTCTCCTGCCCCTCATCCAATTTTATACGATGAAGATAGAGCCCATCCTGCTTTATACTCTTGATATATGCCTGTTGAAGTTGGGGCCCCTGTTAAATCAAATACAAGGTCAGCTCTGGAAGAAGATTCTAGGGCTACCAAGTTATTTACCAAATCCGATCATATTACATGAGTTGGGACTCTATTCACTAGCTGATAAATATCTTTGGAGGAAGGTAAATGCCTTTTGTAAATTTCTTGTACCTCCCCCTAACTCACTCTATGAAGAGTTTCATATAATGATGGAAAATCATTGCCCGGCCTCGGTTCGGGAAGTAAAGGAGGAAATAATGGAGGCTCTGGCCTCGCTTAATATGACTTTGATAGACCTAATTAAAACCCCAAGCAAAGTCAGAACTCGATTTTTTTGCAATGCGTGGGCTCTAAATTCGGACAAGGTCGGGGAATATCCTTCCTTTGCGACCTATGCGCTGTTCAGACATGCCGTGACCCCAAGGTTACCTTACATCTTATGTTTTCCTGATAAAAGGGCCAGACAGACCTATATGCGTTTCCGTTTGGATCTTATCCAAACGAGAGAGCGCATTCGGTCTTGGGCCGGTTATGGAGAGTTGGCAATGGGACATGGATGTCGATTTTGCTTGAACAGATTGGAAAAGGAAACACTTCAACATCTATTTATTTATTGTAAATTTTTTGTGAATCAAAGATCGTGTTGCTTGGCTTCTTTGTTCTTTTCTCATTCGAGCTTTGAAGCCAATCTAATATGGATAAGATGCATGCAGGGCTCCTCCAATACTATTATACTAGCAACTGTTAGACTGGTTAATCTGATTGAAGAACAGTTACTGATGATGAATCACGCAAGTTTTAACAGCATTGGGTTGGCACTTGCGAATAGGTAACAGGAGGTTTGGCTGATATGATTAGTTTGGATATGAACTTATTGTTATATTTACTTATGTGTTGTGTGTTATTGAACCTTGATTGACTGCGTGTTGTATCTCCTTTGTTTTTTGTTCACCTCTGCCCTCTCATATATAAGGGTACTTTTTGGGAGAGGGTTGTTCTGTTAAGTTGTATACGTTTACAGTATAGTGTAGTAGTTTTATGTTTGCTAACACACTGTTTCCGCTCACCCGAAGGATTTTATCTTAAAAGTTTGTTTTAGAGGAAATGAAATTTGGCTGTTTTATGTATATAAGAGATCTTAAGATGTTGTATGTTTTTTAATATTTGTAAAGGTGTAAAGTAAAATTTACCACCGAAACAATAAAGGAAAAAAAAAAAAAAAAAAAAAAAAAAAAAAAAAAAAAAGAACTTTAGGAGTGAAAGGAAGGAGCTTGTCTGAAATGTTATAGCAATCTTGAATGCAGCACACAATCCAGTTTGCAATGATTGCCTTGGTAACTGGCGAGCCCTCATGAACTATGGTGAAAGAGAAAGAATTGACAGCTCTTAGGAAGTGCCTTTGTTCTGGCCACGGAGAATATGACAGCTTTGCACACAAGTATGCAACATTTTCTTCTCTTTAGATGGAGGGGATTGGAAGAAGGCTGGTAGCTCAATTAATTAACATGGAATTTAGAAATGTGTATGGATGAAATACAAGGGTGAATTTTGAGCACCACTGTATCCTTTTGAATGAATGAAAGGTTATTTATAATGCGCATATAGATAAGTGTTTCAAGGCGCAAGGATAGGTTATTTATAATGCTTATTCCGTATAGGTACAAAAGGAACATAACATCCATTAAGAGTGCTTGCAGTGGTCCCAGTCCCCGTATGGGAAAACAACCCTGAAAACAGAATTTTTTTTAGAAGCTCTGTGCATGGGATCAAAGGAGGGCCCATAAAGAAAATAACTCATTGCAGTGACTAATGTACTCCTAGTCATAATTCCCTTTCCTCCATACAGTTTGTGCGTCCCAGTGTAGGGACGGATCTAGAACCCTTTTGCCTGGCAAAAAAGTGTATTTCCACTTTAACGCGTGAGGTCACAGCAGCGAACATGACCATGCCATGCTATCCCTGCACACTGGTGCCTCACCTGAGACCACTGATGCAAGGCTATTGTCTGGCTGAATTTATTAGAGGGATGGATGAGAGAGGGAGGGAGGAAAGGAGACTATAGATGAGGAGTACATTAGTCGCGATGGTGAGTACATTAGTCTTACTCCTATGTAATGTCCTCTTTCCACTATACTATATGGGTGATTTTAACGCATCCAGATTGATGGGAGGAGGACTATTTACTGAGTGCTGGATGCAAAAAGGTTCTTCAAAACTGTTTGCCCAAAAGCATTATCTAAATCCAAAGCCCATGTCTAAGCATCAATGCTTATAAAAGGCGGAGGGAGAAGCGCAGGTAGCCACCATCCCAGGACACGTGCCTTCGAAACGCTACTGCTGAAGCCTTTGCTCAGGCTGCGTGTGAATAAATCCCTGCTGGGGGAGTATTATTCTGAGAAGCTGGCATGGTTCGCAAATAGCTCTCCTTTTGTAATGGCTTGGCAGGCAAAGAACGATGGTCTGGACGGTTGCCCAGAGAAATGCCAGAGGTTACGATTAATTCTAAACCTTCCAGCAATCACCTCTTTTGTTTTGCTATAGTCACCTCGAGTGGGACTGGTATGCCCAGACGTGGGTCCTGTGTCTGCTGGGCCTAGAGCTTCTCCTCAGTGATGAAGTCCAACAAGGCCAAAATATGTTTGGGGATGCTTGTGTTCTCATGCAGAAGGGACCAAGCAGTTCGGGCTGGACTGCTCCTTTTGAGGTCGGACCAACCCTGATATGGTCTTCCCCCTTTGTAATGGTTTGGCAGGTGAAGAACGATGGGCTGGAGGGTTGCCCAGAGCAATGCCAGAGGTTAAGATTAATTCTAAACCTTCCTGCCATCACCTCTTGTTTTTCGGAAATAGCTGACACCATCTGTCTGCTATGGAGGGCTTGGAAGCTTGATTGCCTGGTGAAGACCCCCTCAAATGTGACAAAAAGTGACTTCCTAGAAACTTGAAACTAAACAGATTAAATGCATATTAAACACCAAATTGAATGAAACCTTGAAGTTAAGCATAGTAAATACTGAATTGAATAAAGCTTTATGGGCAAAACAAATATCAGATTACAGCCAAAGTGTCCATGTGAAAGCAAACTACGGAAAAGACTGCAAGTGTGAAAGCGTACCAAAGGAAGGTGGGGGATGAACAAAACCACCACAAAGTGAACTTTAATGAGTGAATGCAGTGCGGCAAGGCCAAAGAATGGCGAGCGGTCTGCGACACACTATGGCAGAGCCAAGAGGCCGACAAATAGAAACTAGGTGAATGTGACTTGGTACACAGGGGCAAGTACATGAGAACCTGTGTGGGCTGGAGAGCCTAGGGATCCTGGTTGCACGACCTCTGATGAGTGGACCATGTGGTCTGTCAACTGCGCCTAGACCAGTGAGCCCTGAATGATGAAAACCAAAGACATTGTGAAACAAACCAAGGAGAAGCACTGTAAGTGAACTGATGAAGCAAGCCAGAAAGAGGGTCAGGTTGACCTCGAGTTGTGTTAAACATTTTGAAAAGACTGAAACAAGTACAAGTGGTGGAGTTAAAGCCTTGGGGAAGGGAACCCTGAGACTTGAGGAACTATACTGTTGTCTTGAGAACGAAACCCCAAGACTATTTTTATTTTTAATTGAGTTGCTTGGAACTTGAAGCGAACCACGAGGATTGTTTGGAACTGTATTACCTTGGACTCGAGAAAGGAAATCTTAAGACTTTTGTGGAACTTTCTTGCACTTGGGTAAGGGAAGCTGAAAGAAAGCTGGGAGCTGAAATAAGCTCGGAACTTTGAGTTAGGCACCTTTTCTTTTATTCTTGCCCGCCCTACACATTGGTTAGCTTTAGTTGTGAGGGCAAAAATAGGTTTTGGACTCAGACAGACTTGAACTCTGACTCTCCTGGGTTTCGTTTAGGTAGGGAAATAAACAACCACAACAGAACCTCAGTGCAATTTCCCCCCCAACAACCCCTCTCCCACCACCTGACACCCCCCCAGCCCCCAACACCACAGTCCCCAGACCCACCAGCTCCCACCCATTTCTCCTCTTGAGAAAGCACTACAGGATCAAAACTCAGTTGGCCTCCATTAATTTCACACAAACTTTCTCGAATGAATTATTGCGGGCATCCTCTGTCTCTGTGCACCCTGGGCGGTGTTGTGTTACCCCAATCCACTGCCAAGATTTTCCTCCCCATCATCATAGCTGTCTTTATCAAACACTTATTTTGCCAGACAATCTATATCCCCCCATGCGTATGCACACTGGAACTGGTTCGCTAACCACACTAGTCTGTCCCTTATCCGTCCCCAAAAGACTTGCACTTTGGGGCACTCCCATAGCATATGGAATAGGGATCCCACTCCTACTCTGCACTTTAAACGTTGGGGATCTGATGCCCTGCCCATATGGTAGTACACCCTATGCAGAACTTTGTACTGTATTAAATGCAGTCACATAGTTTTACTTGCTTCTCTTGGCAACATCACTGCCTCCGCCCAGAAATCAAAGATTTCTTTTGTGTGGTTGCCAGATTGGGACACGTGATAAGTGTCCTTCGGGTCCAGGAAGCACATCCAATCTCCTCCACAGCGAGCCTCCACAATCTGAGTCACGTGTCATCATCTTGACTTTTTCTAGTGGAAGGGATAGGTTCAGGTACAGCAAGTTCAGCACTACTCGCAGGCCTGCCTGGTTCTTTTTAGGAATTACAAAAATCCTGGAGTTGAAACCAATGCCCTGGTCTGATCGGCTTGATCTTAAAACAGATGTGCAATTTCCTTCAGCAGGAGAGAAGGGGGAAACAGTCAAGTGGAATAGGAAGCTGAAAACCTGTGGAAATAAGAGAAAGAAGTGATGGTTCTCAGAAGAGGTGAAGCCATTGTCTCGTATGCTGAGCTAGTCTCCCCTTTACTGGGGTTCTGTGGACATGGACACAAATTTTGGTTTTTGGGGTCAGATGCTGGTGAAAAGGAGGGAGGCGAGAAAAATCCCTTTGTGGTTGTATGTTGCTGCTTCTGTCTGTGCGTACTGGGTTATTTGTCCAATTGTCTGGCCCTTCTTTCCTGAAAATCCCTAAAGCCGCTAAACAACCTCAAATCTAATCTGGTTTGAATCACAGTAAACCTTTTGGCCATAGGTTTAGATACAAATGCCAGCAGCTTGGCGGTGTAATGCTTTCCTGATCTCCGAGACCTTGCGGAACCGTTGTGAAGCCCCCACCACCTCTTCCAGGATATCCCCCCAGAGCCTGTGTAACAAACTCTGCCAGTATCCCAGCAGATGGGATGGCGAGTTACTAGGACCTCCTGCTTCTGGCTCCAGTGTGTATGGTATGGCTCAGGGTATCTCTCTTGAATGTGGTAATCTGCCGAGGACAGAAGCATAGAAACAAGTACATGTCACATGTAATCCCCTCCCGATCCCCTTTGGTTCCCAACATCACCTTAGACTGAAGCAAAGGCCGCAACAAAGCTTCTTGGGGCTAGTTCTGTCACTGCTCCAGCAGCAGCGAAGACCTACTCACGCTTGCTTCCAGACGTAGATCAATGGGTAGCCCAGAATGGGCCTCCATTTTTATTCCTATGGGCATATCTTTGCTGTACTGTCCTTATTTGTGTGACTTCAAAAGGTAACCCACTACTACTTCTAGTCCAGGTAGGCGTGAAGGTCATTGACCAGCAGGCATCGGCAGCTGTGGGAAAAGAAGCACATGCTGTCCACCCAGATGGTAAGTATGCTAAACCAGGTAAAGTGTTCCAAACTCAATCCAGGTAAAATACCAATCCGGGTAAAGTGTGCCAATCTGGGGAAAGCGTGCCAATCCAAGGAGGTGCATCAAGCCAGGTAAGGATGCCAATCCACTCCAGATAAGTAGGACAATCCAGGGATGCTGATTCCAGCAGGAAGCGTTGTAATGTAATGAACGTTGAGCACATGTTGGAAATTGGGAGATGTTTATATAAGCATCTATCCAAAATGGCCTCACGGCGCATATCTGTGCCAATACAGGTGCCTTGACTGGCTGTGTTAGTATGGGTTGCTGAATACTCAAGAAGATCCTGGGCTATTAGTTTTACTTCATGGAGTCTTGCTTTGAAAGCAGCCGTCTGTTAGAAGATCAGGCGCCAAGTCTATTCCTCGCCATCATTTTTGGTTGACTGCTGACAGAACAGCATCATCCCGCTTCAAATGCAGGCCTGCATTGAGATGGATCTTTTTTCTGTAGGAGTCCAAAGATTTTTTCCCCCTTGTTTAGAAATTAGGTAAAAAAAAAGGCGTTACCAAAGATGCTGCAGCAGTGTGATTAGAACGAGGGTGCCAGATGTGGTTCTTCACCTCATGATATATGGCCCTACAGGGCAGTGGAGTAAAATAATAAGGTGCAGACCATTTCTGGTCATTTCCTCTCTAAACGTTAGAGAGAAAAGGAAGCAACACAGAAATAACAGAGGCAGACAGCAAACCAAGTGTTTCATCAATGTAGGCAAGTGTTTGCCAAATGGACTTGCATCAATTGCCAATTTCTTAAGTTGCAGTGGCTTTTTCCAAACATCTTTAAAATCTAAAGTGTATACTTGCATTTAAAAGAGACAGCATCTCAAACGTAAAAGGTTTTTTTCCTAAAGATGCTTGTATTTCCTATTTGGTATTGCAGTTATGATAAAAATGTGTTGACATGGAACATGGTATTGGATAAGTGAAACTATGCATTTCTTTCCTTTACAAAGCTGCCCAAAATAAAACACAATCACAGTTAGAACAGTACACCTTAGGGGTTATTTTGTCAGCATCCTTGTTTTGTTAACCATAGGCCTCAAGGACTTTCCTCCAACAATATTTTCATAATGTTTCTATGAAATATTACATAATTTTCTCATACAATTAATAGAACAATTAAGTCCAATACATTTCAGGATGCACCTTTTCTCTCGCTTCATTTGGACATTATTCTGGCATAGAAAGCCTGCAGGACCCCCTTAGGAAGTATTTACCACCACAGAAGACTTGCAAATTACATCTGGCCCTCCAGCAAAGCGAGTTGTGCACCACTGGCTCAAAAGATGAACATTTTGGATTTATGTGGTATCGAATCTACTTGTAATCAATTTTTGTACAAGAACTTATTCCCTCATTATGCAACATGTAGCCATCAATGGGGCCGCCTGCTTTTACCACTCAGTCAGTCAGTCCCAGTGAGCTCAATCTGAGTTACAGGCCACTTGTATGCCCTAATACTAGGCAAGAGATGAGCGAGTAAAAAAATTCCCAACAAAAAATTTAAAAACAGATGAAAGAGCCTGGACTCTGCTTCCACCCATCATGCAGCTCTGTGAATATGTTTGGATCAGCGGTACCAGCATGGAGTAGTAGTGCAACAAGAAGGTGCTCTACTATTACCTTATATGAAGATGGCATTTAAGGTAAACATGAATATTTTATTTTTCATGAACGACTATTTGCAGGGAAGTGCACATACAAAAAGATATCGGTTTTGGAGGTAAAATGTTTTTACTCTCTTAAAAAGTACTGTCATTGGGAATGCAAATGACATTTAAAGCCCCTAAAAATATGTTTCCTCCCAACCATGTCTACTGGTCATTAAAATTGTCTCATGTTCATGCCACCTCTAACCTCTATCTCTAGCATTTCTCCCTTTTCCCCAACATTGAATCATTACACGTGAAATCCTGTAATCCCTTACTACAGATTGGTTCTCTGTGCCATGCTTCTCTTCTCTCCCCTTTACACACTTTAGAAAACCAAAATACACAGAAATGTATTGCAAGAAATGGTCTGTGCCATTCAGACGTATGTGGACGACAGGAGCCATTCAGTATGCAGACAGTTTTTGCATTTAGGGCTGGTGCAAATATCCTGCCCCCTTGGGCCGAAAGCCTCGCCCCACCCCACCGGCACATATTAAAATTTATTGTGCCAATCAGGCATCACCTGATGGCTATTTTTGGTAACTATGATTTCCTACAATTAAAGAGGCTCTGTTTGCAATCTGCCTCTAGAATAACGTGGCGTGCTTGTGTGAAAGCATTCCTCCAAGACCATCCATTTTTAGCTCTATGTATGTAGGTAGGTGATTTAATTACCGCAAATGGATCCATATCGTCCAAGGCTCTCCACTTCAGTGCATCTCCATAAGGCAAAATCTGCTGCCACTTGTGATGCTCTCCCTTTTGTTTCTTGTGGACATTCAGCCACTGAAAGTGCTCCAAGGCCACCAACTGATTTCAACTGAGTCATTAACAGATCTGGTTCGCCATAATGCTTCTGTGCTCTTCAATAATCAATGTCGCTATTATTACCCACTCCTGGCACTCAATTGATCACCGGGGAAGAGGTGGTGGTATCAAACCCATCGCAGAGGTTGTGCTTGAGCTGGGCATTTTGGCATTGGTAACATATGTTTTTTAACACCCAAGGTTGTAGTCCTCATTTCATTGGCCTCAGAAGGATGAAGGGTTGAGTGGGCCTGCCGCAAATTAAATCTATGACCATAAGGTGAAATACAGATCTTTGCAGCAGATGCATTAGCTAATTGAACTACAGACCTACCTTCACCAATTCCCTTGTAGAGAAGGAGTCAAGCACCCCCACCTCAATCGATCAGTCCCTTTTACCTGTGTGCTGGAAACCAAAGTATGAGACCTATACAGAGCAGCTGAATCAAAGAGCAGAATATGGACTCAGTCCAGTCCCAGTGAAAGGACCAATACCTAAGAGAATCTGGGAGCCAAGGTACCCATTGAGAAAACCATATCTGCATACCAAGAATTATGATGGCCATTTGAACGAGATCCCTGAAGAAGCAGAACCAATAAACGGCAAGGATGAATGGTAGTGTTACTAGTCACTGAAAAATATAGGTTATATGAAGCTGAACATAAAAAGATGCAGTGATCAGAGAATGCCGATATTCTATAAGGCATCACGACAGCAATAAGGATAAGTGACATCTTGGGCTCAAGGAGGAGAAACGTATGTCACAGAAACAGATGAAGATATTAAATCCTTTTACACGTGTACAGATGCAGAAGAAACGCAAGAAGCAAAGTAATTGTGAAGCTAGCTCTAAGCTTATAGTAACAGATTGCAGCAAGCGCCAACATATACATACATAGGAATAAGATGATTATGGATGTTTCCACTAAACGTATTAAAGCAGGTTGGACATTAGCAAAAAGGTCTCAGTTCAGTGTGTCGCAGTTTTAAAAGCAGACATTGAATACTTAGAAAGGCGAGGTTGGATGAGACCCAGGAAGCCAAGGTCTTATCAAAGTGGAATGAACGGACTCGGGCTACAAATCGTGTGAAAGAACAAACCTCCTGTTCAGAAAGAGTGACCATAACAAGGAAGACGTCAGAGGACTATTGGAATAAAATATTAAATACACGAAAAGGCTTGATTTTATGGTCTCTAGTCACATGGAAGTCTGAAGTAGACTAACAAGATGATCACACCTACGCACGGAGGCAGACTGTGCTGCTCACTCGCTAATTTTCTCAGAGCTAAGAACACTCTCAAGGACGAAGTTCAAAAGCCTAATTGACAGAAGACCATTGAGGTGATAATGGATTGATATGATAATTGATGGGAAGATAAAGTTAAGGCAAACTCACTAGCATTTGGACGGCCAGCCTACATGCTGCTAACGTAGCTGGAAAAATACTGAAGTTGGACAGAGTGCCAACCAGTTGTAGAGGACCTGTTGTATTAAGGGATCCTATAGTGTGAAAACCAATGGAACGTTGTGTATTTAGTGATGTTCATAGTGGTCATTTAAAGAGGAGGGCTTAGTTGTCCACATGATGTTAAACAACCAATCACAGTTACACTTTTTTTTTAGACTAGTATGGATCATATACTTGGATGTTCCCGCAGATCCAATCACTCCCTCCATTAGGTTGCTGTAGTTGGTCACGTAGGATGACGTTGGTAACACTTAGGTTAGACGTCAGCAATGACACATTTTGCTTATAAAAATACAGTTTATTCTTAAATATGTTGAGTTGAAAATCGAGAGTTCGCATTGATGTTCGTTATGCTCCCCGTTTTAGATACTTGATATTAAAACAGTCTACCTTTTGTCAACTTCCTGATTCAGCTCTATTATTTGGTGTATGAGTAAGATCTGCATCCCCATCCATCTCAAAGGTAATTGCTGCTCATCAAAGGAGCTGGACAGTCCAGTAGCAGAGAAAGGATGGTTTAGGAGCCATCAACCTGAGTAAACTTTAGAGTCCCGGTAATATCGAACGACCTTTGCTATTCGGCTGAAAGAACGTCAAGCTCCCTGTAGATAGTGGCTAGAGTAAAACCAAATAAGTGTCTTGCAAGAACAGGTGTGACGGTCCCCTATTTTCAGATAGAATCCCCTCCTACATCTACGTGAAGCGGAGCGAACGGAAGGTTGAAGAGGCGGTAAATAAGGCGGACGATCCTGAGGTTCGGAAGAGGAAAAGATGATATCAGTGAGTAAAAAATTGAAACTGAGTGAGCTGACAAAAGCACGGGTGAAGAGTGAAGAAAAAACTAGAGTAACCAAGGGAGGCGGGATAAAATATAACGTGAGAATAAGTGTATAATATATGTGTGTAACAAGATATTGACTCGAGTGTGGCAGAGCAATGAGATACATCGTGAGAGTGGCCACGATAAGAGAATATGCACGCCCTGCGTCTTTTATGACACAACAGAAGCAGTTTGAACCCAAAGTTCCATAGTGGAATCATAGGATACAGTCCCGGTTTAAGACGGGACCGAAGGGGTAACTTAAACTCCAATCAGAGTGTTTGTAGAGGGCTAAAAAGTATTAAGGAGAGAATTAGAAGACATCTATGTAACCGGTTGAGTGAGTTTGTTTTATGTGGTTTTATGAGCAATGACATCATGAGTGGAAAATATTATTTGCTTGACTAGAATTGAACCTGATGGTTATTTTTAGTAGGATTAAAGTAAACAATTGTGATTAGCGGGATTGGAGCTTGCGACGAGTGGTGCTTGCTCATATTGTGTTATTTTTCCTGAAGCGTGTTTTAAAAACTGTGATTAGAAAGTAAAACAAAGTGCCACACAAAGGACTAATGGTAAACAAGTTAAGGATGGAGGATATTACTCCAATTACGCATATTTGTAAGCAGCTACCAAAACATGCACCCAAGCTTAAACAGTACAGTGCGGAATGGGTTAAAGGAACCGCAGATAAAATGTTTATGCCGTGGCCACAGGGAGACTCGCTATCGAAGGCAGACTTGCAGCATATGACATATCTGCATGCTGCAAACACAGGAAAGAGGGTAGAAAAGTGATTAGCTAGCTTAGAACTTTGGAAAATGTACCAACAGGAGAGGGAGGAAGAAACTCCTATTGATTGGCTACTTAATATATGAAAAGAGGTGGATGAGGGAGCCCTCTGCTCCTCCCGCCCCAGCTGAAACAGGAGACAAAAGTAAGAAGGACTATGCGTTATATTCATTGAGAGAACTTAAAGCAGCAACAGGGTATAGCAACCCAGCATATGAGTCACCTGTGCAAAGCAGTGACGAAGGCGTGGAGGAAGATACAGAGAAAGATGTAATATCTAAGGTCCCTAGGGACAAGGAGAGACGCGATAAAGAAAGAAGTGATCGAGCAAGTACATTTCTAGATATAGGAAGAGAAGTAAAACGATGGAAAGGAGAAAGAGACATGGTTGATGAGATGGCGCTTTTACAGAATGAATGGATGGGAGGTCAGATTTTATTAAAACTCGATGGTAAGAGCATTGAGGATGTAAGACAACAGGAAGACCAACACAACAGAGATAAGGAAAGAGAAAAACGATTAAAAGACGAAGGGGCAAAAAGAAAGGATAGGCAGAGACGAGAGAAGGAATATCAAGAAGAGCAATGAGAAAACAGGAGAGAGCAGAGGAACAAAAAACGCGATAATAGACGGAACGATCGATGAGCAAGAAAAGCTAGAACAACGAAGAATAGAAGCAGAGGAACAGAAATGAAGGGATAAAAGAATGCAGAGGCAAAAAGATGAACTATGCAGGGCAAATTTGAGAGGGGATATGAAGAAAAGAGAGGAAGACAGAGGAAGCAAGTAACAAAGAGTTTGATGATGATTTGGAACGAAAAAGAAAGCAGAGAGCATGAGATCTTGAGCGCCTAGAGAAGGAGATAAGAGATCCTGAGCCAGAAGTAGCATGGGACGATGTAGAGGAATTTTTTCCAGAGTACGAGTCATCACCAGGCCAGTCTAGAGTAAATCTAGAAGACTAGTTTGACTCAAGGAGCATCGGGGAAGCGATCGATAAGTATATAAGAAGAAAGCAAAAAACAATCAACTTGAGAGCACTCAGTTATATAATACAGAGGGAGCCTCATGTATGTAGTGCAAGGCCAAAGGAGCCGTCTCTAGATAGACAAACTTTGAGCAGAGAGGACGACGAGAAAAGTCACACAAGTTGGGCATAAGATATGTCGGATGAAGAGAGAGACACCTCCCAAGGGGAAGGAAGAAGGGACGTATGTGGCCCTGAGGGATGTTTTTCAATGGAGAAAGAAGCCTGATGGTCTGATTTAAACGCACCTGTAACAAGGGCCCCAGAGCCACTGACACAATCAGATCGACCCAAGGGGCAATTCCACAATGAAAGGGGAGAAGAGCAGATTAAGATCTCTACCTGGTAGGAGGGGATGTGGTAATATAGTTCCTGGATTAGACAGGCAAATCATGAGAGATGAGAATGAATATGGGGCGTCACAGTGTCCCTTATTGGAAAAAGGAGGAGCCAGACCACAATATATACAATGCCCAAGTTGGACAAAGATAACTTAAGATGTAAACTCCCCATGTTAACTTGGGGCGCTGGGAAATGGATACATGAGTTACAGAAAATGACGGGGGAAACACGTTAGCCATAGGGGACATTAAAGGTCTCCTTATCGCCATACTTTGGGAGAGAACTGACAATGTATGGACGAGGGCGGGGTACCCTGGTGTAACCATAGTAAACACCGCTCATGATGGAGTAACATTCAATAACTGTAGGGCGGCAGTTTGTAAAGAGCTACGACTGCTATATCTGGACACGATGCTCTGTTGCTTTACATTCAAAGTTTTCAGGAATCTTGAGCTTTGGAAACGCGCGAGTCTTGGGCAAAATCCATACCAGTATTCTATCATATATTATGCCAAGGGCTACCAGAACCTGTGCAGAAACAGCTCAAGAAATTAGTGGGTATTGAAGCCAACCTGTGGTCTGAGATTCAACTGACCACTGCGCACTATTGTAGGCTCCTGCAGGAGAAGAATCGCAAAAAAGATAATGGCCGGAAAGGCGAGGAGGCAAAGTTAGCCAGAAAAAGCTGTCTAAATATGCCATTGAAGGGGCAACGTTGACGAGTGTAGATGGAGCAAATACGCAGCAGAATGCAAGCACGCCACAGGTGAATAACCAGAGGCAGTTTGATCAAATGAATAATGGGTTCACACTGAGTGGAAGGGGTGGATTTTGAGGAAGAGGTTTTCAAAATAATCAAGGAGGTTTTCAGAACAATCAAGGAGGGTTTCAATACATGCAGAATGACGGTCACAATATACAGGATGGGCAGGTTAGGAGGCCACCCCTATGTTGGACATGCGGTGTGACAGGGCATTTTGCTTGCATGTGTTGAAGTCAAGGGTTCGTGCAGAACGACCAATTCTCAAGAGGGGGGATGTCACACCCACCTGCATATGCGCAACAGTATAATGATGGGTTTGTTCTTGTGGTCGTTTTGCCAAAACTAGTACAAAATCTTCACTGGTGGACAAGAGTAACTCTGTTGAAGGGGAAACACTTGTACGATCCAGAAGAACAATCGATTGTCACGACGGATGCCTCGCTCGCTGGGTGGTGGGGGGGGTGCTCACTACCTTCACCACACAGCTCAGGGTCTCCTGGTTCTGTGCTGCTGCGTGAGACCAATCATTCTGCTAGACTCGCAGTGTTCAAAGCCCTTCAGGCGTTTTGAATCTCACCTAGCGAACCAATCTGTGCAAATCCTGACGGACTGCACTAGAGCAATGTTTTACATCAGCAAGCAGGGGGGCACACATTCGCCAAATCTGTTGAGGCTTGCGCAACAAATTTGGAAATGGGCATTCGAACGGAAAATATTCCTATAGTCCCAGCATGTTCCAGGGGAACTCAACTCTCTTGCAGACTCATTGAGCTGAGATCCCCTACCACAATAACACAAGTGGCAACTACATGCAGAGATAGTAGAACACCTTCTCTCAGTGGAGTTCCCCACAATAGACTTGTTCGCTACAAGCGAAAACAGAAAATGCTCAGACTTCACATCCAAGTTCCCCCAGCCAGGTTCCAAGGGGAACGCCCTATGGATGAACTGGTCAGGGAAATTTGCTCACGCTCCACCAATTACCCCCCCCCCCACACCCTCACGCCTCTAATGAGGAAGGTGGTGAACAAGATCCACAAGGAACAGGTGACGCTCATCCTAGTTGCTCCTATGTGGACAAAACAACCCTGGTATACACATCTGCGCAACTGGCGATGTGCGATTCCCAACAAACTCCTTTGCCCGTACAATCTGCTCACTCAGCATGGGGGGACTTGCAGTGCACCCTCAACCTCACTCCATGAACTTGGCAGCATGGCTCTTGAGGTCAGAGTTTGGACATCTTAATCTGCCACAAAGATGTATGGATATCTTAAGAGTTGGTGCAATACTATCTTCCCTATAGGTTTTATTAAGCATCCTATCCAATCCAACATCTCTCCTGCGGCAGGCATGAAAGGTGGCCTGCTAAACACACTGTCCCTGGTGGCCCTCTCTATAGATTGCCAGAACCTAATGATGTCCCATCAGCTTGACCTTCTTTGCCTTAACATGTGAAACGAATTAATGCGCTGAGCGGCTGAATGCGGTGAGCAGATGTGTGTGTAGATCGGATTAGTGTGTAGATGTGAGGAGTGTATGAAACGGATGAATATGTTGAACGGATGAGTGTGTAGAGCGGCTGGATGTGCAGAATGGATGCATGCGTAGAGCAGATAAGTGCGTAAGTACAGAGTTGTGCATAGAGCAGATGAGTGCGTAGACCGAGTGACTGCGAAAGAATGTGTAGAACCCTGGGAAGATGAGTGTGTAGAGCGGATGAGTGTGTAGATGAATATGTAGAATGGGATATTGCTGTTAAATGCCCGGAAAGTGATGAGTACATAAAGCGGATGAGCGCGGGGCGCGGATGAGCACGGGAATGGATGCATAGAGCTGATGAGTGCGGGGAGCGGGTGGGTGCGGAGAGGGATGAATGCGTAGTGCGTGTAAGGGCATAAGGCGATGGAGTGCCTTGAGCGAAGGAGTGGAGTACCACGAGCAAAGGAGTGCCTGGAACAAACTGATGTGCCACGTAAAGCAGACGAGTTGCACAGAACGGATGATGACGTTGGGCTTGCGTGGTCCAGACTCGTGAGCGCAGGGCAGTCTGGCGCTCGCGGGACAGTTTGGAGCACGCGGGACGGACTAGATCACGCGGGGTAGTCTGGAATACATGAGTGCGTGGCGCGGACCGGAATGTTGGGAACAGACTGGGTGCATGGAGTGGATTGGGTGCATGGAACGGATGTTTTGAAGTACAAAGGATAGTTGGAATGCTGAAAACTTTGGGATGATCACATAACCCACCATACGCTTACTCTCTCCTTTACACCACCACTCAACTAGAACACAGAGATACTATGACACCATTCGGTATAACTGTTCTCATACCTACAACCGCCACATACTCCACATCACTCTATGTAAACACTGCTGGTTTTATACCCCCCAGCCAAGCGTACTCCTCAGGCCTAACGCAGCCACATCCGGTCTGGATAAATCCTGCCAGAACGAACACATATTCCTGACCCCTCAATCACCACACCTATCGCTAAGAAGCAGCTATTACACGCTCAAGCTGCACACATACCTGGTGCTCACACGCACCTTTGACTCTCCCTACTCCCTCTACTGATCTGAACTTCGGTTCCCAAGGGCGTTCAACCTACCAGCGCGCCTTCAGACCATACCAATGGTATATAAGGCGCTATACAAATGCAAAATAATATAACATAACATGAAATCCCAAGAGTAAAATAAAATGCCTTGCCAGGCGGAGAAATCGTTTTTATTGACTGTTCTTTGAGAATCGATCAAAATGACGGACAAAGATATACAGGTGCCTCTGTGGTAAGATACACAGCCAATGGAGAGTTTCAGACACTGGTAAGTGCACGGCTAACGTCTCACTATTCAGCACAAGCAGCAGAGTTGTTGATTGTTGCGCTCGAGAATCATGCAGACCAGAAAGTAACAGTGTATAGCGACTCTGCCTAGGTGACGTCAACGGTGCACGCAGGATTAGCACGTTGGAAAAGGAGGGGCTACCTCTGAGCGGATGGCAGGCCAGTGCAACACACCACCTTATTGGATAGGCTTATTAAGGCACTACAACTCCCAGTGGCCATCGCGGTCATTAAATGCGTAGCTCATACTAAAAAGACATTTTTATTCACTCGGAAACCAGGCAGCAGAAGAAGCGAAAATCGCAACATGTTCAGAAAATATAATGTCATTTGAAGCTACTGATGTAAAAGAAAAAATTGTTGTATTGATGAATTTGGTTGAAAAGTATTGTGATTTATCGAAAGCACAGCTTATGGAGGTTCAAGGGGGAAGCACCGCAAGATGAGAAAGATTTGTGGACACGTAGCGGGTGTTCTGTAAACCCCTCTGAAGCATTGTGGCGACAGGACAGCACTGGTAAACCAGTGATGCCTGTAGCCTTTTTGAGGGTGGCTGTCATGATTCATGCCCCTCATGTCCCCAGCCCTCCAAGGTGTCAGGCTGGAGCCAGGCCACGATCACCTACATGGCCCTCAAGGGCCTCTCCATCCCTCCAAAGACCCACTTGGAGTCAGACTTGGCGCTTGTGGCACCAGACTCACTCACTCCCATAGGATAACATTGGGGATTGGACTTGTAGTGCATTGATGGGGACAAAATGGATGCCCCCACATATTTTGGTTCCCAGAACCGCATGTGCGGTCTAGTCTTTTGGGTGTGGTTCAGCCCAGAGACACCTGGGATACCCAGAGACTATTTAAGAAACATGCTATGCGTTTTCTGCACCTGCAGCGTGACACTCACCGTGTTCGGATCGGTCTCCAGTAGGCCTGCATCTATTTTCTGCACTCAGCTCCTGCAAGAACAAGAACACCATTAGGAACAGCCTTAGCTTGCGGCGCTTCTGCCCATCATTCATCGCTCCTTCTGTTCTGCAGGCATCTTCGGCGGTGTCATTCCCATCCCGGCACGTCGCTTCCTAAGGAAAAGGGAAAAGAACAGAAAAAGGCATTAGTAAGCATTCTGCAAATCTTCGCTTATTTTTAAATACTGTACGAGCTTCAAACGCTTACCTGAATCCCAGCCACTCTGGGGGAACTCTGTCTCCGGAACTTCTCATCCATCTGCAAGAGGGAAAAGACACTCCAGGCTAGCGTGGAAACATCGAGAGGCGCCACACACCGCGCTTATCCACTGCATTTGTTCTTCATGACAGGTATCCACGCTGAAAACGTCACCGCACCTAAAAGACACAGAAAAAGAACTCAGTTCAATGCAAATACGAAAGGGGTGCATCGCGCGCTCACTCACCTTCAGCGCTATTCATCTCAGCAGCACGCCGCCATCCCCGGATGCCGGCCATCATCTAAAGAAGGAAAGGAACGAAGTTAGAGAACTGTTCAAAAGACTCATTATACTTACCTGTCAGACTTTTGCCAGTGAAGTAACTAGGCAGCAACGAGCCCGCATCAATCAACGCGCCCCTGCGCTTAAAGCAGGACGGAGAGCAAACTATCCAAGAAAACAAGGTGAGCTGTGGATCAAAGGGAAGGGTTGGACCCTGGGGGAAGACGGGTTTCAAGCACACAGACAATAGGGTGTTAAACTCTACCAATCCTGTGTTTCAGGCCCAGTTGCCAGTCGAATAGCCTCCAGGGAAGGGTTCAAGGTCGTAAGAGGTCAGAACAGGCTGAGTGACGTCCCCGTGGATACCAGTTGAGCGTTACAGTGGTGCTAGAACAGCGACACTACCCTGCGCACACAACTAGGGAGAACCTTGCTGCAACGATTGCTGAAGCTGTTAGAGCATGTTGCCTTTTTTATGACGAACTATACAATTTGTCAAAAATTCACGGCTGGGCATACACTACGCACAGTTAGGGGGGGACATTCCAAGACCCATTGGTCCATTCCAACATTTGCATATCGACTATGTTGATATGATTCAAGTATGTAATGGGTACAGATCCCTAAAAAATAACTTGTCCAACAATCAATGATATGCGCCTAGCAGGATTTGATCCACAACTCTCACACTCTGCAAAATCCTTAGGCTTCAGCATTGACAGCAATCTGTCCTTCCAGAAACACAGCCAAGAAGGCCCAAATAGCCTGGCTCAAAATCTCTACCCTTCCAAAAAAACAAACCTGCCGCAGGACTTTCAGACCATAGTGCAGGCCCTTGTGGTCTTGCATTTCGATGGGGGGAAAATAGCCACCTGACAGGGCTTCCACCTGCTCACTTGGCTCCCCTAAAAGCAGTCCACCACACTGCAGCACATCTTATTTCGAGAGCATGGCAATTTGACCGAATTACCCACATCCTACGCAAACTACATTGGCTTCCACTTCACGCCAGGATATGGTTCAAGACTGCATATATCATCTACAAAGCAGTCACGAGTAGCACACCAGCGTACCTTACGGGTAGGCTCCACATATCTGGTGGCACACGCTCCTTGCGCAGCAAATCGGCCAACCGGCTTGAATGGCAAGTCTTCCGTAAATGGAGGCCCCGCAAACAATCCTTCTCTTGTCATGCACCCATCCTCTGGAACTCTATCCTGGTGTCAGCTCGGAATGAACCCATAATTCTCCAATTTCGCAAATCTCTCAAAACATGGCTCTTTCAACACCACCAGACCAAGGCCCAATTCCAAAGGGGCTCACATACCGATGCGTAGACCTCACAATACTGTGCTACTGTTAGAAGATGCCAGCCCAAATGCAGGCTACCCACACTCTGTACAGCGCTCCACTGCTGTCAAGCTAGGTCTACGCTTTAAATAATATTAAAATAATAATATAAAAGACCCACTAGCGGAACATCCCCCAAGCTGTTTTGCAGTATAATTTCAACAATTCTGCACACATTGTTTAGGGATTTTTGTTCTCATGCTATATTCGAACAACGCGTAAAGATAGCTTTAGCAATTGTCAAAAATATGTTTTAATTATCAGAAACTACACTAGAACTAGACAGGCTATCTTCAGTTGAATCATCATATAAAGACTCTGCAAATCCTTTCCAGGTCAGGTGATTTGAAAATGTTTGTTCCTATGATATTCCCAAAGTCATCTGAGAAATGGATTGGGGGGTGCGGGTGGTCTACAGAGTTCCGTTGAAGGCTAATGGACATAACCAATAACGAATTGTCAATGGGAGGCAGAATTGAGGACCCCAGTTGTCCCCCACCTGCGTCAATTAATACTGCATTACTGTTCGAAGGGAATGTCCCTCAGGCAAAGTCAATCTTGCTGCTATTTGGTTGAAATAGGCTGTGATATTCTCCACCCCCCGCATTCACTGATGCAGCCTCTCGCTGGGTTGATTGAAACTGGAGGCAGCCTCATTCGTAACCAGTTTATCTGGATATTTCCATTTGTTAGGCTTCATAGCTTGCTTACTTCTCGTCTTGTTGCGTAGTAAGTAGACCTTTTTCTTTGTAGGCATAACTGTCTTCAGAATCTCATTACCTCCCAGCTAAGGTTATCCAAACCAAAATTGATGGACCTCTGCTGGGTGTCACTCATTACTCTTTAAACAGAGTGCAACATTTAGGTTAATGATTAATAAGATTAGATAATGCAAATCTGGCAGGAGAAAAGGCCCCTGTCAGACGGCAGCCCTCACAATCTGGCCGGGCTTGCCCATTCACTGTCACCTTTCAGAGGAGCCCAGTTACCAAGGTATCAATCTTACCCATCACATCAATGGATACCGGATTATAATAAAACTGTCCACTGGTACACCATAAACATTCAAAAAAATACAAGCTATTACTGTGAATGGCAGGTTAACACATACATGAAGGAAGCAACAGTGTGCGTGGATTACAGCCAGACAGTTCAATTCAGAAAAAGTACTTCGCTAAATATCCATCAAGCCTACTTCGTAGCCGTAGGCGTCTTCATCCGTCTGCCTACCGAGTGATTGCACTTGGAAATGCACTTCGCGCCACAATCTGGATTTTAAAGGTTAGCGCCCCCTTAATGGTATGTAGCACAACAAACGGGGAAAAACACCTCCAGGCACTGCTTGAATCCACACTGCAATCTGCCAAGTGACTGCACTTTACTCCTCACACTCCTGTCTTGTGCACATTTCTCCCCTCAGCTTTGTGGGCACATCTCTGCCTTCAAGTCCCTGACATCTTGGGTTATTCGTCTCTCTGGATGATTCAGGTTCAAATACAGCAGTTGGCAAGTTTCTTGGTGCAGAATGTCAGCACGGAAGCCAGAGGTCAATCCTGACCACAAATCATGCACACATGTACAGTTCAGACATTTGGCAGCCAACGCTTGGTGCCACACAGTAAACATTTGCTGCCATCTTTGCGGGCAAATTCACAGGATATGGATTCCAAAGGAATCCCATAGAGCGATCCAGAGGCACATCCACACATCCCTTTGGGATTTCCTGATCGGAGCTCACATCAGCAAATGACCCTTTATGGCAATCCCCATCTCCTCCAAATCACATTAAGTGAAACAATGTACACTTGCCCAGTTACTGGATTTCACACCTGATGCTACATTCAGATTTGATTTTAAAGTGTTTTTATTAGCATTTGTAATATACTCGCATTAGTTCAACAATTCGCTAACTGTGGGTTTTATCCATGCATACATACAAGCACTTATCCTGAACATTACATAACACATTAACAAAACAATCAACTGTCTTCACATTGATCGTCAGTGGTTCTTTCCAAATATCACTTTTTCCTTTACTTGGCCGCTTGGGGGTACAGTTTCCAAGCAACTGTTTTACCGGCTATGACATTACATAACACATTAACAAAACAATCAACTGTCTTCACATTGATGGTCAGTGGTTCTTTCCAAATATCACTTTTTCCTTTACTTGGCCGCTTGGGGGTACAGTTTCCAAGCAACTGTTTTACCGGCTATGAGGTAGATTTTCAGGCAGACACCTTGCTCAAAATGTCTTGATATTAATGTGGCAGCCATCTCTAATGAGATCAGCTCATGTTCACGGGGGTTTGTCATCAGACGGGTGAAACATGTCCGAAACCAACAATTTCTAGGATTCATACGTATTCCTCACATTTTCGTCAGACCTAAATACTCCTTTGCCCCATACCCTAGACTATGCCTCTGCCCAGTGCTCAAAATCCCTTTGCCATCTCACATATTGCAGGCCCCCCACTGATTTCCATGCCATTGCAATAGTTCGCTTGGCCAGTATACACACCATGTCCATAAATTTGACCACATGTTTACATTTTCTCAGTCTGGGGTATGCGCCTAGTAGGCACTCCTTAGGGGTCCAATCATAATGCACAATTCCTGCTGCTCTGCAGGCTCGCTCTATTCGGGCCCAGAACCGCTGCACCCGTGTACATCCCCAGAACATGTGCATCAGCCCAGCCTCTCCCGTGCCGCACCAAGGGCACAGAGGCTGTGTGCTACTGCTAAATTTGGCGATCCTGTGTGGTGTCATGTATGCAGTACAGGACGTTTAATTGGGTTAGTCAAAATTAGGCATTTCTGTATGCTTCTTGGGGATATACAAGCACTCTCTCCCATTCCTTCTCTGATATGTCTACTCGCAGATCCAATTACCACCTCCCCTTCAGTGTTGCGCTTTTGATATTAGGTCTATCAACTGACCATATAGTCTGGACTCCGGTTTCCAGCTATCGCTCAGGTTGTGCATTACGGTCAGCAGGGGGACTGCTGTCGGTTACTTAGGCCATTTCTCCCATCTCCCTTTCGCCACTTGCCTAACTCTTTTGTACCATAAAAACTGCCCTTTAGGTAACCCATCTTTCTCCTGCAGCGATTCAAACTCCCTAAAGGTGCTGTCTTCGTGTACATCGCCCCAAGTGTAGATACCCCACCTTTCCCAGTACCTAGCCACTGTGAGATTGGTCCTGTCCCTGCAGACATCAGCGGCGATCAGAGTCTAGGTGAGTACGGATGTTTGTGTCTTAGTAGTGCCATGGCTCTATTCCACACCAGTCTACCCAGTAGTACGATCATGGGAGCACTCCCCAAGCAGCGCAGCGGCACCCACAAGATTTCTTTCAGGCATCTTGGAGTCACCAGTTGCCGTAGTAGCACAGTCTCCAATGTAGCCTTATCTGAGAGCCATCTGGCCACATAACTAAGTTGCGCTGCCAGGTAGTACCTCTCCAAATCTGGCAACTGTATCCCACCCTCTCTATAAGGTACGCTCAGTGTGGCGGGTGGTGCCCCACAGGAACCCCCTCAGCAGTGCTTCTAATAGGCGAAAGAAAGCAGCCCGACATAACCGTGCACGTTATGAAAGTAATATGAAAATCTCGGCAGAATAATCATTTTGTCGATGGCCACCCTACCCATCATTGATAACGGTAGTCTGGACCAGAATTTCATGGATTTTCGTAAACCCTTCACCACAGTTGCACTTTTGCTCTCATGCCTCAATTCTGGCGTGTGCTTGATATTCACTCCCAGATATTTAAACAATTCTAGCTGGCATATGAGTCCCACTTCCGGTAGGTCGTCCACACTCTTTCCCCATAGGCCCGTCAGTGGAAATATACAAGATTTCTCTCTGCTGAAACAAATCCCAGACACCCTTGCGTAGTTGTCCAGCACGTTCAGTATTACTGGCACATTTAGGTGCAGGTCTCTCAGATACAGAAGTACGTCATCCGCATAGAGTGATACCAGGTGACTTGTTCCTCCCGCCCAGATTCCTGCGTCAAAAAATTGCTTCATAGGGTAGACTGCTATCGGCTCTAGTCCCAGCACGTACAACATGGGTGATGGCGGGCATCCCCGTCTGGTGCCTCTTTGAATATCCCAGATCAGAGACACTATCCTCCCGACTTAATTCTTGCCACCAGTGCGGTGTATAGTATTATTACCCACTTTATGATTTGCTCACCAAATCCAAATTCCCTCAACACTGCTAGCAACCACTCAATATATCATAAATGCTTTTATTGCGTCTAATGAGATTATTGCGTACTGCGCCCGTGAGTCTGCCGTTTGTGCCATTACATGTTGCAGCCTTCGCAGGTTAACTGCCGTGTTGCGGCCTGGTATTAATCCACTTTGGTCATTGTGTACCACCAAGAACCCTGGATTAGCTTTTCTAATGTGGTTGTCAGTATCTTAACATCATAATTTAGCACTGCTAGTGGCCAGTACGAATCAACACATCAGTGGGTTTTCCCGGTTTAGGTATTGGGATCACCAGCGTTTCCCTCATACTCTCTGGTAGCATCCCTTTTTCGTATGCTTCCCTAAATACGTCATGTAGCAGTGGGGTCAGTGCTGGTTCGTACACCTTATAGAACTCTGAGGGAGCCAGTCTGTTCCACGAGTTTTACTAGTCGATAATGATTTGATTGCCTTGCTTACATCTTCTGGTGAGATATCCCTCTCTAGTGTCTTGCGTTGTGTCGCGCCTAATTTGGGCAAGCCAATTTCCTCCAGTGTACCGAGGATGTCATCCTGGGGGACCGGCGTATCATGGCCATATAAATGCGAATAAAAGTCCGAATGTGCGTTGATTGCCTCCTGCGATTTGTGCGTTGTGCCTGCCCTACCCTTTAGTTCCGTTGTCAAGTATCTCGGGTGTTCCCTCTTGCAGAGCCACGCTAGTAGCCTACTCGGCCCGTCTCCTCCTGCATGCGCTCTAGTGGTTTTCGCAATGTAATCAAATTTTGACAGTCTCGCCCAGGCATCCTGCCAACTACGCCTAATTCCTGCTAATTTCAGTTCCTCCACTCTGGTGCCCTGGGTGTTCACTTCCATTTGCTTAATTTCCTTCTCCCATTTCTCCAAGTCCTTCCTCAATGTTTTCCTAATGCCCCCTGCACTAGCAATGTCGCTCCCCTCACCACTACTTTCAATGCCTCCCACACCGTGCTTCATCTAGCCACACTATCCACGTTCTTCTCTATGTATTCCCCCAATTTATTTGTAAGATCCTCTATGAAGGCCCAGTCTGTTAATGCATCCACAGGCATGCGCCACAATGGTATGGGGGTCCTGGGACTCTGCATCTTTCATTCCAAGAGTAGAGGCGAGTGGTCAGACACTGATCTCCCCAAGTACTGGTCCGATTCCATCTGTGGCAAGTGGATTTTGGCTACAAATAGATAAGAGTCTGATATACAGCCTGTGGGGCAGAGAGAAATAGGAGTAGCCTCGGTCGGCAGGATGCAGCTCCCTCCACACGTCCACCAAGTCTAAATTTTCTATTGTTAAATTCAGCGCCATAGGTGCGACCCCTGCCCTGTTCTTCGGCGGGTCAGACCTATCCAGTTCCAGGCCCCGCAGAGTGTTGAAACCCCCGTCTCCCCAAATAAAAAAGCAATCTTGGTGTGGGGTTATTTTGGCGCACAGTGCGCTGAGGTGCGCAAGGGATACCATGGTTCGGGAAGTAGGAGTTGACTATGCATATTTCTGTTTGCTCTATAGAGCCTCTCAATATTAGGGTTCTTCCATTCTCGTCTGCCTCCATCCCCAGTAGTCAGTACGCATTTTGAGTATGCCACCCCGTATCCCTGGCCACCCCAGTGCTCCTTCACCCTTGCCATAGTGTCTTCCGTGAGGTGGGTTTCCTGAAACAGTGCAATCGATACCTTTTTCCTATTAAAAAAAGATTTAACCCGATTCATTCGCAAGTAAGTGCCCATCCCCTGTACATTCCACGTTAATACCTTAATATTGGCTGCCATGATTGTGTCGTGCTGTCCATCCTACCGTTTCCCAATCCCCCCCTTCGCCCCCTTTGTGTGTTCACAGCCATTATATGCCACCATCCCAGCCAGCCTGGTCCCCCTTCACGCCACATTTCCACCATTTCATGTGAAGAAATAAGAACATACCAAACAACAAACAAAACCAAACAATTATGCCCAGCTGCTGCCTTACCCATGCAGCGCTCAGGCGTCCCCGCATCGATCTGACCCACCCGAGTCTTCGTGTGCGAGTCGCATTGTGTCAGCAACAGGCCGACACTAATCCGCTCGCGGGTTGGGCCTGTAGGTCCAGGCTAAGCAGCCCATTAGCCCTCCAGTCGTGCTTAATTTCTTGACGTGGCTGCGTGAACCATAGGCATCTCTTAGTGGACTCAAAACAGCCTTTCCAGAGAGCTGCCATGTATCACAGCTCCTCCCACCCCCTCTGGGCCAGGCGCCGTTCATGTAACAGGTCCTTCTCCCCCAGCCAGATTGTTGTGCTCCATCCACATGTGAGCTGCTGCTGGAGTTTCCAGGAAGACAGCTTTTCCGTTGTAGATCACTTTTAGCCTGGAAGGGTACATTAGCATGTACTTGAGGTTTAACTGTCTGAGCATAGTCTTGATCGGTACAAACGAGTTCCTCGCCTTTTGCACTGCATGTAATTCGGGTATATAGCTATTTTGGAATTGCCTCTGGATATCCCGCCTCCTTCCCTCGAGTATTTTAGGATGGTTTCCCTGTCCCGAAAGTTCAGGATCTTTGCTATCATTGGGCGCGGGTGCGATCCAGGCGGTGGCCTCTTTTGTAGGGATCTGTGGGCACGTTCCAGCACAAATCCCTGTGAAAGCCGGCCGGCGCCAATCTCCTGCAACAGCAGAGTTTCCACGAAGTCCGTGGGGTTTGAGCCTTCCATCCCCTCAGGGTTCCCGAGCAAGCGCACACTGCTGTGCCGGGCCCGTCCTTCAGCATCCTCCGACTGTGCCTCTATTGCTGCAGTTCTCTGCTCCAGCTCTTTCACTCTCAGGTCTTCCGGGGTCTCCGCTGTTTCCTGCAGCCCTGTCTCTGTGGTGGTCACTTTCCGTCAGGTTGCGCATATTACGTCGCATTAACTGCATGCCTGTTTTCACCTCTTCAATTTTAGTGTCAATGAATCTTATTGCCGCTATGGCTGCCAGCACCTAGCCTTCCTTGTTGCCGTCTTCTGGGCCTTTTGTACATTTTGCACCCCAGCGTCCCATTACGCAGATTCACGTGGTATAGTTGCAGTAAAGGCGTCCATGATGGGAGACTTCCTTTTCCCTTTGGGTGGGGACATTCCCTTCTGCAGTTGTGCAGGGGTAGAACTGTATCTGTGGCCCGTTTTTTTATTCTTCTTGACGCTGCAGCGCCTCTATTCTCACTGCGAAGGAGATGTTGACTGGCCGTTCCTGTGTTTGGCTGTACTGCCGGTGACAGGGGTGTACTGCGATCGGGTGTAGTCCCAACTATTTTACTGGTGGAGTCCCTCTAAGTCCTGCTCTGTCACCTATTGTCCTTTTGCGTGGCAATTTTGCTTGGATCGTGCCCTGGGGGCAGGCAAAAGTTGTATGAATTGCTTAGGTGACTCTTGTTTCAGGCGGCTCCCCCCGTTTCCCCTAGCGTATGGTCTCCTGCTCTAGCGTGGTGCGCTAGGGCTCGTGCCCCTTGTAGGTCCACCGTCTTCTATTGTTCTGTGCATGCAGCAGTGCAGATTGTGCAGTCCTTCAAGTCCCCTTTTCTGTCCACGGTCTTCACCTCCTTGACTGTGCGACTCAGTCCCCGGGCTTGTCAGTGTTGTGCTTCTGCCCGAGTCACATCTGTGGACCCCATTGCATCTGTCTCTGTGCTTCTTGCACCCCTTATCTGCTTTGCCTTTTAATCAGCCTCTGCTTATTTCGGAGTGCCCATTTAGGACTCGCACTCCCCAATATGGCTATGCACCCCCAACGACCTCTTGCAGCGTACCGGCTAGCCCGCTTGTGGTTGCATTCTCCCTTGGTTGCAAGTTGTCTGAGGTGCCTTCAACCTAGCGTTCGCTCGGGTTTCTCCTCTTTGTTTGCCCTCAGTGCTTCCAGGGCCCAGGTTCCGCCATGTCAAGAGGCAAGGACCTCACACCAGTTACTGGTCCTGTGTGGGATCGCCCCCTGCTCGGTCTTCCCCTGGGCTGATGGGCCCTTTGTTTCAATTCGCTGCTCCGCTGCTGCAACCTCACAACCCAGCACAATGCTGCACTGCACACCCATGCGCCCTTAGTTCCACGTTGCTCGTGGGATCACTCTGTTCCAGCTTCCTCAGAGCGGTCTGTGGGTGCGTCTCTGCCAGCTACAGAGGGCAGACTTCCAGTATTTTCGCCCCCTCCCGTCGCCACAGGGTCTCCAACCTGTGGATTTCCCAAGTGCTATTCCAATGTTCGGGTCCTCCCGTATCCCCGCTCACCCACCCCAGCAGCTCTGCAGGTGGGAGCGCAGGGGCCGTGGCCCGCTGCAGCAAGTCGCAGGGTGGCCAAGCGCACCTCTCACAAGCGTCAGCCGCCTTTCAGCCAGCCCTTTGCCGCTTTCTTCTTCAGCCAATCCTCACGGGCAGAGAGGATTATGCTGCAAGCACCGCCACAGGTCACTTGTGCGAGCTCCCGTCCGTTTCTGGGCAGCGTATTGTTTCGCTCCCCTGCACCCAATCTCTCACTGGGCTTTCTGGTGTTCATCCCAGTCTGCTCCACGCTGTTATCTCCTGGTCAGGGGCACCCGCTGCCTGCCGCCTCCACTCGTCTCTGCGTTGCCATTGACTGGTGCCCTTTACAACCTCGCTCCTCAGCACCAACACAAACTCCAGCCGCCCACTAGGCTAGGAGGGGTCTGGGTCTCCCCTCACAGCTATATGTTTTGTAGGGTTCTGTGTTATTCGCGGCCCCTCCTCCTCACCGTCTCAGTACACCAGCAGTGTCCCCCATCCTGCCTGTCACAGAGCTCTCTCTCGCAGGCGTCAATCCTCGGTTATCTGGCACTGATTTGCTCCGGTCTTTCGTAGGAGAGGTGGAGAAATGCTTCACGCATCTGAGGGTGCAAGCAGCATCTCACAAATCTTCACATTTCCGCAGCTTTAGGATCATAACCAGGATCACGACAGGAGCTCTCCCCCGGCACCTCCTCACTCCATGGAACCAGGCCACGCCCCTGCAAGATGCTACATTCAGAGCCAATAGGGGGAAACGGCTCCTGAACATCCTTCTAGGTATCCTCCTTGTTTGGAGAGGTTAAAATCTGAAGGGAAGCCGTCGGGGCGGGGCTATCTACTGAACGTCCCATTGGTGTGGCCAGCACCCATAAGGACGTTGATAGGACACTCAAGGTGTCAAAGTTTTTCCATAGGAAAATCAACATATTAAAGTTACTGAGGTTTCCCAGCCTGACGACGGGAAATAGTCACAGCATGTGAATCCATGAAAGATGCCAACGCTGGATAAATGGAGTTACAGGTAAGAAACTACTCCCTTCTCCAGAATTGGATCTTTCATGGATTCACATGCAGTGAATAGACTATGTAGCAGTCAGAGGACCTGGAGGTGCATAACAGGCAAACGGGACCTATACAACAGGTAATATAAACAACCACAGAAAGACATCACTTTTAGTTATTCTAAACGAAAACCGCCTGTTACGTAGTACCCTTTGGGTGCACTAGAACAACCTTTAGCCTCCTGGCAATAGGACCCAACCTTTGATAGAAGTCTGAACTACACAGGTTGGTAGTGTGGTAGAGCAGCCAGACTTGTCTCAAGAGGGTCAATATGAGCTGTAGGGAGTTTACACAAAGATTCACAGTTACAAGTATCCAAATAAACACTTCTACTCAAAGTTTCTTGATAGAACAATTCTTTACCGGTCATTTGAATAAGCCTTCTTTAGAAGGGGGCAATTTAATAGCAACACACAACTACCTTCAAAATACACACTCTTAGTTTCTAAATCAGCAAACACCCATTGGGGATGACACACAGACACTTCCTACATCTTCAGGTGACTTCAATAGTTAGGACACTGTGTACATTGATATATTACTGTTTACTATTTAGAATAACATTGAGATGTGTCAAAGGTTGTTAGAACAAACAAGAGATCACAAGTATTCTTAAGCAGGCAAATACATTAGGACCTTTCCATGAGAGTCATTCAGTGAAACAGGCTAAGCCAAAGTCAATGGGTAATAGTCTATGTCAGCTGAAGCACTTTTTGCAGTCAAGTAAGAAAAGTCTTTGCACAATGTTTTAAGAGTCTTTGAAGAAAGTGAAGAATCAATGTAGGGCCACAAGCTGTTAGGCTTATGAGTATTAGAAGTAAATCTACAACAAGGGGTAAGTTCTCTTAGACTTTACAGTACCTTTAGTTAGAAGAAAAAGCAGCAGACGACTTCTGTTCCTGTGTAGCTGTGCAGATCCTGGTGTTCCTGGGCCTCAGTCGTGGGGACAAGAGGGAGGACTTCTGGGTACTCCTGCACTGCAATGGGACGGTCACCAACAGTAACTGGCAATCTTCAAACAAGTGGCAATTCAGTGTTTCAGCTCCTCACATCTAGCACAAATAGAACCACTGCGGTTCCTGGCTGTCAAGATGTGATTTCCTTGCATCTGGGGTCCAGCACTCTGTTGAGGTGGCTCAGGCTCGGTCAGCCCTGCTTCCTGGGAGTCCAGAGGATCTTCCTGGAGCTCTTGGCCAACTTAAAAGCAACGCACACAAACTGATGTTCCTCTCCCTGGCTCTTCGGTTCCAGCAGCAACTGCAGTGGAAGTGCAACTAGCTTTGAGAGGATGTCCAGGTGGCTTACTTTGGAGTTGATTGATCCCACCTACTCAAGATGAGAAGTCGTCCTTGCAGGGGCTTCTCGGTCGTTACGAATTTGGAGTTTCAGCACAGCAGCAGGGCTTCACCGGGCAAACCAACGGTCCAGGAGCTGCAGCAGGTGCCCTCTTCAAAGTTCTTCTTCGGATTCCTTCATCCAGTGGTTGTCGCTGCCTTCCAAGCCAAAAAGCCTCGCCTTTTATGCAGGTTTCTCCCATTCATTCCAGCCTAGCTGCCAGTCAAACAGCAGGGTGGCTGTACTTGCTGGACAGCCAGCCGGCCAATCACCTAAGAGTGCATTCCTGTCTCCTATGAGATTAAGCACAGGGCATTCGGGCACCACCCTCACTTCCTGCCCCCACCAGACACCCTGGAGCCAGAGGCGGGCTTCCCTCGTGAATCCCACCGAAGACAAAGCAAACAAAAGGACCAAACCTGGTTTGGCGCACAGAGTAAATCTCAAGAAGGACCTTTCCACAGAGAAATGGCAAAAAAAAGACGACCAGGGACATTTTGACAAAAATGGCACCCAAGGGGGCTTTACTGCAGCTGCGAACGCAGCCTGCGGTAAAGACACACCACGATAGTAAAAAGTAAACCACTGCCACCAGCCATTCAACGAGGAAAGGGTAACAAACATGTTACATGAGAAGTTAGACAAAGGGGATACTAAGTAACCCATCCAGCACCCTATTGTAAGATAGTGTGTGATGGGTCTAAAAAGTTACACATGTAAGTAAAGTCAATTTCACTTTACTGCTCTTGGAAACATTAGTTTATCCAAGCGAAGGTTTTTAAACCTTTGGAAAATCTGAAAGACTTCCCTGGGTCATTGCACTAAAGGTGCTGTGTGACACAATGTAAAAAGATGCCTATGGAGTTTGTCAGACTCCAAAAACAAGAAAAATACAGAGTAAAAATCACATTAAAATACATGAGAGAGTGGGAAAAAAATGGTCTGACTGTCTCCAGGTAAAAATGAAAAAGACCTAGAGTCCAGCAAAAGAGCTGGGGGTCTCCAAGGTAGAGAGGAATTAGCAAATTTCTGAGAATTCCCCCTAACACAGCCAAAACAAACGGAAGCGGCGGGGCTCATCTTACTGGCACTGGCGTTGAAGCACAGCACGCCCCACTTGCACGTCCTCAGCATGTTGTTGATTCAGACAGTGTCTGGTAAACGTGTGCAGTACAGCCCACATTGCTGCCTGGCAATGTCACTGAGTGGTATGCCCGCGTAAAGAGCTGCCGAAGATGCGGTAGACCTCGTAGAGTGGGCCCTGGGCGTAGACTGCAACAGTTTGTTGCTTTTTCGTGGCAGAATGAAATTGTAGACGACACCCATCTTGAGATGCCTTGCTTTGAAATCTGCTTCCCCTTGTTGGAGGGGCCAAAAGCCACCAAGAGTTGCCTAGACGTCCTGAACGACTTAGTCCGGTCCAGATAGAACTTCAAAGTTCTCTTGACATCCAAGAAATGCAATGCTCTCTCCGCTGGAGAGGAAGCCTTGGGAAAAAAAGTTGGCAAGGCTATCATATTGTTCTTGTGAAAGTCTGACGGGATCCTAGGAATAAAGTGGGGATTTGTAGAGAGGAGAACCTTGTCCTTCATGAACCGTAGGTGTGGCGGGTCAATGACCAGAGCCTGTAGTTCCCCAACCCCCCTCGAAGATTTAATTGGCACCAGAAAAACGACCTTCCACGCGAGAAATTTTATGGCCGCCGTTGACATAGGCTCAAATGGTGGTTTCATGAGGGCCACAAGCACTAAGTTGAAAATCCATACTGGAGAAAACCTCTTTGGGGAAGTCCTGCAAAGGCCCTTGAGGAAATGTTTAATCAATCGGTCACGGAACAGAGGAGTAGAGTTGCGCTGCCGTGTGAACCTTGAGATGTTCAGGGGAAATGGAGGAAACGCGCAAGCAGACAGGTCCGTCCACCGGAATGTCAACCCGCCCCCCCCCCCCCCCACCTGGAGTCCGGATGAGACACTCCGCTTGTGAAGAGATGGCACTGCTTGTTTACTGGGCTGGCGAATAAGTCCAGAGGGGGAGTCCCCCATTTCCCCGAATATCCTGCCACCTGGTCGTCCTTCAGCTGCCATTCGTGCATCTGAGCGGACTCCCTGCTGAGGGCATCTGCCTGAAAATTTTGACTCCATGGTAAGTAGAAAGTCAAGATCTGAACCTTGAGCGCTATGGTCCAGTGCAAGATGGCCTGAGCCTCTTGGGACAGGGGCTGTGAATGTGTGCCCCCCTGTTTACGTAGATAGAATATAGATGTGGTGTTGTCAGTGATAATCCGCACCACTGAGTCTTGAATGAGGGAAGAAAAGACTGGAGTGCCCAGTGAACCGCCTAAAATTCCAGAATGTTGATATGCAAATAAACTTCTGAGGGGGACCACAGGCCTTTGACCTGGAACTGGTCTAGGTGAGCCCCCATCCAACCTGGGAAGCATCGGTCACAATCGTGTACCGAAAATATGATTCCACCAGGGGCATGCCCCTTACGATGTTGCCGGAGTGAGTCCACCACTGCAGGGCGTCTGCCAGAGACTGGGAGATGAGTACCCTGTCGGACCAGGAGCCGTGGATCTTTGACCACCTTGAAGCAAGAAACTCCTGTACAGGTCGCATGAAAAGACAACAATTTGGGATGAGTGGGATGCAGGACGCCATGGTACAGAGAAGAGACATGTACACGTGGACTGTGACTGAAGTTCCTGGTACAAACGAGCCAGTTGTGACAACAGCTTCCTAGTCTTTCCTTTGACGGCTTGACTTGATTGAGCGCAGTTTGGAAATGAGCCCCCAGAAAAACCAAATCCCTCGAGGGCGTCAGACAGGATTTGCTGAAGTTGACTGCAAAGCCTAGAGGCTGCAAAAGGAGCATATCTCCAGGTACGGATAAACATGGTGTCCATTTCTGCGGAAGTAAGCAGCCACCGGAGCCAGGCACTTGGTGAAAGTCCTACGAGCTGACTTTCGGTCAAAAGGAAGAACCCGAAACTGGTAATGCTTGTCGCCTACCATGAACCGTAGAAACCTTGAAGCCCTTGAATGTGAAAGTATGCATCCTCGCGATCCAACAACGCCAGAAATTCCCCCGGCTGAACAGTCTGTATGAAGTCTTGCAACGTTAGAATCCTGAACTTTTGGCATTTTACATTTCTGTTGAGCGGCCTCGGGTCCAGAATGGGACCCCATTTTCCGTTTGGTTTTTTGATGACAAAGAACCGGGAGTATGTTCCTCTTCCTCTTTGCGATGCTGGGACACTCTCGATAGCCCCTTTTACAGCATCAGATGCACCTCCTGACGCAAGACCTGTAGGTGAAGCTGAGCTCTTTTCACTGGATGAATAGGGAGTTGCGGACGCCTGAACTCCAACGAGGGGCCGTATTGGACTGCATTGAGCACCCATCTGTCTGTCGTGATCCAACACCACTTGTTGAGGTGGTGCGCCACCCTCCCTACTAGTCGACTGCCCTTGTGGCAGTCATTGTTGAGGCTTGGACAGACAGCCTCTTTAGAGGAGGAGGAACCCCTCTTTGGCTGTCCTTGATACTCCTTGCTCCGCTGTGAGGACTGGAAGGATTGTCGGAAAGCCTGGGAGAAATAGGTAGATCTACCGAACCCCTTGTCGCGGGAACCAGCAAACCTGGCGTTCCCAGAGACACCACGAAAGGAGCAAAAGGGGCAAAAAAGACAGTCTGCCCTGCAGGGCTGTCAGGGATTTCCCAGTATCAGAGTAATGTTCTTCAGCGAGTCATCAATCTGCTCTCCGAACAGATGTTCCCCTTCGCAAGGCATGTCCACCACCTTGTGCTGAAGCTCTGGCCAGAAATCAGTACAGCGAAGCCAGGCCTGTCGCCGCCGGAGAAGCACCCCATTATTAATGTGCTTAAACCCTGACTGCCAGGTCGAGCGTAATGTTAATATTATGATTAGACGCTCCCTCCCCCTCACAAACCAAAAGCATCCCCTCCTTCTGCTGCTGCTCTGGCAGGTGGGTCCAACAGAGGAGCCAATCTATCCCACATCTCTCAGTCGTACCGCGCAATAATAGCCAACGAGTTGGCAGCCTTGACCGTAGTAGCACCCACTGTGAGGATCTTTTTTCCGAAAGCATACAGATTACGGCTTCATTTTCGGGGGGAGTTGTACACTTGTGCTGGGAATGGGCCTTTCTACTTGCTGCAGCCGAAACCACCGACTCCGGAGTGGGCTGCGACGTCCGGCACTTTGGAATCGAATCTGACGCCTTGAACTTCTTCTCCAAGAAGCCCTTGACCGCAGGCTCTGCGAACAGGTGGCGCATTGTCCAAAGCCCTTTCTGCCACACATGGTCCAATATGGGGATAGAGAAGACTGCCTTTCGCCTCTTCCCCATATGGTCAAACAAAAAGCAGTCTTTCTTTTCCTCCTCTTGGACGAGGCAAAACTCATTGCAGGCCTTCGCCATCATGGAATGAAAGGCTCAACTATCATGCGGAGATGGCTGGGCCGGGCTACTCTGAGCATCCAGATCTGGATCAGTATCCCAGGTATCCGCTCGTCTGGGCGACAATGAGACTGTCGAGTGTGTCCTGCGGAACGCTGTCTGGCTCAGACTCCACTAGTTACCCTTCCTCCGGATACCTCCGAGGCAGGCTGAATTCCCTGGGAGAAGGCCGAACCGGGGAAGACCTTCTGTGATGAGGCCCTCTACTGCAAGGGGCTTCCGATACATCTTCGGACAAGGAATGGTAGGTAAGTCCTGTAGCAATGGAACAACAGGAGTCTGAGGCACAGGGAGCCTGGCATCCAACTGGCCCAGGAGCGATTGCAACATCGTAAGCACCTGCATTGAGAGGATCGAGTGCGGATTGACCAGAGGATATTGTAGTGGGACAGCGTCCAGGCCCCCCGGACGTGGAAGGAAGAGAAGGCTGCAGGCCCAAAACCGAAGGATCCAGAAATGGATGCCCCATCTCCTCCGGATCTGAGTCAAGCACATAGGCCGAGGGAGGCTCATGTTGGAGAATATCCATCAGGAGTATGGACGTAAATCCTACCCCTGACTGCCACGCCGTATCTCTAGAAGAAGACTGATCCACATCGGCGGTGGGTGTTTAGACTCTAGACCATCACACATGACCAGCGGTTTGGTACTCTGTGGAAATACTTTTAATCCACTTAAGAGTTGACCACTTCAATTAGTTCCAGCTCTACAGTCAACCTAGAACTACTAGACTAGTTTGCATTTCTCACTCATTTACTTCTCTTCCTCCAAAGACTAAATGCATGTATATGAACACATCCTTAACCTGGCTTAATGTAAGGGATTGTATGTATAACAATACTGCAAAAACTGTGCAGATTATTGCCTCTATATGTGCGAATACTGTTATTCTGTTCTTTGGTCATTTCTTTACAAAAATGTGAATATGTTGTAACATTTATTTCACAAAGCAATACTAACACACCCTTGATTTATACACTGTGATGTGGCTTAGTTCTGTGTAAAAACCAAACAATCATAATATGCATATTCTGTTAATTTATTGTACTATGAATATGTTAGATCTAGATCCAGTCCTTGGATTGGTTTTGCTGAATAAAAGCAACTTGTTTTGAGCTCGAATGTAATGGCTCAAGGTACATGTTTGGAACTTACATCCAGAGTAAAATGACCCTATTATTTGGGTACTTGGCTTACTTTTGAAGCATTATTTGAAAATGATATACTGACACAGCACAGTAGGACACTCCGATTCAGGTCAGAGTGACCAACATTTTTATGTGGTTGGAACCCCCTTTGTTCTCTACATCAGCCACCTGCTTCGCCGTGGACTTCTGCATTTCCAACGTTGCCGGAGCCGTAGTTGACAGGGCTGTCGTTGACGCGGCCGTCGACAATAAGGTCATTGACTGGGTCGTCCGCAGCGGGGTCGTCGAAAGGGCCGTAGATGTTAAAGCTGTCGTCGATGAAGGTTCCTTCATCGAGGCGGGCGTCGTCGGCAAAACTGGCAATAACAGACCAGTAGTCGGTGCGGTTTTAGGCACTGCCACCTCTTTAGTCGGAGAAGAGGGCCGCTTGGATGAGGACTTGGAACAGTGTTTCGATAACTCATGGCCCGAAGAGGAGTGACGCCTGTCCATGGAAGACTACTTTGTCGACGATGACGACGAATGAGATCTGGACTTCTCCTTGTCCGAGGTTGAGGCCTTGTGCGTCGGATACGCAGGCTTCTGCGGACGTGAACCTGAGTCCTTTGGTTTATCCACACTTGGCACAGACTTGCCTAGAGAGAAGGGGGCAACACTCTGCATCGGTCGTGCCACCGAAGACTCCCCGCCTTTTCCCAATTCCGACGCCAGCCCGGCACCCATTCGTTGCTTCTTAGGCGTTGTTTCCGCCGACCGCGCCCTCTGGTCCGATGGTGATTTCGAGGATGAATGAGTAGAGGACCTGTCCCCGCGAGAAGAGCCCACCGCCAAAGCCGGATAGGCCCCCTAGTTCAGCGAACAAATCAACTGCTGGGTACGGTCCTTGAGTCTTCTGGGAGAATCCCCAACAGATGGCACCGTTCTCAGTGGAATGATTGGGGTATAAGCAGTACAAGCAATCCGCATGGCCGTCCCCCTCATACACATTCTTGACACATCCGAAATGAGGACTTCTTCGGACCCACAGATGACATGACGGGGCCCAGAAGTACACTGGAAACCGATAAAGCTGCATAGAAAAAAACAAGCACATTTTCAGGAGAAAACACGAGGTGATCCCACAGTTTGGAAGACGCTTGAAATCAGAAGGGAAGCCGCAGGGGTGGGGCTATATACTGGACGTCGCATTGGTGCGCCCTAAAGCACCCATAAGGAGGTCGATAGGACACGCAAGGTGTCGAAGTGTTTCCATAGGAAAACCACTATATTAAAGTTACCAAGGTTTCCCAGCCCGACGACAGGAAATATTCACAGCATGTGAATCCATGAAAGATTCAGTGCTGGAGAATGGCTACTACTCGTACACCCACTATATTAAAGTGTACTGCTGCCAACCAGAACAAGTAAAACTGTTTGGGCATACATATTGACCTAAAGTGACTAAGGGGAGCATGATATTGGCCCCAGCTTTGGTGCCATAAGCATTTCCAAAGAGCAAAAAACATAAGTTACATAAAGAGCGAGATCTTGATGGTGCTCACTTTGGAAAACATAGTTAGAGCATCACAAAGAAAATGCATGGGCTGTTTGGAATGAGATCAACCTGATTTGGCAAACTCCACATTAACACCACATAGCTGCCTCCCAAATTCCTTAACTAGGTTATACTAAATGTTTTCTTCCTCTTCTTTGGAGCATATTGCTAGTGTGATCCAACATGTGCTTTGGGGATACAAAACGGCACCAAATTAAACTGCTTGTGCCTTTAAAACATCTTTCCAGTGCCCTTCTTGCATTTGAAAACTTTAAATTACACCAGATCAATGCACTTTTATTGTTAACTTATGCATGCATATGTTATCAGCAGTAAGGGGGACCCAAACATTTTGCAACGGGCCTCTGCTCACCCTAGCTAAGGGCTCACAACCCCTTAACCTCCTGAGAATAAGTGGGCATAGCCGATGTGATTTGGAACCAAAGAGCAAATCAAAAGGGCCTTTTGGAGTGCTGCTGGATTATGCAACTACAGTGGCCCATCGCAGTTAAAGCCCCAGGAAATGTTCCGGGAAGCAGACAACCTTTTGTGAGCTTTGGGCTATGGCAGTTTTAGGTACAAGACTGCCTCGCCTCCCGAGTCACTTTGGGGTAAGGAGTTTGGGCACCAATGGACATTAAGTAAAGGCAAACAAGTAAGGAGCCACAAAAGCCAGTAATGAGGAATGCATGAAAGTGGAAGATAGCTATCAGGGTAGATGGGCAGGTAGTCACAAAAGCAGTATAGGACGTAGGTGAGACCACAGGAGAGGTGTGGTGGAAGGAAAGGAGAACTTGAATGGGGGAAGACAGCTTCAGCCAAACTCAAAGGAGTGCACAATATGTGGGAGGGGACAGCTGAAATCAGACATGTCTAGCGATGTAGGAGAAACTTGAACTGTGGCATGCACAATGACAAGGGCCACAAAGAGCTGTGCAATTGGAGGGGACATACATTTCTCAAACTGGCAAGAACAATGCTAGGAAATAAAAATTTGGGAGCAACTGCAAACATGAGGCCAACAGATAGGCAAATTAAAAAAGTATGTTTCTAAAATGGCTGCAAAGTTCAAAGTGTGATTCACTGGGAAACACAGACAAGAGGTTCTGCTCATAGTTGGACCTTGTTTTACAACACCAGATTTAATGCCCCAGCATCCCACCCTCATTTCGAAGCCCTATTATGTCTCTCACGCTCATAGCCCAATCCAGCTGCACCAGATTAGATTCTCTGGAGGCTGAGAAGTCACCATACCATGCCTGCAGGTTTGCTTTTCTTTGCTCTCTTCTTGTGTAGTTCCTTGCGGTCGGAGATTAGCCCCATACTGATCAGTTTATCGATAATACGGGCTCGGGAGCGCTTGGCTGTCACCATCTTCATTATGTTGCCAAGCACATCTGTAAGGAAGGAAAAATAATTAAATAAGGATGTTACATCGTCGGGAAGCATTTGAAGCATGGAAGTCCAACAAGGGGAGGGGCACGAGGGCTCAATATCAAAGCACCTAATCTCCCATTCTAAGCATCATACCAAACACAAAGGTCAACATAATTGTCAAACACCTTTCATTAAAATAAAATAATAATTCAACCAGTTATTATTTCAAAAGGCACTTATGCATTGATGTCTTTCATTAAGGTGTACAGCACAACAAAAGAGGTGATGGCTGGAAGGTTTATAATTAATCTTAACCTCTGGCATTGCTCTCGGCAACACTCCAGACCATTGTTCTTTGCCTGCCAACCTATTACAAAAGGGGAAAGACCATATGCAAATTAGGTTTAGTCTCGCCCCAAAAAGGGCAGTCCAGCCTGAACTGCTTGGTCAGATCCCTTCTGCAAGAGACCACAAGCATCCCCAAAAAAATGTTCGGCCTAGTTGGGCCTCATCAGTGAGGAGTAGCATGGGTCTCCAGGCACAGGACCCACGTCTGGGCATACCCGAACCTCTCTGGGTCGGGGGTGGAGGGACTACAGCAAAACAAAAGAGGGGATGGCTGTAAAGTTTTGAATTAATCTTAACCTCTGGCATTGCTCTGGGTAACCCTCCAGACCATTGTATTCTGCCTGCAAATCAGGCCTTTCCCCTTTAGTAAGGGCTTGGAATGCGAAAAAAAAGAAGGTCTGCAGGGTTGCCCAGAGCAATGTCAGCGGTTAAGATATATTCTAAACCTTTCAGCCATCATCTGTTCTGTTTTGTTACTGTCACCCAAAGTGGCACTGGTATGCCCAGACATGGTTCCCATGCCTGCTGGGCCTAAAGGCCCAAGCTGCTCCTCACTGATGACACCCAATGAGGCTGAAACATGTCTGGGGAGGTGTTGCCAAGCAGTTCAGGCTGCACTGCCCCTTTGGGGGTGGGACCAAACCTGATATGCATATGGTCTTTCCCCTTTTGTAATTACTCAGAGGTTAATATTTATTCCAAACCTTCCAGCCATCACCTCTTGTTTTGCTACTCTCATTTAGATATGTCAGCTGACCAGCAACTCCCAACAATGAGGCAAGAGCTCAAAGTCAGCCCAATCCATACGGATAGAGGATTCTGTTCAGATGAAAAACAAAAAGGCAAGAGCTACAGAAAGAGGCCTTAAGAAAAGGCGATGCTGTCACAAAGGCTAGTAGAATCAATGCAGAACATCAGGGGTTCTTTAATAGATAAGGAAGAGGAGTATTTACAATGATGGGCCAACTTAATAAATTAAATCAAAAGACTTGGGTGGAATCTCCTCAATATTCATACAAAAAGCCCCTGGGCTGAATATACAAGTCTCAGGGTTCTGGTGTCCTCACTGAAGGGTTGTGTCCAGGGATTTATCATTAATTCTCAATCCCTACCACTCAGTGAGTTTCAGTGTCCCCACATTTCTTTCTTTTTTCCTGCTTCTGTCGGTTTAAGTCCTCTGCTTCTCCTCCCAAGCTCCTTGGAGACCATCTGTCTGGGTTTAGAGCCCCTAATGAACCTGTATGTTTAGCTGTAGGAGGCAGGGCTGCGTAATGTCAGACCTTCCACTAGGCTGGCCACATATGTTGCTCTACGGGATAACCCAGTTATTGTCTCAGCTTTCCTTACTTGAGGGCCAGTATTGCAATGGTCTTGCACTGGGGAGGATGACCTCTCTTAGTCCTCTACCCCTCCCCTCTATATGACTCTTCTACTCCTCTTGCACCTCCCAGACACTGCCACATGTTCTTACATTCACTCCAATTCAACTGTCAGGCTCATAATGTGCATGTTCCTTCTCTACATCTCTTATCCTTTTTAGACTTGACATCCCTGAAAGTATGTCCGCCCCATCTCCTCTTACAGTTACCACTCACATTTACTCTTCCACATTCTCCCTCTCCTTCGGTTATCTGCCTCCCCGCCACTTTACTCCCTTGGATGTTGTTTTGCATATCTCTCAGCTCATTTACCGCCTCAAGCTCCTTGTTCTTCACCACTGCCTTTTCACCACCTTTTCCCCTACAACCTCTCTCTAGCATCCTTCCTACTGATTCAACAGTCTATTCTGCTGCTCTTGCATCCAACTTGCTCCAACACCGCTCCTCCTCTAACCCCCAAATGACCACACACTAGCTACAAGCGGGCAGCTAATATAGGGGATTAGCCCTACCCTCTGGATACCTTCCACTCTCAGGAGTATTCGGTACATTCGCCTATGGGTGGCACTATGGCGGTCCACGCTGTTCTGCACACACTCGCTTTAAGATGCGTGCAAACCTTTATCTAGGGCTGTCCGCTATCTTGGATCACCAGTGCGTGCGCATGTGCTGAAGCCTACAGTATGAAGCTTTGTTCATTGTGCCTCCGCTACGTGATACCTGGCCATATTCACGGTTTGAAATGCTGTAGGTTTATTCATGTGAGATCGCTTGTGAATGCTACTTGATTATGAATGACACTATTTCTAATGATGGTCATGTATTTTTCAGACTCAAATACACTCTGGACCAAATTACCTTGTCAAGCAGGAGCTCTGGGTTCTGATAGCTCGGAAACTCATGTCTTGGGCGCTATGCAGGAGAGGAGGTTTGGTGTTTGAAAGTCTAGTTCCACAATGGGTCATTAAAGGGACATTCATGTACTGATTTTCGCCCTTCCTCATACCGGGGCATGATCGGGTAGGCCAAGAGGTCTTCCATGCACCACCCCCACCCGAAATGGGGGGGGGGGAGAGTGCCTGGCCCCCCTGGGCCTCCACACCATCCACCCCAAGAGACAGGCAATAGGATTTTGTCACAGAGGCCAGCAGAAGCAGAGCCAGACTAGACTGACAGTAGGAAATCAACAACACCACAATTTAGGCCAAGATAAAAATGAAAACCTATGAGAAGAATGGATATGCAGGATATTTCTCCCAAAAAATGTAAAGCTTCAGTCTGCGCACAAAGGCTATGTGCATCAGTGCATCAAGGAAGGTATTCCAATGTTTTCACAAAGGAAGCACTATGTTAAAATTGAGAGGTCCTCAAAAGCAGGGAAAACAAAGTAGAGTAATATTCCACCACAGTGGTGTTTATGCCTAAAACAAATATGTTACAAGAAAAAACAACCAATAGCTTGATGCAACAAGCAGCTTTGATCTTTCTTTTAGCATAATATAACTGCTCATATTGATAAAAAAATAATACATTGAGATCCCATTAGCTCTTGCAAAGTCACAAACCAGTGTGCCATAGATTGCACATAAAACAGAGTCACAAGAACAGTTCAAGAGTTTTTAGCACTATCCCTTTCTCCATCGTCTCTCTTGGAAACCTACCATAACACAGGCGTCCGTAAACCCACCTTAGCGCTACCGATCGGTAATCCGTACTGGCTAATAGCCGACTTTGGCTACCAATGGTTGCCTATTTGCAGGCTATCTAAACTCCCCCTGGGACTTTCTAGCTTTCCCTACTCTTACCAAAGGTTAATGGTCTAATTGAAGTGTGCCTTGCACTTGCGCAGTTGGACTGTAAAGACTGGAGGGAGAACCCTATATGGTACGTCTGCCCCCTATATGGTAGGGTAAATGCAAAGATGCAAAATATGGATGAGACGGGCACCACCAATTTCTTAATGAATCTCCAATTACTCTAAAAGTCTTTTAGCATTTATTATATATATATAGAATTCTTACATTTTTGAGGAGCAGGCTGTGTAGAGCCCAAAGACACCTACGCCAAAAGAATATGCAGTCCAGAAAACAAGATGGGTGAAACACACCCAACTAAACTGCCGCTCTCTCTTGATCTCATCTAAGATTAGAGGTTTTGTAAATAATCAAGTAGACTAAACTTCTGCACAGTTAGTGAAATTATATAAATTATTCATGTTGTAATTCAGTGATTATGGTAATTTCACGTTGTCGCAATGTTCTTAAATTCTCCAAAAAATAGTGAAGAAACCACAGTCTTTCTGGGTTTGCATTTAAATGTGGAGAGTTTTTTTTATTGCCAATGCATTTCAGGGATAGTTCCCCTTCATCAAGGATGAACTCTCATATAGATCAATCTGTTAAACATTAATTGCCATACACAGTGATCAAAATTACAATTCGATGAAAGAGACATGGTTGGTAAATCAAATAGCAATTAAGACAAACATCCATATTGTCAGCATTAACATGTCAAAAAATAAAATAAGTATATTGCCAAATGTACATACCACGAGGGTGTGGAAAACATTGTAGTAGATGTTGCAAGATGAATGAAGACAAGAGGACAAAATAAATAAGTAAATAATAAATAAAATAAAAAACCATTCACTACTGAATCATAACCGATCTGTGTTATAAATAAAAAGAGGCTAAATGCTGTTCATTGTACCTGAATCCCTTAGGCGGGCAGATTTCTAGCAAAGCGTGAAAGGGTTCACAGTGGGTAATCCTGCAGAGGTAGTGAATGTATCAGGTTGCTATTTTTCTGTTCACATAGCACAAGATGGTTAAATATCTGTGAAATAGCTGTGAAAGCGTTATGTACTTACTTCCTGATCAGCGCTGCTGTGCAAGGAATAATAGACTGCTATGCAGTAATATTGTGTTGGCAACTCGATCTTTGGAGTGGTCAGTAAAGAATTCCATTGTTAAACCAAAGGGATGCTAATATGTTCTAGTGACTGATAACGGTCAAATCGTGCTACAGAAACGCTCTGCAGGGGAATGCAGATGTGAAAAATTCTTACCGAGTTACTCGCACGGCTGCCGTCTCAAGGAAGGAGTGGCGTCTGCGCTCTGTTAGTTGCTTTTATCCGATGCTATGGCAACCAATTGGCGTCCTGAGGTGAGCCCGCGCTGCGGAGCTCACTGCAGACAACTTACGTCCCGATCTTGCCAAGGGCAATGATCGGGACGTTATGGAAGCCAGCTGGAGACTAGATAGGGATCCTAAGTAAATATGTGGAAAAGGCTCATTAGGAATAAAACAGTGCTGAAAAACGTAAAAATGAAGCTTATGGTCTAATGAAATGAGCTCAAGAATAGAATTGCGGACTTCATAGGGATATTTAGAACAATGTGATGTGCACGCTGGGTGCTTTCCTAATTGAATGTGAACGTGTCAATTAAGTGTGCTCAAACGAAGCAAAGAAATAGAATAATGGTGACCCAAAATTGGTATGCATGAAGGGCACAGTGGAGGCTTCACCGAATTACAGTGTATCAGTGTAAGTTAAACTTGCTCGGGATCCTAATAGATGGACTTCTGAGTGGGTACTGAAGATATATGCACCAAAAAACGTGCTGATGTAATTCAAAATATACCAAAATAGGGACAGTTATCCAAGCGGGCACATAAGGTGCAATATATGTAATAAATAAACAAACAAACAATTTAAATACTCTATCTTTTCTCTTACTATGCGTGTGCTGGTGATCCAACCACTTACATCGTGTTTAATTACCTATCTGTCTACTCATTATAGAAATTTGGCAATTACCTCAAAGTGTTATTGGGACATAACAGAGAATTATACACTATATGCTGTTGCATCATTGCGCATTCCTGCTCACATGTTCAACCCTACGACAGGGTCAACGTAAAACCTGTGTAAATCAGTGTGGAAAAAATAAAAATAAGGAATTGAATTGAATTGAGAAATCAACAACCAGTATGGGATTAGCTTTGAGTTTCAAAAAACCTCAGTTAAGTAAAAAGAAATCTATGACTGTGTAAACTAAAGAGTGAATGAAGAAATCAAATTACATGATTAATCAACTACTAGTATAGAATTTGCTTGAAATTTCAAAAAACTAAAATAAAGTACAAAAATGAATAGAAAAATAAATAAAACTTGCTCATGGTTGTTCATAATTGGGGAAATCACGTTCATTTAAATGTAACATGCGTAATTTATCCCTTCGTTCAAACCTGCAGGGTTGAGGCAATCCAATTTGTCAATCCAAAAAGTTTCTCTTTTTCCAATTGTAGGCCCATATCTTCATGTGGATTAGTTGTTTGTATTACTTCAAAAATTTGAAATTTGATTTGTGACAGATTATGTTTCTTTTCTATCCAGTGCCTAGCCACTGCTGAGTTCAGGTTTGCATTGCGAATACATGAACAATGTTCATTCCATCTTGTCTTGGCTTTGCATTTTGATTTGCCTACGTAATGTAAGCCAGATGGGCTTTTTATAAGGTAGATGATGTTTGAGCTATCGAATGTCGCAAAATTTCTGAGTCTGATTTGTTGTCTTGTATGTGAGCGGTTCACGACATTGCCTTTAATGACAAAGTTACAGTTGCTACAATGTAAACATGAAAATGTTCCTGTTCTTTGTGTAATAGTTTTTTTTTTTTTTTTTTAAAGGTGGTCTAGTTGACACCAGTTCATCACGGAAATTCCTGCTGTGTTGGTACGCAAATGTGGGTGGTTCTGTAAAAAGATGCTGTACCCTGGTATCACTTGTTTTTTTGAATGACCTTTTTTACCTGATGACTTTGAAGAGAATATTTTGAAACATATACCAGTGATGGAGCTTTTCTGATTTGTCTGTCAGTGGATAGCAATGTTTCTCGATCAAGGTGTTTGACTTTCCATCGCTGTGTGTATATCTTGTTCAGTGTATCCTTGTCAGGTTTTCACATTCTGTACCTCACATTAGCAAGATTCCTATGAGGAAAGAGTGTTGCAAATATTATTTCAGGAAAGTTGGAAAGGGAAGGTGGTTTAAATATTAAAAAGATTCTGTTTAGAGAGTAGAACAATTCCTGTTTTTAGTTCTATTTTTTTCCCTTAACTAACTTTCATTTAGAAAGATGAAAATTCCCCAAGCCAAGATGGTGGAACACTTTCTCAGCAGTGATTGGTGTAGTTTATAGCAGGCATCATTGTGATGTCATTTAGAATGTTTCCAATAATTATCAACTGCCTTCCATTAAAGTTTTCACCAGAGTAGGTCATGCTTTAATTTTCTCCAATGAATAAAGTTATAGTTTTCACTACAATATAGTAGAGTACTTATTTTTTAGTATAAATCCCTCTCAGAATTTAGTAGTTCCCAGTTATAGTGAGAGAAGATCTACAGAAGAAAGAAGATTCCAAGAAGCTTTGGTTGGCTGAGTGGCAGATTTTTCAAGTTCAAGACGAAGCTAAGTGAAATTCTGAAAGTTTCAGTGTTTCTTAAAAAAACCAAAGAACTCTTTATTTTTGTTATTGGAACTATATCTGAACAATTGGATCTGTTTAATGTATATATTTTCATTTTTTAAGTTCTAGTGTAACACCTTACTCGAGAAAATTTGGATTAGTCAGTTAAATGTGAGCGTATTCGTTTTCGCTTAGTTGTTTAATTGCTAACATATCTTATAACAATACTAACCTTTTATATTATGAGCGCGAGACTGTAGCTATTGTGCGCGCGTATTGTTTATTTTTGACCGCGCGCTTAAGAGAAAAGGACCCTATTGCGTCGCTTGCCATTTTGGAATTGCGTCGTACGTCGCTGCCATTTTGGGATTTTCTTTGTGCTTGTGTCGTGGCTATCTTTTGGATTGCTGAACATTTTGAATCTTTGTCACGCTTCGCACATTTGACTTGAAAACTTTACAGATTTTTTATATTGAATGATTATTTCACAAATTAAATTCCTGCAGACTTCATGGTGAAATTTATCTTCAGCAAGACCCACACCAGGTATTTAATATTAAGCATTTCTTATATGAGGAAGTTGTTAACAGAAAAGATAAGATAGTAATTATTTGGGTATTATTTCCAGAACAATATTAATAGCAAGGAATAAGAATTCAGTGAAGAAACGAAGTTTATAAGAAGTCCTTCCTTGGAATAACATTTAAAGTTGGGTCAAGAAAATAATTACAGAAGTCTCCTGTTCATGAGAAAAAGACAGAAGGAATTAGCCTATTAGCTATTAAGCATAGGCTTCAGGTAATGGGAACAGAGTTATATGTTTTTTAGAATAGATATTGAGAGTTAGCTTAATATTAAAAAAAGATTGCCTTTTCATTTTTAGGTTCTCTATTGCTAAATACCAGAGACATTCCTGTGAAGACAAACAGAAGTGCCAGAAGCAAGAGTTCCTGTGTTTGTTTGTTTATCCATTTCCCTTTCCCCTTGGGTTTGCCTGGCCAATAGTTTTATGTAAAAGGATTGTTGAGCAGGCAGGCAGGCTTTGGGGGCTAGGTGGGCCAACTTCACTCCTGCAGGATTCAACTCTTCAGTTCCCTGACAATCCTCAAGCCAAAAATGTGTTGCACATGTTTTGTTATTGCTCTCGATAATCCAATGGGTCGCTCACAATTCTTTTGATTCGTAAAAGTTGACTAAATGGGAGATTCTTGATCAAACTAGGCTGATGAAAACTTAGTCGATGAAGTAAATTGTTCCTATCTGTTTGTTTCTGGTACAATGATTTTTGGAACAGGTCTTCATCCTTCTTAATAAGTACATCCAAGAATTGCTGTATTGGAAGATTCATATGTGAACTGGATTTCCTGGTCAATAGAATTCAAGTAAATGCAAACACCACCCCAGCCAAGGCTTTAAATTGGTAACATAGGGCGAGCAGTCAGGCTGAGACTCAAGAACCAGCCTGCGCCACTTCCCTTAAGTACAGTGAATCCCCAAGCCCCTACAAAGAAATGTCCACACACTATGTTAGGTGATAACACAGCTCCTTTATTTAAAATAAGGTTGCTACCCAACTATATACATATAAATAACACTTTGTACTTTGGCAACACTATTGAATAATGGCAACAATATACATACACTATGTGGTACAACACTATACTTAAATTCAGTCAAAATGTACAAACTGCTGAGAGTTTTAAATAGCATGTGAATTCTTAAGTAAGGGGTATTTTCACAGATCAAGGAAGACAGGCAGGTTAGTTTCAGAACATAGGCAGTATATTTTCTTTACGCTCAACCAGTAATACTGTGTGGGGATCCTCCCACCCGGACAACCTGTAAAGGAAACGTTAGTGAGTACCCTATCTTGTCTTTTACAGCCCAGCCCAAAAATGTTCAATATTGCTTTGCTTTCTTTAACAGGTTCCACCACCTCCCAAAGTACCTGAGATGCTGCAGGAGAAGAGGACCCAAGATGAATCTGGGACCTCTGGACGACTCCTGAGGCTGGAAGATTATCTTCCTAGTCACAGTACCTTTGGTGCCTTGGGAGGCAATGCAGTGGAGTTTCTTGGGTTTACTCGACGGGACCCCTCGAGGATGGACCCCCCTTCTGCAGGAAGAAGTCACTGGGATGTCGAGTCCAAGAGAAAAAGAGAAAACAAGTACTCCTGGAAAGGGAGCAGTTTCGATCTTCGCAGTGGTCTCTGTTGGACGGTTGTTACTCCGGCTGTGGAGGTCCTAGAAAGGTGAAACTTGCTGTGGACTCTGAAAAGGCTTGGCAGATAAGACCCCTGGGGATATTGGATGACTTTTGGCACCGATGGATGCAGTGACAGAAGTAGGCATCGGACTGCAGGATTTCACGGTTTAACAGCTTTCTGGTTTTTGGTGCTGCAGCACGGACCTCTGGGTGGCTTCTGGCGACCTGGATTAGACCACTGGACTGGACCACGGACCCTCACCAAGTCTGGACCCACAGGACGTCTTCTTCGAATTCTGGTGGCGGGAAACCCACCAGTGGACACTCCTCTGCCCCCAGCGACCCTGTATCCTCTCTGGTGTGTGGTTAGTTGTAGCAAGGATGTCCCTTGAAGAATTTTTCAGTGACTTGGAACTTTGGCAGCTCCGGATGTCCAGCAGCACTATACCAGATTACTCCCCTTTCTGAGCAATACACAGCAATCTGGCTTCCAGCAGTTAAACACTCCTCCGGACCCTGGGTGACACCAATGACTTCTTAGGCACATGATGTCCAGGAACTTCTCTTCTGGGCTCATGAAGACTCATTCTCCAGACTGGCTTCCAGGGTAATCCTGATAAAGAGCAGGAGTTTGTAGGATGATCTCTAGTAGCTCGGGAAGAGGTCACCTATCCCTGGCTTCTCTTGATTCTTTCCTCGGGTCAGCACAGCAGTCTTTGGATTTCGTGAAGTGATGCAGCCGCAGACATCTTCCTCCAACTGGACCCAGGATGTAAGCATTGGTTTCGACTTCAGCTCCAGACAATAATAATTTGGTGACTGCCGGGACCCTAGTTATACACATTTGTTCTCCATTCACTCAGGCTGAACCAGGCTCAGACAGCCAATCACATACAAGTGCATTCATGCAACCAGTCAACCAATTGGGCTCACAGGCATTCAAGCCATTCACCCAAAGCCATACACCCGTAGCACAAAATGTGGATTGGAGAAGCACCCAGCCTTTCAGAGCACTACATTCAGTCAGGGCTGGCCCAGGCATTGTGTGTCACAGCCAAAACACACCCACAACACAGAATGGGAGTTGACTCCAAACTCCATTCATACAGGTCCCACCCAAACGGTGTACCCACAATACACAATCACAGGGAAGGCACTAGCCCGTCTGGCACCCCCCCCCCCCACCCCACCCAAGAGCATTATATGGTCCTTCCATCCAACAGCCACTCAGGGGAAGGTTCAGAGTCAGGGTTTCCCAGGACGTTGGGAAACAAGGGGCAAAGGCAATAGAAACCAAGAGGCTAAGGTGGCCATTCACAGATCTTTTGATTCCTATGGCAGGGTCTGTGTGTCCCACAAATGGAGGACACCCAGAGCCACTGTCAAGTCAGCATGTAGCTGCCACCAGCCCATACCCTGCTCTGTGGGCAACTCACAGATGCCCTAAACCATACACAGAGGGGTACAAGTTGTACCCCACCCATGGGTGCCATAAGGGTGTTAAGATGGATTTCTGAACTCTGTCCTGGAGGGCAGAGGTACAGAAGGCCAGGCTAGTTTCTTGTAACCGGATAACCTTCTGGACAAGCCAGACCAATTAAGGTAGCAATGGCAGCGGTCAAAACTAGGTCTCAGGAGGGGTGAGGGTGACTGAAAGCCAACAATGTCACAGTAGAGGACACTACAAATTACTACCAGTAAGGTGTATATATCAAAAATACATATACATTTATTCAAGGCCTTTGAAATCAAAGCACAAAGCTATTACCAACAGTAATACTTCAAACCACTACAACACTACTATAACACTTATATACAATACCAAATGGTCTAAAAGTTTAATGCACAGAATGGGTCCACAACCTAAAAGGAAAGGGAGCAGGCAGTGCAAATAGACTTTAGGCAGTTTGTCAATCAATCCCTAAGAGGCAGTCCAGTCCCTACGACGAGTTAAGCCTAATGCTCAAAAGTACTTTCAGGTGCTGGTGCATATGAATGTGCGATAGAGCAAAAATGGGGTCTCTTGCAAGGGCTGTAGCAGCTCAGGAAGGTGGGTGAGGAGATGAAGAATAAGTTCCCACTATGCGTGGATGGTCTCCCCAAGAGGGCAGAGCAGGTTCCAGGAGTTGGGAATGGGACGGTAGCTCAGGCTACCCGTGGAAAGGTGAGTGGCCTTCAGGGTACACTCGTGAGTAAAAACAGATGGATGCGCTAGGGGAAACTGGTAAGGGTTGGAACTACTAACTGACTCCCGGCGCACTCTGGACCAAACTTCGGTAGTTGAGTCCACTTCGGTTGCAGGTTCAAATGCGGCAATTGTGCGGCTCTGTGGCTTTCAGCGGCTGAGTTACAGCAATGATTCCATTGCAGGACAGTGACGATGTATCCGCTTCCTGGTGAAGGGATCAGGGCAGTTTCACTGCAGTAGGATTCAGGGCACAGAGGGGCACAGCAGCAAGGCACCTGCAAAGTTCATCACCACGGCTGGGCAACACGGTGACTGTGTGTACTCCGGTTCGGGCACTCTCTCTTTACTCCAGACCTGGGAATGCTAAGTGTACGAAATTCGGTGCGAGTGCCGTGAGCACAGAGCTTACGATCTACCAAGTTTCAAGTGTCAAGTGTCAAATCGAAACGGCAGCGGTTGGCCCAGGAACACTTCTGAAGAGGCTTACTTGCAGGTTAAGATGAAGGTACCAAGAATAGTTGATACCACTATTCTAATGGGTTGAAGCACCTTTGCAGACCTTCTGGTTCGATCAGATGCAGAGGGGTCCTGCAGGACAAAGGCGGGCTCAGTGTAAACCTTCCAGCGGGTCACCAGCGGTTCCTCGACTTGGCTTCTTAGTTTCAGGATGCTTGGATCCTATCCTAGCTTCAGTGAGAACTCAAGAGATCGACTTGGTATGGGCGTTTGGAGCCTTCTCTTATCCAGAAGATCCTTCACCCCAAAACGAAGGGGACCCAATGGGAGATCTGCTAACATACAGGCACACCAGACGTGAACCAAATGCAGACCACGGTGGTCCCAGTCATTCCCAGCACACAGACTCTCTAGTACCCAAGATGAGTATTGGAACTTGACAGTCCAGCCACATTCTGGAGGCACACACATCAGACATGCAGAAGCCTGCAAAAGCTTGGCGGTTTGTGGGAGAATGCATGCCCAAATAAGGACTGAACCGGGTATGCTCGACCTGGGGAAGGCAAAGGGACAAGATGGCCAAAGGACAGGACAAAAACTCGTGGCATGGCCATTCTGGAGCCAGGCCACCTTCCTGTGCCAACCGCAGTAAATGCGGTTTGCATGGCAAAAAAGGGTTACAAATGAGCAAAAAGATAAGCTGCCACTAGCCCCGTCCACGGCACATCTGCACTTATAAAAAATCCTTTGAGGGAGCCTAGGGCCTTTGGAAACAAAAGGAAGACCCAAGCGCACTGTACTGTTAGGCACATTGTGCACTTTTAGCATGTTGCAGAAAAGTTGCAACATTGGAAAGGACTAAGGGAAACAAAGTCTCCCAGTACTGACTGTCTTTTAGGGTATGCCAGTTTCCCCATAATAAAGTGAGCGAGAGCCCAGGGGAGTGCATCTGAAGGTTGTGCTACACTGGCAAGTCAGACTATGGTGTTTAAACAGCAGTAAAAAGTTGGGGGGTACACAACTGGAGGGAAAATTACAGATAATTGAGAATCTTTCCAAACAAAGGGTATCCACATGGGTGTGGTCCACCAAAAGGAGAAATGAAGAACTGCACTGCCAGAGCTCAGTGGCAGAAAACATTCATTACACATATAAGTGGTAGGACAAGGATTAGGATGCCCTTTCCCTCCATAAGGCATTTTCACCATCACATGGACTCAAGTTGTTTCACTCACGCTCATGTACACCTCTCTCCCTCTACTATCTTTCCTGCGACCTTACTCACTGCTACTAGTTATCGCGTCCACCCATTGATTTCACTACCCCCCTCCTACTACACTTCTCAAACTACTAGCCGCCTCCTATTACTTTCTTCTCCTGTTACTCCCTCCTCCACAACACTGCTCCTTCCCCCAAATCCTATTGAGCCCTCCAACACAACTTCACTCTCCAAACACAAATCCTCTCCTACTTCCACTCACCCTACTTTGCACCTACCATTCCTCCCATCAAGCTACTTAGACACCTTCCTTTCACTCTGCACTAACCACTTCACATTCACTCCTTAATCTAAGCTCTTTATTATTAGAATTATAATTGTTCTTTTAACAAGCACTTAATACCGGTTTCTAAGCGAAAGCCCATGATACAAACCTGTGTTTCTATGCATTGTCTTGCTTCCAAGACAAACTAGTTGCCCCTGTGTCTCACAAACATGCACTCAAATTGCGGTAAAAAAAATACACTCAAAACCAATACCTCACCTTCTCCAATAAACTCTTCAACACTCTGCTGCTCCTTCCACCCTCCTGCTGGCTTCTTGGTCCACCACCTCCATCTCATATGACCTCATCCAGACAACACACAATTCCTGGTTCCTGTTCCCTCCTTAAATATTCCTCCATGTGTACTGATTGGCTCGCTTTCCCTAGCCAATCCTGTTATATAGTCTCCTACCAGGATGTATGTGCATAGGGAAGGCTTTGAAAGGTGGCTAAACCAGACCCATTTTCTCCACTCGGTCTGGCCGTTTATTCACGATGGGCGCATTGGAAGTTCACTGTTCTTGTTTATGTTTTAGATCCTGGTTTCCTGTGGGCCACTGGTAAATTTGTTGGGGAAGGGTGGTCGCTTTTCCCTCTTTGTTCCTGGTGGTTTAGGGGGTCAGTCTCTATAAGTGAAAGGCCGCTGGTGCATGTGGGTGGCCTTGAATGCTTCTTCTGAATTATGTACAGGCTGGCAGCCTTCTTCGTCATAGCTCTCTCTCATGTCCAGTTTGCTTGGTGTTGACTTGCCCGGATTGAGTCACGATTCTTGGACTTCCCAGCAGTGGCGGTTATTATTTCTGGCTCTCTGTCCACAAGCTGGTTTATCGGTTTTCTCTCCTCTGGCAATTCTTGAGGACTAGGAGGAAGATAGAAAAGCTAATCGAGCACATGGATAAGGAGGTCTGGTCTGAGTTACAGTACTACAATACTGCAATCTGACAAAGGTGAAGTGTCTAGGTCTTTGAGTCCGCTGTAGCTTGTCTATTGCAAGGTTGAGCACTGCTGTTGGATTCCTCCTTATGCTGCCAACCACCTGCAGACAGTGCTTCCCAACTCCCTACTGGCCTTGTCACACCACGGTACTGAAGAGGAGAATGAAGTGTTTGTGAAAACTATGGTAGCTAATCAATGGAAATTACCAATCTGTAACACATTTGAAAAAACACAAGCCACACAACCAGAATGAGATTACAATAAGGAGGCACTGACGAAAGAAACATGATTTTTATAACATGCACAGCTTTCTGCCTCAACAGCCACATGTGACTCACCATCTGTCCCCTCATACTCCTCAAACAGCATCTGGAGCTCAATTTCCTGTTCTTCAGTCCAAACCACAATACCTGTGCCTTTCCTGCATGAGGCAGAACATGAAAAGAACATTAGGACGTGAAACCGTCTCTGTATCAGATTCAATTATTGGTGTTTTTCTTTAAAACCTCATATCCAATCATCATTTGCATACATCTTTGAGTTAATAGATATGAACAATTACCTTCATGGTGATTCAGGTTCTCTCCCCTCCTTCACAACTGACTGGAAGTGCCTGCATCCAGAGGTGGGCTGGGAAGGCTGGCTCGGAAAACCCACGTTCCCACGTTTCTTTAAACTATGCAGGGCACATGCACGTATGCGTCCATCTGCGTGTCAGACCCTGCTTCCCCAACCCTCCCGTCACCAACTAGCACTCCTCAGTGCCATATGCTCCCCCATCCACCTCCAGGCAGGACAGCTGAGGTATGGTATGTGCCCATAGGGGATGGTAGGGTGAGTGTTGTAAAGGAGGGAGAGCAATGAATAAGGGAACCTGGATAACCATGAATGTCATTTTTAATTTCAATGCCATCATTCTTTCTCTCCAGCCCAAATGGTTGGGACAAGGCTATGAAGAAAACAATTAATGAATAAGGGTGGGGGAGGATAAGGCAGAATATACCTGACCAGTCTTTAAGCAAAAATAATGCAAAGTACTTCTTGGCCAAAAGAAGCCTAGGGAAGTAACCAAGGAATAGTGTTTAGTGATCCAGGTGGCAAACTTGCAAATTTCAACAATGGGAACGTGTGCCTTAGGAAAGTCACAGATACTGCCGTTGCAGTAGTGGAATGCATGTGAAGTCCTTGTGCAATAGGCACTCCTTTTATCTTGTATGATTTAGAGCCGCATCACACAATCCATCTTGGAAAAGAAGCGTTAGGTCTTCTTGCCCATGTACTGCCCACTATAAATGACGCAGCAATGTTTCGAGCATCTGAATGGATTAGTCTACTTTTTCAAATATCTTTTTATTAACATTTTTCATAGGGAAACAAATACAATAGAAAGAGAATTAATACAATAGTAACATTAGAACAATATCACTTCCTAAAATGTCTATCTCCCTTCCCCCCTCTTTCTCTCCACCCCTCCTCCCCCGCTCTATTCCCACTTTTTGAGCCTAATTTTCTCTTTTTTTGTTCCCATCCCCTTCCTCACTCCATCCCCTTCACCCCCCTCTTCTCTCTCCCATTTTCCTTTTTTCTTACAAGTACATCTGTATCAGTAGCGAAGAAGAAGCAAAACAACCAAGTAAAAGGAATTGCGGAGGTCAAGAGTAAGGTCGAAGAGCAGGGGCGGAAGAGAAAATAAAGGTTACAATTATAAATCATTAAAAACATTCCATGTAGCATCATATTTATCCGTCTTTCTCAGTTTCTGATGTGTTACTTTTTCCCGACTTGGAAGAATAGAAAGGTCATGCAACTAATCATCAATAGAAGGTCTGGCATTACTTTTCCAACATTTTAATATTTGTTTCTTTGCAATCATCAACGCTCGATATGCCCAAAACAATAGATCAGACACTCAAAGGTCTGCTGGAACAGCCCCAGCGCACATACCATAGGAGTATGTGGGAGTGAAACATCCAGCATGAGATCCATCTGCTGTATTACAGCATCCCAAAAGCCAGTAATTTCCGAGCATGTCCAGAACATATGTAAACCCGTTCCAGTATCAGATTTACAATTCCAGCAAGTATCATCTAGCACAGGTTTGCACCGTTTCAGCTTTAAAGGGGACGAATAGATACAATGTATAACCCATTGCTGAGTACATCTCAAATCTAAATACATTTTATATCTATTAGGGCCTGTACAAATACGATTCCATTCACTCACTGAAAAATCAGAACTTAATTCAGAAATCCATGTCTCCTTACCTCATTCAGATGCTACGTCAATATATTTTAGTGCAAGTAGCTTATACAAGCTGGAGGCCCTGAGGGGTTCACATTTAGACACATGTAATAGTCTGAATACTATGAACAGAAGCGTTCAACGGAGTGAATAACAATTGAAAAATCTCACAAAGTATTTAATAACAGCATACCTAAGACATTCGCAGCTTATATTTTAATTTCAAGAAGTCAAAAATAAGCATAGAAGTTCTATCAAGAATTTGACCAATTTTGCAAATACCCATTGACTGCCAAGAGGGCCAAGATAAGGGACGGTTGTTGAACAGAATATCTGGGTTCATCCAAATAGAAGACTGAGCTCAGAAGGTACTTTACCACTAAAGACTCACAACATTTCATCCAGTCTTTCAAAACGTGTCTAATAAATGTAGGGGTTTTATCAATAGATAATTTCTTATCCATGCTGAGAAGGCAATCCAGAAGAATTGGATGAACAGAGGATCTCTCTATGTGAACCCAATTTGGGCAAGGGACAGTAACATCTCTCAGCCAGAAGTGTAATGTGCGCAACGAAAAGGCTCTGATATGAAGTAATATTGGGGAAACCAAATCCTCCCACATGCACCGGCTTCATCAGTACATCTCTAGGGATTCTAGGCCTGCCTCCCTCTCCCCATAGGAAATCTCAAAAATGTTTATCTATGTCTCAAATTAAAAGATATATAGCAGCAGTTAGGGAGAATTATCCTAAAAGGCTAATTTCCCAAACCTAGTGAGTCCCACAGCAGCTTTGCTGGATTTTTGGGTTTGTTTTTTTTCTCCTGCTAAGAGTGAGACTCTTTTACCCCCACTCTTAGGCATGATTTGAGGTATGTCTGACTTATGTGCTTATGAGCTATGGGGTTTCTTTTCACTCCATAGGGTATCATCTATGTTTCTGTATGTGAGGTACACAGCACCCTCAGTGCAGTACCACAGGGGTGTCACAGTCACCCCCAAACATAGACTCCATACCCTGGGACTGACTACTGTCTCCCAGGGCATGTAAAGTCACCATTGGCTTTACTAGTCCAAAATTGTGAACAGAACCAGTACAAACCATCATATTGTGGAAGTACTGGTAAGGGGTAATTCGATTGCCCCTGGGTCTGTCTTCGAGGGGGCACTGTCCCGCCCCCCCCTCGTCGAGTTTCTGGCTGGTGGCAGTGGTTACCACGCAAAATATTCCTTAGGAATATTCTCTATGGGATTTTCCCATTGATTTTAAACGCACCACTTTTTGGTGCAATGTTAAAGATACCGCCGGTTTATTTATTTAATATTAAATCCTGGTTGGGTCTTTTTGCCAGAACTCAAACCTAAAATGGCGTTTGTGTTCGTCTCTAACTCTGACCAAGGTCGAGCCCTTTGTTCCACTTTTGGCGGGCTTCTCCACAGAAGCCCTCCAAATGGTGCCACTCTGTCTGGGTTCCACAGGAGGGGTGGAATAGGCACCCTGGACTGCGTTGCCTCGGCAACCCAAGTCGCACTCTACTCTGATTGGCCCAGTGGTGAGCCGCCCGGCTCACCACTTAGCATGTGTGATTCACAGCTAGGCTGATGAATGGGGGTTTTTCTGCATAAAAGCAGGGTCTTTGGGACTGGAACTTCAGAAGTCGCCACAGGACTCAAGAATCCAAAGAGCGACGAAGCTGAGCCACCTGCAATGACGACACCACCGGTGAAGCCCTGCTGCAGCTACCTCACCACTTTCCTGACGACAAGAGAAGATCTTCTGCTGGACGAACCTTCTTCCTCTGAGCTGGTGGGACCAACCAGTTCACCCTTTTCGCCTTGCAAAGACGGCCCTTGGTCGAATCGCCCATGCCAAGCACCCCGGCGGCCGGATAGCCAAGCTCACCACTTTTGACTGCAAATAAAATGACCGCACCTTTTAATCAGGAACTCTGCGGCTGGTTTCATCCCTGTGCAGTGCAACGACTCCAAGTTTCCTCCTCGACAAGATCCTCTCTTCCCCTGGTCGGAACAACGAACGGCAATCACTGCCAGGAACAACTGCCCCCGCTGGAGCTCCCTTTCTCTACAAGGTACTGTGTCCTGCCTGCCCTCCCTTTCTACAGATTGCTAAAGGTGACCCTTAAATCCTTTGCTTCTAAACTGGGTTGGCTCCAGGCCTTCTAACTATATCTTTTGACTCACCCAACCTCTTTTGAACACTCTGCAAAGACTTTCAGTGCACTTTAAACCGTGTGATCCTGGGCACATTCCACCTGGCTCCATTTAAAGTGGGCCTGGCCTATGGACTTTGGCTCTACAGTATAACCTGCCTTTCTCCCCTTGCTCTGAACTCTTAAGTGTTGGGAACTGTTTTATTTTATGCTCTGCCTTTTCTCTCCCTTTAATTGAATTATTGGAGTGCCATCTAGGTTACACGCTCACATCTGTTTTAACAAATAGTGGTGTTTGGACCTAGACTTGTTTGATAATCATCAAGGGAGGTGTGTATACTTTACCTGACTGTGTTCTAACTTGCTTTTGATTTAGAGTGCTAGTATATTGCCCAAAGTGTGTTTTAAATAAATAATTATATACTTTTTATACAAAGCTCTGGTTAGTGTTTGTTTACTCTACTGAGTTTTTGGCCCTATTGTGTATACTCTACATACTGCCCTACTCTTCTTGAGAGAAGTCTGACTGCTCAGCCACAGCTATCAGGTAAATCTGGGTGGTGCGGACTGCTACCAATTGAGTTTACTGCTTACTCCTGTAGTCTTAATCTTTTTGCAGTGTTCCCCAAGGGAACTGCACAGGATTCTCCCTAACAACACCGTTGACCGCAGTGGGGAGACGGTGAATTACAGCGTGGGATAGGAATCAGCAAGCGACGGCTGTAAATGACTGATTGACTACCTTGCGTTCGTGGCTGGCATACTGTGAAATGGGAGAGCACCGAAGCAAAAAACAACTGTCAGTAAGTACGGCAAGGAGGGTCACACTTATAACCACTCACCTACCCCGCTTGTCTTGTTCCCGAACCTGAGCAAAGCCACTTATCTCAGGGCTTTGACAGGGGGTTCACAAAAACTGTTCTAAGACCATTTAAACAAATGTGGAGAATGAACTGGGCGGACCTACCAGCAAGTAAACCTGCAATTTAGTGCTACTCACTTTTATTTCGGGAGAGCCGGCAATCGAAAGACAAACTTCAAAGCAAACCCATCACTACAGTTTGTTTTATCTATACCCCTCACTGTTTGTGCTACCATCTGTTAAAAGGAGCCACACAGGAGCCCTGCGTATAGCCCCATACACTAAGGTTCTTCAATTCTTACTTAGGCTGGGGCTAATGCCAATTTTGGCATTTTGGAAACATTTGGAGACCCATGGAAAGAATGAAACTACGGAGCACAACGTTAGTGGACTCCTCAATCGTACCGGAATGGGATGGTTCGTATTTCGACCCCCGTTAACTTCTGGACCTACAGAAATGTCAGCCAGCACTACCCCGACTGCACAAACAGCCACTATGACAACTCTGGCTCAAGTGCATTCCCAAGACCCCCTATGCATTCAAGGGGGGAGGGAAGACGCTAAAGAGGTGCAATTATCATTATTACATAATTGGAAATGGGGTATGGAATACACAATAACCACTAAAAACATCCTAACAAAAATTGAAGATTATTTTGTAAAAAAGAGAAACAAAAGTTTAAATGACATGGAAAGTAATGTAGAAATTATATGGTCATCCTCCCAAATAGAACTAAATGGGCTGGAAATGGTGGAAGTAAGCCCCACGAACCACGGGCAAGAACGTGAAGTTAGTGGGGAAGGAGAAATTCCATCATCACAGCACGTTAAGAGCCAGAACTGTGAGGAGAGACAAGCAAATTTAAACAAAAGTACAACACCATCAGCTATGATAGCAGATGCGGTTAGTGTGCATACTAACGAAGGAACACTTCTTGCTTTTAACTTTGTGTTGAGCTCTCTGCTCTCCGTCTTCGAGCTTCTTTAAAGCAGAGTTCATTCACAAGCTGGAACACTGCGTGAACTAACCAAGGAAATGGCTAATTGTGACAGCAGTAGTGGGGCTGAGCAATGCCATTAATTCTACCGTCATACCAACAATCAAAGAAACAATGGTAGAAGTGGCGAAACAAGCCATGGACATTTCATCAATCCAAGCTTAGGTGTCCTCATACAAAAAAGAAGAAACTGTTCTACACCTGCTACATGGGCTCTTACAACAGTTAGAAAATCGGCCTGTAGCCAGTGAGGAAGAACAAAGAATTTGCCATGATTCTCCCTTTTGACGATACTCCATTATCAGAATCCACACTAGAAGAGTTCAGGCGCCTGGCCAATGTTATAGAAGGTACATTGGAGACAAACAATGAACTCTCCTTGATCCAAATCGGGGAGTAGGCAAAAAATACAGAAGAGACAAGAGGAATGGATTCTCGCTAGTCACCAAAATTATAGAGGAAGAAAAAAAACAAAATAAAAAGAGAAAGAAGGGAAAAAAAGAGAAAAAAACACTTCCTCTACAACCTAAGAGACACCAAAAAAAAAACAAAATCAGATAAATCTGAGAATAAATACCCCAGGGGTAAATCTTTATTAAGAACATTTCGCTCCCCAGTAACAACGACACATTAGAGAAGGGGCAAGAGAACAGCAGAGAAGGGACATAAACGTAAAGGTGAGCCTCCATACAGACCTTTATGTACAATCGTTAAATGGTCTAGGTGAGGGGGAAAACCAGACTGCAAAGGTATCTTCAAAAGCACCCAATATGGTACAACAAGGTGGTGCAAAGCAAAGATCCAAAAAGGAATGGCAACAGGGAGCATTCCATGGGCTCCAATAGTTTTACAGAAAAATCTGTATGCACAAAAGATTAACATCCCCGAGGATAGATCTCAATGCGCCACTGTGAAAAAAAGACCTAAAATTGGTGCCCATTTTCTTAAAACAATCTCTAAAAATACCCCTGCCACTACACAAAGAGCCAGCTTCAATTAGGGAATCGGCGGAGCCAGTCTTAATTAATGGAAAACCACCTGATAGCCCGAAAATATGGAATGGAGCTGGGAAATCCATTGAGTTAAAGGAAGTACCAGAGAAAAACAGTATTGGCGATCTTGTCTGTGGAGGGACTTTGAGTCCCAAAGGGAATGCTGAGGAAGATATTTAGTGGTTCCGCTATTCCGAAAGTATGGCTGCAATTATTGGTTAATACCATCAATCATAAATCACTCAGTCAAAGTGTGATTTTGACAGTTCAAAAAAGTGTCAAGCCTTTATCTTCTAGCCTCAAAAGATATAGAGGTCATGACATTTCCACACTCTTGCAACTACTTCCTGGCAGAAGTTTGTCTTACATCGAGGGAAGCAAAGATGCCCATCCTGAATGCATCAAGAGACTTTGCTGAGATTCCAGCGGAGGCCAAGCAAAGAAAGCCTCAAAATTGGGGGACGTCTAAAGCACCCTGTTCAGGGAGAAGATTGGGCTCAGAGAGAACTGGCCTAGATGCAAGGAAGTTAGCTAATGGAGGATCTGCTCCGGAACATTTCTTGACACTACTTCCAGAACTACTATCACAAGTTCTACATAAAGGGGGGGTGTGAGTTCAGTCCCTTTAGTCATAAGGCCATTAGAGTAGTAAGCTGGAACACACAGGGCCCCAGCACCTTTAAATCCAGAATTATGAGCGAGAACTTGTTTGTGCAAAATGATATAATTTTGCTTCAGGAAAGGAAACATGGCTGGTTAATTCTGCGGAAATTGAGGGATATACATCCCACTGCCTATCTGCATCAGAAAAAGTGATGGGCAGACCATAAGGGGGCTGGTTGATGACTTTTAAAAACCTCACAATTAAAGCTCACAATTAAAGCTATAGTTCCTATTTTTAACACCAAATTAGGAATCCAGGCATGCAAAGTCCATTTGAAATATGTCATGCCAGACCCTGTTCTAATTACTATTAACATCTTTTGAAACCCTGCTTGTTCCGAACTCCAGGCCTTTTTGGCAATATTGCCATCATTACTAGAGAAAATTAAGTTAGACCATGGTGGAGACAACATCATTCTCGCAGGAGATTTTAACACTGAATGCGTTTACACAATAAATGGGAAAGAGAAATCACCCCCGAAAAGGCTTTCTAAGAAGGGACGCACCTGGGTTGATTTCCTGGACTCCTGGGGGCTGAAAATGTTAAACATGTCAACCGGGGGAGAGATAGATGTCAATGCCACATGGCGTCGTGGTCAGTCATCATCTACATTATATTACATCTTTGTCTCTCCCAGTCTTTTCTCCTGGCGCTCCTCTTTGGTTATAAAACAGGACGATAGAAGCGATCATTCTCGTTTAGAATTACTTCTTCCCGATGTGTCAGCTACAGAACATCACCCACAAAAAATAACGGGCAATAATACAGGTAAAATATGTCTGGTCAAATATAGACAGGAAGGAAAAAAACTAAATAGTAGATTAAAAGAAATATCAGATTCCACCCTGTTAGACTACTGCCTTTGGGCTAAATTTGTTAAATCGATATGGTCAGTCCTCCCTCCAAGTGAACCTGTGTCAGGCAAACAATCTAGTCATGTACATTGTTTTGACGAAGAGACTCAGGAAAGGAAGAGTGCTCTTAGACTTAAAATCAAAAGCCCAAAGACTTTGCAACCCAGTCTCTGCCAATACAGGTTGGAAGTTAAAAAAGCACCTCAAGCCTATAAAAATTGGTCTAAAAATCAAAGAATGATTCGGATACAACAAGACGGAGAACTAATGCTGCGGTTGGTAAGTGAAAGCAACTCCAGAAATGTTTGGTCTGTTATTGGCCAGTTGGAGACCAACCGCAGCAGTACTCTCTGTAATTTAGTCCCCGAACCCAAATGGGTGGATCATTTATCAAAAATATTTAAGAACCCTGGACCAGTGGCCGCTCGCATCCAGCCGAATGTGCCCAGGCATTTATCGTTCAAGGAACGATAGTTCATGGACACCATAGCCAAGTCCTCAGTTTCAAGAGTGGCAGGCCCGAACCGACTGACATATCAGGTACTAAAAAATGAACCAGGGATCTGGTCCAGACTTCTATACCTTTTTTTAAAGAAATACTCATGGAAGGCCGCAATAATCATTCCATTATTCAAGGGTGGCGGCGGGGGGGAGGGGGGGGATTACAGACTAGATCGGGCGAGTTATCGCCCTCCTCGATATAGACATACATTTTTAGGAAATCGCTGGAGGGAACTCACCGACTGGGTAGATACTGCACAGATCCTATCCTGTCATCAGACAGGTTTCAGACGTGGTACTTCTACTACCCTGAATGGCCTTATTCTAAATCTGGTGAATGAACGAACAATGGTTAAGGGCGAATCCCCACTTCATGGCGCCTGGGTAGATTTGTCGAAAGCTTTCGACCAGATCGACAGAGCACATCTGTGGAGAAAACGGAAGAGATGGGGGATCCCGGAGTTGATTGGCAATGCTGTTTGAGTTCCCACAGGGACACCTCATTGAGAGTGGGCCTGGACGAACAAGGGCACCACTTGGACACAATCAAAGTGGAGAGAGGAGTACGGCAAAGGTGTTTGTGTGCACCCCTTTTTTTCAACATGTTTCTAGCCGACATGGGGGACTACCTGGAATCGTCTGCGTTGGCCAGCCCTGTGATCAATGGAAGGAAGATCCACTGGCTGGCCTACGCAGACGATATAGTCCTGTTGGACAGGACTGCAATAGGCTTCCAGCGGCTGTTAACGGGCTGGGAGAATATGCCAGAGAAAATGGACTGTCCATTAATCCATTGACATCTAAAATAGTAGTCTTCAAACATATACAGTAAAAGGTTCAAAACTGCAACTGGGTCCTGGAAACTAACAATTTCACGGGTAGAACACTTGATCTATCTAGGATATAGAATATATGCTTCCCCGTCAATTTACAAGGTGGAGGTAGACGTGGCGATGAAGACTTTACAACTTATCTCCCAGATGAAGAAGATATACACCAAATATTGTAGGTTTACAATTCTCCCCTTAGTTTCTTTAGGGCAAAGGTGATACCAATCATTCTTTATGGTTTAGAGGCTAAGCCTCTACTTTGGAATACAAACTGGGATAAGTTAGGATCGCTCGTCTGGAAAAAAGTTGTGTCTGCCGATGAGCACACCATCTTGGAACCTGAGGTTCGTGCTAGGCTTGAATTCTCTAGACTCCTTAGCTGTCACGACCCTTGCCCAAAACCCCCTCTCGCAAACCCATTGGCCAGGTGGAGTCAGGACTCGGGCCTCTAGAGCCTGGCATCCTCTTCAAAAGCCCTCATGGGGACAGTCCTGGCGCCTATGGCACCAGGCTCATACACCATGAACAACAATGTTCTTGGGAACTACTTTATTGTATTGTCGGCCAACATGGAGGCATCCACATAGCTTGGTTCCTAAGAACCAAGCTATGCGGTCTAGTGTTTTGGGTGTGGCAGGCCTGGAACTACTTTCCCTGTTACTACTTTACCTGGGCTATATAAACCACACCCTGACTGCAGAACATGCTTCGTGTTACTTTGCAGCTTGCAACGTGATGTTCACCGTGTCCAGCTATTCCCTCGAACCTCGGAGAAGCAGAACCTGCAAGGAGACAAAAGGAACATCATTAGCAGCAGCATCTTACCTGCAGTCTTCATCTTTGAACACTTGCAGCTACTGAGAACAGCTTCCTCGAATCTGCACGCCTCCCGGACAAAACGACCCGAAAGAGGAAGATTGAGGCAACATTAAAGAAAGCTGTAGAGACATTTACAAATTACGAACTGCTCAAAAGGCTTACCTGGCTGGTCGACTCTCGGCTTGCACCACTCCAGACATTCCACTCGCGCTGAACACCACCCCGACCTACAAGAAAGGAAAACGCAGGTAAGCAAAGGCAAGACTTTGCAGTGCTGCGCATATCGCTTACTTACCGCATCATAGCGCTCTTAATGCGCCATCATTTACCAGCCGGGCTCAACCAAGCCAGTTCGCCGCACTGAAGTTCCACATACCTAAGGGAGAAAAAAAGAGTAAGAAAGGTATGCAGGATAGCAACAAAACTAAAGAACAGCAATAAGACCTACCTGAGCAATATCAAACGGGCCGGCGTCAGTGAAGTAACTGGACCGCACTCGCCCATGAAAGACAACGCGCCCCTGTAAAGAAGGCAGGACGGAGAGCCCGCCTAATTCTACCACAAGGTGAGGAGAGGGCGCCAGAAGGACTGAAAGCATATGGGGGTGGAGGGAGGATACTTACCCCAGTCCGTCAGTCTTGAACACAGTCCTCCTGTATTTTTAGGCAGAACCTTCCCCGCCGACCACATCATGGCAAAGCTGAGCAGCACACCAGCGAGTAACCCAGCTGGGTGGCATCCCTGTGGATACCAGGTGAGCGTAACATTAGCAAGCTTTATCGGCAGATAGTTACAGTAGAATGCAACTCACTGTATGGGGATGTTGAAGCTCATCTGGAAAGCTCGAGATCAGAGGATCTAAGCCATCTGGAAATAAAAGTCAAGGACTTATTGTTAAAACACGATCTAAACCTTGAGACATTGATTAATAATCCCCAGAAAGTTAAAACTGTTGGTGAGATAGGAGACTGGATTAAAACAATCGCAAAAGTTAGAAATGCGATCCTGCCGAACGCCTTCCAATCTGTGGATACAAGTTGGGGTCTCTAGCGAAATACTTGATAACATTTCCGATGGTCAGGTAAGAAATAATTTAAGGATAAGATTGAATCTACCACCTGTCAGGGAAGTGCTTGTACAGCAAAGGCAAGAGGATTCACACAAACTGTGTAAAATATGTGAAACTCCCTCAAAACAAAACCTGAGGCACTTGCTAATGGAATGTGAAGGAACCTGGAGGTTGAGATTGTCTCTATTCAGAAAGTATGTAAGGAGCGAAGAAGGGTTGATCTCTGAACATTTCTGGAATAGAATTATTTCCGGTCACGAAACCCTTCAGGCATTTTCCGTAGTTGAACTGCTAAAACAATGTAGATTTAATCATTATACCTGTAACCCCCATTCTGATCATTGCCTCATAAAAATACGATTTTTTGAGTAGAGTAAAGAATAGAAAGATGGCACAATTAGCAATCAAAAACATAAGTTATATGTTTTTTAGAAACGTGACTAGAAAAATGATTACAGAAATCGATATGTCGCTGGTGCTACAGTACAGTATAATTGTTTTAATGTTTATCTGTAATTTTTATGTTGTAACTTTTACGTTGTTTTGTAAAGGTTTTGAAAAACCAACACAAAAAAATAAAAAAAAAATATGTACATTATATAATAGGATTTTAACTTGCTTAGAGATATGTATACCTAAATATTTGAAACCAATTTCCGCCCATTCCTCTCGTTCAACTCCCAAGAGATTTCTGTGACATGCAGGAGATATAGGAAAATCCAGTGTCTTAGACATATTAATTTTATAATTCGATACTTAGCCACATTTCTGTAAAGTTGAAACCAACTCTTTAAACAATGATTCAGTATCAGAAAGCAGAACTAAAAGATCTGCGTACAGCAGTACCTTAGAGATGCAGTCACCCAACGACACGCCTCTAATATCAAAATGTTCTCTAATAGAGATAGCTAGGGGTTCAATAAATAGAATTTTTTTTAAAAGAGGGGAAAGAGGACAACCTTGTTGAGTACCACGACAAATATGAAAGACTTCAGATAGAGAGCCATTCACCAAGACCCTTGCCTCAGCATTTCCATATAATGCATTTAAAAGATACAAGATCCACAATTGATTTTTAGCAACACTTGCCGTAAAAATGTCCAACTTATCCTATCAAATGAGTTTTCTGCGTCAACACCAACTGCGGTGTAAGGATCCAGTGAATCGCCTTTTAAATGTACAACATCTAAAAGTTCTCTCAAATTATCAAAACTATTTCTGCCGAAAACAAACCCCGTCTGATTTTGGTGGATCACTTTCAGCAATAAAGGGTTAAGTCTTACAGCGAAGATCTTTGCCAGAAGTGTAACATCCACATTTAGCAGAGTCTATAAGGAACAAGTTACTTGCATGTAATTGTTGTTCTCCAGCATGGGTCTGGCATGGATTCACATGCTCATGAATATTCCCCATCGTCAGGCCAGGAATCCTCGGTAAAAGCAAAAACAGTTGAACTTTCACTTACAAACTGTCTTTCTTCTATAAACCAATCACTGAGCTCTGGGTCATACTGCCCCCAGCCAATGACTGCCCTCTCCGTAAGCCCCTCCTCTGGCAGCCATCTTCAGATTTGGTAGCACGTAAAGTGGCAGTATGACCAGAAGAGACGCAGAGGGGCAGGAAGGAGAGTTCACATATGAATCCATGACAGACCCATGCTCGAGAACAACAGATATAGGTAAATAACTTGTTCTTTCTCCAGCATGGGGTCTGCTATGGATTCACATGGTCATGAATAAAGAATACATTGCAGTATACACATACACAACCACGGGAGGTGGCAAGGCTCAACAGAAGCAATTACTCTTTCCTCCTCACCAGGTTCACCTTCAAGCGAACAGGTTGCGTAGCACAGCTTGGCCGACCCCAGACTCCTCTCTGAAATCCCTATCGAGGCAGTAGAATCTTGTGAAGGTGTGTGTAGACCACCACGTAGCAGCCCTGCAGATGTCTAGCAGGGGCACACCAGACAGGAACGCTGTCGTCGCTGCCATTGCTCTGGTAGAATGGGCTCTCTGCCAGCCTGGCAGCGGTCGGTTTGTCAACCCGTGACAGTGAGTGATGCAGCCGGAGAGCCACCTAGAAATGGAAGCCTTGGACAAGGCCTTCTCATGGTTCACAGGACCAAAGTTCACGAAAAGCTGGGATGTCTTCTGGAAACTTTTAGTGCGGGCCACATAGAACTTCAGAGCACGCGCCACATCCAGCGAGTGCAGAGTTCTTTCAGCCGGCGACGAAGGCATCGGAAAAAACACAGGCAACACCAAAGTTTAGTTAATTTGGAATTCCAATGGAACCTTCGGCATTAAGGAGGGGTGCGTCCGCAGCACCACCTTCGTATCGTGGAAAGTCAGATAAGGCCGCTTGCAGGACAGGGCCTGGATCTCACCTACTCTCCTGGCAGAGATGATAGCCACGAGGAAAGCAGTCTTCCACAAATGGTATTTGACAGGGGCTTGATGCATAGGCTCGAAGGCCCCCCCCCGATGAGCCTGGTCAGAACCACGTTGAGTTCCCAGGCCGGGGTGGGCGCCTTCACCGGTGGGAAAGATCGGAACAGTTCTTTAAGGAACTCCTTGACCAGACGGTGTGACCAAAGTGATGAACGCCCCGGAGACCTGGTGTAGCTGGATATAGCCGCCAGATGCACTTTGATGGAGGCGTGAGCAAGCCCCACCTTGGCCAAACACAATAAGTATGAAAGGATCTGCGGGCCTTGACCCAGGGGGTTCGATTTTCTGTGTCCGGCACCACGTTGTGAAGCGCTTCCACTTGTGCCTGTAACACTTCAGTGTCGACGACAATGTGGCCCTGGCAAGGAACTCCCTGCAGTCCACCGGAAGCTCGTACCTACTGAACTAATGCTGCAGGAGCCAAGCCTTCAGGTTCAGAGATCCTGGGTCGTGGTGAAGGATTGTGCCTCCTTCTCTGGTGAGCAGATCCGCGACTACCGGCAGGATGACTGGTGGTGACCTGGACAGGCTGAGAAGGTCCGGGTACCAAATCTGCCTCAGCCACGAGGATCATCTTGCACCGGCACCATTTGAGTCGATTGCTGACTCGCAGCAGGAGGGGCAACGGAGGAAATACGTACATGAACAGGCCTTCCCACAGGAAGGAAAACTCATCTCCCATGGTCTTCCGATGGTGGAACCTGCTGGCGAACCTCAAGCATTTGGAGTTTGTCGCCTTCGCAAACGGGTCGATCTGAGGCCTGCCCCACTTGAGGAATAGCCTGCCCACTTGATCCTGCTGAAGCACCCACTCGTGGCAAGAGCATAGTTCCCTGCTGAGGGAGTCAGCAATGGTGTTCTGGACTCCCGCCAGATGAAAAGGATGAATATCCCCTGGGCGACGGCCCAGTGCCACAAATACTGCGCCTCCATGGAGAGCGCTGGAGACCTGGTGCTGCCCCCGCTTCCGGATGTTGAACATGGTGGTAATATTGTCCATGAAGACCCTCACCACCTTGCCCTTGAGGGACGGGAGGAACGACTTGAGGGCCCAGAACACTGCCCGTAGCTCCAGGACATTGATGTGGAGGTCCATCCAGCAGCCACAGGCCTCTGGCGTGGAGACATCTGGTGTGAGCTCCCCAGCCCTCCAGGGAAACGTCTGTGGTGACCGTCTCCTGGTAAGGCGGGCTTTGGAAATCAGTACCCCCGGCTATGTTGGAGCGCACACCCAACCACCTTATCGCTCGACAGAACTCCTCGTCGAGGACAATCTTGTTGGCAAAGCTTCCGGACACCTGGATCCAACATGCGTCCAGAAACTCTGGAAGCGGTTGCATCCACAACTTGCATAGTCTGATCAGGTAGATACACAACTTCATGCAGAGAAGTGACTTGATGGTCCTCATCGTGGCGATCTTCAATGCTAACAGCCGTCGCACCTTGCCCAGAATGGACGCTATCCTGTCTTCCGAGGGAGCCGCCAGGCAGGAGACCGTGATGGAATCAAGCAGGACTTAGGATAGTTCACTGAGAAACCCAGACCTGTGTCTGTGGGCAAGAGCGTCGACCACCCATCTATCGGTGGAGAGGTTTTCCCACGTGCTGACGAAGTTTGCCAGACAGCCTGCCACTGGGGTGCAGGGGTGGGGGCCAGACGTCCTGGCCGGTTCAATGCTGCTTGGAGGCCTGCTCGCCGCCTTGGGAGCCTTGACAACGGCGGCGGCCAACTCCAAAGGCCTTGGAGCGACCTGTGTAAGCCTCCTAAATTGAGCACACAAGGGTTGGCGGTACAGGAACGATCCTGCGCCGACACCTTTCGATCTGCCAGACTTCCCTTCTGAAGAACAAAAGGACAGAGTGCTGTTGCAGCCTGCCCAGGGCATGGGTCGTCTGTGTCTGTCTTGATGGCCTGTAGCGATTCACTGATAGCCTTTCCAAAGAGATTGTCCCTGTCGAATGGCATGTCCAGGACCCTCGTCTGAACTTCTTGCCTAAAGTTGGTGGCTTTCAACCAGCCACGACGACGGAGGCAAACCCTGTTACCCATTTGGTGGAAGCCTGTGTCCGCAATGTCCAGTGCCCCGGTGATAGCGTGGTCCGATGCCACCTTGCCTTCCTGAAGGATCTCCAGCACCTCAACCCGTTTGTCCTCGGGGAGGAATTCCAGTAGTGGGGCCATCTTGTACCATAACTCCCACTCGTACCTGGCCAGGATCGCTAAAGCGTTAGCCGCCTTGACTGTCGTAGCAGCGGAGTAGATGACGTTTCTACCCACGGCGCCCAACTTCTTCCCCTTGCTGTCCGGGGGAATGGAGGCTGAGGATGACTTGTTGGATGTTCCGTGCAGCTGCCGAGACCACCAAGTCTGGTGATGGCTGTGACCGCAGACACTTGGGTGCGGACTCCGGCACCCAGACTTTACAGCCGGTCTCTCTTCGATGTGGCTGAGGCAGGGTTCTTCAGCAGCGCCAGGAGGGGCATCACCAGAATGGTCTTCCTTTTGGCCTCTCTGCACTGATACAGGATTCCTTCCTTTATGGTCTCTCCTGGCGTCAGCTGGAAGAGCTCGAACGCATGGGCGACCATGGAGTGGAATGAACCCACTTCGTCCAGCGGAGACTCTCGCGACGGAGGGGACACTCTGCCAGCATTGTCCGTGTCTGTCGTCGCTGTATCCCTAGGGGAGGGAGGTACGTGAGGAGGTTGATGAGTTGGCGTGGGGTGCCTCTTCCTTTTCATTGCCGGAGGTGGGCCCGGAGCCACCAGTTCCGGGGATGGGGGTTGCCGTCGGCATCCTCTTCTGTATCTCCAACACCAACGTGTAGAGAGTGGACAGAATGTCCAGCCACACGTTGCTGGGAGGCGGAGGAGGAGTAGGCCTGCTGGGCCCAGCACCTACGTCCTCGTCGGCTCCGCCATCATCCCCCTCGACGGGTACACCTTCGCCGTCGTCCTCAGCGTTTCTGCCATAGTTCTCCACGTCCTCTACAACAGTGTGAAAAAACGCCAATATCCGTGCCTTGGAGCACTGTAGAGACCTCCACTGTCCCCCACCCCTTCTTTGCATCCTGATGGGTTGCAGCCCGGTTCAGGGCTGGCATCTTCTTCTGTGGTGTCTTCTCCACGGTTTGGCCGAAGCCTCCCACCTGGGAAGAAGGGCCACTCTGGGCATCCAGGGTCCCCTGGGCCGGGTCAGCCCCCTTCACCTTCGAGAGGGCGGCCGCCGCCAGCTCGATCGACGAGGATGATTTCTCCTGGGCCGCCTGGGTCTTCAAGGGCAGGCCGGTCCCCTTGCTAGGCGCCTTGGCCTTCTGTCCTCTCTCGCAGCTTCCCAGGGGTAGCAGACTTCCTTTTCGAGGAGGAGCTTGAGCGTTGGCTTGTGATGGAAGTAGACAGTGATGCTGAACGCGCCCTGCTCTTCGCGGGACCTGCTAGCGTGACGACCCCAACGTAAACGGACTTGCGGTGCTTGGCCTTGTGGGGCAACCTCAAAGGACTTATGAGCCCCCTCCTCGGACTACCCGGTCCTGAGTGAGGCATACTCCTGCTTGCCGCCGGGGGTAGAGGCCTTGGCGTTGAGCCACGTCGCAAATCTGCTGTGCTAATCCTTCATGGTGCGTTTGGTGAATCCCAAGCAAATCTCACAATCCACCTCCTTGTGGACAGGGTGGAGGCAGTAGAGTCACTGGGAGTGTTTGTCCTCCACAAACACGTTCATTAGGCCGCAGCTGGAGCAGAGCTTTAAAAGAGAACCTCCATCCTCTCCTCCGACACAGTCTGGCGTGCAGTGTAGGCCCAATGGCCGTCTTTAATGAAATTCAACGATTCCTACCCTTGAAGGATGATGAAAAACACTGACAAACGGGTCCCCACTTGCTGGTCGAAGAAATGAAAGAGCACACAGGCACTTATTTGACAAAAATCGAACTTTAACTGAAAAAGCATGAAGCTACGGAGCAAGACACGAGGACTCCCAACACTTGAAAGTGCTGTAAAAATCTGAAGATGGCTGCCAGAGGAGGGGCTTAGGGAGAGGGTAGTCATTGGCTGGGGGCAGTATGACCCAGAGCTCAGTGACTGGTTTATAGAAGAAAGACAGTTTGTAAGTGAAACCGTTTTTTTTGCTTTTTACCGAGGATTCCCAGCCTGACGGGGAATATTCATGAGCATGTCAATCCATGCTGGAGAATTTCCACACAACAAATAATCTTTCCGTGGCTTTGGAATCACAGATATTACTGCAGCTTTCATGGAATCGACAATCTGTTCTGAGTTAATAATTTCCACAAACAGATCAACCATAAAGGGCGCTAGTGAGGTACTAAACAAAGCATAAAATTCGATTGGGAATCCATCTGTTAGGCAGAAACCTGTGCAGTTCCCTTAGGGACCACTGCAAAAGGTTTAAGACTACAGGTGTTGGCAGTAAACCCAATTGGTAGCAGTCTGTACCACCCAGATTTACCTGGTAGCTGTGGCTGAGCAGTCAGACTTCGCTCAAGAAGAGTTAGGCAGTATATAGAGTATACACATTAGGTACAAAAATACAGTAGCACAAGCAAACACTGACCAGAGCTTTGGTATAAAAGTATATAATTATTTATTTAAAAACACACTTGTAAAAATACACTTGCACTAATATGTCAAGCAAGTTCAAACACAGTCACTAGAAATATATACACCTCCCTGATTAATTATTCGACAAGTCTCAGGAAAAGAACAATTATTATCAAATACAGAGGTGAGCGCTTAACCAAGATGGCACTCCAAAAATTATTTAAAAAGGGAGGTAAAAGGTAGAATTAGAAAAGCACACAATACCAACACTTTTAAAAGAACCACAGAAAGTCAAGAAAGGCAGAGTCTACTGTAGAGCAAGAAAGTTCATAGGCCAGGCCCACTCTTGGAGAGAGCAAGGCGGAATGTGCCCAAGATCACATAGTTGAAGTACACTTTAAAAGTCTTTGGTGATAGTTCAAAAGGAGTTGGATCAGTTCAGAAAAGTTAGTTAACAGGTCACCGCAGGATAGAGAGTCAAGGATTTACGGGACACCTTGAACAGCCTGTTGCAAGGGAGACCAGGCGGGACACAGTACCTGAAATGGTGAGAAAGCTCCAGAGGGGGCAGTTGTTCCTTCATCCAGGGGAAGAGACGGTCTCGACGTGGAGGAAAGCTGGAGGTTGTTGCACTGCCAGGGAAGAAACCAGCCGCGGGGTTTCTCGGTTAAAAGGTACTACCCTTTCATTTGCGGTAGTGGTGAAGTGTGGCGATCCGGCCCCGGGGTGCTTAGCACGGGCGATTCGACCACGAGACAATCCAGGAAGGCGAAAAGAGGGTAAACTGGTTAACCCCACCAGTTCAAAGGAAGAAGACTCTCCAGGAGGAAGATCCTCTGTCGTCGGGAAGTGGTGAGGCGGTTCAGCAGGGCTCCACCGGTGGTGTCGTTGTTGCAGGTCGGCTCAGCTTCTCCCTCTTCGGATTCTTTAGGTCCTGTGGCGACTTCTGAAGTTCCAGTCCCCAAAGCCCTGCTTTTATGCAGAAAACCCCCATTCACCAGTCCTAGCTGTCACTCAAACATGCTAAGTGGTGAGCCGGGCGGCTCACCACTGGGCCAATCACACAAGAGTGCAACTTGAGTTGCCGAGGCAACTCAGTCCAGGGTGCCTATTCCCCCCCTCCCACACATCCTGTAGACCCAGACAGAGTGGCACCACTTTTGGAGGCTTCTGTGCAGAAGCCCGCCAAAAGTGGAACAAAGGGCTCGACTCGGGTTGGAGTTACAGAGGCGAACACAAACGCCATTTTAAAACCGAGTCCTGGCAAAAAGACCCAACCGGGGAATAAATATTAAATAAATAACCCAGCGGTATCTTTAACATTTCACCAAAAAAGTGGTGCGTTTAAAATGAATTGGAAAATCCCATAGGAAATATTCCTGTGGAATATTTTGCATGGTAACCACTGCCAGCAGCCAGAAACTCGACGAGGTGGGACTGCACAGTCCCCCCTCGGAAAACAGACCCAGGGGCAATCTAATTACCCCTACCAGTACCTCCACAATATGATGGTTTGTACTTGTTCCGTTCACAATTTAAGACTAGTAAAGTCAATGGTGACTTTACATGCCCTGGGAGACAGTAGTCAGTCCCAGGGTATGGAGTCTATGTTTGGGGGTCACTATGACACCCCTGTGTTACACTGAGGGTGCTTTGTAACACTTACCAAAAACACATGAAACCCTATGGAGTAAAAGCCCCCATAGCCCATAAAACACATTACAAAGTAAAAGGACATTCTCAAATCATGCCTAAGAGTGGGAGAAAAAGAGTTTCACTCTTAGCAGGAGAAAAAAAAACCCAGAAATCCAGCAAAGCTGCTGGGGGACTCACTAGGTTTGGGAAATTAGCCTATACAGAGAATTCTCCCTAACACCATCTGGCCCCAGACGTTTGCCAGAGGACATTAACCCCATAGAGTCTATAATTTCCTGTACTGAAATTTCTCCATCTAAAATCGGTCTATCCCTATCATTTAACGGTGGGATAAGTATATTCTCTAAAAAACTATCCACTTCAACTTCACTTACAACTTAGTCTTCACAATATAATGAAGCATAACACTCTCTGAACGCATTATAGATCTCTTATTTTTTCCTCAGAAGTGGCGCATTATTTTTTTAAAATAAAAAGTACTTGTTTCCCCTTCCCTCTGCCTCACAATCTATCTGCTAATAACGTCCCAGACCGTTCTCCAGGCTCCCAAACTGCCTTCTTTATATAAAATGAATCTCTCTCTGCCTTACAGTGTATCAGTTTATTTAATTAGTATTTAGCATTCATCATGGCCGAGAAGGAATCAACTGAAGGATTGACTGTATGGTCAGCTATACTATCCCATACAGTTGTCAATCTATCAACCTAATCCGCATTTTCTTCAATGAATAGTGAGATCTCTGTTCCAATCTTGATCCAATAGCAATCGTGTATTAAATCTCCATTGACAATCTGTTCTGCTATCTCCCTGTGTGCGGTCTAACTTTAGGATCACATGAGCATGGTCAGAAATCACAATGTCACCCATATCTGATGCAGTCACATCGCCAAACAAGTCTCCACTAACCAAAAACAAATCAATTCAGGAAGAAGTACTGTGTGGTACCCAGCAAAAGCTGTACTGCTTTTTCCCTGGATTTAGCTGCTGCCAAATATCATGCAAGTCCCAGGATTGCATTAATTTCAAGAGACCCTTTCTAGCCCTCTCCTCTGCGAATGTGCAAGATATTTCCGATTTATCCAGCGCCTTATCTAGGATGGTGTTAAAATCTCTGCCTAATAGTATTGAGCCATTACCCATGTCCTTTAGAACATCTTCCAATTTTCCAACGAATTCATATCGAGCTATATTGGGGGCATATATATTCAGAATAATTAGATGTCGGTTTGCCACCTGCAGCCTTATTGCTACAAACCTCCCTTCTGTATCAATGTTCACTTTACCACAGATAATCGCACTTTTTAAAAAAAATAATATGGCAACTCCCCTAGATTTACTATTAAAGTAACTCGAGTACTTTTTTACATATGAATTATTTAAAATGTAATCCACTTTTTCTCTTTGAAAATGTGTTTCTTTCAGTCGGACAACATCTTTTTTTTGTCTAAGAAAGTAAGTACCTTTTTCTTCTTAATTGGGTTGTTTACCCCTTTTACTTTCCAGCTTAATACACATAAGGAGTCAGCCATCAGGGATTGAAAAACCAGCACCTCACAAATGTATGGCTCAATAAATACATGGGCACACAGTCAATCGGTCTCGTATCCCCAAATGAAAACCTCCACCTATTCGAAATCATAATTTGCACATAAGAGTTGATGACACGGGAAGGTAAAACTTCAATAACTGAAAACTCCATGACGCAATGTGAGCTTAGAGGGATAGATCTAAATAAAGAATAAAACTGTAGTGGACAAAAAAAGAAAACTTGAAGGTAAAAAACAAAAATAAAATCAAAGTGAGACCAGAACATGAAGAAAGAGTAGCTAGCAAAGGAGCAGCCTCTGCTCAATAGTAGAACACTATGGGCCTCATCACGAGTTGGGCGGTAACGGCGGCGGTATTACCGCTGGTGGAATTAGCCCTACCGCCAAACCCCCTCAATGGGGAATTTTTGCACTCTTACCGCCGGCGGATTTCCCGCCGGCGGTAATAGAACGATTTTTCGGCGGATTTCCCCCAGCTCGAGGCTGGGGAGAAATCCTCCTAAGCCCTGATTTGGCGGACCTTTAAATCCGACGGTAATAGCGTGACCGCCGGATTTAAGGGTTACCGCCAAACTCGTGATGAGGCCCTATGTCTTAAAATGAAGATAAATATAAAATAGAAATTGAAAATTAAAATGAAGATCCGGCCTTGTATATAACCAACACGCAATATATAAAAGTGCACATATTTCATCATCAGTTAATACATCAAAATCATGAACTGTATCTGAGGTTTCAACTTCTAAGTAAATGCGTCAATCAACCACATGAAGTAAATCCATTAAATCAAAGTAGCATGCACAAACTTCATGTTGTCATATCTTCTCTACAATTGAATGGGATATAGTTAATCTGATATGTTTAAATTGGTTATTTAATAATTTTGACTTAAGTCCAAATATTCAACCCACAAAAGGGAGAACCCCGTATATGCATGCACCTGTATTTCTGTGCCGCGAAAACCAATCAAGTTTAGTTTATTTATATGTATAGCGCTCCCGTGGGCATCTGGGCGCATTTCTTGCATATAAGGTTACAGATGGTACGGTGACATGAATAAAATGTACACATAATGCAGGAAATACATTAGCTTGAAGAGGAGATTTACAGAACAGGAGAGAGTTACATAGATGCAGAAATATATTACTTACAAATTACAAAATATACATTTGACCGAGGTAAACATTTTACAGAATTTGCAGGCAGAATACATGATTTGAGTCTATCTTGTAATTTCTTGCATATCTCGCATTATCTATCTAGGATTCTACGTCAAGGAGCCATGTTTTGGCATTCCTCCTGAATGGGTGGTAGGACTGTTCAGTTCTTAAGGGTAAGGTGTTCCATAATTTGGTTGCAAGGACAGGGAAACTACTCCCTCCTGCCTTTTGTAGCTTGAAGCAAGGGACTTTGAGGCAGTGTGCATGCGCCAATCTTCTAGGGTGGTCTGCAGTATTACGCGTGAGGTTTTTGGTCAGGTCGTACTGATTACCGGCCAGAGTTTCAGTACCTTGTTTTCCCAAAGTCCTGGGAAGCCCTGACTCTGTCCCTTCCCCTTGACTGGCTGTTGGGTGGAAGTTCCACATATGGTGTTGTTGTGAAGTCCAGGCCACACTGCCTGGAGCCTTCCCAGTGACTATGTTGTGGGTACACCCTGTGGGTGGGACCTCGGTGAATGTAGTGTGAGACCAATATGCACTTCTTGTTGTGGATGTCTGGTTTCTGGTACGAGAGACAAAGACTGAGACAGCCCTGCCCAAAACTGGCATGAATGCAGTGTGTAGTGTTGAATGGCTGGGTACTTGTCCCAATCCACATTCCTTGTTGCGAGTGCCTGAGAGGGAGGAGTATGGCCTGAATGCACTGTATGCCTGATTGGCTGGCTGACTGACTGCATGAATGCCCTTCTGTATGATTGGCTGCTGAGTGTGACCCAGCAGTGTGGATGAGAGACAGAATAGTATATCTGAGGACCTCTCACCACTGGAAATTGTTCAGAAGCTGAGTTGACACTTGAAGAGTAACTGCAACTGCTTATCCTCGACGCCCAGCTGGAAGAACTGCTGCTGCATTTGCTTCGACCTGATCCGAAAGCTGTCGAGTTCGTTGAAGACTGATCCGAGAGAGGACCTGGTTAGGCACCCTCTTCCCATGCTCCGAGGGACCATCGAGCACCGCCAACCTTTGCTGAAGCTCCCTGAAAGTCAGACTCTCGAAAGGCTGCCGTCCAGAGACAGGGACCGCCGAGGAGAACGAAGTGAGCACCCGGACATCGACGCTGTCTAAGTCCATTGCCGTCGACCAGGGTTCGGAGTATCGCCGTAACCACTGGAGGCCTGTCGAAGCCGTGTTGCCCAGAAGAGGGGATCGCTTGACATCGTGCTGCCGATGACTGGAGCCGTGCACTCCTTTGCCTAAGACTGTTGAATCGAAGGACTCCCTTGTCTGCACTGTCGACTGCATTATCCCGCCGTAGAAAGACAAGGACGCCGACGAGAATCTGCCGGTGGGTTTCCCACCACCCAAAGACCACAAAGACTTAGAAGACTCTACGCTCTTGTCGGGCCACAGTTCTTCAGAAACTCTTTGCGGTCCTGAACTATCAATCGCCGAGGTGCCCCGCACACCTCATCCTCGCAGGACGTCGCTGACTAGAGCACCGTCTGGATCAACGCCATGGTCTCGGCACCCTCAAACTTTTCATCAATGCCAAGTTCACCTTCGACGCCTCTTGACGATCCGTGGCTCCTGCTTTAAAGGGAGTCACTCAGGAAGGTTCCATCAACGCCTCTTCGAAGAACTCTGCTCCACCAGGTACATAGAAACATTATAGAAGGAAATAAGACTTATAGAAAAATATATGCCCAGGTTGGGGGGGGGGGGGGATCTCCACACAGAACTGTGTCTAGGTAACAGGGCCAGTATGCTGCCAATTGTTCTAACTAACTGCTTTTCTTCTATGTCTATTGTTGGTTGCCTTTATTAAGTGATCTGTGTGACATTTAACCAGAGTATAGTTGATGCACTTTAATGAGATCTGATAATTGTGGTACCACTTAGAAGAACAAGTTACTCTCTTACCTGGTAACGTTCTTTCGATAGGATGGTCCGACGATGTATTCCATATCTATGGCAGGTAATGTCCACAGCTGTGCTGCTTCGGAAAATCTTCTGCGTCTTCGTCCTGCGTCGATGAGCCGTCCTAGAGGACCTCCTCCGATGGCCGACATCACCCGATGTGAAAAGTAGGACGCACGACACCCGTAGCCTCAGTTGTCGTTTTTTCCCAGAACGTGTGCCACCAGTCTTCTGCCAGTCTGACACACAAAGCCTTGCGGAAACGTAAGCTGCAATTGCTTAAGAAATTCTGTAGCGGGGAAGGTAGGGAGGGAGCGATATGGAATAAGTCGTCGGACCATCCCATCAAAAGAACGTTACCAGCTAAGAGAGTAACTTGTTCTTCAAGAGGGGATTGCGTCCTCCGACGTATTCCATATCTTTGAAAGACTCACAAAGCAGTACCAATGCAAGGAGGTAGGAAAAGAATGAAGTAAACAGAAATTTAGCATGCCCAATCAAATTGCGGAGTAAAGGGCCGCCTTGCCAAAGGCCAGATCCTGCCCCGGATGGAATCGAGGGAGTAGTGACGTACAAAAGTATGTACCGAAGCCCAGGTGGCTGCATCACAGATGTTACGAATAGGAACACCTCTCTGCAGGGCAGTAGAGGCAGCCATACCCCTGGTAGAATGGGCCAGTAAGCCTACCGGTGGGTCCTTACCCGCCAAGAGGTAACACTCAGAGATAGCCAAAATAATCCAGTGAGACAAAGTCTGCTTAGTCACAGCTTGTCCAAACGCTTTCTAGCGTAACCAATGAAGAGTTGATCGTCCACTCTGACCCGGAACATGCGTGAAATATAAAAGCTTAACGCTCTCCTAGGATCAAGCCTATGGAGCCTCTCCTCTTCCTTACCAGGATGTGGAGGAGGATAAAACGCCGGAAGAACAACCTTCTGGCCTAAATGAAATTCCGACACCACCTTCGGAAGAAAAGGAGGACGAACTCTAATGACAACCCTGTCCTTAAGAAACACAGTGAAGGGTGGCTTAACTGAAAGTGCCTGTAACTCACTCACTCTGCGAGCGGAAGTGACCGCAACTAAAAATACAGTTTTAAGAGTTAACAGTCTCAAAGGGCATGAATGCAAAGGCTCAAATGGAGCACCCATCAGAAACTTGAGAACAAGGTTCAAATCCCAACCGGGCACCTGGAAAGGTGACGGAGGGAACACATTAGTGAGCCCTTTCAGAAACTGAGAAATTAAAGGAATTTTAAAATAGGAACACTCTTCAGACGAGCGCTTAAATATGGACAGCGCCGATAGGTAACCTTTAACGGTACCCACTTGAAGTCTCCTGTGGGCTAAAGAAAGCAAAAAAGACAGAGCCATGGGAATGTCACATGCAAAAGGATCCACATTCTTAACCCTGCACCAGTCGCAGAACTTACGCCAACGGCAACAGTATAGGGACTTAGTTGCGGGCCGTCTGGCCGTGAGCAACACCTCCATCACGTCTTCAGGGAGGTCCCAATCCTTATACCTCAACCTTTCAGAAACCAAGCATGAAGGTTGAGGGATCCAACCTCTGGATGGAGAACCTGACCCCCCTCCCGTGAGAGCAGATCGTCTCAGTAGGCAAGACGACGTGGAGGGCAGATGGACAAGTCGAGATCATCTGGGTACCACGTCCTACGGGCCCACACCGGAGCAATGAGGATCATCCGGGAACCGAACCTCCGTAACCTCCACAGTACTTGCGGGATGACGGGGACTGGAGGAAACACGTACAGCAGTGGGAATGACCACTCCACCACGAACGCGTCTCTTAAGGCTCCTTTTGGAGGAAATTCCCGCAAGCAGAACTTCTCGCACTTCCGGTTGACACTGGAGGCGAAAAGATCCACTTGAGGGGTCCCCCAAAGGGCGAAGATCTCCAGGAGAATCTCCTAGGCCAACTCCCACTCGTGAGATATCGCGCTCTGCCTGCTCAGAGCGTCCGCCGTCTCGTTTTCGTCTTCGGCCAGATGAACTGCAGAGATCGAAACTTCCTGCTGGATTGCCCAGAACCAGAGCTGCATCGCCTCCCTGCAGAGGAAGTGACCCTGCCCCCCCCCTTTTTTTGTTGAGGTAATTCATGGCCACCGTGTTGTCCGTCAGGATCAGGACATTCTTTCCTCGCACAGTCGGCAGAAAAGCCTTCAGGGCTAGCCTGACTGCCCTCAGCTCCAACAGATTGATATGAAGTCTGGACTCTGACTGAGACCAACGACCGCCGACTGTCAACTCGTTGCATGAGCTCCCCATCCCGTGAGGGATGCATCCTTCACGATCCTCATCCCCGGCCAGGGCAGCCAAAATGGAGCGCCCCCTCATCAGATTGCCTTTGTCGGCCCACCACAGAAGGTACTGGGCGACCGAGGACGGCACCTGAACAGGGTCCGACATCCTGCCAGAGGACTGAGACCACTGGAGCTTGAGTGCCCATTGCAAAGATCTCATCCGCAACCTGGCCTCTGGCACCAGAAGAATGCAGGATGCCATGAGGCCGAGCAGTCTCAAGAACTCGAACGCTGGGAGACTCTGCGCAAGTCGGAACTTGTGCACCATCTGCTGAATGTGATGAGCCCTCACCTGGGGAGGAAAACACTGCCCCAGGGACGTGTCTAGCATTGCTCCGATGTACTGGAGCCTCTGAGTTGGTGTCAAATGGGACTTCAAGTTGAGGGAGAAGCCCAGCTTGTGGAGGGAGTGGCAGGTGACGGACAGATGATCCAGGACTTGCTCGGGAGAGCGCGCCCTGATCAACCAATCGTCCAGGTAGGGGTAGATGTGAACCCCCCCTTTCCTGAGGTGCGCTGCCACTACTATCATGAGCTTGGTGAAGACCCTCGGGTGGAGGTCAATCTGAACGGCAGGACCCGAAACTGAAAGTGCGAGTCTCCAACCACAAACCTAAGGTACTTCTTGTGCTTTGGATGGATCGGCACATGAAAATAAGCGTCCTTGAGGTTGAGAGACACCAACCAGTCCTGAAGTTGAAGGGCCTGGAGGACTTGAGAGAGAGTAACCATCTTGAACTTGTCCTGAGAAGTTTGTTCAAACCGCGCAAGTCCATGATGGGTCTCAATCCCCAGTCTTTCTTGGAAATCAAAAAATAAGAGGCATACCATCCCTTGTTCCTCTCCGCTACAGGCACCAGTTCTATGGCGCTTTTCTCCAGCACGGATTGAATTTCCTGCGCAAGGAGCGGATCCGGACTCTTCAAAGAGAGATTCCCCGGTGGATTGTCTTGAGGCCTCTGCCGGAAAGGAAGACAATAGCTGTGGGTTATGATCTCCAGAACCCACACATCTGAAGTAATGGCGCGCCACTCTGCAAGATGGTGCGCCAGCCTTCCCCCAACCGGCGAACCATGGGACATGGCCTCATGACTGAGCTGAAGCGGCTGCGGCGTTGCCCGATGGCAAAGAGGCAACAGCCCGAGCGGCCTTGGCACCTCAAGTACCTTGTTTTCCACCTCTGGCACTCCTACGGTGGCCCCTTAGACTTGCAGCTCATCTCGCTTTACCAAAGGATGAGTAATAACGAAAGGAACCTCCCCTCCATTGCTGTCCCCTAGGACGAAAAGGCAGAGGGTGTCGAACTGCAGCGCCCAATGACTGCGCTGCAGCCTTTGCGGTCTGCAACCTCTCAAGGCTCTCGTCAGCCTTGCTGCCAAAAAGATGTTCCCCTTCAAAGAGCATGTTGAGGAGCAAACCCTGACTTCCGCAACCACGCAAATCTGCGTATCACGGTGCTCGCCGCCATGGACCGGCTGACGCAATCTGCCATGTCCAAACTCGAATGAACGGCCTCACACATGGCATCTTGCCATCCTGAACCATGGTAAGGAAACCATCCCGTTCGTCCCCTTCGGGAATATGTTCAGCTGCCAAGGAAACACAGTTCCACAGAGTGTGCGTGAAACATGACAAGGCACATATGGAGTTGGCCGCCTGAAGCGCCATACCCCCTGCAGAAAACACTTTCTTCGCCCAGCCGTCAAAACGCTTGTCGTCCCTATCAGGAGGGATGGGAGGGTACGACGCCTGCTTTGTCGAGGCCGTAACCGCCTGCACCACCAAACTCTCCGGAGTAGGGTGCTTGGACAAGTAGCAGGGGTCGCTACTGGCTGGGCGTTACTTACGGGGCAAAGACTTGCCCACTGCCGGGGGACTCTCCAGAGCAGTCCAAGCCGCCGCCACCCTCCTCTGTAGAGCCATATGAAACGGCAGTACCGGGTCAGTTGGTGGACCAAGGTCGAGGATATCCCCCGGGGGAGCAGACCATCCCAAGTACTCGGTGACCCTTGACATAAGGCGCCGGTATGAGGAGTCGGCATGAATGCCAGGCTCAGGCCTACAAAACTCCACCTCCGGAGAGGTGTCCAGCCCACTAGCATCATGCAGGGACTGCCTCAGGTCCTCTAATTGGCTATGGCCCGAGAGAATCTCGTCTGGCACTGTGTCAGGCACCATGCCATCATCAGAGCCCTCATCCACCTCTGAAATAAACTCCAGATGGCGGTAAGAAGGCACAGAACTTGAACCAAAGCCATGCTTGACCTTGGCCAGAGCCTTTCTAGGGGGTTCCACTGAGCCACGGGGTACCCCCGTCGACACAGCCTCGAAAGGCGTCGAGTGAATCGACGCTGAGCGCGGTGTCGACAGCATCGACGGCGCCGACACAGTCCTCGAGGCCAGGGCCCCGAGCGTGTCCCTCAATGGCCGGGACGCCGATGGCGTCGACGATTTCTTCGAAGGCAGGCCCTCGAAAGAGTCCGTCGACGGCGTCGACGTCTTCCATGAAGACACCACAGGTTCACACGGTCTCCAGCGCGTCGAGGACCGGGCATGACGAGAACGATTCCCCTTGTCCGAGCGGGACCTCTCCCGCGAATCGTGATGACCACCCGAGCCCGAAGGTGTGCGAGCGGTGTCTCTCGGCCGATCACTACCGACCCCACTTGGAGGCGCGGACGGACCAGTGCCCTGCGATTCGAGAATCGCCAACATTTTCTTCCCGAAGGAAGCCCATTCCTCCGGCGTCGCATGCTTGGTGGGGTAAGCGACCCGCCGACGGGCGGTGTCCTCGGATGAGGACGGGGAAGGCGACCGATGACGGCGCTTCTGGGAGTGCCCCGTAGAGGCAGAGGAGTGGCGAGACCGACTCCGGGACCGAGACCCACCGGACTTCCGACAACGGGGAGAGTCGCCCCTCGAGTCATCCGTCGAAAGCCCTGCAGACCTCGACTTCCGGGGCTTGGACACCTTACCTACCGATAACTCCTTCTTGCGCTCCCGCAAGGCTTTAGACGTGATTGACTGGCAGTCAACACAGTCATCCGTGTCATAGGCCTCTCCGAGGCACCAGAGGCAGGCGTTGTGCGAGTCCATAACCGACATCTTGGACCCACAGTCCCCGCACTTCTTAAAGCCCGGACGCGGTGTGGAAGACGAGGCAGACATATTCACGAAAAAAGACTTCACAAATACCAAACAGGTTCGAAGAACCGAGAAACAAACTCCAAAGAGTCGAGCCGCGCCGAAATTCCCGAATCGAACACTTTTGCGGAAAAAACGGAACTGAGGCTACGGGCGTCGTGCGTCCTACTTATAACATCTAGTGACGTTGGCCGTCGGAGGAGGTCCTCGAGGGCGGCAAATCGACGCAGACGCCGAAGATTTTCCGAAGCAGCACAGCTGTGGTGATTACTGTCATAGATATGGAATACGTCGGAGGACCCGATCCCCTCGAACTGTATATATTATTGTTGATTTTCTGAGCACAAAGGGAGGTATTGTGATAGTGTACATAACCTTGAATATTAATTATATAAAGGCTGTTTTAACTAATACAGTGTGTGGACATTCCTTTGTGGGGGGCTTTCGGACTACACATCACTTAAGAACCAGCCTGCATCACATCCTGAGACGCTAGGCCTTGATTGCTCGTCCATTGCTACCGTAATAGAGAATCCTGGCTGGGGTCCTCTGTGCCTCTCTATCATATAGAGAGCAAGTACAGACCCCCCCCTTCAGTCTTTACACTGGTCTAAACATCTTTTCGATGCGTGGTTTGACTGCCCTTGTTAGATTGGGGGCAAGCAGTGAGGACTGAATACGCCTCTGGACTGATTGGAGCAAAGGGATAAACTGTGCTGCAGATTTTCGATCCCCAAGGATGTCCTATATGAAGTCTTTATCAACCTGAGCCTCCTGGGTATTTATCTTAAAGTGTTCTGCAGCCTTTAAGAGCAGGTCATTGTACTGCAGACGGATGCCTACTGGGGAGTCAGCCACAGGTTTATCATTGTGGTCTGTGGACTGGATGATGTATACGTCCTCAGCATCATCATAATATTGGTCTACATCTCCTGTGTCCCCTTGGTCTTCTGGTCTGTGTACGAGCCAGGCTCTTGTGAGCCTTGAGTGTTATAATAATGTGTGTCCTGACCGAAGTCCTGATAAGATGAGGTTGTAGCCTGCGTGATGTCCAGGCAGGCTTTTTTGGCTGCAGGCTTGCTGACCCGCTTTGTGGGGGCCCCTGAAGGTTGTTGAGCTGTTCGGGGTGTTCGTCAAAGACATTTATCAAACTGGATATTCTCCTCATGACCCTATCGAATTGCTCTGGGGTCCATTGGGAGGAGCTTGGCAACACAGAGGGAGTAGGAGGAGCTGGCGTAGGTGAAGGTTATGGGACAGAGGTCTGCTTATGATGCATAGCCCCTGAAAGAGTGCCCTTAGGGGTAGTGTAATCCCTACTTTTCGTAGCCTGTGGCTTTGTAGCTTGGGGCGTCTAAGATGGGAGTAGTTTCTTACCTGTAACTCCATTTCTCCAGCGTTGGTATCTTTCATGGATTCACAGGCTGTGAATTTTCCCCGTTGTCAGGCCGAGAATCCCCGGTTACTTTGACTTAGTAATTTTCCTATGGAAAAACTTGACACCTTGAGTGTCCCATCAACACCGTTGTGGGTGCTTTTGGTCCCCACCAATGGGACGTCAAGTGTATAGCTCCACCCCAGCAGCTTCCCCTCAGATTTTAACCACTCCAGCTGTAGGATATCCCTTGAAGATGTTTGCCTGTAGGGTGTATGCTGGAGGGCGCATGTGTATCCATGAAAGATACCAACGCTGGAGAATTGGAGTTACAGGTAAGAAACTACACCCTTCTCCAGCATTGGATCTTTCATGGATTCACATGCTGTGAATGGATTGTGTAGCAGTATACATGTTAGGAGGTGATAAAACAGGTAAACACAGATTAGATACTTAAAATTGTATGCGTTAATGCGAGAAGAATACATACGCAAGTAGAGAAAGGAAACTACCCAGGAAGCTGCAGGGCTTACCTTACTGGAACAGCTGTTGAAGGACTGCTCGTCCCATCTGTACATCCTCAGCGTGTTGCTGATGTAAGGAGTAGTGCCTGCTTGCTTGTTCTGCATCCCCGGCAAGTGGAAGATCTGAAGTAGGATGTTGTGCCTGATGGCCCAATGCCAGATGGTCTGTGCTTCCTAGGACAGGGTACTTGACCACGTTCTGCCTTGCTTCCGTAGATAAAACATTTTGGTTGTGTAGTCCATGAAGTCGCGGACCACCGAATTCTCGAATAGAGGGATAAAGTATTTTAGAGCCCAATGCACTGCCTGTAATTCCAGCACATTGATGTGGAGGACGGCGTCCTCTGGGGTCCAGAGGCCTTTGACTTGGTGGTGTCCAAATGAGCGCCCCATCCTGCCTGGGAGGCATCGGTCACAATGGCAAGATGGTAATTTGGCTCCATCAGGGGCATTCCTTTTGTGATGTTGCCGGGGTATGTCCACCATTTCACTGTGTTTGACAGACCGAGAGATGGTTACTTTGTCTGACCAGGAACCCCGGGTTTGGAACCATCTGGAAGCCAGAAACGTTTGCACTGGTCGCATGTGCAGCCGGCAGTGGGGAATAAGAGGAATGCAAGAGGAGATGGTCCCAAGGAGAGTCATGTATGCGCGGACCGTGACTAGCTTGTTTGGCGTGAATGAGTTTGCTAGCGTTATCAATTTCTTGATTCTTTCCGAAGAGGGTCCGACCAGACTCTGCCCAATGGTTGGAGCAGCGTTTGTTTGGTGGAGAGAAGGTAAGGCTTATTGAGGAGTTGAACCTCGAACCAGCCAATCGTCGAAGTACGGGTAGACGTGGTGGCCGTGGTTTCGGAGAAAGGCTGCTACCAGTGCCAGGCACTTCGTGAACGTTCTGGGTGCTGATGTCAGGCCGAATGGAGGTAACCAAAACTGAGAATGGCTTTCGCCGACCATGAATCTGAGGTACTTACGGTGCCTTGGATGTATTGGCATGTGGAAGTATGCATCCGTGAGATCTAAGGCTGTGAGGTATTCCTGGGGTTGAACGGCTTCTATGACCTCCTGGAGCATTACCATTTTGAATTTTTACTTTTTGTTTAGTCTTCGTAGACCCAGAATAGGATGACACGTCCACTCTGGTTTTTTGATGACAAAGTACCTGGAGTATACTCCCTTTCCTCTTGCTGAAGTAGGAACTCTCGATGGCTCGTTTTCTTAGCATTTGACATATCTCGTGCTGTAAAACCTGATGGTGCGGGTGAGATACCTTTATGGAGGTATCGGGATTTGTGAGCGCTTTAACTCCAACAAGGGGCCGTACTGGATTGCATCTAGCACCCACCTGTCCTTTGTTATTGTTCGATACTCGTTGAGGTAGAACACCCCCCCCCTCACCAGTCTACCCCTGAGGCAGTCATTGTTGTGCCTTATTTTGCCCAGCTCTCTGGGAAGTGGCAGATCCGCGCTTTTGTTGCCCTGGATGGTGTTCTCTGTTGCGCTGGGAGGATTGGTAATTTCTCTTGTAGCCCTGAGAATAGTATCTGGGTCTACCATAGTTCTTGGTGTCTGCAGAGGCTGAGAATCTTGAATTACCTGAGGCTTCTCGAAAGGACCGCCTGTCCCGAAGGCTGTAAGAGATGTAGGCATGTCCAAGTCAGCCTTCATGGCTTAGCGCCTCATCAATTTTGTCCCCAAACAGAATTTCCCCTTCACGTTGGCATAACAATGACTGAGTTGTACTTCCTGACGAAAATCGGTGCAACGTAGCCATGATTGCTGTCCAAGGACTACCCCATTGCCAATCTGTTGAAACCCTGTTTCTGCAAGGTCTACATCGATATTGATGCTATGATTCAAGGCTTCCTCCCCTTCAAGCAGCACCATCATGGCTTCTTTCCTCTGCTGTTCCGGCAAGTGTTCCAATATAGGAGCCAGACAGTGCCACATCTCTCCATCAAATCGAGCAACTATTGCCAAGGCATTCGCTGCTTTAACCGCTGTTGTCCCAATGGTGAGAACCTTTTGTTAAAGGCATCAATTTTCCGGTTTTCATTGTCTGTCCGAGTGGTGCACTTGCTGCGTTTGAGCCTTGCGGCCTGCTGCTGCTGAAACGACTAACTCTGGAGCAGTTTGCGAGGTGAGGCATTTTGGTGTTGTGTCTGGAGCCTTAAACCTCTTCTCCAGCCTACCTTTAACCGCCGGCTGTGTAAAAAGATGCTTTAGAGTACGGAGGCCCTCCTGCCAAACATGATCCAGAATGGGTGTAGAAAATGCTGCCTTCCTGCGTTTACTCATGTGGTCGAAGAGGAAACAATCTTTTGTTTTCCTCATGTGGAATCAGACCAAACTCCTGGCACGCCTTAAACATCATGTAGTGAAAGGCCCCAATGTCACCTAGAGGCCTCTGCGTGGAGACGAGGAGGAGGAACTTGTATCCTTCGGGCCAGTGTCCTGGTCTGTGTCAGTCAATTCCGCCTCTTCTTGCTCTCTCCTACGTGGACTCAATGTACGTGGGGGTGGAGGTCTAGGAGGTGTTTTAATCCTAGGGAGCATGCTCTGGTCTCTACAGGGATGGGTTGGATCCCTTCGATGTTGTGGGGTAACTTTATCTTCTCCGTAAGGCTTAATTGTCTGAGTTTGAGGGAGCAGAACCCTGGCATCAAGCCGTCCCAAAAGAGACTAGTGTTTTAAGCACCTGCAGGGAAAGCAGGGATTGTGGTTTATAAGGGGCTATTGTGGATGAATACCGCCTATTCCAGCAGGTGTTGATGGCAGAGTAGGTGTCTGAAACCTTAGAGGTGTGTCTTCCCCTCTAGATGTTCCTTGGATAGGAAGATTGGAAGTTCCTTCTTCAAAGACACCAGGACATTCCTCTGGCGGAGGCTCAAAATCTGATGTAATCTCATGCTGCAAAATGTCTTCTGGCATAATATATGGGTACTCTATGGGAGACATTCCCAGGGGGGCCTGGTCGTGCCGCATCGTGGCCACAGATGGGGTTTTCAAAATACCCTTAGGGGAAAATATATTGCCTTCTGTCGATAATTCAGAAATCTCCATTGTAGTGGTGGACGACGGGCACATAGGCTTTTCTGCAGATTTCTTTTTGGTTGTCGACGAGCGAAAAGATCATTGACGAGAGACAAGAAATAGACCCTGACAAAGTTGTCGCTGATGGTGCTCTCGTCGGAGCAGAATTCGACGACGATTTGGCCGTCAACAGGTGTCTCGATGACTACTCATGGCCGGAGGAGGATCTTCGAAATTCCGACGACGAGTAGCGTTTCTTTGTCAATGGTTTTCGTAGCCCATTTGGCGCTGTGCTTGTCCGTCGATGGAGATGTCCTGGACGGGTCTCGATTGGTGTGAGGCTTTCTCCGAAGGTGCTTTCATCAATGGGCCCTTGTAAGAGTGTTTAGACCCGTTATGGGACCCTTCACCACTAGCTGATGGTTTCTTTACAGGGAAAGAGTGTTTGGCCTTATCATGCCCCTTCGACGAATTTGCCTCACTTTTTTGTTTTTTCGCCACAGACTCCTAAAATCTGGACCTCTGTCCCTCTTGTCAGAGGGAGTGGTTTCTCTCGCACTCCCTGACGTGCCAACCTCAGACGCCGGGTAGGCTCCTTCATTGAGCCAGCAGATTAGGCAACGGTTCCTCTCCTTAAGTGTTTTTTGCGGAAACCCTGGCAGATGTCACAGCCCTCAGCGGAATGGTTCGGGTAGAGGCAGTAAAGACATTCCGTATGTCTGTCCCCTTCATACACATTTCATAGGCCGCAAGTATCGCACAGCCTAAATAAGGACTTCTTAGGTTCGGAAGATTCCATGGTTGGAACTGGAACCGTGTGTATGTGAACGTCGAATGCTCAGGATGGTGGAATTTGAAGAAAATAACAAGTTACTTACCAACTGGTAACATTCTTTCGATTGGATGTTCCTCCTACGTATTCATCATCTTAGATGTATTCCATCCAGCTTTGCTGCTCTTTGGAAATTTTTTCGGCAGAGGGCGCCGTGCGTCGATGTCGTCGAGTCAATGTTCCCTCGAAGGCCTCCGTCGAGGGTGACGTCATCGGGTGTATAAGTAGCACGCGCGGCGCCCGTTGGCCTCAGTTCTGTTTTTCACCCTTTTTTTGCCTGTAATCTTGTACTGTGTAGATTGTGCCGGCAGACAGGTATCAGCCTTGCGAGATTTGAGATGGCAATAACCCGGAAAAATCTACAGAGGGGTAGGTTGGGAGGGCGATGAGGAATACATTGGAGGAACATCCAATCGAAAGAACGTTACCAGTTGGTAAGTAACTTGTTCTTCGAGTGGATTGTGTCCTCCAACGTATTCCTCATCTTAGATAGACTCCCAAAGCAGTATTTTGCATACTTTCTCTGGAGGAGGGGTCAGATTTTTTTTCCCACCAATGCCTTTAGATGGTGGAATAAAGCACTGCTTTTCCAAAAGTCAGCTCCCTAGACTGGGAAGCATCCAGGCTATAGAATTTTGAGAAGGTGTGAAGAGAAGACCAAGTTGTTGCTTCGCAAATGGACCTTATTGGGACACCTCTTTGAAGGGCCGTGGAAGAGGCGATGCCTCTGGTGGAATGAGCCCTTAACCCTTCTGGTGGGTCTTTTTGTGCTAGTCTGTAGCATTCTGAAATGCAAAGTACGATCCAGCGTCAAATTGTCCGTTTTGTTACCGATTGCCCCAGTTTCCTTCCTGTGTAGCCTATAAACAACTGGTTGTCCACTCTAAGCCTAGAAAGTCTAGAGATGTAAAAGCTTAAAGCTCTTTTTGGATCCAGTCTGTGTAATCTTTCTTCCTCCTTAGAAGGATGAGGTGGAGGATAGAATGAGGGTAAAACAATTTTCTGACTTAAATGAAAATCAGATATTACTTTTGGTAGAAATGATGGTTTAACCCTCAATACAACTCTGTCCTTATGGAACACAGTATAGGGTGGCCCAGAAGACAGTGCCTGCAATTCGCTCACTCTTCTTGCTGATGTTAGAGCAACTAAAAAGGCTTTTTTCCACGTTAGTAATCTTAATGGACATGTGTGCATAGGCTCAAAAGGGGCACACATTAAGAATTTCAGGACTAAATTTAGATCCCAAATTGGTACTTGAACTGGGTGAGGAGGAAACACAATTCTTAAAAGGTCTCACTAATGTGTTATCAAAGAAATTAGGAGCATTCTTCCGATGAGCGCTTGAAAATGGAAAGCGCCACAAGGTAACCTTTTATTGTTCCGATATTCAGACCTCTATGTGCTAGGATCAGAAGGAAAGATAGTACTTCCGGAATAGAACATAGAAAAGGATCGACACCAGTTGAAAAACTTTTTCCAACGGCAACGGTATAGAGACTTTGTTGCTGGCCTTCTTGCCGAAAGCAACACCTCCATATCATCATCTGGAAGGTTCCAATCCCTGTATCTCAGCCTTTCAGATACCAAGCATGAAGGTTGAGTGTTCTGACCTCTGGGTGGAGAACATGACCTTCCATTTGAGAGAGAAGGTTCTCTCTCTGAGGAAGACGTACTGGAGGACAGATGGACATATCAAGAAGGTGCGGATACCACGTTCTCCTGGCCCCAATCCGGGGCAATTAGGATCATGCGGTTCCCGAAGCGTCTCAGCCTCCTGATGACCTGAGGAATGACAGGACTCGGCGGGAACGCGTACAATAGTGGGAAATTCCACTCCACCATGAACGCGTTCCCCAGGGCTCCTCTCGGGGGAAATTCCCTTGAGCAATACCTTTCGCATTTTCGGTTGGTACTAGTTGCAAATAGATCTACTTGGGGGGTTCCCCAAAGGGCGAAGATCTCTTGAATGACTTCCTGAGCCAGTTCCCATTCGTGGGACACCGTGCTCTGCCTGCTTTGAGCATCTGCCGTCATATTCTCTTCCCCGGCTAGATGAATTGCCGTTAAAGAGATTCCCCCCTAAATCGCCCAATACCAGAGCTGCATTGCCTCTCTGCACAGGGGTAGTGACCCACACCACCTCTTTTGTTAAGGTAGTGCATGGCCCCTGTGTTGTCTGTCATTACTAGGACATTCTTTCCCCTGACAGATGGCAGGAAGGCCTTCAGCGCTAGTCTGATTGCCCTCAGCTCTAAAAGGTTGATATGTAGTTTGGACTCTGGTGGAGACCAACAACCGTTGATTGTCAAATCGTTGGCATGAACTCCCCACCCCAGGAGTGAGGCGTCCGTCACTAATGTGATCTGCGGCCATGGTTGCCAAAAAGGTTTTCCTTTTAGGATGTTCTCTGTACAGGTCCACCATAGAAGGTCTTGTCTGACCTTGTTCGAAATCTGAAGAAGATCCGTCATTTGACCCGAGAACTGGGACCACTGAGTCTTTAGAGCCCATTGAAGGGATCTCATCCTCAAGCGTGCCTCTGGCACCAGGAAGATGCAGGATGCCATGAGGCCGAGCAACCTTAAAAAGTCGTAAGCCTGGAGATTTTGGGCATTTTGGAATTTGGAAACCATCTGAAGAATGTCTTGAGCCCTCGTCTTGGGAGGCAAGCTCTTTCCCAAGGATGTGTCTAGTACAGCTCCTATGTACTGAAGCTGTTGGGAAGGTGTCATTTGTGACTTCTTGAAATTGAGGGAGAAGCCCAGTTTGTGGAGGAAGTGGCAGGTGACTTTCAGATGATCCAGTGCTTGCTCGGCAGAACGCGCTCTGATCAACCAATCGTCCAGGTAGGGGTAGACATGAATCCCCCCCTCCCCTGAGGTGCGCTGCCACCACTACCATTAAGTTGGTGAAGACCCTCGGGGCAGAGGTCAACCCGAATGGCAGGACTTGAAACTGATAGTGTGAGTCGCCAACTACGAACCTCAGGTATTTTCTGTGTTTGAGATAAATCAGCACATGAAAATAAGCATCCTGGAGGTCCAATGACACCAACCAGTCCTGAAGTTGAAGGGCCTCAAGGATCTGAGAAAGGGTAACCATCTCGAATTTGTCCTTCCTGAGGAACTTGTTTAAGTTTCTTAAATCCAAGATGGGTCTCAGTCCTCTGTCCTTTTTGGGGATCAAAAAATACGGGGAGTACCATCCCTTGTTCCTCTCCGCTGCAGGTACTGGTTCTATGGCACCTTTCTCCAGCAGGGTTAGAACTTCCTGCTGTAGGAGTGGGTTTGAAGACTTCAACAGGTTTCTACCCGGTGGATTGCTTTGAGGTTGCTTTAGAAAAGGAAGGCAGTAGCCTTGGGCTATTATTTCTAGAGCCCAAACATCTGAAGTAATGGCTCGCCATTCTTGCAGATGCTGTGACAGCCTGCCTCCTACAGGTGTTTTGTGGTGCAATTCCTCAAAGTGGTTTTGTGGCAGATGTTGCAGCCGCTGATGGCAGAGAGGCTGCAGCTGGAGCTGGCTTAGCACGTTTTCCTCGTCCACCACGAGTGGCCTTTCTTTGGCCCCTTTGACTGGCCATTCCTCTCGCCTTTCCATATGAGGTGTAATAACGATAGGGTATCCCCTCCATGATTGCCCTTGCACACGAAAAGGCTGAGGTTGCCCAATAGCAGCTCCTAAAGATTTGGCCGCTGCTTTTGAGGTCTGCAACCGCTCAAGGCCCTCGTCAGCCTTGTTACCAAAAAGGTCAGACCCGTCAAAAGGCATGCTCAGAAGGCGGTTCTGTACGTCCGGTGCAAAACCAGACTTCCGTAACCACGCAAACCTCCGCATTACAGTGATAGTGCCCATGGACCTGCTTACACTATCCGCAGTGTCCAACCCAGATTGAAGCAATTCCTGCATGGCTTCCTTTCCATCTCTAACGATGGCTAGGAAACCTTCCCTTTCTTCCCCTTCTGGTATGTGCTCCGCCGCCATTGCGATGCACTCCCACAGAGTGTACGAAGATTTTGCCAAGGCACATGTGGAGTTGGCAGATTTTAATGCCGTGCTCCGGGCTGAAAATACCTTCCGTGCCCAACAATCCACACGCTTATCGTCCCTTTCTGGAGGGATAGACGGGTACACAAGTTTGTTGGAAGTTGTGGCTGCCTGTATGACCAGACTATTGGGAGTTGGATGTTTTGACAGATAGCCGGGGTCGCTACTGGCTGGGCAGTATTTTGATGCGAGGGACTTATTTACCGGAGGAATAGAATCCAGAGTTTCCCAATTCTTGGCCACCCTGTTTTGTAAGGCTACATGAAAAGGTATTACTGGGTCTTCAGTGGGACCATGGTCCAATATGTCTGTTAAATCGTCCTGGACAAATTGGGCTGGTGGTCTAGCCCATCCCAAGTAATCTACCACCTTGGTCATTAACTGACAGTAAGATGGACTGGCATGCTCTCCTGGATCTGGTCTACCAAAGTCATTCTCAGGAGAAGTGTCAATGCCACTTGCATTATGTAAAGACTCCACCAAATCCCTCATTCTGCTTTCCTCTGAGATCAAGCATTCTGGGACAATTGAGGTGCCATATTCCAATCCAAAAGGTACATTTTCCTCATCAAATCTCTCCTGTTCCTCAAAAATTGAGGACAAGGATTTGAAAAACTCCTTCCTAGGGAGCGGCTTGAAAACCTCCTCTGGGAGAGGAGGTGGAAGTGGTGTAGTACCAGGCTCTGAAGAAATTACATGTTTTGTAACTTTCTCCTTTTTCTGGTTTCCCTGGCTTGGCTGGAGCCTTTGGCACCAAGGGTTTCGGCGTCGATGTCGATAAAGGCGTTGACGACATAGTGGTCATCGACAGGGTCTGCCTCGAGGGCGTCGAGGCAGTCTTCGACGATTTTCCCTTCGAGGTGTGATAGGTCTCGGACGGCGTCAGTGACATCGAGCGGTCGACTCGACTCGAGCGTTTATCGCTTGGCGTCCTGGAAGGTTCCCTATCCTTCCTTTTACGATCACCCGGGATCGAGGGCGCGCGAGTGTCGGAGCAAAGATGGTCCCTGCCAGCTTCTGAAGAAGGCACGGACTGAGGCTTTGCCTTCTCAAACACCTCCATCATTTTGACCCTGAATGCTTCCCACTCTTCGGAAGACGAATGTTTCGTGGGGTATTCCATCCTTTTCGGAGACTCGTCTGACGACGAGGTGGAGGGAGACCTGTGGCGTCGTTTCTTTGATTTTTTTTACGAAGACGACGAGCGACGAGAATCGCTTCGGGATCTAGATCGATGCCTTTCGCATTGAGATTTCTCCTCATGGGGTCTCGACTCGACGCTAGAGGCTTTTCGATCCTTCCGACCTACCTGTAGCTTTCCTCTCAAGGCCTTCCCCGTCATCGCCTGACACTTCGAACAGGCCTCCATGTCGTGGCCTTCTCCGAGGCACCACAAACACTTGTGGTGCGGGTCCGTGATCGACATTTTTGAGCCGCACGACTTGCATTTCTTGAAACCCGATCTCGGGGTTGTTTCTTCTTGTTATATTATATTTCTTCACAGAACTCGAGGCGCACCTAATGTACGAAGCAACGTAATTGCGGAAAAACGGAACTGAGGCCAACGAGTGCCACGCGTGCTACTTGTACACCCAATGACGTCACCCTCGACGGAGGCCTTCGAAGGACCATCGACTCGACGACATCGACGCACGGCGCCCTCTGCCGAAAAAATTTCGAAGAGCAGCAAAGCTGGATGGAATACATCTAAGATGAGGAATACGTTGGAGGACACAATCCACTTGAAGTTAATTTTCTAAAAAATGTAATTTTCTCTCAGGAGAGAAACACAAGGAATCCCAACAGCTCGGAAGACAGTTGAAATCTGAGGGGAAGCTGCTGGGGCGGAGCTATACACTCGATGTCCCATTCGTGGGGACCAAAAGCATCCCCCCAACGACATCGAAGTAGGATTCCCAGACTGACGACGGGGAATATTCACAGCATGTGAATCCCTGAAACCTCCAATGCTGGAGAATCGGAGTTTTTCAACATTGTAACCTGGGGTGTCGAAGATTTTGAGCTTTTCAACGTTCTTGCTTTTTAGCTGGGTGTCGGGAATGTGTTTAATTAGTTCGCTTAATTTAGATTTTTCCCTGAGGTCTTGGATGCGTCTTTCGACACTCAGTCGCCGGAACCCGAGGGCTTTCCAGATTTAGACATGGTGTCGGAAACAGACTTTAACGTCTGTTTCGGGAACCTGTCATGTGGTGATCGTGACCACGATGGCCCAGAGGACAGGGAATGTTCGAACCTTCCCCTCAACGCCACGTGTGGCTTATGGGTCGACGACGTGGTCGACTTTCGGCTATGGGGGATGTGCTTGGTGTGGTGAGAACTGGTAGTGCTTGAGCCGTAGGGTGTCGTCCCCGTAGCATAACCGCCGGCCTGCCTGTTGAGGTCGGGGGATCACAAGCAGGAATCCGATCGCCCTCAGCGTCACGGAGGATGTCGATGCTGCCATCGCTGGATGCTCCCTCGGCTTCCATGGCGGCCTCGGCCAGCATGGCGTACCCAGCATTTAGTGTTGAATCTAGCAAAGTCATCACTGGTCCCCTCATGTGGCCAGGGAAAAGGCAGAAACTACTTGACTGACCCTGGGGGGTGCCCATCAGTGGGAGGACCACATGAGGGGAGACCGCCCACAAGGGAATAGGGTACACTCGCTAGAGAGAACATGGTATCCTGTTCTACATTCGAGCCTCATAGCTCATTCTGGACTCCCCAATCCTCCATGGCATGTTGTCAAATCAAACAAGAATATCCTATCAGGAATAATAAGTTCTGTTGCAAAAGCCTGTTAACCAACCCACTTGTTCCAAAGGAATATTCACCTTTTGATGACATTTACTCTTTGTATTTTAAACAGAACAGTGAGAGGAGGAAAAGGACTGGAGTGTTCAGGATTATTGGAGCCAGGGAGCAACAGACACGCTCAAGTTGTTGTGAGCATGTGATAGGCTCCGGGACATTCAAAAGGACCAAACAGCTTGGAGGAGAATCATTACTCCCGATGCGGGTCAGGTAAATCGGGAGAAGCAGGCTGCAGAGCAGGCAAGTGCCTGTAGACGCAGTCCAAGGAAGCTCAGAAGTTGGAGGTTCACCAAAGAAGTGCCATAAACAGAGGAAGCTGCCAGAGGGAGCCAAAGGTACTGCGGGAGCCGGAGAGCAGACGAGACGCCTGCCAGATCCGACTGCAGAAGGAATCGGAGGGCGCGAAGGTCCTGGAAGCCAGTGAACCCACTGAGAGAGGCTGGGACGCTTCACCAGGTATACCGCACACTGAACAGGGGAAGCCCAAACAGGGAAGTAGGGCCCCTGGCACATTTGGCTAGAAAGCAAGAAGAGAATGATAAAGGGTCTGAGACACAGAGCTTTAATGGAAGAAATATAAATGTGGGGAAAAGTGTGACTGAGAAAAGTAAAGGAAGATTTTGTAGTAATCAAGCAAGTCCTGGCAGGAGAGTGCACCAGACCCAGAGAACTGCAAGTCTAGGACCCGTACCCAATTGTGCAAAGGCCAGTCAATGGAGGACTAATAGGGGAGTGTTCCAGACTACAGGAGAAGAGTCTGGGGGTGGGCCACTCACAGTGTTGTGGAAACCAAGTGTGTATGAAAATTAAGAAGTCCTGGCAGGAGAGTATACTAGGTGAAGAGTGGAAACAAAACCTGGAGTGCGTGGAAATTAGGGGAAGAGAAATCATCTCCTTCCCTGTTGGAATTATGAACTCTGTAAACTGAAAAAAGGCAAGGGAAGACCAATACCCAATGGAAGTGAAAAATTGATGGAACTGTAAAAGGATATTCAGGGGAAGGGAAAGCCCCCTGAAGTTGGGGAAACGCTATTTAGTCTTTTTGGTAAAGTTGGAAAGCAAGTCAAGGGAAGGGAAGACCCAGACCCCCTGAGAGTGAACAACATTTGAAGTATAAAGGAACTTGGGGGAAAGCTCCTGAGATTGTGAACTGTATATGTGGAAAACTCAAGGGAAGACCCATACCCCTTGGGAGCGGAAATTATTGAAAGTGTAAAGGAACTCAGGGGCAGGGTAGCCCCTTGAAACTGGTGAAACTTTGTTGATGAAGTGTAGAAAGACAAGTGAAGGTCCATCCCCCTTGATATTGGATACCTTTGAAAATGTGAAGAAACGAATTGAAAGGGAACCCCCAACTGTATTTGTTTAATTTTCACTTTTAGAACTACACGCTGGAACTATGGGAAATAGCTGCAGGAGGGTAGCTGTAAAACCTTCCCCTTTCACTTTATATTCAGTTTAGTGTGTGAGGGACAGGGTATGATTTTGGACACAGGACATTTTACTTTGGGATATTCTGACACTGTTAGGCAGAAACCTGTGCAGTTCCCTCTGGGACCACTGCAAAAGATTTAGGACTACAGGTGTTTGGCAGTAAACCCACTTGGTAGCAGTCTGTACCGCACAGATTCACTTGGTAGCTGTGGCTGAGCAGTCAGACTTCCCTCAAGAAGAGTTAGGCAGTATACAGGGTATTCACAATAGGTCAAGAGAACACAATAGAACAAGTAAACACTGAGCAGGGCTTGGTGTAAAAGTGATAATTATTCATTTAAAACCACATCTAGAAAAACACACAGGCACTAATAGTAAGCAATTCAAAAACACGCTCACTAAAAGATATACACTCCCTTAAAAGAATATTAGACAAGTCTTAAGTAAAGCCCCACTTATTTTCAGACAGCGGTGAGCGCTTAACGTAGATGGCACTCTAATAATTCGGTTTAAAAAGGGAGAGAAAAGCAGAGAATAAATTGAAACAGATCCCAACACTTTTTCACAAACAACAAGAGAGGAAGGCAAAGTAACACCATGAATTCAGAGTCAGTAGGCCGGATCCGCTTTAAGAGGATCAAAACGAAATGTGTCCAAGGTCACACGGTTGCAGTGCACAAGAGTCTTGTAACGGTTCAAAAAGGAGTTGGACCAAAGAAAGAGACCAGTTAGAGGGTCCAGGTGGCAAGCCCAGTCCAGAAGGTTAAGGGGTTATTATTACCTTGTAGCAATCTTTAGAAAGGGAGGCCTGGCGGACACGGTACCTTAAAGTGGTGAGAACACTCCAGCGGGGGCAGTTGTTCCTGGCAGCAGATGCAAGTCGGTGCTTTGTCCGGGGGAAGAGAGGGTCTTGTCGGGGAGGAAGACAGGAGTCTGTTGCACTCCCAGGGAAGAAACCAGCCGCAGAGTTTCTCAGGTACAAGGAGTGGTCCGTTGATTTGCGGTTCAGTGGTAAGTGGCTATCCGGCTGCCGGGGTGCTTGGCACGGGCAGTTCGACCACAAACCAGTCTGGGGTGCGAAGAGAAGGTAAACTGGTTGTGCCCACCAGTCAGGGGAAGAAGCCTCTCCAGCCGGGAGATCTTCTCTGTCGTCGGGAAGTGGCGAGTCGGTTCCGCAGGGCTCCACCGGTGGTGTCGTCGTGGTAGGTCGGCTCAGCTTCTCCCTCGTCGGATTCTCAGGTCCTGTGGCGACTTCTGAAGTTCCAGTCCCAAAAGCCCTGCTTTTATGCAGCATACCCCCATTCACTCAGCCTAGCTGTCAATTAAACATGCTAAGTGGTGAGCCGGCCGGCTCACCACTTGGGCCAATCACACAAGAGTGCGACTTGAGTTACCAAGGTAACTCAGTCCAGGGTGCCTAAGCCCCCTCCCACGCCCCCTGTGGTACCCAGACAGAGTGGCACCACTTTTGGAGGCTTCTGTGGAGAAGCCCGCCAAAAAGTGGAACAAAGGGCTCGACTTGGGTTGGAGTCACAGAAGAGAACACAAACGCCATTTTAGAATAGAGTCCTGGCAAAAAATACCAACCGGTGAATTAATATTAATTAAATAAACCGGCGGTATGTTCGAGGCTGAGAATTAAATAATTAAAGTTGGTAGCCTCGAACAATGGGAAAATACCATAGGGAAATATTCGCGGTCGAATATAAAAAGTAGTATCCACTGCCACCAGCCAAAACTCAATCAGGGGGGACGGAGACGTGCCCCCTCGACTAACAGACCCCGGGGGAATCAAAGTGCCCCGACCAGTACGTCCACAATATGATGGTTTGTACTGGTTTCTGTTAATAATTTGGGACTAGTAAAGTCCCAGGGTATGGAGTCTATGGTGGGGTGTCACTATGACACCCCTGTGTTACTGCACGGAGGGTGCTGTGTAACACATAGTAAAAACACATGAGACCCTGTGGAGTAAAGGACCCCATAGCCCATAAAACACATTCAGTCAAAGGAACACCATAAATCATGTCCAAGAGTGGGAGAAAGAGAGTCTCACTCTTGGCAGGAGAAAAAAACAAACTCCAGAAATCCAGCAAAGCTGCTGGGGGACTCACTAGGTTAGGAAATTCAGCCTAAAGAGAGAATTCTCCCTAAGACGAACACTAGTTAGTTTTGTTGAGGCAGGAAAACCCTCAGAGTTAGTGAAATGTAGGATTTTATTAAACCCATTTCTTTTTCCTTTTTAATAAAAGTGTATAGCAGCAATGAAATGTGAAATATGAATAAGCCATTTTAGCAAAGTTGCACCGCCAGCGTGAAATGTGTAGTCTGCATCCTGAAGAGTTGTCTGTCTTGGGTTTAAGAAGATATGTATACCATAGCACTGACATATAAGACAAGTAATTTTCTGGAGCAAAGAGCTTGTATTTAAGCTATACCCACATAAATTGCTTATGTGGCTCTCAACTGGAGGTGAACCTCCAGTGATGATGTTAAGATGGATTTTCAAAATCAACCCTGCGGGAAGATTCTGAAATGCTACACCGTTCTGGTGAACAGGAAGAGACACTATCCAAACTCTATCCAGATAAATTATAAATTACTCACTGTAGTGACTAACGTACTCTCACTCTATAGTCCCCTTTCCTCCATACTGCATGGGCGTCCCTTCCAAGGGACGGTAGACAGAACCCTTTTCACCAGAAAAAACCTTCATCCCCTTTAAATTTAGAGGCGCACGGGGGTGCAGCCCTGGGAGCATGCGCTGCCCTGACTCCACACCTCAGTCCCCATTGACGCATCGACAATAGATTTAACATTGCCTAATGACACCAGTATTATTAGGGGGGAGGATGGTGGGATGTATGACGGAAAGGGGACTATGGACTAAGAGTACATTAGTCACTACGGTGAGTAACTGTTACGCTCACCTGGCTCCCACAGGGGCGTTGGTCGGACCCAGACAGCTGCGGTCTCCACCCACGTGATGCGTAGTGCAGCGATGACTGACTGGATCTGCCCTCCTAATCTTGTCTGCTTAACACCGTAGAAATATTCTCCTGCAAGTGGAGAGATGGATTTAGCCACTTGTGGATTCAAGTGATGGCACCCCCACAGTCCTCCCCAACTAATCACCTTTGAAATGCCCTCACAGAAATCTCACCTTATATTCTTGAAAGATTAGCTCTCCATCCTGCGTGGATTTGTAGGGGTGCGTCGATTCCAGTTACTTCACTGTTTTGAAGGCTCGGGAGAGTTCCGGAGAGTATTGACTCTGAGGTTCCTGGTGAGGACCAGTAAGTATTAAGTTCATAGAGTTCAATGTGTCCGATGTTCACTCTTGTTCTCCCCTTCCTTTCTTGTCTTGCAGCTGGCTCGTGAAAAGATGCTCTTGTGGCAGCTGGTGGCGCTCAGGTAAGAGTCTGTATTACCCGGCGCTGTCGGGTAAATGTTGCACGAGGAAAACGTATTGTTTCGTCTCACTTTACAGATGCGGCACGTGAAAATATGGAGAGTCACAAAAGGATGCCTCCGGTGGTAAATCTGGTAAGTCTATGGTGGTAAGAATTATATTTGTTGGTTCCCTCGGCTCACCTTGTGGTTTTCTTTTGTCTCCTAGGTGCCGAAGTTCGGCGAAGAAATGATGGAGGCAGCGCCGACCCGAAGGATGCTGTGAAGACTGTTGAGTATGGGGCGGCGCTGCAGCTGGAGGTGCGGCGCGTGCAGAAATGATGTTCTTTACAGGTACGGAGACAAGATGGATCCAGAATCAGGTGTGCAATAGAAATAAGTTCGTTTTCTAACCTTGTCCCTTTCTTTCCTCTGTTTTAGGAGCTCCGGATTTCAGGCGGGCGTGGCAGAAGACTGCATGCAGGCTGCAGGCACGGTGAGTGTTACGCTGCTGGATGCAGAATAACTTGAAGCGTGTGTTGCTGGCCGGGTGTGGTTTAAATAGCCTCAAAAGTAGTCCCAGGTAAGAAGTCCCTAGAACCACACCCGAGTAAAAAATAGTCCCTGTAGAAAAAGTCCCTTTCAGGCTTCATGTTGGATTGGAGTCATTTGCAGCATGGTCTGCCTGAGGTGAGTAATGACTATAATGACTATGAGCCTGGCGCCTTAGGCGCCAGGACTGAACCCAGATAGCCCCTAGCCGGGGCTGCTGAGGTTTTATTAAATGTCTAGATGCCTGCTCCCGGGGCTGATGGCCTTGGTCCGGAAGCCTGGGGGTAGGCATCACGACAGTAACTTATAATCACTCTTACGTCCTGTCCCCTTTCCTCTATACTGCCTGGGCGATTACAACTGAATGTAGCCCCAGGGTGGAGAGGAGACCCTCCTTAACAAAGAGGTTCCTGAGAACCGCCTGTCCGAAAGCCGCATCAGATCTAGAGCCGGCATCCAAACAGTAATGTTTGCAGAAAGCTGAGGGAGTGGCCCAAGTGGCTGCCCTGCATATGACTTGCCAAGGGACATGGCGCTGGAATTTGATGGCCGTTGACTTGGCCCTGACTGCGTGGGCATGCATGTTCGCCGGAAGCGGCTTGTGCTGACCCTCGTATGCTTCTTTGATGGCCAAGACTATCCAGCGGGCTATGGAGGCCTGATAGCCTGGTCTTGCACCTTCAAAAGTGACAAACAGGGCGTCTGACTTGCAGAAGCCCTTGGTCCTGTCAGGGTAGAATTTCAGGGCACGCCTGACATCCAGGCAGTGCAGAACTCTCTGTGCCTCGGCCTGAGGATCGGCAAAAAATGTAGGAAGGAATATTTCCTCGTTCAAGTGGAAAGCAGAAGGCACCTTAGGCTGGGTGCGTCCGCAGGACTACTTTGTCCCTGTGAAAGGTAGTATATGGCTCTGAGGCGACCAGCGCCTGGATCTCGCTGACTCTGCGAGCCGAGGTGAGGCCTACAAGTAAGGTCTTCGTAATGGTGACAAGCCTGATGTCCGCAAACGCCATTGGCTCGAACGGTTTGTGCACCAGGGTGCCCAAGACTATGTTCAGGTCCCACACACCGTGTGGCCTCATGATGGGAGGGTAGAGCCTTGCAAGCCCCGTCAAATGTTTCTTGACAATCGGATTGGAGGAGAACACCCCTTCCTCTGAGTTCCTGTAAGCCTCGATGGCTGCGAGGAAGTGCAGCAGGTATCCACTTGCACTCCTGAGTGGGCGAGGTGTGCTGATTAGGAGAGCATGTTGACCAAAGTGCATGCCAGGCAGTTGATTTTCTTGGAGTCTGCCCAGTGGCAGAACCTTGTCAATTTACTTTTATACTGGGCCCTGGTAGGCCTTGTTCCTGGCGCCCTTTAGGATCTCCAGATTGGCCTGGGAGAGGCTGAGGTGCCTTAGCGTTACCTGCTCAGGGACCACGCTGTGAGGGCTAGTTTCTGTGGGGCAGGGTGGATGACCCTGCCACCTGCTGCGCCAGTGGATGTGCTGGGCCCGTTGGAAGGTGAATGGGTGGCATCTCCGGGAGGCTCAGCAGCACCAAGAACCATGGCCTGGCCGGCCACCATGGGGCTATTAGAATGATGTTGAGCTGGCGAGACTCCTTGATCTTGCAAATCACTCTGAATCAGCGGAGTGGGTGGGAAGGCATACACGGTCATGCCATTCCACTGAATCCAAAATGCGTTGCCAGGGAGCCGGGGCCCTGTCTCTGCCAGAAGGTGAACTGAGGGCACTTCCTGTAGTGCCAGGTGGCAAAGAGATCCACCTGGGGTAGACCCCATCTGCTGAAGATCTCCTGAATAACGAGGTAGTTTAGCTGCCACTCAGAATTGACCGCTCCCAACCTGCTGAGCCTGTCTGCCTCCAGGTTGGATTCCCTCGGAAGGTGGACTGCCGTGAGGTAGATGTTTTCCAGGGCCCACTCCCACATATCAATTGCCAGTCTGCAAGGTGGAGGGGATCTGGTGCCTCCCTGCTTGTTGACATTGTACATGCTGGTCGATTTGTATGTCTGCATGAGGACAACCTTGCCCCTGAAATGGAAGGAATGCTCTGAGCGCTAGCCAGATGGCGTTCAGCTCCAACTAATTGATGTGGTACTCCTGCTCCTGTCGAGTCCAGGTGCCGTCGACAGAGATCGTCCAGGGTGGCTCCCCAGCCCTTGAGCGAGGAGTCCGTGGTGATGGTGACCTGCGGGGTGGGAGGCCAGAAGGGCTTTCCCATCCATAGGTTGCAGTCCCTGGACCACCATGTGAGGTCCGGGTGGAGAGATGGCGGAATGTTGGTCATCTCTGATCGAGAGCCCTGCTCCTGGTTCCATGATGCCCTCGAAGTGCAGACGAATCCTCCTCATCCCTAGTCTTGTGTGTGGGACGGGTAATAGGATTGCTGCCAAGAAACCCAGGAGATGCTGGTACCACCAGGTCAAGGTCACTTCTCTGCTGAGTAAGTGAGTGGTGGCCCTCTTGATGGCCGTGATCTTGTCCTTCGACGGAAACACCTTCTCGGAGTACGTGTCCCAGATGAGGCCCAAGAATGTCAAAGTCAGCAGCTGCAGCTGCAAATTCTTGAGAATGAGCGAAAAGCCCAGATTGTGCAGTGTGTTCAGAAGAGCATGGGAAGAGTGGTGAACCGCTTCTGGAGATGTAGACCTGACGAGCCAGTCGTTGAGTTATGGGTAGATGTGGAACCACAGAGCCGTGAGAAGGGCAGCCACAGTATTCATGAGTCTGGTAAAGACCCTGGAGGCCGAATTGAGGCCAAAAGGAATGACTTTGTATTGGAAATGGTAGCCCATGACCCTGAACAGGAGGAAAGAATGATGGGGCTGCCAAATCAGGACATGCAGGTACGCGTCCTTCAGATCCAGGGAGCAAATCCAGTCTCCCTTGCACAATGTCTCCGCTATAAAAGCTGGCGTAACCATCTTGAATTTTTGTAGAGGTAAGGAGAGGTTGAAGGTCGAAAGGTCCAGCACAACTCTCAGGCCCGCCTGGTTCTTTTCCTGAATGGCAGAAATCCTGGAGTAAAAGCCCAAGCCTCGCTGGGAGGCTGGGACTTCCTCCACTGCCTGGCTCTCTATGCGTGAGCGGATCTCCGCCAGAAGAGTTGCTGTCCCAACTTGAGGGAGGAGAGGTTGGGATGGGTAGGCGGTACCCTGTGGATACTACGGAGAGGATCCAAGGGTCTGCGAAATTCTGGTGCCAGAAATGTGCATGGAGAGCAAGCCCACCCCCCACTGGAGACATGTGGACCAGATGCCCTGGACACATCCCCAATGGCATGCCCCATCCGAGGGGACTTAATGAGCCTGAGGAACCTCTCAAAGAACCTGTCTTCACAGGCTGGAGGGGTGGTAGGGAATATAGACAGGATAGCGGGAGGCTGCTGGAGCTGCTGCATAACCTGCCCATACGGACGCAGCAGGAACCTGCCCTGCGCAAAGGAAGGATAGGCTGTAGGCCACGTATTTGGTTGAGGCCAGTCCCACCTTGACACTCGTTCCTCGCTGAACTCCTGGAATGGCGTCGGACGGGTTCTGATGTCTGGCACGGTGGCCATTTTGTCGAGCTGCCTGCCAGGTAGCTGCATCATGTTTCTCGGCTCGCTGGGACCAGCCTCCTCCAGGACTCTTGAGTGTGGATTGCAAGGCCTACACTGCTCCTCGGGCTTAGACCCGTAGGTGTGACACCATCGGCCCGGGGCCCGGTAGAGCTGTGTTTACGCACCCCCTTGGATGTATTGCCGGTACTAGGGCGTGGCCCCTCGGGTGAAGATCTGAACAACCACCTTCCGGTCCCTCAACACTGTCACCAGGAGGATCCCTCTGCCTGTAGGCCGGTAGCTGGAGCAGCCTCGGTGCACGTGCTGGTACGAGAACCTGAGGGGTCCCTCCCGTGCAGGTGAGTCCTTGGGAAGGAGCCTCCCTTGCGGGGTGCGATGGAGAATAAAGGCCCTAACATGGGCCTGGATCGATGTTTAACGAAGTCCTTGAGCTCCCCTGGAGGCGACATCTGGAAGAGCTCCCTCCACCGGACTAGTCTGTTCTTCAGAGACCTCGATGACAGAGCGTTGCACGCTGTACAAGCTTGCCAACCGTGGTCTGGGCCAAGGCAACGTAGGGAGAGGGTGTGGGGGTCTGAAGTTGGGAAGAGCCCGTCGCAGGATGGACACCTGCTGAACCCTGTGGAAGTTGATATGCGCTGGGGAGGAGCGCCACACCTGAGGACTAGGTACCTGAATGACAAAAGACAAAAAAGACAGAAGAAGTATCCGCGCATGGAATTACATGGCCGAAGCCAAACCCAGGAGCTGAAGAAGGTTTTTTCTGGTGAAAAAGGTTCCGTCTCCCGTCCCTTGGAAGGGACGCCCATGCAGTATGGAGGAAAGGGGACGGGACGTAAAAGTATGATGTATATGATATGAGTGACTAGAGCAGTAAGGCATACACTCAGGAGAGTGTGGGGTGATGATGGTGGAAAAATGAATGCAGCAAAGTCAGTGAAGAAAATAACAGGTAAGTATTGTAAAAACCAATTTGGAATCAGTTAAGTAATTAGAGAACAGTTTAAATATTATTACACTGCTGTATAACATGAGGCCCCAGCTGTCAGAAACACCTTTCCAACTAAAGTGGATGGGGCTTATTGCCCAAGAGCCACAAATTCTAACGTGAGCCCCTTGTAGGGAGTTGGATGTCTTAAGGAAGTGACAACACGTGGTGGCAAAGCCAAAATGTAGGTGTAAGTGTTCTAGAAATGCAAGGACAGTGCTAGCAAAGTAGCCGGCGTCGCATCTAGAAGGGATCGTGAAGGTCAGCATATGCCACACTCAGATGGAGTTGTGATTATTAGCATATGCCACACTTAGATGGAATTGTGATTATTAGCACATGTCAACTTAGATGGAATTGTGAACGTTTGCATGTGCCACACCTAGACTTAATCGTGAACATCAGCCGGCGTCGCATCTAGATGGGATCGCGAAGGCCAGCATGTGCCACACTTCGAAAGAATTGTGATTGTTAGCATTTGCCCAATTAACCAATCCGCTAACAATTTCACCGCTCTGCATATACCTCTCAAACTCCAACTAAAAACAACCACAAGCCTATAACAATTTGCACAAACTTCACTACACTGCAACAACAAAACTAAACCACACAGACTCACACAACAGCGCACGACTACCGACCGGAAAACACCCCAAGACCAGCCAACAAAGTTACTGGGTTGAGGCCGCCAACAGCACATCACTGCTCTCTTGCACTTTTCCAGCTTATTCCCACTAACTAACCCACCCCCCCCTTCCTTTTTCAGAGCCGCCAGGGGACCACTCCGGTGGTGATAATGTTAAAGGATATTTGTACCGCGCACTAACAATCCCACCACCTTAGGGAAAGAAAAGGGGGTGATCCTTCATCAGAACTCAACCGATCACGACTAGGCAATGGAGAGGTGGGGTAGGACTTTGTGCCCGTTGAACCCTATGGAAGGGGTTGGGGCAGGGAGGAACAGGCATGTACACTCACCGCCTTTCTTCAGATTGCTTCAGAAACCACCCCTGGGGGTTTCTGAACCAACTGGGCCCACTCACCTATGAGTGTTGGATTAGATACCCGGGGCGCTGGTGCAGAGGCCACTTTCAGAGTCAAGTTTCTGTCTGGATAATCAATGGTTCTGTGCTCTGGCAGGACTATTCCTGTAACTGGAAATCCAAATGACCCTAGAACCACGAGAAGATGACCACCACATTTCTGACCATCCCAGGAGACCCCCAGAAGACGAAGGTGGGAGACAGTGATGAACACTGATCAGGATTAGTTATTTTGAGTGTTAAACAATAGGTTGAACCTTCACCTTGGCATTCCAAACGTTAGTGGATTATGTTATGTTAATGGGCTTTTTTTACAGTACCATATCATCACCGTAGTAGTTTCAGAGCACCTAGGCTTTTCCGTGGAGTGGTGCACTGTGCACCCGCCGAGGGAACCCAGACCTTTGTCTGCTGGAGGGAACAAAATGAGCAAGGGGAAGATAAGAGGATGGGAAAGCAGGACATAAGTGCTACAAACTAAAGGGCATGCGGGATGAAGCAGAGGAAGTATGATTTGTGATGGCATGGATGCATGCCAGTCTTGTTAGGACGATAGTTCTGCAAAAGAAAGGAGAAGGTTGTGGTCCTTAGGTGTTGAGATAATAAGGTTTAGCTTCCAAGGAAGATTTGGAGAATGGTAAGTTAGTACACAATAACATATCGAATTCTTGAGGGACTCAAGAGTGTGCTCACACAATTCTACAAGTTTGGTGGCTTATTTGCAAGGACATTGCTTTATTTTGCACCTCAGGTCAAACTCCAGAATATCAATTCTGGGACTGCCAAGCCTGAACCAAGAGTGGTTAAAATAATACAGTAAAACTGAAAAAGCCTGGCACTAGGATGTCATAAACCTTATTATTAAGAGTTTTTTGTGCATAATGTCATGTTAAACTATGTTAGTTTAGTGAAACAGGGTGGTGCCTTACTTGGGAGTAGGCTACATTTTTGTATGACTTTATTGTGCACTAGCGGTCCCTGCCCATACGTTGCTGTGGCTCAGTCTGGTTAAATGGAAAAGAAACGAGAGAGAAAGCGCACGTTTCTAATGTGTTTAATTTCACAATGGCTCTGGCGGTTCTCCAAGTTGAGGCAGTTTAATTTTCCCGGCGGCACAACACATTCCTTTAGTTTCTTCATTAAATTTCAGAGCCTTGCAATAAGGACACACTTCAGTCATGGTGGGATGAGAACATGTCGGCTGAAACTATAATGCTGGGTTGTACCGGAATGCAACGCGATTGCAATCGCGTGATTGCTGAGCCCGGAGTCGTGTGTGACGCCGATCTGCTGTTTCTCGTTGACGTCTTTCAGCCACTCTTCGCCTGTCGCGTTCATTCTGTTGAGAAGGAAGCAGATCTGAAGCTGCAGAACGCGATCGCTGTGCTCGCAACCGTGCATCCGGAGATCTGGCCGCACATCGCTCTGCTGCTTCCTCGGCACGTATTTGAGCCACAGAAACATTGAAATGGAATCGTAAAATATTTAGTATAGCGTGTGTTGCTTTAACGTCCAACAGATGGCACTGTTTTTCAGAAAAGGTATGTTTTTACCTGTCACAGGTGTGACATCTATGTATAGTAGGTATATAAAAACACACACCTATTTGAATACAATATTGTGTCAAAATTTCAAAGCAATCGGTGAAGAACTTTCGGAGATTTAAGATTGTGAACAAACAAACATTTACATTTTTATTTATATAGATTTGGTTAAGCAAACCTTAAGCACAGATACATATTTACATAATAATCACAATATTAAAAGGAAACACAGGTCACTCACATAAAATAGCATCAAATGCAATCTGAAACACAATAACAAAGAAAAGAGGAACAGACTTAGTTCAATTTAAAACATATTCATGATCAATTCAATTCCGCCAAACTCATTCGAATAAAAAACGGAGTCAGTTCAATCTATAAAGTGGGGCAGGACAGTTTAAAAATATTTGATATGTCATTCCATTTGTGATATGGCGCAGCAGTTACACCAGTAGTTTCGGCTCTGTAGAGTGAGTTCCAGAATTAATCCGTTTCAGTGAATACAATCTGGTCAACACATTTCCCATAACCGTTCAGTTACAGGGAATTTAGGCCAGGACACCTTGTCAAGACATGACAATCAGTTTCAAATTCCATGCAACATATGCGGCAAAGTCTCAGGTCATATGGAATATTCTTCCAGGCCCCTGATATTCCAAAGTGGGTAATAAGTTAAAACGCATATATGCAATGAATCTTTTCAAGCCCAAAGAACAAGGCTTGGTAATGTAGGAAAAAGATACATTAAATAAGAATCTTTGGGATGAAAAGGAATTCTATCTCCTCCTCAAAGTGAGCTTGTCCAAACTACATACGCTCTCCCATATTCTGGACCTTTGTTTGAGAATGTGCTCTATGTTAGGCAAATCACAGACCCTGGAGCTTGGTATTTCCAGAAGAGTTAAAAGGGAATAGTACGATTGCTCCAATTCAAGAAGAAAATTATAGATTCTGTTTCTGGGGTCGCAATTCCCCAAAATACTTAAAAGGATGTTTGAGCTAGACACAGTAGATGTCAACTTGAGATAAAGAATAGTGCGTTGGACGAGCCAAATTGAGGAAATGGAATACACACCAAATTCCATCTCCAAGGACTCTACAGGAATCAAGCTTGGCAAATGTATTGCAGAGCGTACAACTTTAGCTTAAAATTTGTCAAGCCACTTAACCTGACTCAGAGGCAGTGCCTGTAAGCCATACACTGTGGCTGGGATAATGCGTGTTCGGTATATGGTCTGTAGGCCTTCTAGGCTATTACCAACTTCACTGGCCATGTAACGTTTGATGACTAACCATTTTTTCCAAGTCTTAATAATTACAAAGTCCCTGTGGAAATGGTTAGTAGGGTTAAGCTTAAGTGGAAAGCCGAGATAAATGTAAGTGTCCACCATTTCAAGTTGGTCATTTCCCAGTTTCCATACAAGAGGGCTTTTTAGGGAGACTACCACCTAAACACAGGAGCTTAGTTTTTTTTGTATTTATCATCATGTGATTAGCTTGTGCAAAATCTGCAAGAGCTTCCAATGAGCGCTGAAGCCCTAAAGGGGTCTGATCAAAAAGGACGGTATAATCCGCGTAACCAAGCCAAATGATGGGCATGCCGTTGATATCAGGGGGAACGTTTCTTACTGTCTCTAGAAAGCTCGCCATATCTGCTACATAGAGATTGAATTGTAGGCGTGCGTGGACGTACCCCTACATTAATCCTACATTTGTCTCAGTGAAACTAAGTTCTCTCTCCTGAATCAGACAGACAACAACTGTCATATCGGTATATAGTAATTTAAGAAAGTATAACAGGTGAGGATCAATCCCCCAAGAAGCAAGTTTGGTCCATAGGCGCTGACGGGATACTAGGTCAAAGGCCTTGCTATAGTCGATTAGACAAAATTAGAGATTTGATTTGAAGCAGCGTCTGGGCTGGTCATGAGATATTGTATGGTGCAGATGTTGTCTAGGGTGCCATGTCGCTTTCTAAAGCCGGTCTGAAAAGGTTTTAATAATTCTCTATGCATAGCTCAAATGTTAAGTTTCGTTAGAAGGATGGAAGAGAATATCTGGCTTGTGTCAAGCATGGCTAAGAGTCTATAATTCTAAGGATGATCATAGGTGTCTCCTTTTGTGAGTACAGGAACAAGTATAGACTTTTCCAAGCTTTCAGAAACGCGTCCACTCCTATTAATTTGTCTAAACAGTTCAATCAAGACTTTAGCCCAGAATGCCAGATTGATTTTCATGGTGATGTTGGCTATGCCATTGGGACCTGGCGCACGGAAAGATTTGAGCTTACTTACAATGGAGGCAATATCTTCCGCCTCAGTCTTCTCCAAAGAATTTGTTTGAGGGGGCGTAACTGTCTGCCACTGATTTATTGCCCTCTGTTACAAAGTACAGATTATTAATGTACACTACCCACTGGTGTTCGGATAAAGGGTTGATTTCAATAGATGCAGGTCCTGCCAGATATCCCCCTAATGCGTGACCAAAATGTGCGGTTATCACTCCATTCCTCAGTTTAAAAAAAAAACAATAGTCAGTTAGCACTGTTTAATAAATGTTTCTGTTGCACCAACCACTTTTTATGACGTGAAACTAAAATAGTAAGCAGGACGTGTTTGCCAGTGGGGGAAAGTGATGATTGTCTGACCTTGGGATTCCGAGTACATAAGCCAATCTCGCTGTTCAATATCCCAAGCATTTATTGCCAACTAAATTTCAAGAAAATTTTGGTTTGCTAGAATGGCATTGTTAAATCTGGCAGTCGTTCCAACAGACCACACTATACGATTGCCAGCAACATTAATCCTGATAGCTGTGGTAAAATGGGACGAGGTATATGGTTGTCCCAAGCTAGATGTCCATGTGAGTATGGCATGATCACTCAGATTATTGTGTGAGCTGTTTAACAATGTGCAACTCCTTAACATTTTGGAATTTTGCATTAAATAATCAATAAAAGATTTAGAACAACCATTAGACCAGGTGAAGTTAGAGTTGGGATCGTCAGGGTCATCTCTGGTCAGACTTGTAAGATCGTAGCCTTCAAGAAATAGTGACCAACCTCGATCAACAGCACTGGCAGGGTGCATTATACAAGTTTCATACATTTCACTATTGGTGATAATCAAGGGCAGTTGTAGGTCGTGCACATTGAAATCTCCGGTGATCAATACCTTACTCAGAGGATACCTCTTATACCATGCTGGGAAAATATTCTCAATCAGGCATTGAATTTTAACAGTGGCTAGGCCATCAGGGGGGACGTATACATTTATGATCAATACTCCCATTAGTTTCTGAATGCAGTAGGGAAGCCAAGAGAACTTGTGGAAGAGTATAGTCAACATTGAAAGAAGAATAAATCGGGCACAGGCTCCAGTAGCAAATCCGCCACTTGGCCGGCCTTTATTTAAACCCTTGGCTCGATTACAGAGAATACTACATCCATCAATACAGAAATTAGAAATGAGGCACATTTCCTGTAACAAGAAAAGGTCAGTAGAGGCGAGTGCAGCCCAAGGGTTGGCCAAGGAAGGAATGACCACGGGTGTTCCATGCGAGGCAAGTCAAATCATGGTCTTTTCGTTGTCAGACGGTACCTGTTGGCACAACTTTGCAAAGCGATTGTTCAAAAGGTTTCTTTACAACAGAATTATGAATGAGATGAAATGCGTAAGCTAATATTGATGAGCGTGGAGTATGGATGTTGTTAAATGGAGACATCATCAGTGAAACGGGAGGTTGTGATGCTTTTAATGCGACGTCCCGTGTGGGCAAAGTGTGCGTCCTACAGATTGTTAATCTGAACCTCTTATTTAAGAAGGGGTTACAGTTTGTGGGATGCATTTCCTCCAATTTGACCCATTTACACAAAGATTTAATGTCTTTGTCTGCGATTACTTTCTTATAAGAGAGTGCACAATCAATTTCCCACTTTCCGCAAAGATATATTAGAAGATGGTAAAGCGCGCGTGCGTAGTAAATTGCCGTAATGTTGGGTGGGCCTGGAAGGGCAGCCTGAACAGGGGCTACGCATTGGGATAGATTTGAATATTCACGGCCGGTTGCCATTCTGCTTGAAGGTACTGTGTCGGGCGGTGCTGTGCTCATACTTTGCGCAGAAGGAACTTGTAGCCAGCAATCTATGGGGCCGTGAAGTTGTAATTGCCTGACTGTGCCGTCATCAATAGTATGGGTTACTGTGGATTTAAGGCTTGGAGCTGGGCGAGCACTAGTACAAGTACCGGCAGCAGAAGATGGACCTGGCTGATCCAGGGGATTTCTCCTTTTCATCACCTTTTTCCTTTTAGCAGCTTTATTCTTTGCTTCCATCATAGATGGAGGAGGGGCAGGGGGAGAGGATGCAATTATAGAGTCCCCCCCGGGTTAGGGAATGGAGGCAAAGAAACCTCCTCGTAATCCCAGTCAGCTTGATGAATGCTTACAGAGACGATCCTGGATGTTTCCAGCCACCCAACTTCACGAGCCTTTTTTTTTTTTTAAATTGAAGTTGCACATCTGCACAGAACTTCAGTCACAAGAACTAGGAATGTTTAATCTGCCTGGTGTATTTACTGCAATTTCGGGTTTAAGTAGTGAAGGGGAATTTTCCAGAACAACATCAATGACCATGGCTAGAACTTGTTTGAACTCTGTTCTTTAGTGATGGTGGAGCACAAGGCCAGCAAGGATTCAACACTTGAAGCTATTGCATTTAGCGTAGAAGTTAAGTGCGAATCCTCGACCGCGATAGAGCCACAAAAGGCAGATGGGCGAGCCGGCTCACTTTTGGTTTCGCCATCAAGCAATTCCGAGGAGTCGGAGGCTAATCTCGCCAAGTCGGGAGAGGCCGGTTCCTAAAAGGTTTTCATGGCCATCAATTAACAAAGCCGTCCTCTTTGAATTTCCCAAAGAGTCCTGTTGCCGCCCAATACACATATTCAAGAGGGAATTGTTATGGTCTATTATGGGTGAAGTAAATACTGCAGTAGAGCGTTGGGGAGAAGAGGTACTAGCCAGGTTTAATGAACCAGGTACAGGCGGTAATATATTAAGAAATGCTGTGAGGGTAGATTGAGTGCCTGCAGCCTTTTCAATCCGGTCCTTTGACACTTCAACGGAATCTTCCAGGCTTCTGGGTCTTTTGGAAGCGCGAGTCGAGCCGCTACATAGGCCATAATGAATCAAAGTTATTGAAGACCCAGCCGTAAGACCAGCCCAGGACAAAGAGGGCGAGCTCAGTCTCTGTGGTCCAAATGGCAACCTCCCCAGGCAGAGGATTAAAAAAAGATGCTATACCTCATTTGGTTCCGGGGCTCAGTAACGTACAATAATGTGTGGAGGAAGGTGGATGTGGTAATTAGTTCAAGTTAGCGGAGCATCGCCCTGCTACTAATCAAAATCAAATGTATCGTTACAGCACGGTAGAGCTCTTTAAGGATTAGAGCTTACACAGAGGCCACAGCACCATTCACCAAACACTCTTAGGCCACTCTACGACCACTCATGGTACCAGAACAGGATACACACTGCAAGTCTGCCGCAGCTTTCATCTCGCCTACTCTGCTACTTCTGCACCACCAACGCTGCGTTCGGACTGTTAAGAGTGTTAGAAGAAAGAACCTCTCACAGTCAAGCTGCACTGCCTCTCACAATGCAAACACAGTCGCTTCAGACAGCTTTCTCTCATTTCACTGCCAAATCATGTCTCCCACTCAAGCTCCAATGGGAGGTTATAATAAATACACATCTATAATGGGAAAATAGAACCTGAGCTCCATATACAGGAAGTGTTCATTAAAGACAAACGTGAATGTACAACTGAGTAAGGCCAGCTGTCTGATCACTCTATTCAGTGACAGATTAGCACCATTTCATGGGAAATGACTGTACATCGTTTGTTCGTAGATGGTCAGGTGTTTAAGCCTTCTACAACCGCTAGGGTGCCAACTGCGAGCATGGTTGTGCAGAAACCATGCACAAGGGAACAGGATACCACACACTCTTCTACTTGCTCTCTAGGCCCTGAATGGCCAGGTTCTACAGACCGGAAAGCTGGGAGGAACTATGGGGACTTTTAAATGGGAATGTGTTTTATACTGTGGATTCTCTTGGAGCAAAGCCTTGCACCAGGCTTCCTGGGAGTTCTTGAGGCCTGCTAGGGACTTTGGGGATGAGTATAGTTTTGTAGGAGGCAGTATTCCTGTGGGGCTGAGGCTGGGCTCTTCTAGTAGAAAAATATATTTAAAATGTTCCTATTGATTTGTTTGAAGACAATTTTATGATATGTATGCATGTTATGTTCAGAGATTTGTGTTGGCTGTGACGGACCCCTGTTTATGTAGGGCATTTCCATGGTACTGTCAGCATTGACCAGCACATTGTTGTTGGAGGATCTTGTTTGAAAAGATAGTAATGCCATTCAGATGGCTAGGAGTTCCAATAAGTTTAATGTCCATGGCACTCCTTTTCCTTTTGTGACCATGCTGCCTGGGCTGTGAATTCTTGGCAATGTGCTCCCCCCAGCCCAGCATCGTGCATCAGTAGCCTGTTTTTTCTGTATTGGCAGTTGTATGAATGGTCATCCCTTTAATAGGTTTGGTCTTGTCCACCAATGCAAATCCCTATGACCTCCTTTGTCGTAACCACTATATCATCCCAATCGCCAACTGTTTTATACCACGGGCTTGAGAGCCACTGCTGTAGTGTATACATGTTTAGGATTGCGTGTGGGACAATGCAAATGCAGGATGCCATAATTCCCAGCAATTTCATTACTCTTTCAAGGCCCCTGGAAACCTCGCTCTTCCCTCCTGCAACCGGACAAACCCATGCCTCACTTCATGCTTACTCACATGGTACCTATGCCATGGTATTGCATCAAAATACCGTAAAGAAAATGCTGAATGCGCATGTCCCCCGCGACCCTAGTTTGTAAATTTTAGCTTCATAGGTTGCGGGGGGTGTCCCCCACATACATTAAATGTAGAGCAGGGGACAAAAGAAGAAAATCCCAAAAGCTTGACATGCAAAATGTGAACAAGTCGCCTTTGCATTTTTTTTTAACGTAGATCCCTATGCCGTGGCACTATTTGTCTCCCCAGCATCTCTCGAGAGCAAGGTAAAGTATAATCCCCAGCAGACCAGATGTCATGATTCCTGGCCACATCGACGAAAGCAAAAACCAAACTGGGGCTCAAGGGTACATCTTGCACACCACTTCGATGGACTCTAGCCACAGGTACGGACACCCACCGGCACGCATCCGCTACCATACACCAGTCTAAAAAACAATGTACAACATCTCTGCCATAAGAATGCTGACAAGCCCCACGTCCAACATTCGTTCTATATATCTGGAAATATAATGAGTCTCCTGCGCTCGCGCACTCTCCCGACTACTGCATGGCATCCATCCACATGACTTATCGACATTGGTAGCCAACTGGGATTTGGGCCAAATACACCTGCATTCTAATATTCTGACAATTTTCACATACCCTGTCCTTCGGTCCCCCGAGGGCACTCGCCCACAGTTCTGAGGCTGTACCAATGGGATAAAGGTGCTTTACAAATGACATACTACTACTACTCTCCGTACTGAGATCTTTTCCCCCATGTGGTATGTCTGTGCTAGAATCGCCTGCACTCCAATTGGTAAATCAGTGCTTGTTTGTAGTCTATTACTGCACCTAGGAACTGTTTCTTCTGAGATGGTACTAGACTTGATGTCTTGTTGATGCTGAATCCTTGTGTGTGAAATAGGTTTACCGCTTTTTGTTTGTTCTCTAGTCATGACTGTAGTGTCTTGCCTGTTATGAGCCAATCATCTAGATAGCGATAGACTGGTATGTTTTCTCTGCATTGGCACGCTACCGCAAGAACATTTGTGAACACACGTGGTGCAGATGCTATTCCAAAGGGTAGCTCTTTGAACTGAAAGTGTTGTGCCTAGACCATGAACCTTAGGAATCCTCTGTGACTGGGGAACATGGAAATATGTAAGTATGCATCTTTCATGTCTCGTGTGGTGATATTTGTTCCTTTTTTCAGTAAGGGAATGACTTCTTGAATGGTGGTCATTCAAACCTTTTGGGGTTTTACATACTTGGCTGGTTGCTAATCGAGTACTGGTCTTTGTTTTGTCCTTTTTTGGGGATTAGAGAATGGTTCCATGTGTTAACATTGAGGCAAAAATGACTGTTTAGACACAAAATCGCAGCAAAAAGGCTGTGTGGTTTTGCCGCCGCAATACATGTAATGGATGTGGGGGACACCCCTGTAACTCCTAAACCCATTATACTATTTAAGGGGAGCGAGGCACACCCCTGCAACCCTTCCTCCCCATAAACTGTATAATGGGTACACCTTCACCGGGTCAAACCATGGCATTTTTGCTGTGTTTTTCTTTTACAGACTACTTTTTTGCCACAATTGTATTACTGCACACCTAGAAAATACCCTTGTTTACCTGATGTTGAGGTTCTGGTTCAATGGCATTCTTTAGTAGTAAGGCCTCAACCTTCTTCTGTAATAGTTCCTTGTGTTCTGTAATGTTCTTGTTATGTGGTGGTAGGCTGCGAGGAGGCTTTAGTGGCTTGATGCAGTACCCTGAGACACTATTATTCAGAATCCTGTGCAGTACCCTTAGGGACCACTACATAAGATTAAGACTACAGGTGGTAGTACAATTTCACCTTTGGTACAAGCCTGTACTACACAGACTGGTAGCAGTAGCGGAGCAGCCAGACTTATCTCAAGAGAAATGAGCAGTAGTAGAGATTACACAAAGGACTACAAATACTGTGACTCAAGTAAACGCTCACTCAAGGTTTCTGGTTAAAAAATGTAATACATTTATTTTTAAACCATCTGTTCATAAAACACTTCACTTCTATTAAATTAAAACCACACTTTGAATATACTACACAGAACCAATTCCCCTTGTGCAGTTCAATTCAAGCTAAGTACATTGGGTTTTGACAGACCGGTGTTGGGAAACAAAGATGTTACCGTGGGTTAATACGCAATCACTTTTTGATAGTAATGACAGTTCATCAGTCTTACGAAAGAAAAGCGTACCCGCGAGAAGAAATGTTACCGTATTCAAACAAACTTAGCACATGAATTAACACAAGACAATTGGGGATAAAAATCATAGGCAATACTTTTGTCAAGGCAGATAGAATCACAAGACACTTTCTAAAACGTAGATAAAAGTCAATAGGCCTGCGCCAGTGTCAAATGGGACAGGGGTCCTGTTGTTGAGGATCACAAGGTTTGAACAGTTCACGATTCGAGATTGCCAGGAGTACTTAGATATTGTCAAAAGGGAAGCAAAAGTTATAAGAGGGAAGGAAAACAAGGACAGGCCTTGGGTGAGGAGAAAGGGTTCACCCCAATTCCTCGAAACTGGACAAAGTACCTTATTCGTATGAAGAAAAGCTGGTGCTATGGCAGTAGTTCCTGCAGACTCACGGTTCCTGGAGTTTCAGTCGTGGGGACAAGGACGACGTCTGGAGTGATCTGCACTACCCAGGGATGAGGCTAGCAGCAAAGCAACAGTGAATAAAAGGTGCGCTCCTTGAGGCTAGCAGCAGCAAAGCAACAGTGAATAAAAGGTGCGCTCCTTTTAAAACAGGAGAGGCTCTTCAGATGGCTATCAAGCTGTGTGCAGCGATTTCGACCAAGAAGAGGATCCTCTGACTGTGGAAGGTGAGCTGATTGATCCCATCAGGCTCAAGGGAAGAAGACTCCAGACTGGATCTTCTCTGGTCGTTGAAGGGTAGATAGCTCAAGACTAAAGCAGAGCTTCACCGGGACTTGGGAGTGCAGCAGCAGTCTTCTTCTCCGCTTCTTTTCGGTTCCTTGCAGTTCCAGTGGCGACTCCGACTTCCAGCCCAAGATTCCTGCCTTTTATGCCAAAATCCCCCATTCACACTGCCTGGCTGTCAATCACTAAGCAGGGGGGTTGTCCGGCCTGGACAACCACCATAGCCAATCGAGACAAAGTGCGACTTGGGTCTCCAAGGAGACCATGTGCAGGGGGTGACTAAACCCCTCCCTCACATTCAGCCCACCCAGACGCCAAAGGAGGACTTCTGGACAGAAGCCCGCCAAAGGTCGGCGAACAAAGAAGGCAAACCTGGTTGGCTGCGCAAAGTAAAACACAAGAAGGATTTTAACAAAAAGAAATGGCGATAAAACCCGACCAGAGCCAAAATAAAAAGTATTTGGACAAGCGGGTTTAAGTTCGAGGCTAATACAATAGCCTAAAACAGTACCACGTTTATATAATATAATTGCGGTTGAAAAGACAGGGTAGGTACCACTGCCACGAGCCAGGTCTTAGTGTTAAGGGAGCGAAACAAAGCTCCAAGAGGAGCAGACAAAAAGGAGTAGGAATTAACCCTTTCCAGTACTCCATGTAAGATTGGGTATACTGGATCTGCGGTTTAAATGACTACATAAAATAAATGCCAACTTTACCTGTTTCTGGGGGAACAGTAGTCAGCCCCAGAAAAATTGAGTCAGTGAGAAGTCTGAGAGACAACCCTGTGTCACTGCACTGAAGGTGATGTGCAACGCACACAAAAAGTTGGGCTCATGGAGTGGTGTGGCTCCATAGTCCAAGATCACACAAACAGTAGAAATACACATGGCAAAACACATGCAAGAGTGGGGAAACAAGGTTCACACTCTTACCAGGTGGAAAAAATAAATCTCAGAAATTGAGCAAAGCTGCTGAGGGACTCACTAGGTAAGGGAAATTAGCCATAAATGAGAATTCTCCCTAACAGACACTGTGTAACACCCACTGGTCCGATGTTATGCCCTCCCATAAGTGGGTGAAATGTTTTAATGCGTCCTACTGTGGGATGCATGGGAGGGGACGAAAAACTTTGGAATAATTGTTTGAGTGGATCTACCCCTAGGTTTCATTAATTCATCTTTTATAACGCGCTTAATACCAGAGACCAGTCTTTAAGCGCGGGACCGGTATTCGAACTGGTGTTGCTCTGCGTTGTCTTACTTTTAAGACAAAGATGTTGCCCCCGAGCCATCCTGCCAGCCCTTACCTCTATGCATATTTTGTGAGGGTGCATGATATGTGTTTTTGCAAAACCTGAAATCCTGTGAACCGAATAGGCCCAGTTTGTGTTTGGTGGGAGCTTAGCTGTGTATATGTTGCAGACTGAAAGGACCGCTTATTTCTCGGGAACCCCCTGTTCTGAACTAATCTACCAAAAATTGGACCTATGGTTTTTAGGGTGCCGTGATATTTTTTAGCCCTCTCTAGAGCCTCATCTACCTGTACCCCAAATAGGTGTGTTTCTTTCATTGGCTTATCTAGAAGGGTAGCCTGCGTCTCTGGCTTAAACCCTGTACTCCTAAACCAAATATGTCTCTTAACAGTTGCACCCTCTAGCTAGCCACATGCTGTCTCCACTGTGTCCACATTATTCTTTATAATAGCATTTGCGGAATGTTTACCCTTGGCAATGATCATTCTAAAAGCTCCTTGCATTTCCTCAGGTATCTATTTGGCCAGTCCATTCATGTCATGACATTGGGATGTATTGTGTCTGGAAATGATTGTATGCGCTGCAGGAAGGGGACATTGCTGTTCTCTGCACCCCCCCCCCCCCTGGTGGATACTCAGTAACTGCCATAAGCAGGTTTGCTCTTTTGCATGCTGTAGCTACAACTAGGGAGTCTGGGATGCTGGGATGGGTTGCTCCTTATGTTTAAGGGGTCTGTGGGTGAGGGTATGTCTTTTCCAACCTGGGAATAACTGCCTTAGTGCTGGCAGGTTTCAATAAGGAGGGATTTATCCCCTTTTCAATTGAGCCCAGTAGGGGTATAGAGTAGGAAACTCTTCTGTGTTCCTCTAATATGTCTTCTATGAAATCTACCCCTTACAATGGGTTCTTCAGCCATAGTAACAAATCGCTGTGCTGTCCTTATGACTAGGTGTGTATACAGGAAGGTGTGAACTAGAAAATGGTTTGCCCAGTAACGGCTCATTTTGTATGACCCTGCTACTCACTTTCTCCTCAATTTGGCTACCAATTTGTGTATGAAAATTACACTGGCTCAGTTGTCCGCTTATTCAATTTCTTTTTTAAAAGTTCATTCTTTTTTTTTAGATATACTCTGAATTTTCTACTTGGCAAATTAAACTTTTTCACAGTTATTGAAGTTTTAAAGAATTGGTTATTAAACGGCTCCTTCCTGCCAGATTCAAATGCACAAATACTGTGCCTGGCAAACTCACCTCTCCCGCTTGAACACCATGGCGTTGTTGGCCAGATCCATTTGCACTAGCTGAAGGATGACCTGTCTGCGGGTCCTGTTGTTTGGGGTCTTCAGGCGTGCCAGAATGCTATCAATGACATCTATGCCTAGAAAGAGAAAGCCACAGAAAATCAGAAGTTTCAGTCCAACGAGAGCAGCCACATCTTTGGAGAAACACCTGCGGATGTCAGCTGACCTTGATATGCCTATTTGATGGTCACATGTAATTATAGCACAGCCTCTCTGGCACTATTCCATTTACAATGAAAGCAAAGCATTAACCAAGAAGTGGGTTCCACCCCCCCCCCCCTCCACACGCCCCCACCAGGGCTTGCTAGAGCACAGAAACCAAACATCTAGAGTCAAAGGCGGCATGTTACAGCAAAGGGGCAAAAAAACGAATACTTAACCAGCCTGTCTCACCCAAGCAAGTTAACATTCAGATATAGGGATCTAAGCCCCTATACACAGCTGCAGGAAATCCAGGGAAAAATAGAAAAACATTATCCCACCCCCTCTCCCCCCTCAATGGTTCCCAACCTGCATGTCCCAATAATGTAACAAAGCCCTTGAGCTTGTTTGTGGTTGGATTACAACACTTGGGATTTACAAAAAACGAGCCGAAATCAAGGGACATCACCTGGCACCTCCTTGAACTGCAGGTAGAGATTGCGCAGCTGCGACTCCTCCTCTGGGGTCCACTTCACACGCTTGCTCTTTGTACCACTGCTCAGGGAAGGCAAACTCAGATAATTACTTCTTTTTATATAGAAGACCAAACAGGCTGATTTTGATTTCTTCAGTACACATTGTTATGAAAGCGTGTATTCAAATCAACAACTGATTAAGAAGCAAGTCTAAAGACTGTAGAATGTGGGGTGCAATTATTATTCCAAGAGAGAAGCAGGTTAAATGTGAATTTCCCACATGCTATCGGCACATGTGCTTCACCAATGCCCATTAGTGTCCGTAAAGGTGGAAGCTAATCTGACAAAGGTTGAGCTTTAATCCCACTTCCAGTGAAGTGAAATGCCTTTTTCTTGCAGTCATCCATGCTAATATGCATGTCCAGCATACAGGTTCCGTCGGTCAGCCTTTGGAACAAAACCGGCAGTTCATAGGTATCTTTGACCTTTTAGCCAGTTTTGTGGTTGAACCAGTCACCTGATGTTATGCTCTATTGAAAAGCTACTAAACCGATAATATAATTCTTGTATGTTAAACCAGAATTCCTATTTTTGGGATTGTATGGCAACCTTTCGGGGCCCCTCAACTTTGCTTGTTCCCTTATCTTTTTGGGTTCCTTTATCTCCTTTTGGTGGCCAGGGGTTTTTCTCCTAAAGTCTCCCGGCCATTATGTAACCCCAGGCCCAAATGGCACCCAATAAGGTATGGGGTTAGAGATAGGCTTAGGTAGCGGCTTGTTAAGGGATAGATAGGATAGATAAAAGAAGACACAGACATGTTTTAAACAATTCTTTATTAAAGTATCATGTGCTTTGCCTGTGTTTGCTGAATTTACCGGATGGTACTAAAGTTTCACCACCATGGCGAACACCTGGAATCTTTAGACTGATGACAATGTGTAGGACACCACTGCGAGTAACAATGGACTTAACTTGGTAGGCATTCCAAATGGGGGGGGGCCCACCCCAAAAAAATTCGATGGGTTTAAAAAAAAAAAAAAAATCAAAATAAAAAGAAATTAACCACAGTAAAAAACATCCCGCCATGAAATTACATGGAACCGAAAAAACAAGACAGTTGGAAAGTGATAGTTGGAAAAATTAGTAGGAGAGAAGGAGAAGCAATGTGTGTGCTCCCTGATGGGCCATGGCCTACAGCAACTCCATAGGGCTTCAGGAATACTGTTTCCTGAGCCGCGTATGCAGCTGCAGCTCCGCATTTTGCATAATCCAGATGTGACCGCAGCAGCCAGGGTTCCAGTGTGGTTTAGGGAGCCATTGCCCACTTGGTGGCCAATCCGGGCAGTCCAACAGTTGAGGACAAGTCCAGGGCAGCTTGCACGCGGCAGCACAGGTGAAATATGCGCCCGATGGGGGGCCGCTTGTGCCAGACGGGCTGGAAAGATCGAAAACTTGGTCAAGTGGTGCAGCCTGCAAGCCATAGGACTGCACTGGGCCAAGACCAGCCAGACCAGAGCAGATCAAAGTCCTGGGTGAAGATGGCGAGGCCCATAGGGTATGTCCCCAAGCACCGGGGCCATACGGTGAAGATTCCTCTTCCTCGTCAGCCGGGTGGCGTGTGTGGGAGCACCCACACTGATGAGGAGACTGTGTGGGATATGCCCCCGGTCCAAATGGGGATGGCGGTGAAGAGACTTAACTATGCGGCCGAAGCTTCCCAGTGGGCTGCAGCAGCACATAGTAGGCTCCACCTAGGTAGGCGGGAAACTGTGCAGAGCTGAGCAGAGGATTCGTCCACTCGGGCCCACCCATACGTGAATGGGCCTACCCGACCAGCACCACCATGGAGGAAATCTGGGCTGATTTAGCCACAAATACAAATCAAACACTGCCACAGAGGGAAATGGGTTTCCTGATCAGGCATGCCCTGGCCTTGAAGAGCATGTTAACTAGCCCATAGCAGCCATCCGTGGCAGAGCAGGGGTTTTGCAAGGAGAGTAAATGTGACAGCAGCAAAAGGTACTGTACTATGAATTGTTGTAAATAGACAAGGAATAACTCATTAAGACACTTGGGGCAGACAGCAGCTGCCAGTGTAATGTAATAAAAAAAAGGACGTGCTGCAAGATAAAAGAAAAGGGTAATTATTGGAAGGGAGGAGGAGAGATTAGGAAAGTTCATTTGGTTTGGGGTTTGTCTGAAATGGGATACATTACCCTGATTAATGAAGGGGCAAACAGCAAGAGGGGGAATTGAAGGGGGCGGAGCTATGAAGAAATTTCTTTATAATATTGTGTCTTTCTAATATAAGTGCCCACAGAGTTACAAAATCCCCCCACACCCCTCAAATTGACTGCCTTATTTTTCATCCGGAACTCTGGTTTGTGACCCATTGCCTGTCCGTATTAACATCTAGATGTTGCTGGTTGCTCAGCACCCCTTCCTCCTCAGCTGGTCCGAGGTGGTGTGGGAAGTTCCATTGTAGTCCATCGCTGGCCAGGGGAAAATAAATGTACACACTTGCCCAGGCTAGGGCAGGAAATCTAGGAGCTACAATGATGTCCCTTTTTACTTTATAGAAGGTATATGGTTGACCCCAAGGAGTCCAGTACCAGCTGTCCCTTCTCAGGCTCTGCATTTGTACTCTAAGGTGAATTTTATAACAATGCACAGGTTTTCGGGAGTAGGTTGGTGGCAGCTATACTTTAGTTTTTTTAGCTTTACCTGGCTGGGCTGCAAGTCAGCATTGGTAGTGCGAGAAACCTGAAGTTGTCACACCAGCTAGTCCCCGGAGATCTGTCAACCAGGTGCCGAGGACACGGCCATCGCTATTGGATCCAGTCCCTGGGGGTGAACCAGTGCGGGAGGATCACCTGGATAGAGGGTTCTGTGGGGAGTAGAAGTAGGATACAGACGGGCGAGACGTGAAACCCCTTCCTTACAACACCTTTTCCCCATCCTATCCCGTAGGATATTTAGAAGCTCTACAACCCTTTTCCGACAAACGCTTTCGTACACCGGGAACGACAATGGACTAACATCACAGAGGTTTACCCTACATGTCCCAACACCAGGGTCAGGCAGAGTCAGGCAATTAACAATAACTAGACACACCTGATGGCCCTTCCCCACAGGGATAAAAGGTGGAGCACGAGAGCACACTGTGAGCACGGCCGAATGCACGAGGAAACAGCCATTCCAGACCAGCAGTTTACTAAGAGGAGAAAGGCAGCGAGACCTGGAGGGAATTGACCTTGTCCTTTTCAACTCAGACCCGCGAAGACTCCGAAAAGGGAAATCATAAGACCGGGAAGGCCATCTGGCGTGTGGTGTGACAGGTTTCAATGGCCCATGCTGATAGCCAAAGCGGGGCAAAGCACTTGCCACTGTGGTACCGTCCTCGACTCCCTATGAATAGGCACGTTATAAATGCCATAACATATCATATCATATATCCCGAGACAAGAAGCTCCAACAGTTCAGCACAGCCAGTGAGTCGGAGAAGACTGATAGTAAACCGATCTGTGCTGGGCCCAAGGTTGCAGGTGGCAACATTGTTGAACAATGTTTTGCAAATTTTACTTTAAAGAAACTGTAGTGAAAGGTCCAGAAGCAGAGTGGTCCTGTGTCTCTGGGGCACTCATTCAAGGGACTCTGACTGGAGTCTTTTTGTGTTGTGACCTGTGGAGAAGGGGGGGGGGTGTCGCTGTGCCCAGGAACAAGAGGGGCATCACCCGTCCCACTGGCAGGTGCTGGCACCCACAAGACGACCGGGAACGGCGCGGGAGAAGTGCACACCAGCGCACCAGGTGTCATCGGCCGCGTCGGGAAGAGTTGACGCCGGCTGCTGCGAGGCCTGAAGGAGGAGGAGTAGGCTGAGGGTGGTACCCCCCCCGCAGCCATCGCGTGCTAAGCCCATGCTGGGGAGGTGAGGAGGCAGCGGCAACTCAGTGCAGCTGACAAGGACCCCAAGAGGTACCGACAACTGTGAGGCCCGGGGAGGAGTAGCCGGCCGCAGACACCAGCTACAGCTGACATTGCGAGCTGCGCCCGGGTGGGCTAAAGTGGAAATCACCCGGTGATCAGCAGCAGAGGAAGGATAAGGCTACATAAGCGAAGGGCTCCGTGAGGCCCTACCAAGGAGGAGCGGACTGCCCACAGCAGGCACCGGAATCACACCAGAGTGCACCACAGAGGTGATGTCAGGTTTTCACATTCTGTACCTCACATTGGCAAGATTCCTATTAGAAAAGAGTGTTGCAAATATTATTTCAGGAAAGTTGGAAAGGGAAGGTGGTTTAAATATTAAAAAGATTCTGTTTAGAGAGTAGAACAATTCCTGTTTTTAGTTCTATTTTAATTTAGAAAGATGAAAATTCCCCAAGCCAAGATGGTGGAACACTTTCTCAGCAGTGATTGGTGTAGTTTATAGCAGGCATCATTGTGATGTCATTTAGAATGTTTCCAATAATTATCAACTGCCTTTCATTAAAGTTTTCACCAGAGTAGGTCATGCTTTAGTTTTCTCCAGTGAATAAAGTTATAGTTTTCACTACAATATAGTAGAGTACTTATTTTTTAGTATAAATCCCTCTCAGAATGTAATTTAGTAGTTCCCAGTTATAGTGAGAGAAGATCTACAGAAGAAAGAAGATTCCAAGAAGCTTTGGTTGGCTGAGTGGCAGATTTTTCAAGTTCAAGACGAAGCTAAGTGAAACTCTGAAAGTTTGTGTTGTTTCTTAAAAAACCAAAGAACTCTTTATTTTTGTTATTGGAACTATATCTGAACAATTGGATCTGTTTAATGTATATATTTTTATTTTTTAAGTTCCAGTTTAACACCTTACTCGAGAAAATTTGGATTAGTCAATTAAATGTGAGCGTATTCGTTTTCGCTTAGTTGTTTAATTGCTAACATATCTTATAACAATATTAACCTTTATATTACGAGCGCGAGACTGTAGCTATTGTGCGCGCGTATTGTTTATTTTTGACCGCGCGCTTAAGAGAAAAGGACCCTATTGTGTCGCTTGAACGTCGCGGCCATTTTGGAATTGCGTTGTACGTCGCGGCCATTTTGGGATTTTCTTCGTGCTTGTGTCGCGGCTATCTTTTGGATTGCTGAACATTTTGAATCTTCGTCACGCTTCGCACATGTGACTTGAAAACTTGACATTTTTTATATTGAATGATTATTTCACAAATTAAATTCCTGCAGACTTCATGGTGAAATTTATCTTCAGCTAGACCCACACCAGGTATTTAATATTAAGCATTTCTTATATGAGGAAGTTGTTAACAGAAAAGATAAGATAGTAATTATTTGGGTATTATTTCCAGAACAATATTAATAGCAAGGAATAAGAATTCAGTGAAGAAACGAAGTTTATAAGAAGTCCTTCCTTGGAATAACATTTAAAGTTGGGTCAAGAAAAGACAATTACAGAAGTCTCCTGTTTATGAGAAAAAGACAGAAGGAATTAGCCTATTAGCTATTAAGCATAGGCTTCAGGTAATGGGAACAGAGTTATACGTTTTTTAGAATAGATATTGAGAGTTAGCTTAATATTAAAAAAGATTGCCTTTACATTTTTAGGTTCTCTATTGCTAAATACCAGAGACATTCCTGTGAAGACAAACAGAAGTGCCAGAAGCAAGAGTTCCTGTGTTTGTTTGTTTATCCATTTCCCTTTCCCCTTGGGTTTGCCTGGCCAATAGTTTTACGTAAAAGGATTGTTGAGCAGGCAGGCTTTGGGGGCTAGGTGGGCCAACTTCACTCCTGCAGGATTCAACTCTTCAGTTCCTTGACAGGTGAGGAGAAGAGGGTGATTCAGGTGAGGTGGGGCAAGCCCCCAGCAACAACTGACCTACTGACACTTGCATAGGAGTGCACCACTTAAGAGAACCAGGTGCCCCTGGCAGTGAAGGACGGGTAGAGGAGCCAGTGCAGTGAGGGGAGGCAAAGGAAATAACACCCAAAGAAGATCGGGCACAGAGGGAGAAAATCTTGCCACAAGACTCTTCAGAGGGGTGAGGGGACCCACGGACATTGTGCGCACAGCCGGGCCACAAAGGAGGGGGGGCCACCCACAGATAAGAATCAGGGGGAGAGTAAGCACCACCAGGATGCTCCGGAAGAGAAGTGGTGAGGCGACAGGGAGTATTGCCTAACCCGGGACAGACCTCAGAAGCCAGTGGGAGAGGAGAGAGAGAGAGAGAGAGAGAGAGAGAGAGCTTGTTTGGAAGAAGAGATACTCTGCAACACTATAGAGGAAAAGAATGAAGGAGAAGGGTGTGAAGCCCCATCCGAGGTGCCCCTAGGTGGGCCACTGCAGAGGGAATTGGGGAGCAGTGGGTCGGGTACCCACCAGTACTGAGGCCCGAGGGCCCCCCCTGAAGCAAAGCCCTCCTGCATCATCCTCATCCAAGCAGGCCCCAGTGTGCCAGCGCACTGGTGGAGGCCCTAGGGAGGTGGTAACTCGTGAGTGGGCCCAACTACGACAAACGGATGCTGAGGAGGATCGGGGGGCAAGAGGAGTGAAAGAAACCCTGGTCCAGGAAAGGGGAGCCAGTGGAGTGTGTGCAGAGACAAGGGATGGTAAAGTGGGAGAGGCCGACTAGGAAGTTTGGGAGAAGGACACCTACGGGAGAGTGAACTGTGTGACACAGAGTGGGTGTAAGGACAAAGGGGGTGTGGGGTCAATGACCTGGAGAGAGAAGTTCTCCCAATACCAGTACCACAGCCATGTCGGAGGAGAAATGGAGAGGGAGAAGGACGCTATGCGACCCAACCCCAGCTCTGCAGAGATAGGGACCATCAAGAGTGACATTCAGATGATCCTGCAAGAGATCTGGGGAAGGAGAACTCACATTGGAGCTAAAGTGGCGGGCCTGTCAGCGAAAGTGGACACACTGAAGGAAAGGCTCGGTTGGGGGTGGGGGGTGTTAGGAGGTTTAAAAATTAGGCCTCCACGGGCATTCTCGAGGAGCAGATCGAGGTCCGGTTTCAGGACATTGAGAGACGAGAAATGGAGTTGGGCCTCAAACTGGACATCGAAAATAGGAAGAGGCGAAACAATCTCCGGTTCTTTTGCCTCAAAGAAAGGGAGGGGGAATCCCTGGCAGGACTTGAGAAGACAATCCAAGAAATCATTTGGATGGTCCGAGGATCAAAAGAAGGAGCACACATGACTCTGGATAGAGTGTGCCGTGCAGGCGGAGGTAGTAGAGGGCCACGCTCTGTGCTGACGAGACTGCATTATTACCGGGACAAAGCAGACATCCTGGAGAAGGCTAAACGCATGGGAATCATTGACTAGGAAGCCTCCAGAGTGGCAATATTCAGGACCTCTTGGCGCAGACCCTCTTGAGGCAGAAAAAGTGTGGCCCTCTGACGAAGTGGTTATAGGAGAAAGGAGTTTGAGATCAGTGGGGAAACCACTTTGTGCTAATATTTGAATGGTAAGGCGAAAGATTCACCTGGTGTCGGAAGAAGATCTCGGGAGAGCCACAGAAACTCTGGTGGGACTCCGGAGGAATGGGGCCACTCTGGAAGGATATCGGAGAGGCGATAGATTCGTGACCCACACAGGGAGCAAGACTGTTGGAGAATGCAGTGGGCCAGGAAGTTTCCGAAACTGAACACCCCCTCTCAAAGAAGGGAGTGACATGAGGGACATGGACCACTTGGCACACTGTTAAATTGCTCTGAGGGGGCGATGGGGCCTGATATCAGGTCCCTATATACCCCATACATGACACCCCTCAGGGGGAGTTTACCCGGAGGGAGATTGGGGGGGGGGCGTTTGTGCAGCGCAAATCTATTTTGGTTGGAGACACCGTGTTCGGGGGTAGGTTGGCTAGGCTCACAGGCACAATGGGGGTTAGGGGGAGATACAAGAGATGTAAGCGGGTAGAAGTTGGGGGGGGCTGTTTCTTTCACTATCATTGTTCGAATGAGGGAGTTTTTTTGTGTATCATGGGTGTGTGCCAGGGGAGGGTAAGGCACACGAAGGGGACCAAGGGTGGAGGTGACAGTGAAGATGACAAACGCTGTGACATGGGCAGGGGACGGCATTTCTGGTGGTTCGACAGGTATGACCAACATATTGGGGGTGCACGGTCGGACGCCTCAGTTTGGGGTTATGGGGGGGGGGATGTATCATGCAGCAGGTCTTGGGAGGAGTGATGTGGGGGTACCTCTTGAGTGATGTTCAGGGTGACAGGAGAAGGGTAAAAACAGGCTATGGCTGAGATTCGCGTAGCCACACTAAATGTTAAAGGGCTAAACTCCCAAAACAAGAGATCCCTCACAAGCAATATGTTTCGTAAACAGAGCTTGGTGATCCTCGTCCTGCAAGAGACACTATAAAAAGGTGGCAGAATCGGCTATATGAGGGAAAGAAATTGATAAATAATGTTGGGCTTCACACAGGGATCGCAAGGAGGGAGAGGGTATCATACTGGGAACAGCCTTCAAGATGACAGAGATACAGGTTAAAAGGGGATTTGGGGTCGATTTCTAGGGATAAAGGGGTTCAATGGGGAAGCGTGAATGACCTTGGCTACCTTATATGCTAACATGGGACAGATGGGTTTCCTGCACCAAGTCTTCGAGTTCCTGGAGGGCTGGGCAGAGGGAGCCAAGGTACAGGAGAGGAGAGAGGGGGGAAGGGGGGGGGATTTCAACCTGGAGGCGGATCCAACACTAGACTGGTGGCCACCAAGGACAAAGGTCCGAAAGTGGCGGGCACAGAGAACGCTGCCTTCAAGCACCTCCTGACGTATGGCGTGGACACCTCCTGAGGCAGTGGGGGCTACACATTTTTTTTTTGCCCCTGCACCAGACATATACAAGGATAGACTTGCTCTTGGTCCCGCATGACAGGGAGGCCGAGATGGGGGCACCCAGGGTTGAGGCAATTACCTAGCCTGATCATGAGTTCGTGGTAGCGGAATAGAAGATAAGGAGCCCTAAGTGGCAATTCCGCTGGGGGTGCAATGACACTTTGCTGAGGGACAGGGTCTTTTGGGACTTTCTTGGGAAAGAGGTACAGGCATACTTTGAGGCTAACGATAACAGAGAGACGAGTATGACCACGGTCTGGGAAGCTACCAAAGTCACATTTCGGGGCCTACTCATAGTTGGAGGTGCACGGGAGAGGGAGAGTGGGTTGATCAGGGGAAGGCTCAGGGGGAAATTGAAAGTGTTGCGGTCGCAACTCCTCAGTAAAGGGTCCGATAAGGGAGCGCTCCTGTGGGAGATGCGGGACAATAGACCAGAGCTCCACATGGCATTGATGGGGGAGGTGGTAAAGAAGATGAGGTTCATGAAGCAAAGGTACCATGAAAGGGGAGACAAGGTAGGGACGCTTCTGGCAAACAGTGAGGGGGTGCAGTGTGGAAACGAGAATAGGTGGAATTCAGGGTGTAGAGGGGAGTAGAGGGACTACAGGGGTTGAAATGTATTCCTGGTTCGCGGAATACCATCAAAAGTTCTATTCCAGTACAATGGAGACCTCAGGGGAAAAGTTGAGGGGCTATCTAGCAGACCAGCGGCTACCCAAGCTGACAGGGGTGGAGAGGGAGGTCCTGGAGGAGGAGGTGACGCAGGAAGAAGAGACTGTAGGTGGGGAAGACCCCAGGGGAGGACGGGTTTACAGCGGACTTCTATAAGCAATACCAGTCCTCACTGGCTGGCAAAGTTGTTTAATTTAACAGTGGGGGAGGCTACAACTCCGCCGACATTCCTCCGGACACTGATCACAGTCATCCCGAAGCCAGGGAAGGACCCAGCCAACTGTGCCTCGTATAGACCGATTTCACTCCTGAATGTCGATGCAAAATCTTTCACCAGGATCCTTGTGTCACGTTTGGAATCCTACCTCCCGCAAATCATTCACCCAGACCAGGCAGGTTTTGTGATGCATAAGCAGGGAGCCGACAACATGCGCAAGACGCTTCATGGTCTTAATGCTGAGGGGTGGGTGGGGTAGGGGCCTGTTGCTGGCCCTAGATGCAGAAAAGGCCTTTGACCGGGTGAGCTGATCCTTTATGCGGGTGGTCTTAGCGACCATGGGAATGGGCCCGAGGCAGATGGGGTGGATGGCGGCCCATACTCCAGCCCAACAGCAAGGGTACTGGTTAATGGAAGTGTATCGCAGAGTTTCCCCACTGCAGCAGGGCACGCGGCAGGGGTCCCTCAACCCCCTGCTATATGCACTGCTTATGGAGCCATGGGCAGCAGCGGTTTGGGAAGATGGCAGAATAAAGGGGGTCCAGATGGGGGATACAGAGTGTAAGACTGGTCTCTTTGCAGATGATGCCCCGCTTTTTATCACAGAGCCGGAACAATCAGTGCCTCCCCTGTTGGAGAGCTTGGTGCAATATGGGAAGCTCTCTGGCTTTAAGGTTGGGGGGGGGGCTGTTGGAGGTAGAATACATTGGGAAACTACCATTTCGGGTTCAGGACGACTCTTAGTTATTTGAAAATCCAGGTGACACGCAATTACGGTGATCTCTTCCCGAGGAACTTCCTCCCGCTGTGGGCGGCCGTGAGAAACGACATGGAGAGGTGGGCAAGACTGGAGCTCTCTTGGATGGCGCGCCTGAACGCTATTAAAATGGTGGTATTACCTAAGTTTCAGTTTCTATTCCAGATGCTACCAGTCATGATCCTGCAGGCCTTTTTCGCAGAGGTGAGGAAGGTTATGCTAAAATTTGTCTGGGCAGGAGTAAAGCAGAGGGTGACCTACAGGCCTTTAACCCTGCCAAGGGACAAGGGGTGGGATTCCCAGACCTAGAGACCTACAACAAAGCAGCCCAGCTCCGGGTCATGGTGGATCAATTGAACTCGCTCTAGGAAAAACATTGGGGGCCAATGGACAATGCGATACTAGCCCCAGTTTCACTGGGCGAATGGTTGTGGGTGCCCAGAACACATGTCCCGCGCAGGGTTCTGCTCCACCCGGTGCTGGAAGTCCTGTGGGCTATGTGGGAGGAAGAGGGAGGGACAAACTGATGGCTCACCTCCTGGCCATCGCCCTTGAATTGCAAATGGACCCCGCCCTTGAGGGACGAGATAAGGGCCTATTGGCATTCCAACTCTGGTATTGGGGGGGGGGCTCTCTAGAGCCGGACAAATGTGGGACAGAGGGGCCTTTCTCCCGGTGAATAGGCTGAAATAGGCTTTGAACGTGGGTAGATTGTCACCCTTTCGATACCTGCAGCTGAAGGAAGTCCTAACGGACCCCCGGTGGCAGGAGAACTTGAAAAGGGAGTTTACGGACTTTGAACGGCTCCTGCTATCAGGGAGGGGTACCAAGGGACTCATCACAGGGCTATACAAGACAATTTTGCTGGCGGAGCCAAGGAAGCATTCCCAGCCAGGGTTAGGTGGGGGGTGGAACTGGGGAGAGACATTGAGAATGCTTTATGGACACAGATCTGTAGAAGGGTTGTACTGTCAACAATCTCCCTGCAGTATAGGCACCAATCAATAAAAGTGATAGAGGTGGCACTACCCCCCGGGTAGGATAGCGAAGATGCGTAAAGGGTACGACCCACGCTGCTGGAAGTGCAAACAGGTGAAGGGTGATTTATATACAAATGTGGTGGGGTTGCCCCAGAGTACAGCCATACCTGAGGGAGGTCCTCCTGGAATAAGGGGGTGGACAGAATCCACAGGGAGCTCTCCCCGTGGCTCCTCCTTTTTGGAGTGTGGTTAGAAGAGGAGGAAGAAGTTGAAGGGGGGCACAAGCTGCAGATTAAGTTGGTCTCCGCAAGATGTTTGGCCCAACTTTGGAAATATCCCTGCATGCAAATGCAAAAGGAATGGGTGACAAAGATAAGAGCGATCTATGACATGGAATACCTTACTCATGTGTTGGATGAGTCCCGGTCGAATATTGAGGGCTTATGGCTTCCATTCTTTGAGAAATACGGGTGCTACGAGGGTGTATGATGAAGGTTATACCACGTTCTGTTTGATCCCGGGGAGGTCCTGTGAGAAGGAAATATACGCAACTCAAGCCGTGGCCCTGAAATAGACCAGTGATGCACCTACATGGTTAGCCGACAGGTCTGGTAGACTGATCAGTGCAGAATGAATGCATATCTGTAGGATTAGGAGCAGCTTTTCACGAAAAAGGGGGCTACCCCAAGTTTGAACTCTGGACTCAATGAGGACCGGCTGCATGGGGGACTAAGAGGGTGGAGGGGAAGAAGGGATAGGAAGGGGCGTGTGGGGGATTTGAATAATTTTTTTTGGTTTGAGGTGGTGGTGTAATGATGGTTTGTAACAGTTATGTTAAAATGCTAATAAAGTTAAATTTGGAAAAAAAAGGGCAAAGAGCAGTAGGTAAACATGAAAGATTACCAAAGGAACTTTTGGTTTTTCTGTTTATGGTCTAGCATGCCTTCTAAGGCAAGAGACTTTATAGGAAAGAGACTTGGCCCCAGAAGGTCCTGGCATCGTTGAAAGGAACTGTAACCTTGCACTGGCGAGGCCCAGAAGTGTGCTGTGCTCAAAGGTCTTGCCTTGTCCCATGCAAAAAATGTGGGGAAGGGAGACCCCAAGCCTACCATGATTTGGTGAACATTTCTTTCTTTTCTTGTGAACATTATCCCCCACTATTTTGTAACTTAGTTGTAAGGAATGGCAATCTTTTTTTTTTTTTTTAGTATAGGCCCTTTTTATTTGACAAGACGCCACTAGGATTGCCTTATTATTTGATGGTCGAAGCTTGCTCCCATTTTATTTTTAGGTTTAGATTAGGTGTTTTTCTCACCCATTATGCAGTTTAATAAACGCCCTTGAACTGTGATCACTTGTATCTGTCTTTACTGTTGCCAGCGTGAGTTCCTTACAGTAGCCAAATGTACTTTTTTGATATCCATTGGAGTACTAATGTTTTTTCTAATCCTGCTCTTGGCCATTTTGTGTTTCAGGGCTTTCTTTTGTCTACGTGACCATAAGGTGGCCCCATAATGGCCATTCAGGCTCTTAGCGATTCCACAATGGCAGTCTCCACCATGGTCCTAACTGGTTTAGCACAGTATAGTTCCCTGGATGATCCCGCTAACTTCCCTTGGGCGTGGCAAAGGCTGAGTGGCAGTCCTACTGACCAAACAGTATGGCTGGTCATTTGAACCCCAGTCCCTTTTAGCGATTGGCTGGCCTTTGGCAAGCTACATTTTACAAGGGTATTTTGGCTTTTTATTTCCCCTGTTGCATGCTTAGTTTCCTCTACTGCATTGAGTAGGAAGCAGGTCTGCTAAAGGAGATCTTTGTGGTGATTCATGCCGTTTGCCATTTTCGAACCCTTACCTGGCCATACTGGCTCAGTACAGTGCTTTGGGTATATCCTGGTTTTGGTGTATTGCCTCTGGAAGTCCAGTAGAGCATGTCGGAAGTCTCCTAATGTTGCACCACATCTGCTGTGTCAAGCCTTCTTTGCCAGGACCATTTCTAGGGCCATTTTACTGGTGTATGCACAGTTAGTGCCACAATCTTTAAATTGGCTGTGGGTCACCGCAGGAGTCCAGATCTTCAGCTTGGAACGTTCGAGAGTTCCACATTTCTCCCCATCCTGAGACTGTTTAGTGCTGAGCCGTCTTCTTTTTTAGACCAACGAGCCGCTGAGAGTTTCTATGGGATCTAGGGCCTTTCCTGGGTTGTCCTTGCTAAAATGTATGATACAGGTTTGAGGGCAGACGTCTTGGGAAGGTCCACGGTTTCTTTCCTGGGTTGAGGAGGCCTTTGTTGGCCAGGGGCTCAAGTCCTAGAAAAACAAATCCTGAAAACCATATCTGTGCAAAAGAGCCATTTACTCACTGGGTTGTTTGGCGCTGCAGGAGCTGTCTATGCCAAAAGTACCTGTGGTACCTAGGGTGGGCGATTAGTCAAGATACTCACCCCTAGGTGTCCCTATGGTCCAGGCTAGAGTTCCTGGGTGGAGAGTCTTTACCACAATCCCCATAGACTGCTTTTCGGGGTGGGGGAGGGTCAACCTGTTCTGCCACTTGTTCCTTGGGGCCTGGGTTCCTCTTCTGACCTCTGGAACACATATTTTGGGTCTCCTGTGGCTTCCCTCGGGTAGTTCATCTCAGAATCTGCACCTCTGGGGTCAAACAGACTTATCTCTACTGAAGCAGACAGCCCCTTAACTTTCTCCCAGTCATTCCAACGGAACTGTGAAATTAGCTGGAACGCTGCGAAAATTGGTGTACTTACCTGCTCCCAGAAATTTGTCCTGGATCCCCTTGGGGTCTAGTGAGCTATGGACCAAGTTTTCCATTTGGGCTGAGTGGGGAGACGAGTGGATTTTCTGTGTTGGAGATGGATCTACAGTCTTTCCACCCTGTTCTTTGCTCAGAGGCGGAGCCTTGATGCAGTACCTGCATTATCCCCTCTACATAAGCTCAACACCAGCGCGGAGTGTGGTGCAGAGCAGGGGGGTGGGGGAGTGGCTTTCTGTGGTTGGAGTTGGATCTGCAGTCGTTCCACCCTGTTCTTTGCTCAGAGGCAGAGCCTTGCTGCAGTAACGGCACTATCCTCTACATAAGCGCCACACCAGTGCGGAGTGGGGAGACGAGTGGTCTTCTGTGGACCGGTTCACAGACGCTAGCCCCTCATCTATCAACGGTGTCTGTGCTCCGGAGAGACCTGCCAAAATGGCGGCTTCGGGACGCCCTATAATGCGACAAAAACAAAGGCTTCAAGATGCTGATACGTCTAACAGCGTGATTGAATCTGGGCGACATGAGGTGAGTGTGTCCCCGCCTCGTGTCATCCCTGCTATATTTATGCCTAAACACACACAAAATCGTGTTTATGCTAACATCAGGGATAGACAACAATGATACCATCAAACCAACTGATATGATCATTGCAGACACTAATACTGTCAAAACAGCTAACTTTCAGCTCAGCGCACCACAAAACTCTTCATGCTCATTTCTTCACACTGCTTGCGTTAACCACGTCGAACCCGACCTAGCTGCATTCAACTGTCGGCTCCCCCATGGAGCTGAGCGAGTGATACATGATCAGTGCTTCCCCATGCTATCCCTACAATTTACCCAGGTCAGGTACACCCAAATTGATTTGGACAAAACTGTTACTACAAGTGAGATGCTTGGGGTTGCACCGGGAATTGAGAAAATCAAGCAAAGCCATGACAGAACCAATTCCGTCGACAATACTGTTCGAAGACGTAGCGTCTAACACAGGAAACGCTATACCCTCAAACTTTGAGGAAATCTGTAGAGTCAGCTCCGAAGGCCTTGACACCAATGCCACTTGCCTTGTCTGGTGTGCCGCAATAGAGAGCCCTAAAACTAAATCCCAACAATGCTGTAACCACTTTCCCCACAAAAACATTGCAAACTCCTCGGTCACACCCAAACAACTGCTACCTCACCTCCCGAAAATATAGTCAAGTAAAACGCTGGTCTGCACCTCATTGGAGCATATTTTTGTTATTGCTCTAGCCCCATGATAGATTCAGCCCCGGTAGCCGAGCCTTTACATGCAAGTAGCCCTCAGGCAAGCCATGTTTATTCTCTCGATTTGGAGCTCCAGCGCTCTGCTCTGGCAGTTTGCTTATCCCGAGATATTGCAGCTCAAAAAGGGGCAGCTGGAATGAAACTAAAAACAAAAAGATCCCCAAAAATCAAAGTTGACCCAAGCGGGCGCGACATGATCAGTGCTTCCCCATGCTATCCCTACAATTTACCCAGGTCAGGTACTCCCAAATTGATTTGGATAAAACTGTTACTACAAGTGAGATGCTTGGGGTTGCACCTGGAATTGAGAAAATCAAGCAAATCCATGACAGAACCAATTCCGTCGACAATACTGAAGCCTCAATATTGTGGGAGAACAGGTTATGCGACCAAGCAAGACGAGAAGAGTGATGAATCAACTCTGATGACCACCCTTTTGGAAAATTGTAAATGGGTGAGAAACTAGTGCTCAGAATGGAAAAAGACAAACCTATCGTTAGACCATCAAGGGCTGACTTCTCCACAATTACATCCACAAAGAACTAGGTCAATACAGCTTGATGGCCACAATGGAGAGCCCTCAAAAAAGTGAGAATCTCAACCATAAGCGAAACGCCATAACTAACAGGACAGATGGTCGCTCTGGCACCCAGCCTAGACTTGAGTTGGAGGAAGACTAATGGCCCACAAGGGCAAGCCCACCCTGTGCAGCATTGGATCAACTGCCCCCTCTAGCAAAGGCTGCCGAGGCCAGGCTGCCGACAGCATCTAGCACAAAGCCTCCAATGACAGTAGCAGCATTAGACCCAAATGTTCAACCAAGGAATAATCCCACACAAACACTTTCTGAAATTTGGCAAAAATGCTAAAGTAAATACTGCTTATTTACAAAATAACGAGGGTCGACAGCAGCAAAAGAAACCCAAAACCCAACAATCGTCCAAAACTACAAAGTCTAACGGCCCTCGAGCCCTTTTAAGGAATATAAGGCTCCCACAAGAGCCCAAAGCGCCCGACCTAGCCCTAAAGAAGATAGACAGAACAGTAACGATCATGAGTTTGCCCAGTAAACCTATAAATACGGCTACAATTCCTGAAAATCCACATACTCAAAACAAGGAATTGGAAGTGAAGCCCACACGAAGCCAAGAAGCTCATATTTCTTTACCTGACAGTATTTGTATTTGGTTTATTTATAAAGCGCAACCAGGCCCAGGGGCATACGGGCACGTGCCCGTATAATGCGATAATGCATGACAAAAATAACGGCCTTGCTTAATGAAGTCACAAATGATGAAGACTCTAGCAACCTACATACCGATGAAGTGCACTCAGCGTCATCTAACCACTTGCTGCCAACAACATTGGATGTGTTACCCTTAACCGAACCTAATGGAGAGACAAAGAAAGCAGAGACCCAACGTGCTTGCTCAACACATTCAGACACTCGAAAAAAGGCGAAATGCGATATTAAACAAAGCTAGCACCCAGCCGAAAGTGAACACATTGTATCCCTCTGAAAAGACCAGAACGTCGCACAAAAACGAGATCTCCAAACGGATGAGCAACAACATAGTATCTGTCGAGAGAATATTCAGTGCGAAAGACAATTTAATATTAAACCGGAAAAATGCATTAAAGTTAATCCACCATAGCCAAAAAATAGGATTTATTAGATCAGAGGCCATAAAAATAGTGCAATTCATAAATGAGTAAAATATGGATTGGGTAAAACTGCACCTAAACTCGTCCCTTTCAAAAGATGCCATCTTAGAGCTAGGGAGCGATTAAACTCGTCCCTTTCAAAAGATGCCATCTTAGAGCTAGGGAGCGATTTTCTACTGTTTGGTTTTGAAATATCAACTGATGAAGATCATTTGAGAACAAAGAAAGTCGACAAAAAAGTGCCCTCGGATCAATCCCACACATCAGATCATCACATGATGGTCACCCATATGTGCTCAACAGAATTTAAAGGGGAAGTTGATTCAAAAATGTTATTGTCTCAAAAGATGGGCCATAATACAAATGATATATAAAACATTTATTTTAAAGAAAGCTATGTAAAATTTTGAGCAAATGAGGCTCAAAGTCAAACATTTCAAGCATTCAAAGGCATCCATTTTATGAAATGAATGAGCCTCGTGTGCTTGCTTTAAGCTCTGCTCTCGCAGTAATAATGAAGCAAAAGCCCACTACTGGGAGCTTTTGATTATTACAGCCAAGAGCAGAGAAAGCAGTCAGGCTCCTTCCTGCCCTGCTGGTGAGTGCTTCTCTGTTTTACTGCTTTCCTGGGCTCCCCTGACCTGGGGAGCCCAGAAAACAAGGTGAAAATCCAGGAAATTATAAATGCAACAGCATCATCCAAAGCCTCTGGTCCTGAAAATCTATTGAATGCAACCTTGAGAGCCCATCCGTCTGAATGGGCAACAATTCTAGAGATCATATTTACTGAAGTAATATGATCAGGTCGAATACCTCCTTCCTGGCAAGAAGCTATCATAATTCCCATTTTTAAAAAAGGAGCCAGGAACGATCCCTTCAACTATATCCAACTGCTGTTCCCCCTTCCCCACCCTCCTCCCGCCTCCGAGCCTGCTCCCCTGCCCCCACCCTCTGATTGGGCATTTTTCCTTCTGTTTGCTGCCTGGTCCTGCGCAGCTCACCTCGATCGCCACTTCCCATCTGTGGATCGAGGTGAGTGCAGCAGGTGTTAGGCCCTCCTGGGCCCGTTACAACTTGCTCCTTTAGTCCCCCTTGTGGCCCCCAGCACCCGTGCTCTCCATGGTTTGTCTTTCGTTTCACTGACCCTCTGCTGCTGCTGTTCCCCTTCCCCACCCTCCGCCCGTCTCTCAGCCTGCCCCCCTCTCCCCTGATTGGCTTGACTGCTCCTCTTACCGGACCCTCGGACCTCCCAGGGCAACCCGCGGCTAAGGGCCCCCAGGCAAAGGGTGGCTACCAAGAGGCGGCTCCAGTCAGTGTCTGCAGGAGAAGCCAGTGGCCCACTGTCAACCAGCAGTGACTAGGAAGGTAGGAGGGGCCCGGGTTTGGCATTGAACCTCTCTACCCTACAAAACTGTCCATATAGCGGACTCTCAAACGTATGGGTGTCCTGTTTCTAAAATGTGCATTGTTGAAAGTATTTAAAATTGCACTGTGAAACCTAGGCTTTTTCCCCACTATTCAGGACTCTCATACTTCAGTTTCCCCCTCCTCCCCCCGGTTCCTAAAATGTGCACTGTTGAAAGTATCTACTGCTACCCAGCGCCCCCGTCAGCTTGTCCAAAATCTAGTTGTCTTGTGTCTCTCTCTCTCGTCTGCTTGCATCCTGCCCCGTTGTCCTTCCCTAGTGTTCTCCCACCTACTCTATGGTGTTCTCTGTCTCTCCTATCTTTTCTAACTGCTTCTCTATCGACTATCCTGCAATCCTTTTTAAACTTCTTCCTACCAGATTTAGTGAGGACATCCTGCTCTCCAACCCAGGCCTCCTTATCGCCGACACCTATACCAGTGCCTCCTCCAAGCAAACATTCACCGACATCCTCTTTGTCGTTCCCTCACCAGACCAATGGACTCTACATATGGTCTCCGTGCTCTCTCCTTTCTCTTCCTCTACCATTAATGGTTGCTCCCAGTGGGAGGCCCTTCTGGCCTCCTTCCACTCCTCTAAGGTCATCATCAATGTTTACCTGAATGGTACCGTCTTGGTCCAGGGCCCTTAAACCAACCTTCTCCTCTTTGATAAGACACCTCCCGCGCCTCATCAATTTCCTTCCTTCACCTGCTGTCCCCTCTCCCCCCTCCACGGCCTCCTTGCCTCCTTGTCTCCCCCTGCTGTTTCCTCCTCCTCCTCCTTGGCTACCTTTCCCTCACCTCCTTCCTCGGGCTGCTTCTACACCTCCACAGGGCATACCTCTGATTTGTACCCCTCCCCAGAAGTCTTTCAAGGACGGCAACCGTCTCCATATTGCCTGATGTGTTGCCCTGTGTTGACCTGATCTTCCCAGAGTGGATTCCTGCCTCCGTCATTCCTACGCAGGCCTACTTCTCTTTTGAATGTCTCGTCTGCAGGTTCTCTCTCTCTCTCCCCTGGCCATTCCCTTACAGTCACTACCATGTATCGGCCACCTGGTCAGATCTCCTTTTTCCTCTCTGAGTGGGCAGACCTCTCCTCTTCCCCTCCTGGTTTCGACTACTCAACTCCTCCTTCTTGGAGACTTCAACATCCACCTGGATATTCTCTCGCTCATTTTTTTTCTCTCCCCCTCTCCCACTCTCTCCCTCTGGCCCGACTCACTCTGCAAGGCACACCCTGGATGTTCTGATCTCTTCAGACCTTCCCCTTTCGATCCCTCTCACCACTCCTCTCTCCTGGAGTGATCACTTTCTCCTTTCCTTTCATCTCACCCTCTCCACACCTCAGGCCAAGCCAACTCCAGCACTGCCACCTACCTTTACGGTTATCCGGCCGGCCCATGAAGCGTGTGTCAGTTGAGGCTTTCGCCATCACTTTCTCACCCCCTCCTCCCCCCTTGGCTGACTCACACCCTGACGGCCCTTTCCATGCTCCACTCTGCTATATCTGATACTCTCAATGTTCTTGCCCCCGTCCAGAGGATCCTCTTGAAACCCAAAGCCAAGTGCAACTCTTGGTACGACTCAGACCTCGCCACCCTTAAACGCAAGTGCAGGGTGGCTGAGAGGAAATGGCGGGCTTCCAGTACATCCTCTGACAAACTGGCCTGCCGTCTGCTCCAAAGGCAATACGGGCGCTCTGTTCGCACCATGAAGGGCCCACATCCAAGCCTGCGTGTCCGTGGCATCTAACAACTCGGCTGAACTCTTTAAAATCTGCAAGGAGCTGGCCAATCCTGCTGCAGTCTCTACCTCTCCTTTCCCCTCCCAGGCCCTTCGGACAGCCTTGGCTTCTCATTTCATTTCTAAAACTCAGGACATCCTGTCCTCCCTCTCCTCCCCTCTCTTCCTCTGGCCCTTCTACGGCCACCTCTCCTCTCTCCTTCTCTGCCTTTCCCCTGTTCTCCGCTGATGAGGTTTCTAGACAAGTCTGATCTATGAAAGTCTCGTCAAAACAGGTTCACCCCTGTTCCTCCAAAATCATCAAGGACCACATTGACACCCTGGCTCCTGCTCTGGCTGATTTCTGCAACCATTCCTTCGCCACTGGAGTCTTCCCCTCCCCTCTGCACCCTCTTCTTAAGAAACCCCCTGCTGACCACATCTACCCTGCTAACTACAGCCCAATCTCCATCACTCCTTTGCTGGGCAAACCCCTGGAAAAGCTAGCCATCTCCCAGCTAGATCGTCACACAATCTGTTGGTTGTCTCCATGACCATCAGGCTGGCTTCAGAGCTGCCAAAAGCACGGAAACTGCTATCCTGAACATCTGTGAAGACCTGCTCTCCAATCTTGATTCCAACAGCCCCCCCCCCCCCGTGTCCTCATCTTACTTGATCTCTCTTATTCCTTTCTGCTCAACCCTCTCCATGATAACTTGGGTATCATTGATCAGACCCTGGTTTGGCTGACCTCCTGCCTCTCCGATCGACCCTTCAACTTGGGTCCTTCCTCTCCTCTATCTCTACCTGTGGTGTTCCCCACGGGTCTAACCCCTCTCCCTGGCTGTTCAACCAATACCTGGCACTCCTTGCCCACTGCATTGTCGCCCTCTGCCCCAACTTTCAGTGCTATGCGGATGGAACTCATTTTCAGGCTCCCTTCCTCCACCTCTTCTTCTTCTCTCATCTCTGACTGTCTGTCCGGCATCCAGGAGTGGTGTGCCGCCAATGATCTCTGCCTTAGTGACAGTAACACAGATTCTCCTCATCGGCACACCCGCTCCCCCCTTTCCTGTCACCCTCTGGCCGGCCTCTCTTGGCCCTCTTCCTGCTCCCACCTGTGAGGCTAAAAACCTCAGGGTCATCTTCGACTCCACGCTTTCCTTCTCTCTTCACATTTGACGTCTCTAAGAAGTCACACTAGCAGTTGCACCTCATCAGAGGTATTCTTCCTTTCCTCTCCTTCCCCCAGAAGCTCACTCTCTCCAGAGCTCTGGTTCTCTCTAGGTTGGACTATTGCAACAGCCTCTTTCTAAATCTGCTTGCCTCTACTGTCCGCCCTCTGCAACTCATCCAAAACAGGACTGATACTTGTCCTTGGCCTCAAACCCAGGGATCGTATCTTTCCAGGACTGAAATCCCTGCACTGGCTCCCAGTGGCGGCGAGGATTAAGTTTGAAATCCTCTGCATTGTCCACAAGGCCTTCTGGGGCCTGGGACCTCAATACCTTCAACTCTCTCTTCCTAAATATCTTCCATCTCGAGCTCTTTGCTCATCCGCCTCCAAATCCCTCATGGTCAGTTGCTTCTCCAAGCAGCGAGTTGGTGGTCGATCTCTTTCTTTTGCTGGGGCCTCCAACTGGAATAGCCTCCCAGCGCCTCTGAAACTTGAAGAGAACCATCTCCGGTTCCGGAAGCACCTCAAGACCTTCTCTCTTTGCTTCTGCTTTCTCTCCTCCTCTCCCCTGTTGATCTCCTGGCTGAATCTGAAAGTGCACTGGTTACCTGCCTACCCTCTGATCTCGGGCCCAGGTGCCCTCCCCGCCAGTTACACACCTGCACTGCCCCTCTGGCAACCCTTGCTCTCTGGGACTGTTTCTGTATCACTACAGCCCGTACCAGCACTTGCCCCTGATGTCTGCACTTACCCTTGCCACCAGCTGGCTGCACCTTTATTTAATAGTATTTCTTGTTTACTGTTATCCTATGCACTGCACTGACCCCTGCCCCCCCTCCCCCTCTGCACTTGCACAATCTCAATGTCACCTGGCCTAGTAGGATCATTGTCTCCGTCTTGCCTTATTTCCCCTCCCTTGCCTCGTTGCGCCCTGAAACACTTGTGTATAGGCGCGTTATAAATGCCATATCATATCATAGACCTATAGCACTTCTTGATGTGCCAGGGAAAATCTTGCCAAGACTCATTCTTCGTGAATTCACAAAATGGCTTGATGCTAACAACCTTTTAGCTGGACATCAATCTGGTTTCATAAAACGTGTAAGAACTGTACTGAATTTAATAATTCTATCAGCAATTAAAACTCAAGCTATTATGAACACGCAACCAGTCTTCTTAGCACTAATTGATTTTAGACAAGCCTTTGATTCATTCTCTCGAGAACCTTTATGGTTATGGTTGAAGCTTTTAAATACAAAATGACCTCCACACATCATCTATTTTATCCAACAATTGTATTCAGATACTTCTATAAAAATTAAACTCACTACTGATGGCCTCCTATCCCAACCCATAGTGACATCCGTAGGATTAAAACAAGGGTTTATATTTAACTTTTATATTAATTACATTGAAACAGCTTTTAAGTCAGTGCTTTCCTTTCCTCTAAAGCTGGGACAGACAAATTGCGTGGATCTTATACGCTGATAATTTAGTGATTTTAGACAGGACTCCTATAGGACTCCAAAGACAATTGTCGACTTTGGACACCTATGCTCACATCATCTGTCTATCAATACGTTCAAATCTACTACTTTAATTCTCCACCATCACATCCCTAAATCAATTTAACTGGAAATTATCCAAAGCTTCAGTAACACAAGTATCATACTACAAAAACCTTGGTGTGAAGCTTAATACACATTCCTCAGATCGTCCATACAAAGAAGAATTAAAAAGTAGAATGAAATTACTATCCACTCAAGGAAAAGCACTTCAATTTAAATACGGTAAATTCTCCTACAAACTGGCAATAACTTTTTACAAGCTTAAAGTGGTTCCTATATTTACATATGGAGGACAGTCTAAACCCCCTACAATTCTCCACAATGGGATATCCTCGAAGGGGCATACTGGAGAAAGATTTGATCCCTTCTGCAGAGTGCACCCATCGCAATAATACAATATGAAACTGGCCTTATTGCACTGTCAGCAATTGTAGCCTGGCAATTTCTAGCAGCCTATCAGAAATAACTCATCTCCACTCCACCCACCTGTAATCTTTTACCAGTATTAAAATCAGCTCTTCTCCACCTGATCCTTTGCAGGTATGGCAAGCTTGTTGCCAAACTATCCGTGATACCGCTGACCTATCCTTAGACCTATTATTGGAGGAGCCTGATAAAGCGAAGTTAAAGCTTTGGAGGTGGGATTGGTGCAAGTTGCAACACTTGGGAAATATGCAACTCCTATGCCACGTTCAAATCCGGGGCCTTTCAACATAAAGCCATGCACCATCTCCTACTACAGATCCGGCCTATGCCACAGCAATCCTTCAAATGCGCTTACATTTATGGCCAACACACATTGACATCTATTCACAGAATGCTCATCCTTGGTAGAATCAAGAAAACTGTCCTTTTTTAAACATCTCAAAGAATTTAATTTGTTAACTAAGGAGCAAAAGTGGATTTACATATTTAATGCAAATAACATCTCAACAAATATAGCGTCAGTCCAGTTTCTCTTAGCCTTGAAGCTATCAGAAGAGCCATGAGCTAGGAAATCTTCTCTTATCCCCCTAATCTAGTTATCATTATCATTCACTGAACAATTTTAAACCAACATTTTAAGTGTATTGACAAAGAATCTTGTGTATCTTTTATTAGTGTCTTCTTCAGTAAAATAGGTTTATATTCGTATAGACGAAACTGTTTATTTATGAGTGTCATATTTTAGCATGTGTAAATTTATAATGTCATTACTTTTTCTAACAATGTAAGTACTTTAATACATTTTTATAATCTTGTAAAGCATGTGATGTACTGTATTATTCAAAATTTCCGATTTCTAAACTTAGGCAACTAAACATATGCACAGAATTACTGAATATTTATACGTAAAGATGTGAAGATCTAAGCAAATTATGTGATTTCAATCTTATGTTAAGGCATGTAAATGTTAAATTTGCACTACTAATGCAATGCTACAGATTATTGAAAAAGTTGAAAATATCAACTAAAACAATTTAAAAAAAAAAAAAGAAAGCTCCATTACAGGGCTTTTGCTTGATTATTGCAGCAAGAGCAGAGATTAAAATGAACAGAGGAGCTGCTTCAATTCACAAAATGGATGGCCCCATGTCAAAACTTTGAGCCTCATTTGCTCAAAATTTTACATAGGAACTTTCTCTAAAAATATTTTTTTATATATATATTTTTTATTATGGCCCATCTTTTGAGACAATAACATTTTTGAGTGAACTTCCCCTTTAATTCTCTAAAAGGGGGGAGCTCAAACCATTTGCTTTTGAGAGTTTCAATAATGTATGTACGACCGATCCAGAACATTTGACAAAAAGACAAGTCACAATGACTCAACTGCCCATGGATAGCTAGCTCTATCTTCCACTCACAACCAATAGAGCCAGGAAAAGAGCTGACAAAGACTCCTAAAAATTGCATCATGGAACACGCGCAGCTTTAGTCATTTGTTCAATACTGGCAACCTGGGGTTAGAAAAATAGGACATACTGTGCCTCAGGGAAACATAGGCTTAGAGTGTCTCCCATCTCCCATCTCAATCCTGCTATAAAGGGAAAGCTGGCAGACCTCATTCTAGTTTGCTGTCAGGATAAGTCTAGGGCTAACTGTGAAAGAAACTCAAAACCCAAACTCCTTAGTCCAAATATCAACAGTCGAAAAACAATCGAAGCTTGACTCGAGAAAAACACTATTGGTTATGTGCAATGTGTATAACAGTGTAGACAAGTTCAACTATGACACCTTCATTGTAGTGATATTGAAAGCATTAGATGATATACTATTGGCCCACAAAGACCCCCACATTCTTCTGTGCAGAGATTTAAACATGCGCTTGGTTGATGAACTCCACCCGATCCTTCTCGTCTCACATCACAGACATCTCTAAAAGTCCCACTACCAACTGCACCTTCTCAGAGGTATTTACCTTTTCTCCCCTCCTTCCCCCCGCCCCCTGAGGCTCACTGTGTCCAGAGCCTTGGTCCTCTCTAGGCTGGACTACTGCAACAGCCTCTTTCTCAACCGGCCCTCTTCTACCCTCCGTCCTCTTCAACTCATCCAGAACAGAACCGCAAGACTTATCCTTGGCCTCAAGCCCAGAGACCACATCTCTCTGGCGCTGAAATCACTTCACTGGCTCCCCGTGGTTTCAAGGATTAAGTTCAAGACCCTTTGCATTGTCCACAATGCTTTCTGGGGTCTGGACCCACTATCTACAACACTCTCTTCCTAAATACTCACCGTCCCGAGCCCTCCGCTTGTCTTCCTCCAACACTCTGTGGGTGAGCCGCTTCTCTGAGCAGAGACTTGGGGACGGTTGGGGGGGGGGGGGAAGAGATCTTTATCCACTGAAAGTGCCTCCCTCTGTAACAGCCTCCTTGCCTCTCTCCGTCTTGAGCCAGAGCTTTAAGTTCCGGAAATGCCTCAAAACTATCCTCTTCGCTTCCTCCTTCTCCCTTTCCCTCCCCTGCTAACCACCTCTTTCGGCTCTCACTCTCTCTCCTCTACTTCTGCTCAGTTTCGCTGTAGCTTCAGAGCCTCACAGTTCCCAAGCTTCCTCGCCAGTCTACTGCACTTGCACCCACGCCTTGCACTTGCCGCAGCACTACTGCACTTCGGTTACGACCCAGGAGAGTGGTATCTCTCTGCACTTAACCCAGGTTCTGATGGGACTGGGCACAGTTGGTCCCTGTTGCCCACCAACCCTCCACACACACTTCATGTTTCTGTTCACCTGCATAATCTGAATGAACCATGCCTAGTAAGATCATTTGTCTTGTGTTCCCCATGTCTTCCCCTCACATGCATGGTTGCGCTCTGAAACACTTGTGTATAAGCGCATAATAAATAAACAATAAACTATGTCTAATCATAAATCACAGAAATCTGAGTAGAAATCCACTAAAATGGACAGATTCATTTTCAGGGCGCGAATTCCAGATGCTGAATGCAGCAACCCAAGGAGATATCCCAGAAATACAACTTGGAACATGGGAGTGCTATGAGCCTGTTTAGACTACACATTTGTCTCTGCTAACCTTGTGCAACTGGTAGAAAGGTTTAAAGTTATCCAGATTCCAACAAGCGATCACAATCTCTTGAAAATAACCTGCAAACTCGAGACGCAGATCGACATCCCGGAATCGGAATATGTTCAGCCCCAAGAAATATCACAAGGGAGAAACAGATTGCATTTAAAAACTAATTAAGTAAATCGACATAACTAACCAATTTGACAGATTTCTCAATGGAACCAAGGCTAGTTCTGAATGCACATGGTTACTCAAGATTTCCACGAAAGCCGAAGAGCCCATGAAAAGCCATCCTTCGCTCCAGTGCACCTAACAAACACCCTGGTGACCGAAGAGAAGAAACTTCTACGAGCTGGCCTGAGAAAGGGCATCCCGATAATCATTAAAAAAAAAGAAAGTTTAAAAGAACTGTCTAATTGCAACCAAAGTGACAAGAGCACAATACGACGCCAAACAAATGCTAAAGGTTGACCAGAACACCACCAGACACTTATGGGAGCTCATCAATAACAGTCGCTTCCAGATGAGCCTACAAATTACCAAAGTAACAGAGACCGCCTGGATATCCCATTTTTCTGCTTTGTTTGCGCCAATACCAACGGCAACACTGCCAGCTTCCACACCGTCAACTGGCTCCTAGGCAATTAAGTGTAACTTGGATGACATGAAGACATTGATCAAATGGCTAAATCCATCACGTGCCCCTGGTCTTAATGACCTGACAAACACAATGTTAAAGGCATATATCGGCCCCTGGTCAGAGTTCATTTGCCTTCTGTCTGACCAAATCAAGACCACCAGAGCAATACCTCGATCCTGGACACGTGCCATTACAATACCCATTTTCAAAAAGGGCGACAGAGGACCCAAGAAACTAGCCCCACTGCCCTTCTCGATATCATGGGCAAACTATTTGGTTCAATCTTGTTGTGAGACCTGAATAACTGGGCAACCAGAAGCGGCTGCCAAGACAAAAGACAAACCGGCTCTGTCAAAGGCATTGGTACGACTTTAAACCTTTTCATATTAAATGTTCTAAAACTTAGAGCCATACAGCAGAACGTGACTTACTACCTTGCATTCATGGCCCTCGAACAGGCGTTCGATAGTGTCAATAGACACGAGCTGTGGATGAAGCTCTGAATGTGGAGATGCCCTGAAGACTTGGTGAGCGCCATCATTGCACTGTATTCAGAAACCTCTATTGAGTTTAGGATTTCTAGTCAAGGTGACCTTACAAAAAAAAAACAATTAACATATCATGGCTTAAAACAGGGTTGCCCACTAGCTGCCACATTATTTAACCTATACATATCTGATCTCCAAGACTCACAAAACGCAGTGATCGCTTTTCCACCAAAGATCAATAAGCTACCTGTCTCACAGATCCTCTACGCAGATGATCTGGTCTTCATAGACAAAGCCCCCATCGGCCTGCAGCATAGACTGAATGATTTCTTAGCATTACTACCAGCAATGATCCAAGGATAAATACAACAAAAACATATAATGGAAGTATCCAGTCTCGCTAAGCGGCCTACCAAAGGGAAAGTTAGTTTCATGTGAGTTTGGGAAACCAGAAGCTGCTGCAAGTAAAGTTGACATACTTGGGGATCCAGTTCAACCTTAACATAAATGAAAAAGAATGGTTTGACACCCTGAGATCTAAAACAATAAGATTATCTGCTCAGGGACAGGTGATTCATAAACGATATGGGACCTAAACAATCATCCCAGTCATCACTTTCTACAAACAGAAAGTGCTTCCGATACTGACCTATGGAGCAGAAGCTCTCCGGAACTTAGCCTGGCAAACATGGCCCATTTTAGGAGGACTGTTTTGGAGGCGAGTAACAGACTTCCTAAAGGGCTCCCAATAGCCTCAATCAGATTAGAATTGGGCCTTCAATCTATGGAGTCGGCTGTCCTATGGAAGACACTATCCTTGTACACGAAATCTATGACTGATTATCTCCTTCCACTGGACATCATTAGAAACGTAGCGGCCAAAGACTGAAGTGCTGCTACAAAGATGGAAAAGCAAATGTGCGTTATGGCTTATCAACATCGAAGCCTCAGTTGATATGCTGATAGCCAACCTAAAAGTTAAACAAATATCTAAGTGAATATGATTGGATAAAGACGCAAGCCACAGGATCTAAATACGGACTGTCAATACCACTCAAATGCAAAAGACGAGCCCTCAATTTCTTACCTGCAACTTTCTAAATTTCCATTAAGCTACTGCCGAGACTTATTCGTAAGGCTTCGACTAAATACCTTACCAACTGGCGAAGTCTTACAAAGACGACTGACAATGACATGCAACGCCTCATGCAGATTCTGTGAAGCCAGTGACGCAAAGGAATCTTTAGAACATATAACAGTTACCTGCAAAACATTACGAGAACTGAGATCTAAATACCCATCTAGTAGACAAGGTCATGTCCTTATCCGCCGAGGAATGGTGGGACCTGCTTCTACAGGGGAGAAATGTATTGATGATACAAGCGACAATGACATTTCTGGAAGAAGTCTTACAAAAGCCCTTGAGAGAAGTAACGATCTAAAACATTAGCTTTCCTAAACCAAGCTCCTAGTGAAATAGACCTACACACTTACTCACTATATGGCTATGTAACGCAATGCTTTCTCCTATTTTCTTTCTCGATCTAGATTTAAGCTCCATATGAATATGATAATTAGATGAGTCTTTTTGAAAGGTTTAAATAAACCAAACAATTTTAAAAAATGTAAAAACTTGAGAGTACCTTTAATGTCTTCATATGCATTTCCTTCATCGGAATGTAAGTAACATTGTGACTATTTCTAGTAAACTATTTTTGCATTGAAATATATGAATCGGGTAACCGTCGCTAAAATGTTTTACTAATTGTTGATAGCCATTGGCTAGGGTTTATGTTTCATTCTCGCTCTGCCTATAATATATTATTATATGTGGCAGTCCATTAATATTTGGATAATGCCCTAGGGAGTTCAAAAGAATATGGAGTACTGTATTAGACCTTAGCGTTTAATTATTGAGTTTCCCTTTTAATCCGTACCCTACGATATGTGTTCAGTACTAACCATCAGATCTAGGGCCTTCCACTAATACTAAGGTTACGATGTGTCTTGTGGTATTGCAGTTAATTGTGTACTTATCGGTTTGTTAGGATTTATGATTCCCAGGTTCACCCCACTCCCCCGGGAGTTTATGTTGGGTGCTATGTTCTATGCACGCTCATTTTTCAAGTGTCATATTATTGGAGATGTCCAACAAGTATAGGGACTATTGTTTGCATTACAGAATGCTACAGGTTCGTGTCACAACGCTTTTGCATGAAAGTTGCATGTCCTAGGTGTAAAGTACTGGAGGGGGGTGTCTGTACTTCTGCTCTCTATATGGTAGAGGAGAGGCACAGAGGACCCCAGCCAAGATTCTCTATAAGGTAGCAATGGACGAGCAATCAAGGCCTAGCTTCTCAGGAGGTGATGCAGGCTGGTTCTTAAGTACAGTGTAGTCCCCAAGCCCCCACAAAGGAATGTCCACACACTGTATTACTGAAAACACAGTCTTTATATAATTAATATTCAAAGGTATGTACACCATTACAATAACTCACTTTGCACTCCGAAGTCAACAATGGCAAATAAATACAGTTCTAAAGTGGTACGACCAATATTATCAGATCTCATTAAAGTGCATCAACTATACTGTTAAAATGTCACACAGATCAATAACAAGGAAACCAGCAATAGAGATGGGAAGGAAAGCAAGATGGTTGAAACAATAGGCAGATTTCTGGCCCCTACCACTAGACACAGTGCTGTGTGGAAATCCCCCCCCACCTGGGCAACCTGTAAAATAAAGATATAGCACAAGCCCAGTCCATATATTGCTCAATAGTCTTATTTCCTCCTATAATGTTTTTACCCCCCCAATGTACCTGGTGGAGCAGAGTTCTCCGAAGAAGCGTCGATGAATCCTTCTTGAGTGACCCCCTTTCAAGCAGGAGTCATGGATTGTCGAGAGGCATCGAAGAAAGTGAACGTGGCGTCGACGGCGTCAATGAAAAGTTGAAGGGTGCCGAGACCACAGCGTCGATCCAGGCGGTGCTCGTCGGCGACGTCCTGCGAGGATGAGGTGTGCGGGGCACCTCGCCATTTGATAGTGCTGGACCGCAAATAGTTTCAGAAGAACTGTGGCCCAACAAGGGCGTTGAGTCGAAGTCTTTGTGGCCTTCAGGTGGCGGGAAACCCACCGGCGGATTCTTGTCGGCGGCCTCGACTCTCTCCGGCAGGATAAAGCGGTCGTCGGTGCGGACAAGGGAGTCCTTCGATTCAAATGTTCTTAGGCAAAGGAGCGGGCGGCTCCGTCGTCGGCGGCTCGGCATCAAGCGGTCCCCTCTTTGGGGGCAACACAACTTCGACGGGCCTCCAGCGGTTACACAAACCTGCGAACGCTGGTCGATTGCAATGGACTTCGACGGCGGCGAAGTCCGGGTGCTTCACTTCGATCTCCTCGGCGGTCCCATCTCCGGTCGGCAGCCTTTCGAGGGGTCTGACTCCCAGGGAGCTTCGGCGAAGGTCAGCGGTGCTCGATGGTCCCTCAGAGCACGGGAAGAGGGCGCCTTACCAGGTCCTCTCTCGGATCAGTGTTCAACAAATTCGGCAGCTTTCAGATCAGGTCGAAGCCAATGCAACAGCAAGTCTTCTTCCAGCTGGGTGTCGTGGATAAACAGTTGAGACACTGCTTCTGAACAATTTCCAGTGGTGAGAGGTCCCCAGATATAATATCCTGTCTCTCATCCACACAGCTGGGTCACACTCAGCAGCCAATCATACAGAAGGGCATTCATGCAGTCAGCCAGCCAATCAGGCACACAGTGCATTCAGGCCATCCGCCTCCCTCTCAGACACTCACAACAAGGAATGTGGATTGGGACAAGTACCCAGCCATTCAACACTACACACTGCAGTCAGGCCAGTTTTGGGCAGGGCTGTCTCAGTCTGTCTCTCATACCAGAAACCAGACAGCCACAACAAGAAGTGCATATTGGTCACACACTCCATTCACCCAGGTCCCACACACAGGGTGTACCCACAACATACAGTCACTGGGAAGGCTCCAGCCAGTCTGGACTGGACTTCACACCACCACCATATATGGAACTTCCACCCAACAGCCAGTCAGGGGGAAGGGAGGGAGTCAGGGCTTCCCAGGACTTTGGGAAAACAAGGTAACAGGCAATAGAAAGCAAGAGGCCACAGGAGCCATCTTGTTTTCTATCAGGAATCAACTGATTCCAATGGCAGGACCTGGACATCCCAAAATGGAGGATACTCAGGGCACCTGTCAAATTCAGCATGGAGCTGCCACCAGCTCATACCGTGCTCTGTGAGCCACCCACAGGTGCCCAAAAACATACACTAGGGGCGCAGGGTTGTAACCCCACCCATGGGTGCCATAAGGGTATATATCATGTTAGGTTAAGGTACTATATAAACTAGACACAGAGGCAAGTTTGAGCAGCAGGGTCATGGGTGATGCTTTGAACCAATAGGATTAGCCTTATCAAATCATTCCACGACAGCAAGTCCAGTAAAAAGGTCTAACCCTGCCCAGCAATCCCTTAAGCTTTAACCCTAGAGATGGGAGGATTTCGCCAGGGTACGCTTGGGTGACCCATAGGAGGGTTTCCATAGTGTCATCTGCAGTGACTTCATGCAAGTGCAAAGGTTATGTTTCAAATTACTGATTAAATGAATGATGGACAAAGGACACATGCCATTAGTGTTCTAGCATGGGATCATCCTAAAATACATATCCTTAGAATACTTTTCTCATGACAAGGAAGGCATTGAAACATTAGGTTCCATACTGAACAATATATATTTTTTTTAAATAATTGATGGAATTCATCAAGCTCAATAATTTTCTCTAACGCAACTATGGCGAAAGCTTCCGATCCTGCAACTTTTGTAGGTGCTTCAGATCGGTTCTTGCAGTGGCGCCAGACATAGCTTAAATTAATTTTCTATCCACCCTCTGCTCTAGAATAGCCAATGAGGTTTACAATACGAACAGTCCCTATAGTTAGTGCGTTGCATAACACTATTTCATACCTTACAGAACCATCACAATCTCTCCAAGCACTGGATCCCTTTATGGAGCACACATAAAACATGAGTCACAGATTGTATAATGGCTCCCCAAAACAGGATCACAAAACAAATATACACACAAACTTCGTGCTTTCGTAAAATAAACCATGCCATTGGTGTATCCACAGTTGAGATTTATTTCTTAGCAACACTATCAGCAACAAAGCTTAGAGTTGTTTTTGCGACCACATTCGGATGACAAGCTCACCTGGTACCTTCCTTTGTGTTTTGATAGCCTTCTGCCATGTCATTCACTGCTGCAACATTCTTCCAGAACAGAAGCTCAACATATGCCTTGTTGTTGGTGGTTGCCAAGGTGAAGAACTTGTTGACAACGTATTTGGCAAATGTCACCAGCTCCTGCCACAGAAAGAGGCAAATTGATGGTAAACATTTTGGGGCAGCAGTGTGATCCTAAAGCCAACCACAAACTCCACAGGCACAATTGCTCTGGCACTGCACAATGCCTGAATGTGCTCTTGTACTCCATACTACAGTTGGTCCTTGTGGTTACATTCATCCCTCTACAGTATATGACTCTCAACCCATGGTTATAGTGGCCCACCATTCTCTCCCTCGTGCTTCCCCTTAAGCAGTTTCCTTAGGGGGATCTTTAGGCTTGTTTAAGCTATTGAATAATTGTAGGGTAAAGCCTACCCTCAGGAAATGCTGACTAAGTAGAAGGATTTTACTAGACAATTAGTTTAGGGTTCAGTAAGATAAATCCACATCTTGGTTTGCAGGGACTCTCTGAATGCTGCCAGACTCACCACAGGGTGAATGTGTAAGGCAGCTAAATCTGTACTCTCAAGAGTTGCGCGGGCGGAGAAAGGGTACAGGGTAGTATACAATTAACAACAGTAAGGAAATGGTCACATGAAAATATTCACTTTAGATCACCCTTGCAGAAAAGATAAGGTAGTATGTTACAGGTGATTCGCTTTTCACAATAGTGTCTCTTTGAGGGCTGTGAAATCAGCATAAGTATCTAAATGTTGAGGAATCAAGTTTGAATAGTGTTTAGAGGCTAGCAAAAACCCAATGTTAGTCAAAGGGATAAACCCGAGAATGTGTCGATTTATGTTTTTATTTGATATATGCACAGAGATCTCAGAGCACAGAACACTTGACAATTTGAGGTCAACGACCTGGGTGAAGTAGCATAAGCAGTGTGGAAGATCCCAGTATATGTCACATTTAACACCCCAGCAGGTACCATTCCAGTACTTTCCCTATGTTGTTCAATTTTCTATAATGCACAATTCTAGTACACTGTTTACAATAACACAATTCAGTACACTCGTAGTTTACAATGGCAATTCTAGTCCAGCTGCCAACATGCCAGTATATTTCCATTATGCAAAATTCCTATATACACAGTTTGACAAACCTAATATGTTCCCAGTTCTAAAAGAAATTTAGAATATTGCCATTTTGAATGCCAATCTACTCCCAATTCGCACTATCCCAGGAGATTACTATTCTCGATCCCAGTTTACTACTAGCTTGAATATATCAGAATACTGCATTGGGTAATCTCAAATCAGACACAATAATCATGAAGAAGAAGCCTAATAGAATGGTCTGAATCGCGAGGTAACTCTGGACTCACACCAAGTTTTGGCTTCCTTCCTGTGTGTGAAAAAAGCGCCTAGGACGGCATAAAGCGTCAACAGTATGCTGGTGGTAACTAAAAAGTGTATTAACAAATAATGGAGGTAAGATTGTGCCTTTATAAATAATACCATTTCTGGCAATACTACACTGCTGAGGAGATTTGTCTGAAGCCTCTGAAGAGGGGTTTAAGGAGTCCAACCTTTACTGTCAGTGCAGGGTTTCCACCAAGTTAGTTCAAACTCTCATGGGGAAAATGTAATAGAGCAGTCCAGTTACACTATACGAGAATGTAAACAAACACGCACGCTAGTATGTATTTTAAAACTGTATAGTCTCTTTATAAAGTGTGTGCATTAAAGAAAGTTCTACAAGAGATAAGTACAAACCAACAATGAATGCTAACAGTAAGTGTGTCCAAAAGGGAAAGGGCACATAAGGTACTTTAAAACAAAATGGTTGAATTTTAAACATTTGTATAGCATAATACTGCAAAACTGACTGCATCTGGGCACTACAGCACCAATCAGATAATCTGAGGGCGTTAGAGAATTCCACTGATGAAGGGCCTGGAAAGAAAATATTTTCCACACTTGTGCAGAGCATCCAGTTGCTTGATTTGATATGCATCCAGTTGCTTGATTTGATATGCTAACAGCCCAGAGTATAAAACATTTTTATAAACCAATTTTGAATGGTTAGGGAGCCGACTTAGACGTGGTAGTCCTCTAAGGTTAAAAGGCAGCACACGCAAAAGTGGATGGAAGGAAACCACTGACAGCTGCATTGATCTGGTATTAAAGCACAAGATCTGTGTCCCATATGACACCCAGTTATACCAACTTTGCTGAAATTAGGTGTTAGTTTAGTCACAATTGACACAGTATTGTGCCTGTGAAGCAAATGACCGGGACCAAGGATGACATTGGTTTTAGTGAGGTCACTCATCCAGTTTCTAATCTTATGCATGCAAGGTATAAGAGTGGGGAAGTGGTCAATATGTCAAGTGATATGCATGTCTACCTGGGGTTCATCTGCTGCTTCCCAATTCTAGTTTAAAAGTGGTCGCTGTAAGGGGTCAAGAGTAAAGACTCAGACACAGTAACAGGTTTTGTATTAACTTTGAACTTTTATTCGTCATAAAAGAAAAAAGGGGTGGAGAAGTCCCATCTGCCCCTGACCCTAAGAGGGGTTTCTCTGCCCCAACACCAGTAAGGCGCGTCAGTGTCAGGATGTTAACAAATAAAGCGTCCTCTGTCATGTGTCCAAAAACCCTAAATTGACCCTTACATGCTAAACTAAATACAAAGTGAAAATGGGGCTCTCTAAGTTTTAGACTTATAGCTTCCTCTTACAGTTTCAAACAAAGTTCTAAGGTGCTTGTAATGATGAAGCTGACAGCAGCTGGGTTGAAGGAACTTAAATAGCCTTTATTCAGGATCAACAAAAAAAAAACAAAAAAAAATGATGGCTCAAGATTCTCAATTAACCTTCTTTCTTCCTCAGTGATATGGATGAACAATGAAAAGGTGACGCCTAGTCCTCGTATGCCCAGAGCATCTCAGGTGCAGTTCTCTCTCTCTCCTGTGTTCTGAAAGAGAATCGGAAAAACACACACAGTCCATCAGTTTAATCCTTATATAGGGGATGGGGCTGTTTGGACCAATCAGGGCTGCTCTGGGCTCTTTTTCTATAAATATTCCCCAAGCCCGCCCCCTTTCTCTTTGCCCGAGGTTCACCATCCAGCCTCTCCCGGCAACACTGGAAACTTGCGGGGTTCCTCTGCCTCCATGCAAGCTGACACAAGTAAACTTTCCGGAGCGTTGTTTTTCAAACAGGCAGATGAGTAAAATGTGGAAAATGGGGAGCGGGACACGTTCCTTATCGTGTTGGCTTCTGTTACTTGATTTTGTTTGGTTATGAGGGAAGCCGCGTGGTTCATGGCTGAACGGGAGACGGGTGTGTGTAGGAGACTGTATTCCCTTGCCTGATGTTCCTTCTGGTCGGGACTCGCAGTTGAACGCGATGGTTCCCTGTCAGCCGTGTCCATTTCGGAAAATGACCGGTTGTGAATGAAGGGAGCGGGAACTGCTGAGTCATTACTGTTTGTCTGTCATCAATTCGGCTCCATGCAACCAGGGAGCGGGAACCGCTGGGTCATTACAATCCGTCTCCTCAGCTCCATGTGACGCTGGGTTCAGCCCTGGCAGGCGGCGTTGCTCTCCCCCCCCCCTCTCTGCGGCTCCGCGGCAGTCTTCCTTCCTCCTGGGGTTGATTACACGACCTTAGTTTCCCCCGTCTTTTCACCCCTTCATCCCGTTCACAGTGCTGAAAAGAAATATAGCTCCACAGGGAAAGTTGCCCCTTCCCCTGTGTTTTTCCACAGATTATCTATTACTCTTCAAAAAAAGTCAGAATCTAAGAAGAACAACTCTTCCCCTTCTCACTCCTTCAGTTTGTCCTCCACTGATGGATTTCTTACTATTCACAAAAAAAAGGGGCAAGTGGGAGTTTTGTTTCCCTCTTTCCCCTGATTCACATTTAATGTTCACCTTTCTCTTTGTATGTTTCGATATGATTTTGTCACAGTTCCAATTTCTCAAGGGGGAAAAACTCTTCCCTTCTGCCTCCTCAAAAGTAATCAAAACACAGTTCTCTTGAATCACAACACATTTCACAAAATAGTTCTCTTGAATCCTTAAAGTGGTATGAGTGAAATTTTCTGTTACACTTTCATATATAGGGGTTTTGAACACTGACATTTCTCAATCCTCCTCCTTATCCTTGATATACTCTCCTGCCAGGGTATTGTTCCTTGTTCCTGAAAAAAGGTTATGAACCTTCCCCTTTTATTCTTTATCTTCTTACCCCTTGTTTACTCGCCTGCCATGATATTGTCACTTCCTTGCTTGGATGCGAGTCCCAGACGCACACTTTGTCTAGTTCAGTAACCTGCCAGGGCGTCTCCACTCTCTGTTCAGTTTCTCTTTTATCCAGATCACAACACTTTCTCCAATATTGGGCCAGTGACCATTTCTCATTAACTCCACTGTCTTTCTTTAGGCTCTTGTTCTCAACAATGTTCATGTCTGCAATAGTACCAATGCTTTTGCTTAGACTCTTCCTCAACAATGTTCGTAATAATTGCACTGCCTTTAGTTAGGCTTTTTCTCCCAATCGTATTGGTAATAATTGCACTGTCTCTACTTAGGCTCTTTCTTTTAACAATGTTCGAATCAGTACAAATTGCACTGCCTTTACTTAGTCTCTCTTGTGTAGTATGCGGAGCACGGCATTCGCCTAGAAGCGCCCTGGTTACCTGCTCACTCTCCCGGGGCTTACCGGCTCTTTTGGCGGCGTCAGCGTTCCTCGTGTTTCACCGGCGTCTGCGCTCCCGGTACATTGACTGGCTGTGTGGCTTGTGAGTTGTTCACTTCCCGCTTTGCTTTCCTCTGTGTTTGACAGCTCCGGCTGCCCAAAAGGAAAAAGCGGCAAACCTCTCCCGACATAGCTCCTCTACACACTGTGCCCGTTGGCCTCTTCGCTGTGCTCTACAGTCTGCTCGGTGTCGGCATCCTCCACAGTGTCAGCATCAGTCAGGTGCCTCTCCAGTCTCTTGTTCCCGTTCTCCCAAATTCAGTTCGCCTGTATCTTTTCTAAATGTCCCGGTGTTTCTCTGCAAATTCCAATGACTAGAATGCAGCGTTGGCTTACTGTGTCTAGTCATCCTCATTATTCCTTCCCTCTTCCTCGTCTCGGTACCAAAAAAAGGTGGGGGGCTCGGGGAGACAGGGGGAGAAGGTGAACATGTTTCTGGGCTAGAAAGACCTATGAAGTCAGCATCTGTATTTCAATAAGCCATGTAGGAGTGTTGCACTGGCACATGTTTGTCACTAAAAGTAATGACAGAAAGGTTGTCTTGACTGTCTTTTCCCGTCTCCCTGGAGCTTGTCCTCTCTCACGTGGTCCTCCCGCAGATAGCCACCCCCAGGGTCAGAGTTAGGTATTATCGGCCTTTTCCGGGACATGCAAGAGGCTTCCTTTTCCTTCCAGGGAATCAGTGATGAGGCTGTCAGATTCGTCACACCGCATATAGAGGTTGACAAGAACTGGCGACAGCAGCAAGCTTCTCGGACCACCTCTTCCTCGGGGGAAAGATTCATTAACTACATGACAAAAGCTTCAATAATCACATCATGATGATTAGCAGCAATGGCTAAAAGAGCATTCAGCATAAGACATGTAGGGCGCAAGAAGGCGAGATGTGGGAGAATTTCTTTGGTACCAGGCCAGGTGAAACTTAAACCTTCTGAAGTTGGTTGCGCAGATACTTAGCAGGACACAATCAGGGATCCTAGGCTAGGCAGTGATTGCACTTCACTTTTTCAACATGCATGCTATGAAACCGATCTTGCGGTTTAGTAGAGGTGGACTGGTGTTTCAAATGTAAGGTATTTTTTTGGCAGTAAAATAATTTATGATATTCTAGAAATATTTTCAGTTGCTCGAGATCAGTGGGCCACAGATTTAAGCCATCATATTTTAAGGGCAAGATATGTAGAAATCCAGGCTGTGTTTTTTTTTTTTTTTTTAAAGGTAACAGCTCCTAAAAGAACCATTAGCATTGCTGGTCTTCGTAGAGGCGATATTTTCCCTTATCTTGGACTTTGGGGATAATGGTATGCTGTATAAATATATTTTTTATAAAAGGGAGCAAAGTAGATGGCAATTTCCTTTCATTGGCATTCTGCAAGGCAGATATATCCAAAAAAGCCTAACGAGGGGAATGTGGACATGAGAGTTAGGCTAAGGGCTCTAGACAGAACAAGATTCCGATTGTGCCCTTTGTGTTGTGGTGGGTCACAGATGTGTGATGTGATATGGTGGGATAAAATATTCAAAAGATGCGAGGATTATGTATTGTTGGGACAACCGGCACAAACAAAATCCCTCATGTTCTGCAAATATGAGGTTATGATACCTAGTCATCCCAGCCACAACTTAAACAATCTAAGAAAAGAATCGAGGGCCAGGCTGGATAGTACATTAATAGTATTTTGATGGTACAGGAATTTGAAACTTCTGCTGAGTTTCTCCCAGTCCCTAATGGTGCAACTACTAAGATGGTTTCTTTTTCAATGGTTTCCGTGGAAGAAATAAATGGAATAGCCTTTAGAAAGCAAATTACAAAGAACAGGAAGACCATCATCATTTAGACAACCAAGTGTTCCGTAAAATACGGTATTACCCAAATTGATAGAAAGAATTAGAACAAATGTTAGATTTGACCAAATTCGGTCACTACCATTAGTTCGAATTTTTTCGATCAATTTGAATCCAAAAATACCGAACATGAAGAGTGGGGTTGCAGGGTTGTCCCATGTTCGGTATTTTTGGATTTAAGAGTTGCGAGGGTGTCCCCCCCCACACCCTTGCCATTGGCGGCGGGGGACAAAAATTGCTCGGGCCCCCGTTTTTAATGAATGGTCAAAACGGGCTGAGCAGTTACACTACGGGCAGCCCGCCCGCGAGCAAAACATTTGCAGGCAGACAACCCATATCCGTAAAATACTACATGTAATTATTTTGCACAACTTAAAGTAGTGTTAAAGAGTTCGGAAATGTTTGCCCATAGAAATACACAGGACAAAATAAATAGGCGCTGGTTGTGACGGCTTAGGGCAGTTTTTGTTCAACCCCATGTTGTGGGCTGAATCACCATTAACCCTAGGGTGAGGAAAAAGCACCTAGCCGAAAAGAAAGCCACACCGCTCAAGGGTAGATAGATCAGGCTTAACTCTTAGGAAGGGGGTAATAGGCACACACAAAGCTGCAAATAGTCTGCCCACTTAGCCATAGAAAATACTGATATATTGAAAAATATATACATTATGTTACACATATAAAACTATCCGTTCAAATAATTACTTGAACATAAAACAGTATACAAATACACTATCCATTCAATAAACAGTAAATGTCTTTGAGGACTCTTCTCCTCTTTACATCTTAAACGTGGGTCCACTATATAAAAGGTAGGCACATTAGCAGATGGTGACATGGGGAGAGAAAAAGGGAACAAGGAATTCTAACAGATAGTTAAAACTACCTACTGCCTACTCCTTTTTTGATATTTTAGGTCCACTACATGCTGGCAGGCACACAACATAAAGACAAGGGGTGTAGCACAGGCCTGATCAGGGATTGATGAAGTGTAGGGTCACAAGGCCGCCATGGAAGACCATTGACGTGGCCAAGAAGTGGTGGGGGCCTTGAAGACATACTGCATATGCAAACATGAGGACTAGGTGAAGACAACGAACAACGTCACTAATGCAGGGAAGACTGCTCTGTTATATGTGAAATTCTCGAATATTGATGGTCGCAGACAAAAAATAGTTTTTTACACACACACACACACACACACACACACACACACACACACACACACACACACACACACACACCTCTCAGAGCAGGGAAGACTGCTCTGTTATATGTGAAATTCTCGAATATTGATGGTCGCAGACAAAAAATAATTTTTTACACACACACACACCCCCCCCACACCCCTCCCCCCCTCTCACGTCATCCTCTATGGCTTCTGTCAGGCCTGGACGTGCCCGTCAGTCTCTGCAAGCACTTGTGTGCAGCAGGGGCGTGACAGTCTGCTTTAGAAAGACCGCGCTGAGCTGTCTAAGCACAGTCTTTCTAAAGCGATATTTTTTAATGTCGGAAATAATAAAAAGACATTCACTCTGTATCTACTTCTCCAGCTAAAGAAAAATGTGTAGATGGCTCAGTGGTCATGGGTAAAGGTCACTTTCAGGTTTATGGTTGGGCCTGGCTAGGCACTGCCTCCAGTCGGCGGTTGTAAAGTCAATGCCTAAGAGGCGACAGGGCCAGAGTGCCAGAAAGTACAATGATGGATAGCCTTCTTCAGGTGACCAAAGAAAGAGTGAAAAGCAGTCGCCACAAAGTAACCCTTTCCAATAGGTTCCAGGTGACTCAGGTGGAGACAGCAGGCTGAGCACAGTCAGCAGGCTTGGTCCATCGATGAAGAGAAGCAGCGGCAAGGAAATGAGGCAACATGTCACACTGTAGTCAGCACTAGAATGAATGGCAAGCACTGCCAGCTCTTGTCCAGGTACAGCTGGAGCCCCAATTCGAGGATGAGCCGCACTAATCGAATGCAGCTGATCTTTTACAGTGTTCTTCTGCCACTTTTGGTGAGATCGCTGTGCTTGACTAAGAAAAACAGGTGGGGCCATTGGGGGGATATTGGGGAAAGACAGATGGATGTTGATGGATGCAAGTCAGAAGTACCCGGTTCCTATGTGCCAATCTGCTTTCTAGGGGTTTGGCAGAGACACTTGGGCGTATGCTACCCATAAGGAAGAGCCCAAGACCTGACAGACTACAGGCTTTGGGTGCACAGAAGGGCCTTTCTTAGTTCTGAGCTCTCCCCCATTATTTTAAGTTATCAACATATCAAGGCTGCTCGGAGCATGTTTCACAGGAGAACTCTGGGCAAGGGGGTCCAGAGAAATGTGTAAAATTAGATGCGTGTATCTGTTACGCTCACCTGGTATCCAAAGGGACGCCACCACTCCCTGGTTGGAAGATTTGCACTCTCGAACCCTCTCCCGGTTTCTTGGCAAGGCCTCTGGTTAAAGATGGGTCTGCAATATAGGAGAGCTTGATTCAATACCAGATTCTTTTTCCCACCTCCATTGGCCTCAACTCGTTCCTCCCCCCCCTTGGGCCTTCTCCTCACCTTAGTATCGTAAAAGGTGGATTCTCCGCCCTGCTCCTCGTGGCAGGGGCGCGTAGATGTGGGGGGCGAACAGCGACCAAGTTACTTCACTGGTGCAAGCCCCTCTGTGGGACTCCAGGTCTGCTGCGACTCCGTAGGTTTGCCGCTTTACAGTCTTTATATGCAGTTCTAATGTTCCTCTTAGTTCGAATAATAATGTCTTGCTTCTATCCTTTTAGGTATGGAAAGATATTTTGGTGTTGTCATGCAGTTCAAAGATGAGCATGGGCCAGTAGGCGAAAGCGCGGTGTACGGGATGCTGTCCGGTGAGTAATGTGCGATGCGCTGTGCTGTTTTGCCTTTTATATTGCTAACCTGTGTCTTTTCTCTCCTTGCAGGTTGCGATGTTCCTCGCCGAGCGCCGTAATGTTGCAGCAATGACTACCCAGGTAAGAATTGTGTGGCTTTCTTCATTCGGGAGGAAACATAAGTAAACACTTACTAATGCTGTCTTTCTTTCTCCTCTTTCCAGGTTATGGTATTCCAGGATGCATGCAGTGCCGGATGATGGAGTTCATACCTTCAGGTGAGTCGAACTGAAGTCAGCGATGGATTGAAGACAGGATACTGTTCCAGGTAAGTTTCGTAGTGTTCTTTCCATCTCTGCAGGTCCTTGGTTTCAGGTAAACTGGCATCAAAGAACTGGACACGGTGAGCGTTTGCGGCCCACAGCAGGATAACGCAAATCATGTTCTGCTGTTTGGGTGCGGTTTAAATAGTCTCAGGTAAAGTAGTCCAGGTAAAGTAGTCCCAGGCCTGCCACACTCAAAAGACTAGACCGCATAGCTCAGTTCCTTGTAACTGAGCTATGTGTGTGCCTCCATGTTGGCTTAACCCCCCCCCTGCAAATTAAATAGTCCCAAGTAAATAGTCCCATTCTAATGTTGGGTCTTCATGATGGTTATGAGCCTGGCGCCAAGTCCGACTCCAAGAGAGTCTTGGATGAGGTTTTAAGGCCTTTGACCTGGCCCTAAACTGAAAGGCTGACTTGCCAGTGAGGGCCAGGGGCAAGGGTCATGACAGTATCTCACACCCAAACATTTGAATGCTGTGAACAGGCACACTGGTGTCGCGGACCCTAATCCGGCCGCAATATAGGTAATCAAGCAATATGAAGCAATTATTCTTTAGACAATGCACACTTTCTTGCAGTCAGCAAAGGGAGTTCTTGCACACTTTATTCTTGTATTTAAGAACAAGGTTTCAAGCTTGTAAGCACCGAGGACAACCACATCAGGACGAAACAAGTGTTGGTTGACACATTGAGAATAAATATTTATAATTACGAGCACTTATTTAATTATTTTATTTATTTTGCATTTACACTAGCGTCCGGAGGCATCTAGGCACTAAGTACAGGGGAAATGGACTTTAAGGTGTTACAATCAAATTACATACGCAGCACAAGGCTGGAAAGTCAAATTAGGTAGGTTGCAGGCACATAGCATACGTAGCGAACAAGACTGGCAGGTATGGGGAACAGGGAGCGGAGTCTAGTACTCCAGAGGTAATTGTAAATATCACACCCAAACACGTGACCAAGTTATTATTGTAAAATTTGGCACAGGCTGAGTGTGAAATACACACATCTAATTCTACAGGCTTTGGGTCCGACTAACTACTGATGCGGGAGAGTGGGATAGGGCAAAAGATGAGAGTTTAGTTACGGTCGATTAGTGTTGATAGACTAACGGCTAGACTAGTGGTGGTCGTCTGTAGGGGATTTCTGTGTTTAGTCTAACAGGCCAGCACAAGGTATTTGTCAGCTAATCATCGGGGCAGGGGCCACAATCCTGCTGGTTTCTCCCAGATGTCTACTGTGCATGCGTTTCGACTTCCAAGGTCTTTTCCCCAGCCCCGAGCCCTCCCTGCACTCACCTCCCTCCCGCCCTGACCAGTGACTGGCCAAGCTGCCCTTTTAGGCCTGCACCTTAGGGCAGCCCCACTGCCCGTTGCAGCCCCCTGCAGCTAAGATCCCAGAGGTAAAGGGCAGCTCCCACAGTTGCAGCTCCAGAGGGTGGTTACCAGTGTTCGCTGTGGGAGCAGGAAGCAGGCAGCCATCATCCAGCAGCGACTGTTAAGGTAACAAAGGTGGGCAGGGGGAACAGCCATTACTGATCGCCACCTAACTGTCCCTCCTCTCCTATTACTTCTAGGTAATTACTTGCTGTCTGCTACATGTCACTGTTTCTGTTTTGCACTGCTGTGTGGTTAAAAACCAAGTTGTTTTCCCCTCTTCTAGGAAAATCGAATATGGGTGTTTTGCATTGCACGTTCTTTCAACTTAACACATGCCTTGATTTGCCCTGTCTCTGCGCATCCATTAGGCTTTCCCCTCCCACGGTTGCTGTACTTGTATTTTTGTGCCTCTCCACTATTATTTGTGGCGATCTCTGCAGCCCTCCCACCCCCCTGTCTTCCATCCATGCAACCATCATGGGTCCAGGGCTCTCAGCCCAATCTCCTTGATGGGCATCTCCCGGGTCTTAACTTCCTCCCTTCTCCTCTTATTCCTTCAACCACCTCTCTTGCTCTTCTGCCACCTCAATCTTCCTCCTCCACCTCCTCTGCCTGCTCTCTGGCACCCCCCTCCTCGCTGCCCCCTATGCCAACTTCGGCCACTGCTTTTGCCCACTCTCTGGCCCCGCTTCCGCTGGGTCTACTTCTCTCCTGTACCCCCACGGAAGTCTTTCAAATGTGGCAACCTGCTCCAAGTTGCTACTCTCAACTCTCGCTCTGCTGTCAAACACGTCTCTGACATCTGCCACCTCCTCGAAGACCTTGACCTGGACGTCCTCGCTCTCACGAGACATAGTTCACTGACAGCTCAGTCAAAAATTTTGACACTCTCGTCCCTGAGGGCTACAAGATCCTCTCGGAGCCCAGAACCTACCAGCCTGGAGGTGGAGTGTCCCTGATCTTTCCTGAGGGGGTCCCTGCTTATGTCATTCCCACGCAGGCCTATTCCTCCTTTGAACGCCTGGTCTGCAGCTCTCCATCTCTTCTGGCCTCTTTCGGACTGCGGCTACCATGTACAGGCCACCTGGCCAGGTCACTCTCTTGCTCTCAGAATGGGCTGAGCTTTACTCTCCTCTCCTTGCCTCTACCTCTCAACTTCTCTTCAGAGACCTTAACATCCACCTGGATGCTTCTAACCTCTCATCTGGGCTCTTCTGCAACCTTTGCGACTCTCTCCCCCTTTCCATTCTACCCTCTGGTCCGACACACTCAGCCGGACACACCTTTGATATTCTCATATCCTCAGACATTCCCCTCTCTTGGACTGGCCACTCTCCTCTCCTCTGACCAGAACCTTCTTTCTCTGCCATTTGGCTCATGAAGCAAATGTCAGTGGCTGCCTTTGCCTCTACTTTCTCTGCTCTTCCTATGCCTGCGGCCGACTCCCACTCTGATGCTGCCCCGTATAACCTGCATCTCTAGCACATTGGACATCCTTGCCCCTGTCATGAGGATCCGTCGGAAGCCTACCTCCAAGTCCAACTCTTGGTATGTCTCCGACCTGGCCATCCTGAAACCCAAGTGCAGGATGGCCGCGAGGAAGTGGAGGGCTTCTACCACACCCTCTGAGAAACTGGCCTGCCAGCTGCTCCAAAGGCAATATAGAGTGTCTTCTCCAAGAAGAGGGTCCATATTCAAGCCTGCGTCTCTGCGGCCTCGAACAACACAGCCAAACACTTTAAAATCTGCAAGGTGCTGGCCAATCCTAGTGCAGTCTCCAACGTTCCTGTGCCCTCCCAGTCCTTCTATAACTCTGGCTTCACAATTCACCACTAAAATCCAGGGAATCCTGTCCTTGCTTTCCTCCTCTCTCTCTCGGTCGGTCTCTACCTCAAACAGGCCCACTTTGGCTGCCTCTCCCCCTCCACTGCCTCTCTCCGATAACAGCCGATGATGTTTCTAGACAAGTCTGATCTATGAAAGTGTCATCCCAAAAGGTGATTCCCCTGCTCCTCCAGAACTATTAAGGACCACATTGCTACCCTGGCGCCAGCCTTGGCCCGATTCCTGTAATCACTCTTATGCCACTGGATCTTTCCCCTCTCGCCTCAAGCACTCCCTTGTGCATCTCCTAAAAAAGCCTTCTGCCGATCCTACCTTTCTGGCAAACTATTGCCTAATCTCTATCCCTCCTTTCATGGGCAAACTCCTGGAAAAGCTGGCCATCTCCCAGCTTACACTTCATACCGAAACTGTTGGTTGTCTCCATGAGCATCAGTCTGGCTTCAGAGCAGCCAAAGGCAGGGAAACTGCTCTCCTGAACACCTGCGAAAATCTGATCTCCAACCTTAATTCTAGCTCTCCCACTGTCCTCATTCTCCTTGACCTTTCCTCTGCTTTTGACACAGTCAATCACTGTCAATCATGCCACCCTGATAAATCTATGTGAGAACCTGGGCATCACGGATCAGGCTCTGGCGTGGCTGACGACCTTCCTCCTGGACCGACCCTCCCAGGTCCAACTTTGGTCCTTCCTCTCCACCACCTCTCTCTCTCTCTCTCTCTCGCTCTCTCTCCAAGTGGTGCTCCCCAGGGCTCTATCCTCTCACCCTGGCTCATCAATGTCTATCTGGCCTCTTGGGCCACCTGATCTTCACTTTCTCCCCTAACTTTCGGGGGAACACGGATAACACCCAACTCTCTTTCAGGCTTCCCTCAGCCTCCTCTCCTTCCTTGCTCATTCCTGACTGTCTATCCGCGATTGAGGAATGGTGCGCCTCCAACAATCTATGTCTCAATGTCAGTAAGACAGAGATCCTTCTCATTGGGACCCCTGCTCCTACTTTCCCTCTCTCACTCAGGCCACCTTTCCTTGGGCTCTCTACCCTCGCCTTCCTGCAAAAAACCTTGGTATCATCCTCGACTCCACTCTCATTCTCCCCTCACATCACCGACCTTGCCAAGAAGGAACAAGTTCCTTACTTGTAACTATTGTTCTCCAGCATGGGTCTGGCATGGATTCACTATTCTTAGAAAGGCACAGCTCCTCCCTACTGATGAGGTCCAACCAGACCGAAACACGTGTCTGGGGATGTTGTTGGTACGCTTGTTCAGAGGAGAATTGCCTAGCATTTCGGTGCTGGACTGCCCCAGGGAAGGACAAAGACTGATATGTTTGGGATATTTCTTCTCTGTGAAAGATAGTGAGCTAAAGACTCTGGGTAAGTCTCTCGCAACCAGGAACACCACTTTCGTAGCGATCACTCTGGCAGAATGGGTTCTCAGACATCCGGGCAGCGGTCGGTTTGCCAACCGATGGCAGTGCGTGATGCAGCCGGAGAACCACCTGGAGATGAAAGCCTTGGGCAAGGCCTTTCCATGGTTCACAGGACCAAAGTACACGAACAGTTGAGACATCTTCCGAAAACTCTTTGTGCATGCCACGTAGAACTTCAGAGCATGAGCAACGTCCAGCGAGTGTAAAGTCCTCTCATCCGGTGAGAAAGGTTTCGGAAAGAACACAGGCAACACCAAAGGCTTGCTGAGGTGGAATTCCAATGGAGCCTTTGTCATAAAGGAGGGGTGCGCCTGCAGCACCCCCCTTGATTCGTGAAAAGTCAGAAATGGCCGTTTCCAGGATAGGGCCTGGATCTCACCCACCCTCCTGGCAGAGGTGATGGCCATGAGGGAAGCCGTTTTTCATGAGAGAAACTTGAGAGGGGCCTCATGCATAGGCTCGAAGGGGGCCCCCACATGAGCCTCGTCAGCACAACGTTCAGTTCCCACGCCGGGGCAGGAGCCTTCACCGGTGGGAAAGATCGAAACAGTCCTTTGAGGGACTCTTTGACGAGACGATGGGACCAAAGAGAAGATAGTCCTGGAGACCTTGTGTAGCGGGAGATGGCCGCCAGATGCACCTTGATAGAGGCGTGTGCCAGCCCTGCCTTGGCCAATGACAAGTATGAAAAAATCTGCGAGGCCGTGACCCTCAGAGGGTTGATCTTCTGCGACCGGCACCACGTAGCAAAATGCTTCCACTTGTACCTGAAGCACTTAAATAGTTTTTTTTTTTTTTCATTACAGGTCATTTGGTTTACAAATCGAAAACCTTTAACCCATTCCATAGCACTTAAAAAAAAAAAAAAACATGTCTTAGTCCTCTGTCCCTCCGGACAGCGAGGGGAAGAAGGATCATCTACTCTGCGGCATCGACAGTCAAAGCGGCCAATGCACTGGGGATCCTGGCCAGGTACAACCTAGAACTCTGGTACAAACTGGCCCCAGTTCTGGACTTCCTGCCCGACAACAAACGGGTAGAGGCAATCTCCCTCCTCCAGGAAGTGGAGGTGGCGTCGGACCATGCTATTATGGTGGCCCTGGACACTGCCGACACAGGCTTCCGACAGATGGGGAACGGTGTCTGCCTCCGTCGTCGAGGCTGGCTGAAGGCCACCAATTTCTGCCAGGAGGTCCAGACGAAAATACTGGACATGCCCTTACGATACAGAGGCAGATGGTGAGGTTGATTGCGCCCTGCCCATTGTGGGACCCGTTTGCGTGGCGACCCCAACGGAAACGGACTTGCAGTGCTTGGCCTCATCTTGGGCCCCGTCAAAGGACTTAGAAGCCTGCTCCTCGGACCGGTCGGTCCTGGGTGAGGCATGCACCTGCTTGGGGCACAGGGTAGAGGCCTTGGCGCTGAGCCATGCCGTCAGTCTACTGTGACGATCTTTCATGGTTCTCTTGCTGAACCCGAGGCAAATCTCACAATCTCATTCTCGGTGGTCCGGGTGGAGACAGTAGAGGCACTGAAGGTGTTTGTCCACTACAGACACATTCCACAGTCCGCAGCTGGAACAGAGCTTGAAAAAGGGAGCTTCCCTCTTTCTTGTCTTCCGAAATGGTCCTGAGTGCGGAGTAGGCCCGATGGCATTCTGGAGCTTTCGACAAAAACTCTACAATCCTTGCCCTTGAGGGGTGCCGAAATTCACTGACAAGCTGATCCCCCGCTTGTCGGCCGATGTAGAGAAAGCGCACACAGGCTCTGTTTGACAAAAATAGGACTTTTCCTCGAAAAAGCACGAAAAACGTAGACTAGTTCACTGAGCAAAACTTGACTCCCAACACTTGAACGTGCAGTCAAAATCTGAAGATGGCTGCTAGAGGAGGGGCTTAGGGAGAGGGCAGTCATTGGCTGGGCACAGTATGACCCAGAGTGCAGTGATTTGTTTAGAGGAGAAAGACAGTTTGTAAGTGAAACTGTTTTTCCTTTTAACAAGGATTCCCGGCCTGATGACCGGAATATTCGTGAGCATGTGAATCCATGCCAGACCCCATGCTGGATAAGGCCCACTTCCAACTGCACCTCCTCCGAGGTATTCTACCTTTTCTCACCTTCCCCCAGAAGCTCACAGTCTACAGAGCTTTGGTTCTCTCCAGGCTGGACTACGGCAACAGCCTTTTTCTCAATCTGTCTAACTCTACTCTCTGCGCCCCTGCAACTAATCCAGAAAAGGACTGCAAGACTGATCCTTGGCCACAAGCCCACGGACCACACTCCCCCTTACCTACTCCCCTCTCCCCTTGCACTTCTTGTCGCACTTGACGATCAGAATGACCAGGCCAAGTAGGATCGTTTGTCTTGTCTTCCCTCTGACTCCCCTCCCTTGTCTTGTGGCGCCTAGAAACAATTCTGTACAGGCTCGTTATAAAAAACAAAGGATGAAAGGATGGCAAATTCATTACAAATCATTGTATTGAAAACAGAATTTTGTAAATTCCATTTTCATATTAGCTGAAAACAAATGTATTCTCTTTGATTTTCAGACTAAAAAGATAGGATTGGGAACGATTAAATATGAAATTGAAACTTAATTGGAAATTTAAGAAATTGGAACATAGCACAAATCAAATAATATTGACCATTAGGTAGCAAGATATTTTACTAGTTATGATAATACAGCATACAATAGTAACTAGTTTATTTAGGCTCTGATCAAGCAACAAGGCTAACGCCATGTGGACTCTTTTTCCTCCCCGTTTCTGAATTTTATTTTATTTTTATTTATGTTTTTTGTCTAGGCATGGTGTGATTATTCTGTACCTGTGAGGTGTTTATGTAATGCGATGGTGATTTGCAGTGTAATTGCCACCCTTTAAGTCTTCATAAATACCTTAGCAGTTGAAAAATGTGTTGGCTGGATTAGGCAGAAGAATATTTACATCTCTGTGTTTGGGGTTAACCTTTTAGAAAAAAATTCTCTAATTTTCAAATTGGAAATGATGAAATTGTATCATAGAAATTAACTTCTAAAGATAACATTCTAAATGATTGCAAAGTCTGAACTGACAACTAAAAGACACTGCCAAAAACAACAAGGGTTATTTGTAACAATTGTCGGGGTGACCAAGGAGGGTCCCCTTTATTACGAGGGATTCATGTTGCGCACACCATATTGATGACGGGGGATGGCAGCAAACTGGGATAGTATTCCAAATGCATATGAATCGAATAGAGTTCATTATATGTTACTTCTAGTATTGTAAGTATTCAGAATGTATACATATTAGATCTTCCCGCACGTACAAAGATACAATATTAAAACTGCAAATGCAACACAAACATATCCATACAATGGGGTGATTTTCTCCACGGTTAGTTGTTGCACATGCATTCTAAATAGCAAGGACCTTCTTGATGGAAAAGGGTATTAGTCACCTAGTAGTAAGGTTGTACGAACAGGGCAAGGTTCAAAGTCCTTGCAAGTGAACAGATGTTATCTTGCCCTTTGTATTAAAATCTTTAGAGGGGATTAGTCATTTGTTTGGTGATAATAAACAAAGGCCCAAGGCCAGGGTGCGACGGTTAAGTGTTTTTCCAGGTCATCAAATGTATGTGGCTGCATAAATTAGAAGTTCTTTTTTTAAGGTTCCAGGGTCTGTGCAATGGAGATCTTAATATGTAAATCAAAGAAAATCCAGTTTATGCAGACCTTCCTCTATTTGTTCAAATATGTCAGCAGGACCATGTGCTACTACAACGAATCTCAAGAAGGTGTGTTTTGAATATGATCTGAAGATGAGGATTTGCCCAATCATATTTGTGGGGTGGATGGTAATAAAAGTATCTGGGAATGTTTAAATTGTTGCAAAAGGTATATAAACTGCCAACTGATGATGTATTGTTGAGACTTGGGTTAGTTTGGTCCTACACCACCATCTAACCGCTCCCTGGAGCGTTTGTACAATAAACGTGCTTTATGTATAACCATGCACTCGCTTTTTAGGTGGTGGGCCTGCTTTTGGTTAAAGGCCCAAACAATGTGTGGAAAAATTATGGACCACTTGTAAACAGCCATGAGTGATTGTGCACTGGGCTTTCTGCATTTCTGTTTCATTATATTTGATTAGGGGCAGAGCCACTTCACACTAGGGCAAACACAGCAGTCAATTATCTAGACGTTTACACGGCAGTATAGACAAGGTGTGGCTTGAATTGTGTATCTTTGCCCTAAACCAGTTTGTATACTGCCATGGTGTTTGTCAGAGTGGGACATTTTATGATACAAATACTGAGCTAAACATGTAGGGCCAATATATCTCCCTTCTGCAAAATGCAACCTACAACACAAAGTACACCATTTCTTGCAATATGTGGCATATTCACGTCTGGCTCTCATGAAACTTAACTTAGCAGGTTTCTGATTTAAAGGCACACGTGACATATGCCCCCCAAGAAAACTGTTTCGGTCCAAGAGATATTTAAACTTGTTCCACAACCTATAAGGAGGTACCAGCTATGGAAGGAAAACTGCCATGCAGAGGTCTACGTTTGCAGACCCAGGCCTAAGCCGACTAGATGTGTGCAGCCTGAGGTTAAGCTCTCATAAGAAGCCAGAGCCAATTGATGTCTCAAACATGCTGTACACATTCTTGTCAAGTTATGATCTGGAGTCTCTCCTGGGTTAATACCCTGCACGCTCCCCAACCCAAACACCCAACACCCAACACAACCCCTGGGAAACCTTTCTCTGCCCATCTCGGAGTGCCTCTCTCTATGCTGCCAATGAAAAAAAGGATAGATAACTGCATAGAACAAGGATCAACAAGTGTGCAGAACATACACTGCTGCTGTTCTGCACGCTGCTTTCAACTTTCTGCAGAAGAAACTGAAAGGGCTTGGGAGAGCTCAGCTGAACTGGGCTGGGCATCACTGGGCTGGCAGAACTACATCTAATTTCCAGGATCAAGTTATGTAATGCTTATGCGAAGATTTGAGCTAAAATAACATGGCGCTGGTGCGCAGCCATCTTGGACATTCACCTCCCATCACTGTAATAAGCCCTATGTTTTTCGTGAGCTCAGCAGAGTAGACGTGCATCTCGGTAGCGAAGGCACAGCAAGGTCACGTAAATATTGTTGCCGAATTGACTTACTGTTGAGAATAGTTACGGTATTGTCCACTGAAGTACGAACTGAACAGGGAATCAGAGCGCTCTGCAGGTGGAGTGATAAGGGGTCCTGGGAATGAATGAGAGTTGAGGGAAGCTGGTCTTTTCCAATTCTGGCTGTTTTTTTCCACTCTTTCCACTTTTTACTTGTGATCTGCTCTTTGGCCGAGGGCAGCCATAACTGAACGAGGCGGGGATATGCCCCCATAATAGAGAAGAGGCTTGTAAGCCAAAGAGTCAGTCAGAGCTTGGATCCCCGGGTGATGTAGTCTCGCTGGTTGGGAGGACGCTCCGCTCTAGACCCCGTTATTGCGTGTGGTCGCTTTGCGTACCTGCTCTGGGACTAAGCAGTGTTGTACGGGCCAAGATGAAGGCGTCTTCTGCTACATTGCTAACAGTGATGAACTCTTTTTCTATGTTCATATATAACTGATCATACGTGTATTTTGTGTTGGACCTAGCTCTCTCTAATATATAAAGGGCCTATAACGAGCCATTTATATGTTTTACTATACATAATGGTCTAAGTGTTGTTTCTTTTGCCTGTCTGAGTCCAATCACTCGTTTTGCCAGGGGCCGGGGAGTAGTAAGTCTAAGGATCTCCTCACATGGCCAAGCAAATGCAAAACATTTTGGAGCCTTAGGCAGGGTCTTTGTGCTGCTATTGATGCCAAAGAAGCCTGCAGAAAATTTAATTTACAGGTTTTGGACTCGGAACGAAAAAAAAAAAACAAAAAAAATAAATGGTATGTATGTGTTTGTATTGAGGTAATTAAAGGATAGTTCCGGGACTTTTTTTTTTATTGTTCCTATGGTTCGGCCATGTGTTTTTAAGCATAAATCGGTAGATCGTAGAAAACTTTCCTATGGACCTTACCCGACTTTTCGTCCATTAACGCACTCGAAAACATCCGCCATTTAATGATAATCCTCTCACTTGCCGCATCGCCCTGGCTCACCTGCTTTTGCGGCACTAAATCAAATCCCCCGCCCCTGAAACAGACTTGATCAAAACATTCATATTCCCCGCCTCTATCCGTGACGTGACTGAGCTGCGTAGGCAAACGCGCCCAGGCGTCTTCTACGCGACTCCACACAGAACCAGGAAATCAACACAGATGAGCTCAAACAACACAGCGCGCCACAATTGGGAATATGAAACTGTACTTTTAAATTAAACCGCAAGATTGTAAATTTGGTAAAGTACATTTATTTGACATCAAATGTTTTGAGAATATTCAGCGATTTGCATTTTTATTTGTTCACGTTCCAAAAAGTTCGTTTCGAGGCACACGATGTTCCTTTGCTGTACACAGGGTCTTAGATCATCTCACAATACAGCGCCACAATTCGGAATATGAAACAGTGGTTTAAAAGCAAACGGCAAGATTGTACATTTGGCAAAGTACATTTATTTGACATCAAATGTTTTGAGAATATTCAGCGATTTGCATTTTTATTTGTTCACGTTCCGAAAAGTTCGTTTCGAGGCACACGATGTTCCTTTGCTGTACACAGGGTCTTAGATAAATGAATTTTTATTTGCTCTCGATCCAAAATATTTCGTCTTGAGGCAAGCGATGTTCGTGTGCAGTAGACAGGGTGTTGGTTTACGATAAAATAAGCTCTTCGGTCGCACTGATAATCGCATGGCTATTCCAACAACGAGGCACTAGGGCACCACAACGGTCTGTATGTTGCACCTAGCCGTTAGTACCGCGTAAGGGCATACTTGTACTTGGCGATCGTCCCACAAAATGGTCAGGGTGCTAACGTTGTTCACGCGGAGAAGCAGCTGGCGGTTAAAAAAGCCATCCGCCGGTGTCTGGTACTCGTGACACAGACAATAATGGACGATGTATCTATTTGAAAAACATAAAAAAAGGAAATTAGTCTCACCATCAGATCTTTATTAAAATTATTCATTTTATATATTAGGTCTGGAAATTATTTCATAGCTAGGACAGTGCAACTGGGTTTTATACGTCAAGGGGGGCTGTAGGATACTGAGCCAGTCCCCCAGTGCAGGGGTTGACAGGGAGTGCAGGTGGAGAGTGGAAGGGCCCAGGACCGAGGTCGCAGTCAGTGGACAAGTTGTAGCAGGGGAGAGGGAGAGAGAAAGCAGAAGCAAAGAGGAAGGTTTGGAGGTGCTTCCGTAAAAGGAGACGGTTCTCCCCAAGATAGTGCGCGGTACAAAACAATATGCCACATAGAATGAACAAGTACAACTTAACCCGTCTTTAAAGCTACTGTATAGTAATTAAATTGCGGTATAAACTCATCTAAAGAGTTACTTACATTATATTTGCATTTTCCATTGTGTCTGTGCGTAGGGCAGCCCCGAAATACCACTCCTTCTATGCCGACGTTTTATTTCTTCTAATGAACGAACATGAAATGGCTTTCGTTTCTGAAATTATATTCATTATCGTTTCTTACGTGGTCCCGGCCTGTCAAGGTCAAATAACAATAGAACCTTATACTGAGTCGTGGGCCATTCTGGCACCCGAGAAAAAATCAAAGCAGCTGACCTTCACTTTGAACGAACACACATTCCTAGTTAGCTACATTCAGTGTAAGGCCGTCTTACAGGACTTGAAATTTACACTCCATCTTTGCATTTTGTCTGCGTGCTTTGCTGCCCCACAGAACCATAAATACGGAGACATTCTATATTTTTGGAAAAATATTTATATTACTGTTTGGTTTAATTTAATGCGCAAATGAACAAGGTTGGATATATAAACATATTCAATGGGCCTGCGACATGAGGAGACTCGAGAGAACAGACAATCAAATTACAATCATTTAAACCGTGATGTGTATTTCTCAATGAGCTCTGCTTTAGGTGGACATGGAACAGAGGCAATGTTGGGTGGCAATGCAGTTGTCACCTGCACAGGTTCGTTCACAACTCCATTTATGTGCCTATCTAGGACGTCAACAATAAGTCTCTCAATAAACTCATATTGCATATCCTCAAACACTGGTTTGATCACCCATTGTTTACTTCTTTTAGTGAAGGCCTTATTGTAGCGAAGCGTCCCTAAAGTTCCGGTCGTCCTACTTTGTTGACGGCCGACATTATGGTTATGTGCCAAGACCGCTAAAAGAGTCCGATTTATCATGCCCTCCATGCCAAAATGCAATCGTTTTGGCCTGTACTTTAGGCACATATTGTGGAACACCTCTAAATCTCCTGTGTGGCAGAATTCTGTGAGTCCCCTCAAAGCTTTTGTTATAGTTTTATCAAATACAATCTTTTCAATGGCTTTGTGAGTGGGTGATGAAGGAATCAACCACTTCTTCCGTGCCTCCTCTGTGGACAAATGGCCATGTTCACAATTGTGGAAATGTTGGTTCGTGTTCCAGCTGTGCACGTTTGTACAGTGTAGCATTACTGACCGCCATTTTTACAGTAGAATTTCCAACGACCCTCCACATGTTTTTGAGCTCCACCAAAGATGGTTGCTGATTGACTTGGACCACTGTGAAATACCTTGCATATCTTTTTTTTTACCTGCAGCCGACAATTTTTTATTGATTGTTTTTGCAAGATGCCAAACGTCAAATTGGTGATTTATATTTTTGTACTCTTCTCTCATTGTCTTGGCAATTGAAACGTGTCTGTCCGTGGCTATCAGGTCGATCACCATTCCCCGCGATTGTAGTTCTTGCAATGATGCTACAAAGCCAACTTTCTCCATGGCCACTGAGGATGTACTTTGTGAAACCTGCACAACCACCGAACTCACAATTTTCTTACTTTCCATGTCCTGAAAGTGGCAGGTGCAGTACTTGGCTGAAAATCCTGGGCTGTCGCACTGTCCATCACCGGCTAGCCTGAACCGTTTGCCCGCGAATGTACTATCAATAGACATTTTTTCCATTCTCCAAGCTTCGCTAATGGCTGGAAATAGATAATCGGTTTGGTATTTGTAGAACTGAGTTTTCGCAATGAAACGGATTCCCACAAACTGAAAGAAAGACTCTAATTTTTTAAAACTTGAAACACTAAAAAGTGCAGCCGCTGCACAAAGTAGATTGCCTGCTGGCAGTTGTCCCAGCGTGGGTTGTGCAGACCATGAGAAAGGATATTTTGTACAGGTGGCATGTATTTTAAGGTTAGTGCCTCGAATTGCACGAGTCACATTAATCAATGGCTCCCCACATACTTCCCCACCTACCGAATGCCCACATTTCAACCGAATAATAATATCAATCAAACAACTATCGAATACAATGAATTTGGCCTCTTTCCTTATACTGTCACTCTGCATCCCAGCTGGTTCGGCCTGTAACGTTGAGGACATGTCACTCACATGAAAGGTAGAATCTCTGATATCGTCTTCCGCTATGTTCAGTGATATTGAAGGTGTTTCATTGTAGTCCACTTCATTCTCTTCCATTGCAACATCTGTTCCTTCTCCGGCAATGGGTGAATAGGACAATTTCTTCAACTTTCTCGCGGTCTTAGTTTTTGCGGGTGTGGATTCTGTGAATTTATCTCCAACTGCATCCGAACTACCAGGAGGACATTCACTATCAATGGCTGGTGGTGGTATAGCTCCGTTGTCAATCACTTCATATTCTTCCCATTGGCACGATGCATCTCCAGTCTCAAGTCCCTGCCAAAAGGTTTGACAAGCAACATCTCTCGTTCGCTTCACTGTCTGTGTAGATCTAGTTCGTACACCCACTCGCAACTAGAGGACAGATTGGAAAAGGGATGTTCAGTTTAAACACAACTTACAGTATTGAACTATTAACAGTGAAAAACAACATAATATAGTGACCAGGACACTAACCTTCTTTTGCTTTCTTTTCTTTGAAACTTTCTTGCCTCGAACTTCAACATCAGGACGCTGTTGCTCCGACTCGTGTGTGCATGTCTCCACTTCCTCTTGCGCTGCAACGACTACATTTTCATGATAAGCACATCCATCACGCACTGACGCTCCATCGACTCCCTGAAACATAGAACTTTCATTAGTATGTATAATAATATTGAAAACACAAAAAGTACTTGGGGACCAATACCCACGTACATCTCAATAGCAAAACACGAATGAACGCTTTGTGTAGAACATTCAAACGACATTTATTCACGCATTGTTGATCTAGTTAGATGGAACTGTCAAGATCCATACCTCGGGCTCCTCAGACTTCCATTGATGATATTATTGAAGATGATGCTTCAGTGACTCCCTGAAACACAGTAATTGCATTAGTATGGTTTTCTATTTTGATAAAAAGAACAGAAACTTTGTGCAGGCGTGAACGGCTCATCTAAATAGACCTGCACAAATGATCAGTTGTCTAAAATAAATAATGGATATGTAAATATGATTCGATTGCTTGATCGTTGGAAGTGTCACCACCCAGAGATCTGCATCAACTACTAGGGGTGATGTTCTTGTAGAAGAAGCTCCGTCATCTCCCTGAAACATAGTACTTGCGTTAATAAAGAAGGAAGTATAGCGGATGTAATCACGTCATATGATTTCGCTTGATCGAACTGTCAGTATCCATACCTCGAAATGCATAAGAACATCAAGGGACGATGTAACTGCGGTGCACACTTCTGCAAGCTGTTGCGCCGACCCGTAACTGCATGCTCCCCCTTCTTCTTGGACTAATGCTCCATCGACTCCCTGAAACATAGGACTTTCATTAGTAATGAACACAAAATTGAAAAAAGAAGACACATAGGAGGGCGACGGAACTGTCCTGAAACGTACCTCGAGCATCTGAGTGACATCAACGGTAGTCGTCAATACGTTGGACTCCTCAGCATCTCCCTGAAAGACAGTACTTGCATTATTTTGGATAACAATAATTATAACTGAAAACAAAGACTAGAGGACGAGTACAAGGGTGTACCATTAGGTAAAATAATTGCACGATAAATTAAAACTATTGATTTACATGCCTAAAACAAGTCAGTGGCAGAATAGCCAAGTAAGATTACCCGATAGGCGCTTGAAGTGGCTGATGACTGCAATAACGACACGGATGGAGAATCTTCCGCCTTCATATTGAGTGGATACATAAATGGGAAATTATTGTTAGCTAATGCTACACACTACCGCAAGGCCAAGAGATAAATACGTAAACTTGACTCACCAGTGTAGGGATGTGGACGAATAGAGTGGGAATAGCGGTTGAGAGCAATTTTCGCCTCGCTCGCGGTGTGTTCTTCTTTATTAGCAATGATGTGGAGTACAGGTCAGAGGTAAAGTGCCTGCTGCAGATGCGGTATCGATCACCCCTCTTGTCCGCAAAGACCTCTAGGACTCTACTTTCAAGCTCAGACGGTGGATATCCGCAATATCGGACCCATTCTCTTATCTGATCTATTGTCTTAGGGAAAACATGCATTATAGTACCTTCAGATTTATTATGGGTCTTCGAAGGGCAACCGCCAATGGAACAGGCAGGCATTGTGGAAAGTTCTGAAAAGTAAAGATCAACAATTCTCTATGAATACCAATGTAAACTCAGAACATGTGACTAGTTCCTTGCATGTACTGTCTTGAACGAAAAGAAATTGGACGCAAAATGATTATGGTACATGGCCTTACCTTGACGAACAAACAGTTAGATCCAGGGATCAGAGTAGTTTCTTGTCGTAGAACAGGGAGCAGTTCACAGGTTGCAAACTGACGAGTTTCCTCGAAGTGGTCACGGAAGTTCACAGAGACGAAGAGCAGATAACCAGCACCTTCACGGGTTGACTAGCAAAGCGCAAAGAAGTGCTCATTAGAAATATGAAGTGGGTTATAAAGAATTCGAAACAGGGGTGTGTTTGTGAATGAATGACGTGTATATGTCGTGGCATTATGTGGATTGCAGGGGGCCGTCCAGCGTGAGGGGGGATGCTTGGCAGGAGACACGGGGTCTGGAGGTAGACATGGGAACAACAACCCATGCTCTGTAGACCACTTTGAAGTGTACATGGTCTTTGGCACCTCTTGGCCTTTATCGCTCCCTGACTGCTCCAGTTGCCAGCACAAGTACCCCGGTGCGAACTGCCTTTGATAGGGCGGGGGTGGATTGGGGCGGTGGTCGTGCAGACAAGACACAGGAAGACTCGTGAATGGAGACACACTTATGTGGATTGCAGGGGGCCGTCCAGCGTGAGGGGGGATGCTTGGCAGGAGACACAGGGTCTGGAGGTAGACATGGGAACAACAACCCATGCTCTGTAGACCACTTTGAAGTGTACATGGTCTTTGGCACCTCTTGGCCTTTATCGCTCCCTGACTGCTCCAGTTGCCAGCACAAGTACCCCGGTGCGAACTGCCTTTGATAGGGCGGGGGTGGATTGGGGCGGTGGTCGTGCAGACAAGACACAGGAAGACTCGTGAATGGAGACACACTTATGTGGATTGCAGGGGGCCGTCCAGCGTGAGGGGGGATGCTTGGCAGGAGACACAGGGTCTGGAGGTAGACATGGGAACAACAACCCATGCTCTGTAGACCACTTTGAAGTGTACATGGTCTTTGGCACCTCTTGGCCTTTATCGCTCCCTGACTGCTCCAGTTGCCAGCACAAGTACCCCGGTGCGAACTGCCTTTGATAGGGCGGGGGGTGGATTGGGGCGGTGGTCGTGCAGACAAGACTCGTTTGCCGCAGGGCCTCACCAAGGAGAGGCCATCTAACTGCATGTAAGAGGCTGGCTGCAGGATCTAGTACATGGAAGGCAGGGGGGTGAGTTTATAAATATCTCACCCTCCCAGGAGAATATATGGGTGCAGTTCACCCTGGAGACCCTGGATGCCTAGGCAGTTAGTCAGCAGCAGGCTGGCCTGTGGTGGCAAGGCGGCACGGGCCAGAGGTGGTCATCTCTGTACCCGGTGCCCAAAAGGATGATTTATTATGATCAACCATATTTACCTATAACCATGTTTTGTATCAATAAAATACAACGGCCTTCCTTTTATTGCCAACGCTTGAACAAATCAAAACAACCATTGTTAAAATATATATTGGGTTTTATTTTGGATCTTAATTTCAATTGAACATAAATGATAAACATTACACATTGTAAATTTGCGGTTGCAGCACATCCAGGGAAAATCTGCGGTATTGTCCACTGTCGCTGGGGAAATGTTGTCTAATGGCAAGTACCGCACAGGCAGGTATTACTCTCCGAACGCGGTGTCCGAGCCTCCCGTGAAGCCACCAAGTGAAGCAACGATAGGCCACCAGCCTGTACCACCTGTGAAAATGAAAGATGCAAACTGTATTAAAATGACAAAACTTTCTAATCACTGTCGATTCAGGTAAAAAATGTCATTCTGCTTTGAAAAAAATTCTATCTAGAAAATGCACAATATGGAACCAATTTACATGCATTCGAATGATATGTAGATGTAATTTTATATGTGGGAGACGACCATGACATAGTAGTGGCATCACTGACATCACAACCAGAGTATACTTACTCGTTACTCGGATTACGCGGACGAACAGTGCCGCGAAGTTCGTGCATAAGCATCATCATCCTCAACACGGTCCGTGAGAGGCAGGCTTCCCTGAACTCTGGCAGCTCAGTGATGCATTGCGGACTTGGCTCGCCTTCCGAAATGTAGGCCAGGCATCCCGAGTTTTCTCGGCAGCAGCAGTTCTCCTCCTCAGTTGGCATTAGCTCGCACCGATTGCACGTGCACCAGGTGGAGATGCCGTCCATGCGACATGGTCCAGGCTCTTCATCCGTTGACTGGTCCTCCCAACTGCCGTCCGAATCCCCATCGTTTTCGCGTGCTTGCCTTTCCAGTAGTTCTTCCTCGGTGTACTCGGGCTCGTACATATATGGCATTATTGTAGCCATTATGTGGTAAAGAAAGTAAAACAATTTATAGCGGTGGTACTGGTATCTGTTCACACGGGCTACAATCAACGAAGGTAGCTGACCAGAGCACAGAAACGAGTCACAGAATACTCAAAGTAACACAGAGAGAGGAATGGATTCGAAAATCTGCTGCTGTGTGTTGTGAAATGGTCTGTTTATACTTATTGAGGAAAGAGGCGTCCTGCCATTTCCATGGCGACACTTCATTAGCTGAGGCGCAGCGATTGTTGACACGAAACGGGAAATGGGCGGTACGCGTCTGCTGATGTCAGGCTCAGGGGCGGGGGATTTGATTTAGTGCCGCAAAAGCAGGTGAGCCAGGGCGATGGGGGGAAATGATAGGATTATCATAAAATGGCGGATGTTTTCGAGTGCGTTAATGGACGAAAAGTCGGGTAAGGTCCATAGGAAAGTTTTCTACGATCTACCGATTTATGCTTAAAAACACATGGCCCAACCATAGGAACAATAAAAAAAAAAGTCCCGGAACTATCCTTTAAATCATAGGGAAGTGAATTATCCATTCGATATAATGAGTTCCCTATTCAGGAAAAAAGGAAGCTCCGCTGGCGGAGACTGCCCTGAGGTAACTATTCCAGGATGGACGAAGAGTCCATATGATAAGGTGGCACAAACGTGGGCATGTGGTGCGGGGTTGAGTGAGACCTGGGATACGAGTATAGGAGAGGCGAGTCCAGACGAGGTGGCGAAGACCCCATTACAGGTGTCGGTAGAGAAGCTGAGAGAGTGTTCGGTGCTGGGAAGAAGGGGTTGGATTCTGTTGCATGCTTTTCGAAAGATGCAACAACAGAATGTGGAATTACAGGCGAATGTCGAAAAACTAGAAAAAGTTGGCTGCTGAAAAACAGATTATGCTAATGCAGCAGCTCCAGAATAAATGATACCACGATAAGGCAGACAAATATCAAGCAGTAGCTGAGCGAGCTGAGGTGAGGGTGGCTTGCTATAAATATCGGAAAAGACGGTGAAGGGTGAACTTGCAGAAAGTGGCAACAGTGATTGCCTTTTCAGGAATGGATTGGGACCCAGATAGATGGGATGGAGATGTATTTGATAGCACTACTACCGATAGTGGTTCTGAGCCAGAGGTTGTTCCCAAACCAGACCCTGGTTGGAAAGAAGTAACGGTCAACCCCGTAGTGCGTAGGAGGATGGCCCGTCATCCTATGAATCCAGGAGGAGTAGTGGTGGATATGACCAAACTCGAGGATTACTCACAACAAGAGATTGGGGAGATCCTTAACAGATTAAAACAGAGGGCCGGCAAATCTTTGTTAGCCTGGATGGTTAGACTATTAGATGGAGGGGCAGCAGGTCTTCTGGTAGATGCTACAGATTCTGTGAGGTTCCTACCCCTGTCACAGGATGTCCAGATACATGAGACCCTAAGTGCAGGCCCTACCTGTGATGCTAATGGAGAAGAGGGGAAAATGTCCATTTTACAGTTAGCACACAGGTGTAATCATAAATACCCGATTACGTCAGATTGGCCGAACGAAGAGAAAAAATGGTACACACTGAAAGAGGCCATTCAGAGATTAAGGGAACATGCTATGAAAAAAGCTATTCATATAGAGACTCCCGAACACATGGGGTTGGTAAATTTAGCTGTATCTGCTCGAAATAATCTTATTCGAACGGCCCCTCCAGCATATAAAAACATTATGATGACCCTATTAGTGGAATGACTGCTAAAGTAACAGATGAGGTGGTGGATGCTGTTAGACAATTGGAAGATCTGGGAGAATGGGAGAAACCAGAGGAACGAACTAGAGAGTGAGAGAGGGAGGGGCGAATTGAAAGACGCACTCCCGGGAAGAGGTTTAATAGCTGAGAATCTCGCATATCCAGAAAGGATATGTTTCTGGCTTAACTAAAAGATGGAGTACCGCGGGAGGAGATTGATGGGATTGAAATGTGTGAAATGTATCAACTGTATAAAAAATGGGGTCTGAATGGAAAGGTATGCTACAAACTATATATATTGGTTTTTATATAGCGCTAAATCGCCTGAGGGCCTCTGAGAGCTCACAGGGACAAAAACAGAACATAAAGACAAAGAGCAAACAAGTGAAATACTCAAATCAACGCAGGAGAAAGATCCGTTTGGACCACTTTTGGACCACCTCCAGAGATGGGTAACGAGGAGAGTACCACTGAATCTAGTGTTGATTGTTCCCCTTACATTATTGGATTCGATATTTTGGAAGGGTTGACCCTTGGATTAGGAGGTAAACTATACCAATTTGGGGTAAGTGCTTTCCCTTGCACACCCGTAATCGTTGGACAGCTAAATATGCCCCCGGTGCAGGTCCCGATAGCCACCAAAAGTGTGTCCATTAAACAGTACTGAATTCCCAGGGACCAGAAAGAAATCCCTGAAACCATTAATGAATATGTGGAAGCCGGTGTGTTAGGTCCTGTAACCACAGCTTGGAAAGATCCAATTTGGCCTGTAAAAAAAAAAACAGACGGTAGCTACATAATGACGGTTGATTACCGCAAATTGAATAAACATACTCCTCCGCTAGTACCGGAGGTACCGGATGCGGTGACTTTGGTGTTAAATGTGCAAAAATGTGAAGGCACTTGGTATGCATTGTTAGATTTAGCTAATGCTTTCTTCACCGTATCCATTGCGGACGAATGCCAAGAACAGTTTTCATTTTCCTGGAATGGGAGGCAGTATACATTTAAACGTTTACCAATGGGCTACATGCATAGTCCAACGATCGGTCACTGGCTGGTGGCAGAGCATTTAGATAAAATTCCATGCAAACCGGATGCACAGATTGTGCATTATATTGACGATATTTTGATTGAAGGTAAAGATGAGAACAGTGTGCGAGTACACTTGGAACTTATCCAAGATGGTTTACGTAAGGAGGGGTGGGAGAATAATGACACCAAAACACAAGGTCCAGCAGAGAGTGATTTTTCTGGGAATACTGTGGCATAATGGACATCGGGAAATGGTGCCAAAAGCCGAGCAAAGGATTCTCGAGTTTACAACTCAGAGCATGAAAAAACAGGCTCAACAGTTTATTGGACTGTTTGGATTCTGGAGACAACATATCCCACATTTGGGATAGATCTTGGCGCCCCTTTACAAAGTCACACGCACAAAAATCAATTTTGAATGGGGTGAGGAGCAAGAAAGGGTGTTCCAACTGGCCAAAGGTAACATCCAAAAAGTACTTGATTCATGGCCGTTGAGGGACAGAGAATTGGAGTTGGATGTATCTGTACAAGATGTTTATGCCAATTGCAGCTTATGGCAAAAACAGGATTAAAAAACGGGTGCCTTTAGGATTTTGGACTCAGAAGTTACCCGATGCAGGTGACAGATTATACTACCTTTGAGAAACAACTGTTAGCGTGCTACTGGGCACAAATAGATACTGAACAGACGGTGGGCCATGATGTATTGCTACGACCTGAAATACCAATCATGCAATGGGTACAGAGCTCTCAAAAAACACATTGCATCGGTCATGCACAAGAGTCTAGTATCATCAAATGGAAACGGTACATTCAAGATCGTGCCAAGACTGGGAAGGGTAGCGTGTCAAAATTACATGAGCAAGCGGCGGGAGTCCCGCTAGTAGGCCTTGAGCCAGAGGGAGAGGGAGAGTTGGCTATTGACGAGTCCCCAGTTAAATGGGGGATCCCATACGCAGAATTAACAAATGACCAAGTTGAACATGCATGGTTTACTGATGGTTCGGCTAAATATGTAGGAGTCGAACGACATTGGAAGTAGCAGCGTACAATCCCAAATTGAGAAAGGTAATAACCACTTCCAGCAAAGGGATGAGTAGCCAGTTCGCGAAGCTCTATGCCGTGTATCAGGCGCTGAAGCAAGAGATGCCTGGGAGTTGTCATTTACACAGATTCATGGTCCTTTGCGAATGGGTTGGTGGTGTGGCTGCCGACTTGGCAGACAAATGGTTGGAGAATTCATGCTAAGAAAGTATGAGGAAAAGAATTGTGGCAAGATATTGCTGATATGCTAATGCATACTACAGTAACTGTATCACGTAGATGCACATTGTGCAACAGACTCAGAACGGTGGTTCAATTCTGTTGCAGACGAACATGCAAATCTATCAATCATGGACGCGAGGGCTTAGAAGGATGATTTGGAAGGGATTGCGAAATTGGCCCACCAAAAAAGTGGACATCTCGGAGAGAAGGCTACTATCAGCTGGGCACAAGACAGGGGTATCAGCATTCCATTGGAAATTGTGAAAATGGTTATCCTACAATGTCCAATGGGCCAAAATCAAAAGTAGAGGGCTATCCCACACATAATTCATGGCACATTAAAGAGAGGTAAATTACCTGGACAAATTTGGCAGATTGATTATATTGGTCCCATGCCCCTTAGCAGAGGATGTCAATATGCGTGCACCATCGGAGACACCTATTCTGGTCACGTAATCGTTTTGCCATGTAAAAGAGCTACCCAATTGAACACGATTACATTTTTGGACCAGGTGGTGGTATATTATGGTATCCCCCTACAAATCCAAATCGCCAGTGGGGCCCACTTAAAGGGAAAAGTGGTACTGGATTATTGTCAGGAAAAAGGAATTGAATGTCACCCTGAGGCTTTACACACACCAATATAACCTTTACCTGGGAACCTGCAGGAAAGCCGGACTGGGACTTCAGCCCCCAAGGAGGTTGTGGTCATAATCCCAACCTCAGTTAAATGCGTCCATATTTACTTCAGCTTTCCCATCTATAGAACCTGGCTGTTCGGGGTTAAGGGGAGTAAGTAGAGGGGCTTTGCATGCTGTGCTTTCTTTGGCATGGTTTCTCTATTCCTTGTCTCATCATGACAATGTGGACGCCTCAAAAGTCGGACCATGGCCAAACCATATACAGGTTTTGCATCCTTAAGCTTTTTACCCACAAGCAAAAGCCTAGGGTTTTGGTAACCATGACATAAATGAGAAACCCCCCCCACCTTTCAGGGAGATTTTGCAAATTCAGGTTTTGGGAAGGGTTGCAAGTATAGAAGGGCTTTGCTGTCCGTTTTCTTGAGCATGACCTCAGCATGCCGAGGATCACCATACAGTGAGCAAAATTTCAGACATACCCCTGGCGAGCGAACACCTATTCTCCAGCTAGTTCTCCTTTTGGTGCTGTGCTCCATAGAATACACTTGAGTCACATGATACATTCAGTCCAATTGTACACAGCTCCGCCACCCTTTCCTTCTGATGCCTTCCCCAGCATCTTATCTATCCTCCACACTCATGCCAACTATTTACCTGACTTTGCTCCTCTGTACCACTACAGAATATTCTATCATACTCCTCCTTTGCCACTCTGACGGAGAAAAGCTCTATGAATGAAAACTATTGGAGGAGGCACTATAAAAACATAACATTCACCCAAGGCGATAAGTTACTTTGAATAGTTTTGTAAATGGAACAAAAACTGAAATTGGAAATTAAACCTATTGTGCTAAAGGTTTCATGTCTTCAGTGTCTGTGCAGTACAGTTTGCAATATACGCTTCGAGAAGAACAAGTTACTTACCCCTGGTAACGTTCTTTCGACTGGAAGTTCCTCCCACGTTTCCTCATCTTTGATATTGGATATCCAGCTTCAGCTGCTTTGGAAAAAGAATTCGGCAGAGGGCGCTGTGCGTCGATGCATTCGACTCTATGTCCCTCGAGGGACTCTGCCTCGAGGATGATGTCATCGAAGGTATATATAGCACGCGCAGCAGACATTGGCTGCAGTTCTGTTTTTCTTACAGTAGAAACTACCCGCATAACCACGGGTTTGACCGTACTAAACTTTGAAGGAGCGAGAGCTCTAATAGCATGGGAAAATTCTACTGTGGGGTAGGCTGGGAGGGCGAAGAGGAATACGTGGGAGGAACATCCAGTCGAAAGAATGTTACCAGGGAAAGTAACTTGTTCTTCGAATGGATTGCATCCTCCCATGTATTTCTCATCTTTGATAGACTCCCAAAGCAGTATTTGATTTGGTGGAGGGAGTACGAATTTAGATTTCAATGGTTTTCATGAACCGAATGGAGAACAGCTTTTCCAAAGGTTCCGTCCTGACCGAGGGAAGACTCAAGGCAGTAATGTTGTGTGAACGTGTGACAAGTAGACCACGTCGCTGGCTCACAAATATTTTTGATCGGTACACCCCTTTGCAGGGCTGTAGAGGTAGCCATGCCCCTGGTGGAATGGGCCCTTAATCCTTCTGGAGGATCCTTGCCCACCAGTCTGTAGCATTCTGAAATTGCCAGAATGATCCACCTGAATAAGGTCCGTTTTGTAACAGCCTAACCCAGTTTGTGACCTGTATAGCCTATAAAGTGCAGATCATCACTACAGAGTCTTGATAGTCTAGATGAACAAGTTACTTTCTTACCTGGTAACGTTCTTTCGATGGGATGTTCCTCCGATGTATTCCACATCCCTGCAGGTAATTACCACAGCTGTGCTGCTTCGGAAACTTTTTCGGCATAGGCGTCCTGCGTCGATACGCTCCCTCGAGGACCTCCTCCGACGGTCTACGTCACCGGATGTTATAAGTAGGACGCACGCCGCCCGTAGCCTCGGTTGTAGTTTTTTCCCCCAGAACGTGTGGCACCAATCTTCTGCCAGAATGATTACAGAAAGCCTTTCGGAAACATAAGCTGCAATTGCATAAGAAATTCTGTAGAGGGGCGGGTAGGGAGGGTACGATGTGGAATATGTCGGAGGAACATCCCATCAAAAGAACGTTACCAGGTAAGAAAGTAACTTGTTCTTCGAGGGGATTGTGTCTTCTGACATATTCCACATCTTTGACAGACTCCCAAAGCAGTACCAACGTAAGGAGGTGGGAAAAGAATTTAGAACTTTTGCCCAATCAAATTGCAGAATAGAGGACTGCCTTGCCAAAGTCCAAATCTTGCCCATGAATAGAGTCAAAGGCATAATGTTTTACAAAAGTATGGACAGAGGCCCATGTGGGCGCTTCGCAAAAATTGCGAATCGGAACAACCCTGTCGTGAGGCCTCTGCCGGAAAGGAAGACAGTAGCCGTGGGCTATGATCGCCAGAACCCACACATCTGAAGTAATGGCACACCATTCTACAGGTTGCTACGCCAGCCTTCCCCCAACCGGCGAATCATGGGACATGGCCTCATGACTGAGCGGAAGCGGCAGTGCCTGAGGGCAAAGAGGCAACTGCCCGAGCGGCTTTTGCACCTCGAGTACCTTGTTTTCCACCGCCGGTATTCCTATGTTGGCCCCTTTGACTGGCAGCCCCCCCCCTCGATCTACTAAAGGAAGAGTAGTATCGAAAGGAGCTTCCCCCCTCCATTGCTGTCCCCTAGGCCGAAAAGGAAGAGGTTGAGGCACTGCAGCGCTTGAGGACTTCACTGCAGCTTTGGAGGTCTGCAACCTCTCAAGGCTCTCGTCAGCCTTGCTGCCAAAAAGATGGACGCCATCAAAGGGCATGTTGAGAAGCCGGGACTGTACATCAGGAGCAAATCCCATCCCCTTCCGCAACCACGCAAACCTGTGCATCTCGGTGCTTGCCGCCAAGGACCGGCTGACGCAGTCTGCCACATCCAGACCAGACTGAACAGACTCTCACATGGCATCCTTGCCATCCTGAATGAGGGCAAGAAAACCATCCCGTTCCTCCCCTTCGGGAATATGTTCAGCCACCAACAACACACAATTCCACAGAGTGTGCGTGAATCTTGCAGGGGCACAAACAGAGTTGGCTGCCTTTAAAGCCATACCCCCAGAAAAAAATGCCTTCTTCGCCCAACCATCAAAGTGTTTGTCGTCCCTATCGGCAGGGATTGTAGGGTACGCCGCCTGCTTTGCTGGGGCCGCAGCCGCCTGCACCACCAAACTCTCCGGAGTAGGGTGCATGGACAAGTAGCAGGGGTCACCACTGGCTGGACGGTATTTTTTCAGCAAAGTCTTGTTCCCTGCCGGGAGACTCTCCGGTGCAGTCCAAGCCGCCGCCACCCTTCTTTGTAAGGCCATGTGAAATAGCAACACCGGTTCAGCGGGTGGACCTTGGTCAAGGACATCTGTCAGGTCATCCTGCAGAAAATCCACAGGTGGAGCAGACCACCCCAGATACTCCGAAACCCTCGACATGAGGCGCCTGTACGAAGATTCAGCATGCGTACCAGGCTCAGGCCTGCCAAACTCAACCTCCGGGGAGGTATCAAGACCACTGGCGTTGTGCAGAGACTGACACAGGTCTTCCAGCTGGCTAAGTCCAGAAAGTCATGAGGAACCTCAGGAGACACCTCATCCTCAGACCCTTCCTCAACCTCTGAAATGTACTCCAAGGGTTGGAACAAGTCCACCCTGGGAGGAGGAACAGAGTATGGGTCGAGAATAGGGCGCCTTCCTAGGAGCTTCTACAGCTCTCCAGGGTATGTCCGGCAATAAGTCCTCCAAATGTGTCGAAGGCGTCAATGGGAGTGGCGTCAACGTCGATGTCAACGTCGGCCGACAACTTCGACAGCCAGAGCCCAGAGCGTGTCCTTTGACGGCCTCGGCGCCGGAACCTCGGGAAAGTCCTTCGACGGACATGGTGCCGATGGCATCGATGCCTTCTTCGAAGACCTCACAGGCTCCAACGGTCTCGACGGCATCGAGGACCGGGACCTGGAACGGGCACGATGGCGATCCTCCTTGTCCGACCGGGACCTCAAAGGTTCCCGGTGATCACGCTGACCGCCGAAGCCCAAAGGCATGCGAGCAGTGGCTCTAGAGCGTTCCTTGCCGGCTTCTCTCGAAGGCGCGGTCGGAACTGTGCCCTGCGACTCAAAAATCGCCATCATCTCCTTACGGAAGGCGTCCCATTCTTCCGGAGATTAATGCTTGGTGGGACAAGCAACCCGCCGTCTGGCGGAGTCCTCAGGCAAGGATGGGGAAGGCGACGGATGACAGCGCTTCCGTGCATGCCTCGAAGAGGCCGAGGAATGGTGGGACCCACTCCTGGAACAAGACCCCCCTGGACTTACGCCGACGTGGAGAGTTGCTCCTCGAATCGCTGGTCGAAAGTCCAGCGGGCTTCAATTTACAAGGTTTGGAAACCCTACCGGCCGACAGCTTCTTCTTCCGCTCCTGCAAGGCCATCGACGTCAAAGACTGGCACTCGTTGCAGTCATCCATGGCGTGGCTCTCACCGAGGCACCAAAGGCAGACGTTGTGCGGGCCCGTCAGAGACCTCTTGGAAGTGCAATCCCGACACTTCTTGAAGCCAGACTTCGGGGTAGCAGAAGACGAAGACATATTCTCGTATTTTGAACACAACGATATTCGAAGAACCGATTCACAAGGGAGAACCGAGGCGCACCGAGATTCCGAAACAAATACGTTTGAGGAAAAACAGAACTGAGGCTACGTGCGTCCTACTTATAACATCCGGTGACGTCGACCGTCGGAGGAGGTCCTCGGGAGAGCGTATCGACGTCATCGACGCAGGACGCCTACGCGGAAAATGTTTCCGAAGCAGCACAGCTGTGGTAATTACCTGTCAAAGATGTGGAATACGTTGGAGGACACAATCCCCTCGAAATGTAAAAGCTCAGAGCTCTGTGTGGATCCAATCTATGTAATCTCTCCTCCTCTTTGCCAGGAGGAGGTGGAGGATAAAAAGTGGGTAAAACAATTTTCTGTCCTACATGAAAATCAGAAATGATTTTGGGGAAAAACGAAGGCTTAACCCTCAGAACATCCCTATCCTTATAGAAGATCGCAAAGGGTGGCTTGGATGAAAGTGTCTGCAATTCACTCACTCTACGTGCTGAAGTTAATACTACCAAGAAAATGGTTTTAAATTTTAACAACCTTAATGGACCTGAATGTAAAGTTTCAAAGGGTACACACATTAGAAATGTTAGTACCAGATTAAGGTCCCAAACTGGAATCTGGAAAAGAGATGCAGGGAACACATTGGTGAGTCCCTTTAGAAATTGTGTCACCAGTGCAATTTTTAAATATGAACATTCTTCTGAGATGGATAGCGCTGCCAAATAGCCCTTAATCGTTCCAACCTGGAGCCCCAGATTGGCCAAGGATAGTAGAAAGGATAATACTTCTGGTGTTTTGCACAGAAAAGGGTCTACATTCTTGTCTTTGCACCAGCTGCAGAATTTGTTCCAACAGCAACGGTACAAGGACTTTGTTGCTGTCCTTCTGGTTGAAAGCAAAATCTCCATTACATCATCCAGGAGGTCCCAATCTGATCTCAGCCTTTCAGAAACCATGCATGAAGGCTCTCGCGAGAGAAGGTCCTCTCTTAGTGGAAGACATGTTGGCGGGCAGATGGACATATCCAGAAGGTCCGTGTACCACGTCCTCCTGGACCAATCCGAGGCAATTAGGATCATGTGTTTCCCGAACGTTCTAAACCTCCTGATCATGTGAGGAATGACGGATACTGCAGGAAATGCATACAAGAGTGGAAACTCCCAGTCCACTACGAATGCGTCCCCTAGAGCTCCTCTTGGAGGAGCTTCCCTGGAGCAGTACAGTTCGCACTTCCGGTTGACCCTGGTTGCGAACAGATCCACTTGAGGGGTTCCCCAAAGGGTGAAGAACTCTTGAAGGACTTCCTGAGCTAGTTACCACTCTAGGGAGACTGTGTTCTGCCTACTCAGAGCATCTGTCATGATGCCTGCTCCCGAGGAGCCAGGTCAGGCCCAGCGTCCCCGGAAGCAGTCTTCATACTCACCAAGCAGGACCCAGCAAACCCCTATAGGGGCTCTTTGGACCTTGTCCTGGCGCCAATAAAGGCATCTGTCCTGGCGCCTTAGGCGCCAGGCTCATCATGGCAGAACATATCGTAATGCTTGGGTGAACTTACCTGAGGCAGACCATGCTGCATACTCACCCGAGGCAGACCATGCTGTCTGAAGCTCCAACCCAACTAAGGCTGGGGAGGAACTATTTTCTTTCAGGAACGCTTTTCTTACTTGGGTGGGGCCAGTGGAAGAACACTCACCTGAAGCTCTTCCAAGGCTATTTAAACCACGCCCGGATGGCCACACGTGCTTCGCATTATTCTGCATCTGCAGCAGGACGCTCACCGAGTCGGCTCCTGCATCCTGGCTCCTGCCACGCCCGCCAGCACCTGGAACACCTGCAAGGAGAGAAAGGCAAGCATTAGGACATTACCTACCTTCATCCAGCATCCGGATTCTTCACTCCGTCGATCCTGCAAAAGAAAGTCAAGGGTTAGAAACGCATTTCATCGCTCGCTGCAGCGCCGCTTCCACTTACCTTCACGTGGCGCTGTCTAGCTCTTCAGCGGTCATAGGCGATATCGGCCGCATCCCAGCACCTACGGAAAAGAAAGACAATAGTTAGAAGCGCTCGCTTCTCACGCTGCCGCGCCGCTTCCACTTACCTTCACGTGGCACCGGCAACCTTTTCAGCGCCCATAGGCGACATCGGTCGCATTCAAGACCTATGGAGAAAAAGGACAAAACAAGGTGAGCAACGAACTAATTGCAAAAGGACAGATTACTCACCTTAAGTCTTACCTGAATTTTGTTGGGACCTCAGTTCCCTTTTTGGGTCGGAGCGGCTTTTCTGGCTTTTCCGTACCCCGGCCCCTATGGGGCATTAAGACACACTCATTAAGGTGTCGGAGGAAACCACTACGGCACACCTTCATTAAAAGTACTCACCTGAGCTTACCTCGGCGAATCCATTCCTCCACACGGATTCCTCACCTAGTCCCTGAAAATTAAACAAAGGCCAAGGGACAAATAAGACTTGATCTTTTGAACTATATACTTACGGCAGCATTTTGGTAAAGGCAAGCAGACATTGAACCCTCGCCAAATCCGAGATCCAGTGAAGTAACTGGAAATCAACGCGCCCCTGCGTCAGAAGCAAGATGGAGAGCTCGTCCATACAGAAATTAAGGCGAGAGTCTGCGGAAGGCACAGCTAGGGTTCGAGAAGGGGAAAAAGGGGGGGAATCTCACACACAATCCTAGCAGACAGTTAACTCCCTTTTCCCCATCTACAGAAGGATTATTCTACAGGCCAGACAGACGAGGTTTGGGGGTCCAGTCCAGTCCATCTTCCAAGCACTACGCTTTACCGTGGAAGAAGTTGTAGCAGTCCAGAACGGGTCGGCGCCTCTGTGGGAATCAGGTGAGCGTTACAGCGTCTGCTGCTGTGTTCTCTTGTCCGGCTAGGTGAAGTGCCGATAGAGAGATTCCTTCTTGAATTGCCCAGTACCAGAGCTGCATTGCCTCTCTGCACAGTGATAGTGACCCTAAACCACCTCTCTTGTTGAGGTAGTACATGGCCACTGTGTTGTCCGTCATTATCAGGACACATTCTTTCCCCGTACAGAGGGCAGAAAGGCCTTCGGTGCAAGTCTGATTGCCCTCAGCTCCAAAAGGTTGATATGTAGTTTGGACTCCGATGGAGACCAACGACTGTTGAGAGTCAAATCGTTGGTGTGGGAACCCCACCCCGTTAGTGAGGCGTTTGTCACTGTTATCCCCGGCCATGGTGGGCAAAAGGGTTCTCCCTTCAGAATGCTGTCCTTGCAGGTCCACCTCAGGAGATCCCATGCGACCCTGCTTGGAACCAGAAGTAGGTCTGACATGTTCCCTGAGAACTGGGACCATTGTGTCATGAGGGCCCATTGAAGGGACCTCATTCTCAGGTGGGCCTCTGGCACCAGAAAAATGCAGGAGGCAGAGAAACCTAAAAAAAATAGGATAGAAGGCCGGGAGATGCTGGGCACTCAAACTTGGTGACCATCTACAGAATGTCTTGAGCCCTCAACTCAGGTGGCAAGCTCTTTCCCAAGGATGTATCCAGTACAGCCCCGATGAACTGGAGCTTTTGAGAAGGTGTCATTTGGGACTTCTTGTAATTGAGGGAGAAGCCCAGTCTGAAGAGCGTGGCAGGTGACGTTGAGATGGTGCAGGGCTTGTTTGGGAGAACGCGCCCTGATCAGCCACACATCCAGGTAGGGGTAGACGTGAATCCACTCCCCCACCACTCCCTCGCTTGAGACTCGATGCCACCACCGCCATCAGTTTGGTGAAAGCCCTAGGGGCAGAGATTAGTCTGAATGGCAGAACTCGAAACGGATAATGAGAACCACCAACAGGGAAGCTCAGGTATTTTCTGTGATTGAGATGGATTTGCACTGACCAATGACACCACCCAATCCTGGAGTTGGAGAGCCTGAAGGATCTGAGCAAGTGTGACCATCTTGAACTTGTCCTTACTGAGGAACTTGTTCAAGTAACTCAAGTCCAAGATAGGTCCCAGTACTCCGTCCTTCTTGGGTATTAGGAAATGTGGAGAATATCATCTTGTTCCTTTCCGCTACAGGCACCGGTTCTATAGTGCCTTTCAGGGTCAAAATGTCCTGCATAAGGAGCGGATGTAGAATCCTCAAACATTGGCTACCCGGTGGATGTTTCTGAGGTCTCTGAATGAAAGGAAGGCAGTAACCGTGGGCTATGGTTTCCAGTGCCCAAGCATCCGAAGTAATGTCTCGCCTTTCTTCCAGATGCTGAGACAGTCTGGAATGTGCTCTGCCGTCATGGAAATGCAGTCCCATAGAGTGAATGAGAATTGTGCAAGGGCACATGTGAAGTCGGCTGATTTTAGAGCCATACTCCTTGCAGAAAATACTTTTCTTGCCCATCCATCTAACTCTTGTCATCCCTATCTGGGGGGATAGTAGGATAAGCTGCTTGCTTGTCCCAATTTGCTGCCACCCTTTATTGGAGAGCGATCTGAAATGGTAAAATAGGATCCATCTGCGAACCCTTATCAAGGATGTCTGTCAGATCATCCTGTGCAAAGGGGAGGGAAGGCCTACTCCATCCCATATAGTCTACCACTTTAGACAGTAGCTGTATATATGAAGCATCCTGCCTGTACCACCAGACTCTCTGGAGTGGGGAGTTTAGACAGGTAGACGGGGTCACTACTGGAAGGTGCACACCAGCCTCAGGTCTAAGAAAATCCAGCTCAGGTGAGGTGTCTACCCCACTGGCCATTTGTAAATTATCATAGAGGTCTTTCAACCTAGATTCTTCTGAAGTAAAGCTCTCAGGCAAATTTGGTGTACCAAATTGGAGACCAAAAGGTGCATCATAGTGTGATGGTTCATTTTCCTCATAAATTGAGGGGAGACTTGAAATAATCTTTCCTTGGTAAAGGAATATAGTTACTTTTTGGTATCGGCATTGAAGGCTTAACAAAAAGTGGATTAGACGCTTGAGGAGTTGTCAGAATCTTTTTTGGCCAAGATGGCGGGGTTGGTGTTGACGGTACAGCTGGCGTCGAGGGCTCTACTGGTGTTGGGCAGAAACCTGTGCAGTTCCCTTAGGGACCACTGCAAAAGATTTAGGACTACAGGTGGTTGGCAGTAAAACCAATTGGTAGCAGTCTGTACCACCCAGATTTACCTGGTAGCTGTGGCTGAGCAGTCAGACCACTCTCAAGATGAGTTAGGCAGTATATAGATTATACACAATAGGTACAGAGATACAGTAGCACAAGCAAACACTGACCAGAGCTTTGGTGTAAAGGTATATAATTATTTATTTAAAGACACACTTGTAAATTACACTAGCACACAAGAGGTAAATAAATTCAACACACAGTCACTATTATATTACTTATTAGACAAGTCTTAATGAGAAACACCACTTATTTTTAGACAGAGGTGAGCGCTTAACTGTTAGGGAGAATTCTCTGTTTAGGCTGAATTTCCTAACCTAATGAGTCCCTCAGCAGCTTTGCTGGATTTTTGGGGTTTATTTTTTTCTTCTGCCAAGAGTGAGACTCTTTTACCCTCACTCTTGGGCATGTTTGAGTGTGTTTCTTTGACTCTAGACGTGTATAATGGGCTATGGGGTCTTTTACTCCATACGGCTTCATGTGTTTTTGTGATGTGTGTTACACAGCACTCTCAGTGCAGTAACACAGGGGTGTCATAGTGACTCCCCAGTATAGACTCCATACCCTGGGACTGACTACTGTCTCCCAGGGCCTGTAAAGTCACCATTGACTTTACTAGTCTTAAATTCTGAACAGAACCAATACAAACCATCATATTGTGGACGTACTGGCTGGGGCAATTCAATTGCCCCGGGGTCTGTTAGTCGAGGGGGCACGTCTCTGTCCACCCTGATCGGGTTTTGGCTGGTGGCAGTGGATACTACTTTTTATATTCAACCGCGAATATTTCTCTATGGGATTTTCCCATTGTTCGAGGCTACTATCTTTATTTAATTACGATAGCCTCCAACATACCACAGGTTTATTTAATTAATTCTCCGGTTTTTTTTGCCAAAACTCGGTTCTAAAATGGCGTTTGTGTTCTCTTCTGTGACTCCAACCCAAGTCGAGCCCTTTGTTCCACTTTTTGGCGGGCTTCTCCACATAAGCCCTCCAAAGTGGTGACACTCTGAAGGGGTACTTAGGACGGGTGGAGGGGGATTTAGGCACCCTGGACTGAGTTGCCTAGGCAACTCAAGTCGCACTCCGTCCTGATTGGCCCAAGTGGTGAGCCGGCCGGCTCACCACTTAGCATGTTTGAGTGACAGCTAGGCTGAGTGAATGGGGGTTTTCTGCATAAAAGCAGGGCTTGGGGGACTGGAACTTCAGAAGTCGCCACAGGACCTAAGAATCCGACGAGGGAAAAGCTGAGCCGACCTGTCACGACACCACCGGTGGAGCCCTGGTGGACCGTCTCTCCACTTTTTCCAACGACAGAGGAGATCTCCCGCCGGAGAGTCTTCTTCCTTTGACTGGTGGGGATAACCAGTTTCACCGTCTTTTTCGCCTCCCCGACGTATCTCGTGGCCGCCTTGCCTGTGCCAAGCACCCCGGCAACCGGGATACCACGTTTTACCATGACCGTAAATTAAAGGGTAATACCTTTAACCGGAAAACTCTGCGGCTGGTTTCTTCCCTGGCAGTGCAACGACCTTCATCTTTCCTCCAAGTCGAGATCTTCTCTTCCCCTGGACGACGACGAGACTTGCACCCGCTGCCAGAACAACTGTACCCGCTGGAGGATCCTTCCCACTTAAGGTACCGTGTCCCACCCGGCTTCCCTTGCCTCCGACTGTACGGGGTAGATTTAGCCCCGGCTAAACTTTTCTGAGCCTCTCTAAACTCTTTTCGAACTCTCTGCAAGACTTTCTAAGCCTATTGTAACTGTGTGATCTTGGGCGCATTTGTGCTCTGCTCTCTCTAAAAGTGGGCCCAGCCTATGGACTTTGGCTCACAAGTGACTTTTGCTCTTCTGCCTTGCTAATAGTGTTCTTAAACCTTAGAGTGGCGTACGTTCCTATATTCTGTCTTTTTCCCTCCCTTCTTCATAAACTTATTGGAGTGCCATCTATAGTTAAGCGCTCACCTCTGTATGGAAATAAGTGGTGTTAACTAAGACTTCTCTGATAAGGAACAAGGGTTGTATATATTATAATAGTAGCTGTGTTTAGAGTGTTTTACCATAAGAGTGCTGGAGTGTTTCAAACAGTGTGTTTTTAAATAAATAATTATATACTTTGATACCAAAGCTCTGGTCAGTGTTTGCTTGTATTGTTGTATCTGAGTACCTATTGTGTATACTTTGCATACTGCCTAACTCTTCTTGAGGGAAGTCTGACTGCTCAGCCACAGCTACCAAGTGAATCTGGGTGGTACAGACTGCTACCAAGTGGGTTTACTGCGAACACCTGTAGTCCTAAATCTTTTGCAGTGTTCCCAAAGGGAACTGCACAGGTTTCTGCCTAACATTAACATAAAAAGGCACTCTAATAAGTTATTAAAAAAGGGAGGGAAAAAGGCAGGGTTATGAAAGCACACAAATTTCAATACTTTTCAAAGAACCACAGTGAGCCAGGTTAGGCAAAGTCTACTTGAGAGCAAGGAAGTTCAAATGCCAGGCCCACTCTTAGAGAGAGCAAGCGAAATGTGTCCTGGATCACATAGTGGGGTTATGCCCAAAGAGTCTTTGTAGAAAGTTCACAAAAGATTGCGATCAAGTCAGGAAAAGTTAGTTAATATGTCCCAGGCTAGCCCAGGTTAGAAAGTCGAGGATTTACTGTCACCCCGAACGATCTGTCGTAAGGGAAGCCAGGCGGGACACAGTACCTGAAAGTAGGAAGAACGCTCCAGCGGGGGCAGTTGTTCCTGGCAGCAGTTGCAAGTCGGTGTTTCGTCCAGAGGAAGAGGAGGTCTCGACGTGGAGGAAAACTGAAGGTCGTTGCGCTGCCAGGGAATAAACCAGCCGCGGAGTTTCCCGGTTACAAGGTGCCACCCTTTTCTTCGCGGTAGTGGTAAACTGTGGTATTCCGGTTGCCGGGGTGATTGGCACGGGCAAGGCGGCCACGAGATGGTCCAGGAAGGCGGAAAGACGGGCACACTGGTTATCCCCACCAGTCAAAGGAAGAAGACTCTCCGGGCTGGAGATCTCCTCTGTCGTCGGGAAAAGTGGTGAGACGGTTCAGCAGGGCTCCACCGGTGGTGTCGTTGTTGCAGGTCGGCCCGGCTTCTCCCTCCTCAGATTCTTTAGGTCCTGTGGCGACTTCTGAAGTTCAAGTCCCCAAAGCCCTGCTTTTATGCAGCAAACCCCCATTCATTTAGCCCAGCTGTCAAACATGCTAAGTGGTGAGTGCGTCTTGAGTTGCCAAGGCAACTCAGTCCAGGGTGCCTAAACCCCTTCCCACACCCCCTGTGGTACCCGGACAGAGTGGCACCACTTTTGGAGGCTTCTGTGGAGAAGACCGCCAAAAAGTGGAACAAAGGGCTCGACTTGGGTTGGAGTCACAGAAGAGAACACAAACGCCATTTTGGAACCATGTTTCGGCAAAAAATACCAACCAGTGAATTTATAATAATTTAATAAACCGGCGGTATGTTCGAGGCTATATTAAAAAGTGGTAGCCTCGAACAATGGGAAATGCCCATAGGAATATATTTGCGGTCGAATATAAAAAGTAGTATCCACTGCCACCAGCAAAAACTCGGTTGGGGAGGGGGTGATGGACAGTGGCCCCTCGAACAACAGACCCCGGGCCAATCGAATTGCCCCAGCCAGTACGTCCAGAATATGATGGTTTGTACTGGTTCTGTTCACAATTTAAGACTAGTAAAGCCAATGGTGACTTTACATGCCCTGAGAGACAGTGGTCAGTCCCAGGGTACGGAGTCTATGTTTGGGGGGTCGCTACGACACCCCTGGGTTACGGCCCAGAGGGTGCTGTGTAAACCACATACGAAAAACACATGAAGCCCTATGCAGTAAAGGAACCCATAGCCCAAAAAACACATACAAAGTCAAAGGAACACCTCAAATCATGTCTAAGAGTGGGAGGAAAAGAGTCTCACTCTTAGCAGGAGAAAATAATAAACCCCAAAAATCCAGCAAACCTGCTGGGGGACTCACTAGGTTTCGGAAATTAGCCTTTACAGAGAATTCTCCACAACAACTGGCATCGAGGGCTCTACTCGCGTTGAGGGCGCAGCCGGCGTCAATTGTGTCCCCGATGTCGAGAGCTTAGCTGGTGTCGAGGGCGCAGCCAGCTTCGACGACCTCGACCCATGTGTTGGTTTTACGGCTTGAAGGATCCGTCGATGACTTATCGTGTCGAGGCCTCGACAGCTCCCATTGAGGATCTGGCACTTGTCCCGGGCTCGAGGGCGTGCAGGATCAAGACCCTTCCTTACCGGCTTCCTTGGAAGGTGTGGTTGGAGCATGGCTTGCAAATGGTTTTTGTTTTTGAAATATTTTCAGCATTTCGGACCTAAATGCTTCCCATTCGGCAGGTGTGGAGTTTTTTTGTGGGGCAAGATACCCTCTCAGGGGAGGTGTCTGACGACGAAGTCGAAGAAGGCAACCTGTGGTGCCTCTTTTTACTTTCTCGACAATGAGGCGAGGTGCAAGCCACTCCTCGATCTTAATCTTAATCTTTTAACCTTCTTCCTCCGAGGCGAGTCTCCTTTCGGCTCGTCGGACGAAGGTTTCTTCGACGGGGTAGATGGAGATTTTTTTTAGGTTTTTACCTACCGCCAATTTCCCCTTTCGCTCCTTCAGGGCCTTTCCGGCTGGCACTTGGAGCAGGCCGCGGGTGTCATGCTCCACCCTGAGACACCAGAGACAAACCCTGTGTGGGTCGGTTAACAACATCTTAGAACACATCTTGAATCCGGTCTTCGGGGTATTCGGTGTCGATGTAGAAGACATTATCGCGAAGAACAAAGGAAGGCGCCATAGTTTTCTCAAAGTGTTAGCTTACGCAGAACAACGGAACCGAAGCCAACGGGCACTGTGTGTGCTATATATGCCTTCGATGACATCCTTGAGATGGAGGCCAGTGAGGGACATGGAATACATGGGTGGACACAATCCATTCGAAGAGTATAAATAGGGATGCAAAAGCTGTGCCCCAAACATACCTCTGCAAGGTAAATTCTACATATGTGAGCGCTCTGATATTTCTGACTTTAAAATAATAGTGCTCCTTGCACCATTAAAGGTTGCGGTGAAAATCTTGCAAATATGAAACCTGCACAAGCTTTCACAAATTATTTTTTTTTTTTCATAAACAAGACTGTTTAGCAAACAACCCCAAAGACTGAAAATATACAGTTTAGAGTTCTTAAACACCAACTTTTTAAATACATTTTATGAGTTTAAAAAAGTTAGAATAGTAAATACAATTTTCAGACGAGAGATTCCATCCCGCTTTCCCTTTTATTCATTAAAAAAAATACCTTGCCTTTCAGCGTGAAGTAAATATTTTACCAGATAGACTGCAAACTGATAATTACCAATTTTCACCTGCAAACATTATTTTGCTGAACTTGTGAAGTCAGAGGACGCAATTGCAGCTGGTGAGCAGAAGTGGGACAGTGACTGATAATTGTGGAGATCAGTGATTGCGCTCTCACCTTGTAGGCGCTAGCTGCAGGGTCGCTGAAGATGCGATTGAAGAGGTGGAAAACAGACAGCTGGAAAAGGAGGCCCTCCATTTTGATATCGTAGCTGATGCGGTGCAGCATCTTCACCACACAGTGGTTGGTGTGGGTGCTGTTCTCTTGGTAGTGCTTCAAAAGCAGGACGTAGGTTTTGATGGTGTTTGGGGTGGCAAACCTGTGGGAGAGAATACCCAACGAACACAAAGGATGAGCTCTGTAGTTGCACCTACCCAAAAAGAGGGCTTTATATCACTAGTAAAATCATACCACCAGCACCATCCCAAACCTAATATCTAGACTTCATGCAGCAGTGCAGTAACACACCAGGGTTTTAAACTTTGGGTACAGGGGCAGGTGGGGGCACTAAAACCAGTGAAACAGGAATCCTCTTATGAAGAAATAGCCAAAGGGAATACATTGCTTTCTCACCAGAGGTTCGTCTTCCTCTTACTGAGAAAAGTAAGTCCACTCTTATTTCAAAATTGTATATTACTCCTACTCACAGTGATGAGCTAACCTTTGCACAATAAAAAAACAAAAAAAAACAAAAGGTGATTGTCAATGACAACTTGGCCAGGCCAGAAGGCCGCGCCCAAAACGACTGCTGATTTGAATGAAATTTGAAAAATGCATTTTTCAGGCTGAGCACCACTGGCATAGCTCTGTCCTGAGCCCACGCATGACAGAAGTCTGTTCACTGTATACTGATAAACCAAGTGTGATCAAACATTACTTTTGAAGACAAATGCTGGTGATGTAGAGTCATGGTCTATTTAATGGATTATGGATACATTAAAGTGTGTTGGAGAAGGGCAGTTTCTGGGGGTAAGAAAAGGGGATAAACATTACTGAGATAAACAGTACTGGAACAACACAATTGGCTAAAGAGGGTTGGGGGCAGCAAGGGACAAGAACAGGGGCAGAAAAGAACAAGGTGCTAGGGGGCAACAAAAAAGGACTAAATGGGGCTGGTGGGCAACAATTGGCTAAAGGATTTGAGGGCTACAAAAGGGGCATGAACAGGGGCTAAAAGGGTCTGCGGAACCGGAATGGGGCTAAATGGGGCAAGAACAGGGATTAAAAAGGGACAAGAACCAAGCTATGGGCAACAAACTGGGCAAAATGCACCTGGGGGCAGCTAAAAGGGTTAAGGGGCACCAAAGGTTCTGGGGGCAGCTAATAGGGTTAAGAGGCAACAAAAGGGGCTAAATGGGACTAAAAGGGGCAAATCGGGTCTGGGGCAGTTCAAGGGGTTGGGGCAACCAAAGGGCATAAAAGGTACTGGGAGGAGAAAATAAGGGGCTCACTTACCTTTTTGAATTTGCCGCTGCAATACCAGGAAGTGTTCCATTCGTCCTCTGGTTGGGGCGGGACCAACACAAAAAAATACGGACTCCTGGTGTGCCAGCAGCACTTAAAGGAGCATGTCTGCCTGACTTCCTGCCCTGCCCCAGACAATCAATTAGTGGCTGGGGATGGGACCGGCAGTCATGCAGCAGGGACAGGAAGACAGGCAGACGCGGTCCTTTAAATGCTGTCGGCACCTTTATAGGAGCATGTCTTCGTAAAAAAGAAAATGTTTAATGTAAGGAGTGGACGGGCACCCAGTGGGGGTTTGTGGCCGAGAGGGGGGGGGGTCAGGCCAAAGCCCTAGATGGGGCTCAGGTTGGCCCGAGTCCTGCTCACCCAGCTCCAATTATTATTTTCCCTCCTTATTCCTCCTCCCTTAGTCCCGGCTTGCCCTGTGTAAGCTTCATTTCTCCATTACGGTTCAGATGCACGAGTTGGGCTGATCCCCGCGAGAGCTGTCCTTGGATCTTCATTTATCCTGGGCGACCATTGCCACCCTGCAACTAATTTTCTCCATGTTCCTACCACTACAGGTACCACATGCAAATTATACTCCCTCCTCCCTAATGCCTTTTGTTTTCAAAATTGTGCCAGCCACGACCCTGCTTACATTAGAAGCCTTTGTTTCCCTTTGTTCCCCTCTTCGTTGAATTTACACCACAGTGAGTCAGAGCACCTGCCAAGACACACCGATGGTGGACAATTACCGATGCCAACCTGAGCATTGAAAGAATCCCAACATATCTGGAAACAGCACCACAGATTCCCGCGGTCTCTGATGTTTATACAGGGTGAGTAGTCTGTGGGTTTTAATTTGGATCAGCAGCATGAATCATCATTTTTACCTTAGAATATGTCCCATAGAGTGCCTTTAGTACAATTTTGTTCTATTTTTTCTACCCCCTATAGTGTGAAAAATCCTATCACAACACTCCTGCCCTGAGGAAGGCTCTAACTACGGATGCCAGACGTACTGGCACGCCGAAACGTGTTCCCATGTTTGGTTCCTTTCCTTATGGAATAGCATTGAGAACAGCAATTTGTCTCCTGCAGGGGTATCTAACTTGGCAATTATCATTTGAATTGCTCTAATGATGGTCTTTTTCTGTTCTTTTGTAACCCATGTATGTATTATGATCGTTTTCTTATGTCTTTTGTTTTTCCAATACTTTTACCAAGTTTATGTAAGGAACAAGTTACTTACCTGTAGCTGTTGTTCTCCAGCATGGGTCTGGCATGGATTCACATGCTCATGAATATTCCCTGTCAGGCTGGGAATCCTCGGTATAGAAAAAAAATCAGTATCAGTTTCGTTTGTGGTCTGTCTTTCTTAGTAGTAACCAATCATTGGTCTCTGGGTCATACTGCCCCCAGCCAACGACTGCCCTCTCCCTAAGCCCCGCCTCTGGCAGCCATCCTCATATTTGGTAGCACGTAAAGTGGCAGTATGACCAAGTGAAGAGCCGCAGAGGGGTAGGCGAGAGGGTTCGCATGTGAATCCATGCCAGACCCATGCTGGAGAACAACAGTTACAGGTAAGTAACTTGTTCCTTCTCCAGCATGGGGTCTGGCATGGATTGACATGCTCATGAATACAAGAATACATAGCAGTATACACATGCACAACCACAGGAGGTGGCAACAGGCTCAACATTAAGCAATACAACAACTCAACATTAAGTATCTCTTACCTCCTCACCAGGCTCACCTTAGGCGAACAGGTTGCGCAGCACTGCTTGGCCGACCCTAGACTCCTCCCTGGAGTCCCGATCGACGCAGAATCTTGTGAAGGTGTGCGTCGACCTCCACGTCGCAGCCCTGCAGATGTCTAGCAGGGGCACACCAGACAGGAACGCCGTGGTAGCAGCGATCGCTCTGGTCGAATGGGCTCTCGGACGGTTCGCCAATCGGTGACAGTGCATGATGCAGCCGGAGAGCCATCTGGAAATGGAAGTCTTCGAGAGAGCCTTCCCTTGATTCACAGTCCCAAAGTTAACAAACAGCTGTGACGTCTCCCGAAAACTCTGAGCGGTCCACGTAGAACTTCAGCGCTCTAGCTACATCCAGCGAGTGCAAAGTCCTCTTGGCCGGTGATGAAGGCGACGGGAAGAAAACTGGCAACCAAGGGCTCGTTGAGGTGGAAGTCCGACGGCATCTTGGGCATAAAGGAGGGGTGCGTCCTCAGCACCACCCTCGTGTCATGAAAAGTCAAGTATGGAGGCTTGCAAGATAGGGCCTGGATCTCTCCCACTCGTCGTGCGGAGGTGATGGCCACGAGGAAAGCTGTCTTCCATGTCAGGAACTTCAGAGGCGCCGAATGCATTGGCTCGAATGGGGCCCCCACGAGCCTGGTCAGCACCACATTAAGCTCCCACGCCGGGGCAGGAGCCTTCACCGGCGGAAATGATCGGAATAGTCCCTTCATGAATTCTTTCACCAGGCGATGAGACCATAAGGACGCCCGTCCCGCAGTCCTGGTATATCGGGAGATTGCAGCCAGATGTATTTTGATGGAGGCGTGAGCCAGTCCAGCGACAGTAGGTACGGCAGTACTTGAGGGGCCGTAATCCGCAGAGGGTTAATCTTCTGTGCACATTTATGTCCGTAGCACTTGAGAGTTGAGGACGCCCTGGCCTTTGCAAGAACCTCTCTGCAATCGGCCGGGATGTCGTACCCTCCAAACTCTAGTGCTGCAGGAGCCAGGCCTGCAAGTTCAGCGACTCCGGGTTGTGGTGAAGAATGGCGCCTCCTTCTCTGGAGAGAAGGTCTGCGTCCGTCGGCAGCTTGACTGGTGTGGATGTTGACAAGTCCAGAAGGTCTGGGAACCAGATCTGTCTCGGCCACGCCGGTGCGACGAGGATCATCCTGCACCGGGACCTCTTGAGCTGGTTGATGAGCCGGAGCAGCAACGGCAGCGGAGGGAATGCATAAAGAAATAGGCCGTCCCAGGGGAACGAGAAAGCATCGCCCATGCTCCTCAGGTGGGGGAACCTGCTGGCGAACCTCCGGCACTTGGAATTCGTCGCTGTCGCGAAGAGATCGATTTGGGGTTCGCCCCATCGTTGGAAATGTCGATCCACTTGATCCTGGCGTAGTTCCCACTCGTGGCACGAGCGCAGCTCCCTGCTGAGTGAGTTGGCAATCGTGTTTTTTATTCATGCCAGATGAAGAGGCACCAGAAACATCCGTTGGACGACGGCCCAATGCCACAGATCCTGGGCTTCCTTGGATAGGGCCGGGGACCTGGTTCCGCCCTGCTTCCGGATGTAGAACATCGTGGTGGTGTTGTCGGTGAAGATCCTCACCACCTTGCCCTTGAGGGACGGAGAAAGGACCTGAGGGCCCAGAACACTGCGCGGAGCTCTAAAATGTTGATGTGGAGTGACTTCTCCTCCGGGAGCCAAAAGCCTCTCGCGTGAAGATCTCCGGAGTGCGCTCCCCAACCTTCCAGGGAGGCGTCCGTCGTCACCGTCACCTGGTGAGCTGGGATCTGAAAGTCCGTGCCCGCCGACAGATGGGAGCGGGAACCCCACCACCGGATCGCCCGACGGAACGTCTCGTTGAGAGGGATCCTGTCCTCAAAGCTGCCGTCAGCTGGACCCAGCGGGCGTCGAGGAACTCTTGTAAGGGGCGCATCCAAAGCCTGCAAAGGCGCACCAGATAAATGCAGGAGGACATCATCCCGAGGAGGGACTTGATAGATCTTACCCTGGCCATGTCCGTGGCCAGCAGACGCTGCACCTTGCCCAGAATGGTCCTGGTCCTTTCCTCCAACGGCGAGGCCAGCAGCGCCACTGTGTCGAGCTTGGCTCCCAGAAACAGGGCGACTTGCGACGGAACCAGGTGGGATTTTGGAAAGTTGATGGAGGTCCGTGAGCAGCTGGTCGGTCTTCGCAGTGTGCTCCACAGCGAGCTCCCTCGTCCTTGCCCGGATGAGCCAGTCGTCCAGGTAGGGGTAGACGTGGATCCCCTGTAGGCGCAGCCGCGCCACCACCGGTGCGAGGCACTTGGTGAACACCCTGGGTGCCGACTTCAATCCGAACGGGAGGGCCTTGAACCACGAACCCGAGGAATTTTCGGTGTCTTTTTAGAATGGGGATGTGGAAGTATGTATCCTCCAAGTCCAACGACGACAGGAAATCGCACTCCTCCAGCTGTCCCAGCACGTTCTGGAGGGTGACCATACGGAACTTCTGCGCCTTGATGTACTTGTTCAGTCGTCGTAAGTCTAGGATGGGGCACCATCCTCCTGTCTTCTTTTTTACGAAGAAGTACCTTGAGTAAACTCCGGAGCTCGATGGCACCCTTCTTGTGCATCGCCCTTACTTCCAACAATAGTTGAGGGACTTGATTTTCCTTCTTGGCCATGGGAGGAACGCGAGGGCACTTATTCTGAAACTCGAGGGCGTGCCCTTGGGCCAGGGCGTCCAGCACCCAACGGTCGGTGGAGATGGACTCCCACACGCTGACGAACCTCGTCAGCCGGCCTCCCACCGGAGTGCTTCGGCGGGGGCCCGACCACACGGTCGGTTCAATCTTGTTTGGAAGCTGCCTTGCCTCCTTGACCTCCCTGTCGACGACGACGGGCACCACCTGGCTTGCCGCGTCCCCTGTAGGCTTCCTGGGACGAAGATCTTGCCGCCTGGCGGTACGTGGAGGAGCCACTGCCGGATCCCTTGGAGGCACCTTGTCTGCCTCCGGAGCTCCGAAAGGAGGGCCGTCGTTGTTGGAGCACTCCCAGGGGCCCGGGCAGTCTCTGTGTCTGTCTTGATGGCCTGAAGGGACTCATCAACCGCCTGCCCAAACATGTTGTTCCCGTCGAAGGGCATGTCCAAAACCTTGGCTTGTACGTCCTGGCGGAAATCCGTGGCCTTGAGCCTTCCTCGTCGTTGCCCAACTGACGGAAACCGGTGTCGGCGATGTCCGTTGCCACCGTGATGGCGTGGTCCGAAGCAATCTCACCCTCCTGTAGGATTTCAAGGGCATCAGCCCTTTTGGCGTCCGGAAGGAAGGCTAACAGGGGCAATTTTGAACCACAACTCCCTGTCTTAGCGGGCTACAATAGCCAGGGCGTTGGCCGCCTTGATAGTCGTCGCTGCGGATGAGATGATCCGTCGTCCCGTTGTGTCCAACTTCTTGCCCTCGCCGTCCGGCGGGGAAGTTGATGTCGAGGCCGATGCCCCCCCATCTTTCTTCTTTGCCGCCGCCGAGACGACCGAATCCGGGGTAGGTTGTGCCCGAAGGCACAAGGGGGCAGCGTCGGGGACCCAGTACTTCTTCTCGTAGCAGCCCCCCTTTGCCGGCGCCGTGGCAGGGTTGAGGAGTGCGAGCCCCTCATCCCAGATGTCATCAAGAAGCGGTACGGCGAGGACCGTCTTCCTTTTAGCCTTGCGCCATTGGTAAAGGAACCTTTCTTTCTTCTTCTCTTCTGGGCAAAGCTGGAAAAGCTCGGATGCCCTGGAAATCATGGCATGAAAGGATCCAATCTCGTCGGGCAGGGAAGCCCAAGCAGGGGGCGACGGGGGGACACGTCCCGTCGTCGCCTCCGTCGTCATCTGTACCTGTCATAGCCATGTCCGTGCCTGTATCATCCCTGTGGGTAGTAGACCGGGGGGAAGGCAGAGCAGGCCGCAGAGGTGGGAGAGGTGGCGTAGGATGCGTCGTCCTCCTCTTATGCGGTGGACTTTCCGAAGGTCCTGGCTCCGGTTCCCCCGTCGGGTCTGGCTCAGGTACCTCCGTCGGGGGAAGAGGCAACCTTGTCATCTCAAAGCATAAGGACTGAATCGCTGGCAAAATGGCCGCCGAAGTGTCCTGCGGCGCCGGAAACTACGGGAGCGAGGGCTCTTGAGGAGTCTTGTCAGCGACACCGTCGCTCTCGTCGTCGCCCTCGTCAGGATCCCTCCCGATGGGCTGGGCCTCTTCCACGACTTCGATGAGCTCTTCTTCAGAGGTCGTGTCCGTATCCACGATGGCCACCAGCCCCTCCCCCACCTTTTCCAACGAGGACTTCGTGGGGGTCTTCTCAATGGGCCTGAAAGACGACTCCCTCCGCGGTGGCAGGGAGACTCTGGGTCCTGAGGGCGCCTCCACTGGTGTAGCCTCCACAGGCTGAGCCAGGGCCGCAGCGACATCCTCAATCGAGGTCTTAGCAGGGTGAATTAAGGCCATCGTCACCTTCTGGACGCCTGGGGCCTTCACCTTGAGGGGAGGGTCCGAGCCTCGCTCCCCCTCTGCCGGAATCTTCGAGATCGACCGGGGCCTCTCCAGAAGCTTCGCCGGGTTCTCGGACTTCCTCTTACCCGAGCCAGAGCATTGGCTCGTGGTTGATGGCGCCGGGGAGGATGCGCCCTGCCTGGCAGCCAAGGAGCCCGACCGTTCGGCGCTCCCAGTGCCCACGGACTCGCGGTGCTTAGCCTTTTGTTGGGCCCCCGTCGCCGGGGCGCCCTCACAGGACTTAGAAGACTGCTCGGACTTCTTTTTCTTCTTCTCGCCTGACGGGCTCTTCCCTTCCAGCCAGTTGGCGAGACGGAGGTGGCGATCCTTCATGGTCCGCTTCGACATGTTCCCACAAAACGCACAGTCCTTCTCCGTGTGCGTCTTGTCCTCATGGAGACAGTAGAGGCATAACAAATGCTCGTCCTCCTTGAAAACATTCTGAAGCTGGCATCCAGGGCAGGTCCTGAACAGCTTCCCGGGCGTCGAGCTTCCTTTCTCTTGGGCCATGTCCGGGGTAGGCCTCGGAACTTCTGGAATCCTCCAAAAGCGTAACTCGACGAAAACTTCACCCTTGAGGGGCGTAGAAAACTCAAACAGATCCCCGTTGATCGGATGTAGAAACGTTGGAGCTTGAGGCTCAATTTACCAAAAAATGAGAAAAAACTCCTGAAAAAGCACGAAAACACAGCAAAAGCTCGAGAGCTACAGCACGAGGACTCCCAACACTTGAACGTGCGGCAATAATCTGAGGATGGCTGCCAGAGGCGGGGCTTAGGGAGAGGGCAGTCATTGGCTGGGGGCAGTATGACCCAGAGACCAGTGATTGGTTACTACTAAGAAAGAGATCAGAAACTAAACTGATACTGATTTTTTTCTATACCGAGGATTCCCGGCCTGACGACGGAGAATATTCATGAGCATGTGAATCCATGCCAGACCCCATGCTGGAGAAAAAAGATTATAAGTTCAAAGAATTTAAATATAAAAAAAACACTTTGTATTAAATTAAATTTGCACTTCAAGGACTTCTCTCTGGTTTCATGCGACTCTTGAAGCACATTCCTTTCTACTGTCAGAAAATAACTACAATTAATGACATTAAAAAGGACTGTCATAAGCCTGGGTACCTCTCCGTTTGTTCAATGAGCAGCACTTAAAAGGAGCATGTCTGCCTGACTTCCTGCCCTAGCGAATAAATTAGTAGCTGGGGGTGGGACCGGCAGTCATGCAGCAGGGACAGAAAGATAGGCAGGCGCGGTCCTTTAAGTGCTGTCAGGACATTTACAGGAGCACATCGTTGTAAAAAAGAAAATGTTTATTGTAAGGAGTGGACGAGTACACAGTGGGGTTTGTAGCCGGCCCCTTCTTTGGGCAGGGACTGGGCAGAGAGGGGGGCCAAAACCCTAGATGGGGCTCAGGCTGGCCAGAGTTCTGCCTTGCTCACCCAGCTCTAATTATTATGGCTGTTATTACTATTTACATCAAGATCAGCAAAATGCGACCAACAGATATGTACCAAATGAAGCAACATCCTTTCATTATTTCAGCATTCCAATAGAACACCAAGGTCCCATTTCATAGCCTTCCCAACCTCGAAGATCCACCTGCCTAGCCTCGGGTGCAAGCTGTAAAGAGTGTTGTGCAGTAATACATTACATTATTTGGAAGCACTGGGCCTGCAACCTAGGCCCGACCTGCCCCTGCCGGGAAAAGCCTCAAAGGGGAGGGGAGGTGTACCTCCTCCTTGTCTGCATGATCAACTGAGCCCCCACCAGCACAAAACACTTCACATAAAACCCTTCTAGCAAGGCATCCCCTATATTCAGTAAAAACAAGTTAGTCCCTGTGTCAGACAGGTGCGCGCCTTCACAATACCCAAGGCTATCAGGCCATGCCTTATCGCGATGAATGAACCCTGCTTAATTTGGCCACTGCCAAATTCATGTTCCTCCTTTACTGCTCGTATGTTTTACACCACACCACCTCACACCATTGGAGCCTGGGGAACATTTCAGACCATAGAAATTGCTGCTCTACCCGATAACCTATTCTCCAGTGAGTCTGCCACATGATGGGGGAGACATTGTTCCCAAGGTGTAAAATGAGGGCATCTTGGAGGGATGGGGCGAGGGGGTATTGATTGCAGTAGCAATAGTCTGGACACTGTCCTTCAAATGTCTCCTATTCAAACCCATCCTCCCAAACCACAACTTGTATTAACTGTGCAACTTAGGCTGCTTTCCTCCGCTACAGAGTACGGCCTACCTTCCTCCTTCTTTAATAAAGAGTGGTCGATAACTCACATAGTGAAAATCATTTTTGACGGGTGATCTGTGGGGACACATGGGAGAGAGTATTAACGTATGCTACAATAGTCTGTTCCCATGCAGCACATACCTCTTATAGCAGTCAGATGTCTATCTAAAGCCTTTATTTTCTCCATTAATAAACCCCCACTCTGCAGACGTTGTTGCTGCGCCTATTGTGAATGAGGGTGTGCCAAAGGATGACTAGATCAATCTGACAGAATGCCATCTGGTGATGGCAGGATAGTCTAAGTTTTTTTTTTTTTTTTATTCACATAAAATGCGAGTTATTCGGCTTCTGAAAGGGAGGTTAACTATTCAGAACCCCCCCTATTTTCAAAATGTTCCATTGCAAAATGATTGCGCTCATCAGTCTACTGACATGACCACACCAGCTCTGCAGTGGCACAGAGCAGGTTCAGTGGTCATCTGTGCATCTCTGACAGCTTCTGGGACACAAAGTCACCGCAGGAGGTAGCAATTTATCTTTTGCACCACTGATCTAAATTAGAATGGTCTGCCTTAAATCAGTCTGGTGGCAGGTACATCTCTAAATATTAGCTATCCGTGGTTGTGACTGATAAGAGCACACAATTATGAAGCCACTGCAATCTGATCTCACCAGTGTCAACTCTGTGAGCAGGGCTCATATGCGATGCATATTTGGGTCTAGGGTGAATGTCTCCACAGCTGCCCTGTTGAACAATCGCCAGGTGCTGCCTCCTTTGACTCTCATGGGATCATTACTTCAGAGGCAGCTTCATTCTGATCCAGTGTGGCTTGACGATCCTGTGGGTTGATGAGCTGAGGTTCTTTAATCAAACGGGACGCAGAAGCACAGAGAGACAGAGCTGTGTGTGGACAAGCTGAACAGAGCCAAGGGTGCGGGTCTGCAGCAGGACTTTGCGGTTCTGTGCCCTCCCCTCCCCCACCTTTCCAGTATCTGTTATTGCTGGCATTGGAGGTGCCAGCGGCATCGGATGCAGGACCTACGGTGCGCTATTGTTGAGGGCGTACCCGCTCCCTGTGAGTCGCTCCCGCTCAGGTGTGTTGCGGTTTGTGCCAAAGCCTGGCTTGGCAAAATGTACACAGTTTACAAAACAGTGATGTCATGGTGGGCGAATATCTGTTGAGGAGTAGCAGTCTTCAGTGCTTTTGTCCCGTAGGCTTAAAGGCCTATTGTTGGATCGAGTGAGCAGGAAATACTGTTGACTGCGATAGCCATTAAGGCTGGGGAGCTGGCCGGGGGGGGGGGGGGTTGGCGTTTGCTATTGTTGGCTAATTGGGGGGCTGCCTCCCATGTGAAGTACCGGATAAGTGTACTGCAGTTTCGCAGTGAACTGCAACTTTGTCTCCCGAGTGCAGACATCCTGAGGAGAAGCTGGTGACCCCGGCTACTTATTCTGTGGAGGGATTTAATCGTCTTCCATCACGCCTTGTGAAGTGTCGGACAAGTGTACAGCAGTTTCCCAGTCTCGTGTGTGCAGCGTGGCCGGATATTGGGGCGGGGGATTGGGAAGTCATTGTACAAACACCTAATTAAGGGGGCAAAGGTAAGAATATAAATCTGCGGGGAGACAAGTGACTTACAGCATCAGGGAAGGCGCGGCTGGTAAAAATGTGGTGAATGATAAGGCCCCTGTATTAAGACTACAGTGGGCCACGCGGCAACTAAGATAACTACATACTTCAAACATGTATCTGAGCCTCTCGAGTGCGAAAGGGCCAGTGGCAATGAGGACTCAGTGCCTAATATGACGGTTATAGGAGATAGGCCTACAGCCGAGTTAGATAATTCCCTGCTGAACCTCTGCTATTCCTTACAGGCAGAGGTGCAGCAGCTGCCCAAGCCATCTACTAAAAGGCCGCTAATTGACACTAGAGAGGAGGAAGTGGACGATTTAATTTCGGCTGACCAATATGTGCAAACTCCACAGGAAAGACTTTCGTGTTCTCCAAGGATCACAGGCCTTATACAAGAAGAGCTGCGAGAGAGTCCACTTATGATTAGCGATAACCAGGACCTGATAACCTCCAACTAAACATAGTGATGATTCTATTGGAGCTTGTGGAAAAAATTAAGCTATGAAATTGTGTAACCATATCTTATTGGAGACCCAGAAGAATGCTGGATTGCTAAAGGTTTGAATGACGGAACCTAGAAAATCTCCTGTGAAAGAATCCAACCTACCTAATCGCGCCTTGAAACACTTGTGTATAGGCGCATTATAAATGCCATATCATACATATGCGGTGAAAAGACCAAGTAAGGTTATATGTGATTTTACTGACCACAATTACAGAGAGGTAAATTTAATTGCAGACAAAATACCGAAAAACACTGATTTTGTTTTTTAATATGGGGGGGTCCCCCCTCCAAGCCCCAGTTTTGTTACCCTTACAACGCCACACCAACCCTATCCCGACCCATTTAACTCCTTCACCCCACTATCCTTTATTTAATTAATGTTTGCAGTGTTTTTCGGTATTATGGTCCACTCTGAAATGTACCACTCTGTAATGTTTTAGTTATATATATTGACTGGATACTCCTAATGTGCATGGCCCCTGCAAAAAACTATTGTATGAGAAAATTGAAGACCACAGTAGGGCTGCATCACCGAGAGTAGTGGTGAGGGAATCTACTATGGTGGAATCGCAAACAAATCTAGTGGGGGCTATTACAGCCCAGGCAAACCAGTATAGGGCTAGGTTATCGACGAGAGAACGGCAAACATTGAAAAAACTAAAAGCAAAAATCGTCTGAATTAGCACAGATTCAATTACCTGATACTATCTCCACCAAAGAGCCCATACCTATCAATGATGAATGGAAGTCAAACAAATCTAAAAAAGATAAAGACCAAGCGGCGCCTGACACGTAAAAGAAATCTCACTCATTTGTTACTCATTGGAGAGATGAAAAGTAAAAAGGCCAGCAAACAAACTGCTGACGCGGATGGTGTAGTCAAATATGACGATGCAAATGCATCTCTAGGGGCTGCCTCCATATTAGAATGTGCATCTTCGGCTTCCATAAAAGATGCTGCAACCTATTCTAAGGTTGATCGAGCTCTACCCCGATCGAGATAATACAAACATAACTCAGAATAAAGAACTTCAACAGGAGCAGAAAAGCTTGACATCATTTATTGTTACAAGATTGATGAAGGAGAACATCCCAATAAATCGAGACACAATCTTATCTTTGATTAATGCTTTACCAGCAATGAGGCCATCTACCACTCATTCTGAATTCGTGGAGCCCCTTGAAGGCATATTGTATCCATTAACTAGGGTACATTGTGGGTCCTCTGAAGTAGCTGCTCTGATTAGAGAGAAGGCAGAATCATTGCTCAGATAGGGCTATGATATAGATCCATCTGGCTACCCCCCTCAGCCGGCCCCCTGGACAGAAAATCCCTCTGAAATAAACTAAGGAACAAGTTACTTACCTGTAACTATTGTTCTCCAGCATGGGTCTGGCATGGATTTACATGCTCATGAATATTCCCAGTCAGGCTGGGAATCCTCAGTAAAAGAAAAAACAGTTTCACTTTCACTTAAAAACTGTATTTCTCCTCTAAACCAATCACTGTACTCTGGGTCATACTGCCCCCTACCCAAAGATTGCCCTCTACCTAAGCCTCTCCTCTGGCAGCCATCTTCAGATTTGGTAAGCATGTAAGGTGGCAGTATGACCAAGAAGAGCCGCAGAGGGGTAGGGAGGGAGGGTTTGCATGTGAATCCATGCCAGACCCATGCTGGAGAACAATAGTTACAGGTAAGTAACTTGTTCCTTCTCCAGCATGGGGTCTGGCATGGATTCACATGCTCATGAATAACTAATACACAGCAGTACAACATTACACAATCACAGGAGGTGGCAATGCTCAACAGAAACAATTACTCTTAACTCTAACAGACACACAGGTTGTGTAGCACTGCTTGACCGACCCTGGACTCCTCGCTGGAATACCTGTCGACACAGTAGAACCTTGTGAAGGTGTGCCTAGACCTCCACGTAACAGCCCTGCAGATGTCCAGCAGGGGCACACCAGACGAACGCCGTTGTAGCATCAATCGCTCTGGTGGAATGGTTTCTTGGACAGCCGGGCAGATGAACCTTTATAGAGGCGTGCACCAGCCCCAACCTGGCCAAGAACAAGTAGGGTAGAATCTGCAGGCTGTGACCCTCAAAGGGGTCATCTTCTGCGACCGGCAACACGTAGCAAAACGCTTCCACTTGTGACCGCAGCACTGAAGAGTTGACGACGCTCTGGCCTTGGCAAGCACCTGCCTGCAGTCCGGCGGCAACTCGTATCCTCCAAACTCTAGGGCTGCAGGAGCGAAGCCCACAGGTTCAGTGATCCTGGGTCGTGATTCAGGATTACACCTCCTTCTCTGGTGAGCATATCCGAGACCACTGGCAGCTTGACTGGAGGCGACGCTGACAGGCTGAGAAGGTCCGGGTACCAAATCTGCCTCGACCACGGCGACAAGTATCATCCAGCATTGGCACTGACACTGTAAATAGAGTCCTCTTAACTACAGGATCGGACATTGAATGAGCCTTTTGCATGTCCACCTACACGACCCCTGCCACTTAGAAGCCGGCCAAGATTAACACCAGGCCACAAGACAACTTAGTCTGATGAACTAAGTTGCCACTCTGATCGCACAGTATGAATCAGCCCGGAGCTTCCACACCAGCTCCGTGGCAAAGAATGGGACGCACTTAGGCAGGATGAAATAGACATCCACACAGCTTGTTATTTTTAACTGCATGCGCACACAGGAGGCACTTCTTCCTGAACACAAAGGCGGCTATAGCATTTATTTGTTACCGTCCCGTATTCATCGAACAACACCATAAGAGCGAGACTGCCCACTGTTAAATTATGGAGCATGCTAATATTCCGCTCTTAATTTTGTTATAGGGGATCTAGACAAGACCGGCTACATTGAGTGACAAGCCACCAGCAATTAGACGTTCCATACCAGAACACACCCAGTCTGGAAGCGAGGTAATGAAAATGCACATTACCTTAACTCACCAATTAATGAATTAGCCATACATAGAAAGAAAGATTTATGGCTGTGTAGGGGGATACTCCTGTGCGCATGCACACCCTGTTGGGTCTTGGGGGGACTCATGAAGTGGGGGGCTAGAAGAGGCAGAAAACAGACCTTCAGGTCTTATTATGCATGACAGTCATGCGCATGCCAAGTAAATATAACTCACCGGATTTGCCAGACCATACCAAGTCATTTCACAATCCTTTCCCTAGATCAGGAGGTCGTGACACCACCACCTTGAGGGAGCGAACAATCTGTTTGAAGACGTAACTGCACTAAAGGTCCTGAAGAAGATGACATTAACAAGCTATTCATCGAAACCGGTCGACCACCACGATAGATAATATCCCCCATGGGGATATAGCGAAAAAAGAAATAGTATTTTAGTAAAGGGGAAACCTCTTTTTTGCTCCATTGTGGTGACATGGCACTATACCTTTAGAGACAAATGGTCTCCCCACCTGAAATCACTAAGAGTTGTTTTTAAGCCTTATAAAGAATTGACCTATAGAGTTGGGTCGCCTATTGATGTGTTGAACCACTCCATACCACCTTGTCTACACCTCATGCACAGACCTCTGTTGGGGAAGAATAAAGCATATCTAGGGGCCTTGCACCCAAGTACAGATAAATAGAAAAGACCTCCAGAGAATGTCCATGGAGGGATAAGTAGAATGGTTTCAACCGTTTAACAGTTTAATGTAAAACAGTGTAGAAGCAGCGGTAGAACCCCTCTCTGCCCCTATTAGATGGGCGTTGCACCACCTCCTTCCTAGTGATAGCGACACCCTATAGGCATAGGGTGTTCTGCCTAGGGAAGTTTATAGGATACACATTCAAGGAGTGTACGCCCCACCACCTAACCGCCAGACGGAACTCCTTGTCAAGCGGGATCTTGTCCGGGAAGCTTCCGGACACTTGCACCCAGCCAGCGTCCAGGAACTCCTGAAGAGGCTGCATCCGCAACCTGCATAGTCAGATAAGGTAGATGCACAAAGACATGTCGAGCAGCGATTTGATGGTCCACACTGTAGCGGTCTTCAGTGTCAACAGACGTTGCACCTTGATCAGCACGGCCGCTTATCCTCGCCTCCAAGGGTGACGCTAGGCAGGAGACTGTGTTGAGCCTGGCTCCTAGGAACAGTGCGTTCTGCGATGGTGTCAAGCAGGACTTTGGATAATTGATGGAGAATGCCAGATCTGTCATCAGCTGGACGGTTGTCTGTGTGTTCGACGGCTACCTCTCTCGAATCGGCCCGGAAGAGCCAGTCGTCGAGGTAAGAGTATACGTGTATCCCTTCGTAGATGTATGTGGGCTAGCGCTGGCGCCAGGCAGTTTGTGAACACCCTGGGAGCTGACTTTAGGCCGAAAGGGAGGGCCTTGAACTGGCTTCCTTGCACCACGAAGCGTAGGAACGTTCGATGCTTCCTGTGAATGGGGACGTGGAAGTAGGCTTCCTCCAGATCCAGCAACGTCAAGAAGTCTCCTTCCTCTAGTTGGCCGAGCACGTGCTGTAACGTAACCATCCTGAACTTTTGGGACTCGAGGTACTTGTTGAGACGCAGCAGGTCCAGGTCCAGAATGGGCCTCCAGCCCCCGGTCTTCTATTCGACTAAATAGTATCTGGAGTAGACTCCGGAGCCCCGGAGTCGTCTTGGAACTTGCTCTATCGACCCTTTTGTTAAGCATGTCCCATACCTCCTGCAGAAGCTGAGGGATATGCTGCTCCTGCCGGGTCACAGGAGGGATCTGCTAACACTTTTGCTGAAACTCCAGGGTATGTTCGTGGGCGAGAGCGTCCAGCACCCATGTGTCGGTGGAGAGCTTTTCCCACTTGCTGACAAAATCAGTCAGCCGGTCTCCCACCAGAGTGCATGGGGGTGGGGGGGCCCGACGTCATGGCTGGTTCAGTCCTGCTTCAGCGTCTGCTTTCCGCCTTGGGGGGTGACGACGGTGCTGACCACCTCCACCAAAAGCTTTGGAACAGCCTCTATTGGCCTCCTGGATCGTTTACCTGGAGGGCTGACTGTACAACGAGGAGCCTCCACCAAAACCTTTTGTTGATCTGCCAGACTTTCAGCAGGAGGCGCGAAAGGAAGAGCAGTGCGCCATATCCATCTTGATGGTATGCAAGGACTCTGCAACAGTCCAGTACCCTCGTCTGTACCGCCTGGTGGAGGACGACAGAGGCAGACACTGTTCCCAATCTGCGGGAAACCTGTGTCAGTGGTGTCCAGGGCCACCGTGATGGCATGGTCCAACGACACTTCACCTTCCTAGAGGAGTGCAATCGCCTCCACCCGCTTGTCGTCGGGTAGGAACTCCAGAATCAGGGGGGGCAGATTGTACCACAGTTCCCTGTTGTACCTGGCCGGGATCACCAATGCGTGTGTTGGCAGCCTTGATGGTCAATGCTGGAGTAGATGTCCTTCCCCCCTATGGCGTCCATCTTCTTCCGCTCGCTGTCCGGAGGGACCAAGGACGGTGAGGGGTTAGACAACCTCTTCCTCGCAGCTGCCACAACCACCGAGTCCCGCAATGGTTGCGACTGTAGGCATTTGGGTGCAGACTCTGGCACCCAGTACTTTTTCTCCAGCCTATCCCGCATGGTAGGGGCCGACCAAGGATTCTTCAGGAGGGTTAGCCCCCCCACACGTCGTCTAGGAGGGGCACTGCCATGATGGTCTTTCTCTTAGCCTTGCGCCTCTGGTATAGTACGGAAGCTTTGGCGACCATGGCATGAAACGATCCCACCTCATCCGGTGGAGAAGTCCTTGGTTGTAGCGATCCGCCCACCATGACAAAGTCGTCATCGTCGTCCGTCGCAGTGGCCGTGTCCCTCACGGCGGAGGGCACCTGGCGCAGGTGTGGAGGATGATGCGGAGCATCGGATGGCGCTTCCTCTTTTTAGACCGAGGCTGATCGAGAGCTGCTGAGGTCTGTGGCATCCTCTTCTGGATTTCTAACACCAGAGTGTGTAGGGTCGAAAGGATGTCCAGGGATACATCTATCGGACTGAGCAGGCGCAGTGGGCACAATAGACCCCGCGCTGTCGTCGCCTTCGGCATTGTCGCCCTCCACATCCTTGTGGACCATGTGCAGGGACTCCCGGTCCTCGTCGTCCGTAGATGAAACATCCATGTCTTGGGGTCCGGCCTACGACTTAATCGCCCCCCTGCCCCTTTTTCAGCCTAAGGGGTCTCTGCCGGGCTTAGCAATGGCATCCTCTTCTTGGGTGTGCCAGAAGGCTTCGCCATTGCCCCTGCCAAGGCCTCCTGCCTCTGGGGCAGGGACACCCCGGGCGCAGTAGGGGCTACCTTCACAGGGTCAGCCCCTTTGGCTTCCGAGAGACCGGCCGTCACCAGCTCAATCGTAGACCATTTCTCCTGCACCGCCTGGGCTTTCTTGGGTAGTTCGGCTGTCTTTTCCTACACTTTTCCTGGGCTTCTCCCGCAGCTTAGCCAGGTTGGGTGACTTTCTTTTTGAGGAGGAGCTTGATCGATGGCTGGCGATGGGAGATGGTGACGTTGATCGCGCCAGCCCATCGAAGGACCCGCTTGCGCGGCAACCCTGCACAGGAGCGAACTCGCGGTTCTTGGCCTTGTTTTGGGCCCCCACAGATGGAGCGCCCTCAAAGGACCTAGAAGCCCGCTCTTTGGACCGACCGGTCTTGGGTGAGGCATGACCCTGCTTGGGGCATGGGGCAGAGGTCTTGTCGCCAGTCTACTGTGTCTATCCTTCATCCTTCTCTTGGAGAAGCTGAGGCATTGTGGTCCGGATGAAGGCAGTAGAGGCATTGAAGGTGTTTGACCTCCACAAACACGTTCTGCAGTCTGCATCTGGTGCAGCTCTTGAAGAGGGAACTTCCTTCCCTCTTCTCCTCCGTCAGCGTCCCGATGGCCTTTCTGGAAACTTTAATGAAAACTCGACTAGCCTTGTCCTTGAGGTGCGTTGAAAATCACTTACAAATGGGCCCCCGTTTGTCAGCAGATGGAGAGAAGAGCACACATGCTCCTTTTGACAAAAATATAACTTTTTCCACTGAAAAAGCGTGAAAACCGTAGAATAGCTCACAGAGAAGCTCAAGGACTTCCAAAACTTGAAACGTGCTGTAAAAATCTGAAGATGGTTGCCAGAGGGGGGCTTAGGGAGAGGGCAGTCATTGGCTAGGGGGCAGTATGACCCAGAGTACAGTGATTGGTTTAGAGGAGAAATACAGTTCTAAGTGAAGGTGAAACTTTTTTTTCCTTTTACCAAGGATTTCCGGCCTGATGACAGGGAATATTCATGAGCATGTTAATACATGCCACACCCCATGCTGGAGAAATTAGATAACAAGTGACTGGAAAGAATGAAGAGCGGTCTGTGGGCAACAACAGATTGTAGCAAGGCAGCTGAATGATTCGACCCATAATAAACACAGGAAATGGCTACTTACATTCTTACCCCCAATCATGAAGAAGCCCTGAACATGAGCTTATAATACGATCCTGGAATACGCGGGGATGCAGCTGCCTAATTAGAGAAGGAGGCCCTAGATACCAGCTGTCTCTAGTGAATATTATTCTCCTTCAGGAGACATGGCTTATGAACAAGGGAGAATTTGATGGCTAGGTTTCCTTTAACAGAAACGGTAGAAAAGGTGAACTAGGCCATCCTTTTGGGGGATTAGTAACATTGGTGGCCTACCATGACAAGCTCAGTGACGTGTTATTTGAGTTGCGGTATGATCATATGTTAGTTATCAAAGTCCAAATCACTGATCAAACTGTGACTCTGATAAATAACATTTATTTACTCCCCCTAATGACTAGCTCTGGGTATCACTGCAGATGGCCATCTATGAGTTAATAACGAGATGGGCTTTGTTGCACACGAAAGGTAGTATTATTTTGGGAGGTGATTTTAATTCTAGATGCCTTGAGTATGCAGTAACTAAAGGCGGGGGGTTATGTAAACACAGACTGTGACAAAGTGAAGAAAGAGCGATGATAAATGCATGAAAGCAAAGGTAGAATTTTGTCATGATATGGATTTAGTGGTGTTGGTGAAGGGGGATGTCGCCCTGTGAAAAACCTGGGGGTCTGGCGATTGAAGCTCTATTATCGACTTTAGATTTGTCTCTGGTCCTTTGTACGAGATGGTAGAGAACCTTGATGTGTGCTTTGATTATTTGATTCTATCTGTACATTTTCAAACAGACTCATCTTGTCATGTCCAGAGAAGGTGGGAGAAGTATGGATAAAGTATACTCCGAATAGGCTAGAATGCTCTGACCGAAATCGTATTGGGATCTCCAACTATGTCTTTAATAACAGATGAATATAAACGGGGTCATTCATGGATTATTTGCGCCGAAAAAAAACATGATTTGTGCGCCATTCTGCCCACAAATCCCCATTTGTTAAACAGGGATTTGCGGGCAGAATGGCGCACAAATCCCGTTTTTTTCAGCGCAAATAATCCATGAATTACACCCAAAGTATTTACTTCAAACCACATAGTATTGTGGATCACTAATATCACAGACCAATTTCTGCCTATGGGTAGGAGTATGTTTGTGTATGATAAGAAAATTCAGAGGACAAGAGAAATGTGCCAGGATTTTAGGTATATAGACCATAGTATAAAACATTCCTTGGAGAAAATAAGAGCTATACAAAGAATTAAAAATAGCTATAGAAATTGTGTGCATCAGTACAACAGCTCAGAATATAATGTAAACTGGCAACTCATGTATGACATTTTAAATAAGGGTAATACAAAAAACCGGTGGTCTACTTTTAACGGGGTGGGCAAAGGAGACTTGAGTATCCCAGTTAAATTAGCAATACTAAATGGTGTGAGCTCATTGCAGGAAAATTCAAGTCTATTGATACCCCTACATGTATTGAGTTAGAAGAGGTGAACAAGTTTCATTCAAAGGACATATATTGGTCAATCTTAAAGTTAAAACCGTCGAGAGCCCAGGGCCCCCGATGGGGCCGCTAATGTTGTTTTAAGAGCGAATCGTATCGTTTGGGCGGGTATTCCAAGCAACTTATTTAATAAAGTGATTGAGCAAAAAGTAATCCCAGACTCCTAGAAGACCACGCATATTTTCCCTGTACACAAAAAAGGCTGCAGAGACAAACCCAAAATAATCGGTTACTCTTGCTTCTCGATGGGGCTGGCAAAGTCTTTTCTAGTTGTGTATTGAAGGAAATGAATGCATGGGCAGTGATGAACAGATTTTGAACAGTATACAGGTGGGATTTTGTAAGGGTCTGCCGATTATCTTTAACATCTTGATTGTAAAGGCTCTGCTCGCCCAGGCAAGAGAGCCTTGCAGTCCTCCCTTATAGATCCTATTTGTGGACTTTGCTGCAGCATTCGACTCAGTAAGCAGAGGCAAATTCTGGGACAAGCTAAAGACATGGGAGATACATAAACCCCTATCAATGTTATACCAATTACTACACGAATGAACGATGGGGCGAGTTCCACTTAATGGCTATCGTGGACTTTCTTTGTGTATTCTGATAGGGCGGGGCTGAGGCAAGGTTGTGCACTTGCCCCCTCGCCTATTCGATTTGTTTTTGACCGACATTGGAAAGTCTTTTGAAGGGGTTAACAATTTTCTGCCAAAATTGGGTGTGTTGCATGTCCCGTGGCTTGCCTTCGATACAATTTATGTGGGAATAACTAGAAGTGCTGTAGCGATTTTAAAGTATGCAAATGAGAATGGCTTGACAGTGAATCTTAGTAAATCTAATTAGAACACCCTAGCCGGTGTTTGGCATTGGTGATTGGTCAATCTGCGGGTTATACGCACTGGTATAGCCCGCAGATGGATTACAGCCCGTAGTTCGGGATGCATTCACTTACGTGAGCACTCGGGCTGTCGGCGGGCGGGGAAAGCAGCACAATTAGACGCGTTGGTCGTGTGGCATTTCGGAACGGAAAGAGTTAACTTTCGGTTCCGAAATGCATGTTGCAAAACCAACGTGTCCACGTAGGGACGCCCATGGGAAAAGAACACAGAAGTGAAAGCGAAAGCAACGCTTTCGGTTTGAATTTAGATAATGAAGGCTTTGGATAAGTGGAAAAGGGGCAGACATGAGCAGCAATATGCAACGTGGGACGTGTGGAAAGCTTTGTGTTTAGCAACGGAATTGAAAGTAATTTTGCACGCACCCCTGAACGTTTAAAAGAGCATGGAAATGGCAATATAAAAGAAAGGCACAGAAATGTATGTAAATTGCCTGTTTATTGAAAGTACGTGCAGATGCAGCCTGCAGATGTATATTAACTGTATGTTTGTGTATAGTAATTGGAACATTGCGTTTGTGTAGGGGGGGGCACACCTTTAATAAGCTTAATTGGAACAGGAGGCAGGTATACTCACACCTAATTCCACTTTAAAAGCATACTCCTCACACGCTAGCACCTTCCACCACCCTATAAAAAAGAATGATACATGTTTAATTGAAGTACAAAAATATGTCTGCAACATTAATTTACCATTTTGCAAACTTTTGTACTTCAATTAAACAGATCTCATTTATTCAACTTTATTTAAACACTGAGGGTGTTCTAATAGCGTTATAGGCCTGCAGCGAGGGCAGTATGAGGCGTTATGGTCCCTCACACCTCGTTAAAGACCCTCGCTTCGCTCGGGCCATTAACTAGGTTTTCAGGGCCCGGTACGGCCCTCGCTGCAGGTCTATAAAGCTATAGTATATGTGTTTTGGCAAAACGACGGGTATGAGTGAAGACATCTGACACATGATAGCAAGCTGGAAAAGGTTTCTCAATATTGCTATTTAAGGCTATGATATTACATATGATAGGACGAAAACTGTGCTGTTTGCTAAAAGGAAAACTAAAGCAACTTCCCTATTGATTGCTGTTCTCTTTACAAAGTCTCGAATGGCTGAGTATAGCCTAATTGGTCTCAGAATATACTGCCAGAAATTGATTCCAGCTATAATCTATGCCCTAGAAGCATCTTACAGTGACTGTGAAGAATGGGCAGATAAAGCAGATGGTACTACTTGGTGTAGATTACTGGGCCTTTCCAAAGCAACGCTGGTACACGCTATTTGCCTGGACTTCGGCGTAATCGATAGCTAACCTGATTAAGATCAATCAAGGTTCTCTGTACATTATCTTAGATTTTATCAAAATAGAGTTGCTAAATAGGTGTTCTAGAAATCTAGTCATCTTTCAGGATAGACGTGAAGAATTTTGTCCTTTAATCCCTTAGGTTCCAAATTGGTCTGAAAACGTTGGTGTATTATTTGGCAAATGTAAACTGTGGAGAAATGGGACTGTGTACCAAATCATGAACATGTTGGCAGATTGAAGTCTGTGTACCTTTTCTCGCATCAACAGCTGCATCTACTTCATTTTAACCTACCGACCCCTTCGGTGATGACAAATTTTAATGAAGAGATAGTCCAGATGCTACGGTGCTTCTGTGGCCCCCAATACCACCACCCTTTTGTTAGGGAATTTAAATCGGTGGAAGGTTAAAGGCATGGTCTAGTAAAAAATGTTATTTAAAAAATAGATAGGCAACATAAAAAAAAACTAGCATTCTCTTTTTTAAAACTTCCTATGTAAAATTTTGAGCTATTCAAGCTCAAAATTCGCAAAAGCAAGCACATGGGCGCATCCATTTTGTGAAATGGATGCCCTCCTGTGCTGGCTTTTGCAGCACTAATGAAGGAAAAGCCAGCCAGCTGTAGTAAACAAAAGCTACCGCTGGGTGGCTTTCCCTTCATTAGTGCTGTACGCGGAGGACGGGGACCGGAGACCAGAGCAGGAAAGCTGCAGCTGAATCTCGGTAAGTGCTATTTATTTATTTAAAAAAAAAATAAGCACTAGCTGCGTTTTTTTTTCTAGTTTTCCGAGCTGGAGGAGCCCGGAAAACTTAGAAATAAAACCGCAGCTTTAAAAACGTTGTATTTATGTTTGCGGTCGCTTTTGAAGTGACCGCAAACATAAATACAACGTTATTGTGTTGGAAAACGCTGCGGTTTTTCTTTCCAAGTTTCTCAGGCTCCTCCGGCTCGGAGGAGCCTGAGAAACTTGGAAAGAAAACCCACAGCATTTTCCAACACAATAACGTTGTATTTATGTTTGCGGTCGTTTCAAAAGCGACCGCAAACATAAATACGTTTTTAAAGCTGCGGTTTTATTTCTAAGATTTCCGGGCTCCTCCAGCACGGAAAACTAGAAAAAAAAACGCAGCTAGTGCTTATTTTTTTTTTTTTTAAATAAATAAATAGCACTTACCGAGATTCAGCTGCAGCTTTCCTGCTCTGGTCTCCGGTCCCCGTCCTCCGCGTACAGCACTAATGAAGGGAAAGCCACCCAGCGGTAGCTTTTGTTTACTACAGCTGGCTGGCTTTTCCTTCATTAGTGCCGCAAAAGCAAAAGCCATCACAGGAGGGCATCCATTTCACAAAATGGATGCGCCCATGTGCTTGCTTTTGCGATTTTGAGCTTGAATAGCTCAAAATTTTACATAGGAAGTTTTAAAAAAGAGAATGCTAGTATTTCTTTTTTATGTTGCCTATCTATTTTTTAAATACAATTTTTTACTAGACCATGCCTTTAACTCCTCCGATAAAGAGGCCCGGGAGCTGGAAAAAGCACTTGGAGACCTCAAGTACAAGTTTTGCCACAATGAGCCAGCCATGTAGAATGACAGCATTTTAGACTGGGTGGTGTGCTGTAATCTGGAAACCATAATTGAAGGAACTATCCCTTGCATTTGGTCACACCACTATCATGTGCATTTCCGTATTTTACCACAGGGCCCCGTACAAATGCCCAAAATTGCCATCAAAAGGTCCCAAGTAGGAATTTTAATAAAATTCTCCCATCAGATATTGCGACCTGTGCAAACTCCCTTATGGCCCAGACAACTGACACAGACTTGTGAAACCCTGCTAAACTACATTCACCACCACATTTCAAGTAATGGTGGACCTAATAGCCCTTGTCCGGTGGAAATCGGTCAGGGCTAACCATAGGCACCAAGGATGGTTTTCTCCCGCTCTTAAAGCCCAAAAGAGAAAAAAGGAAACTGGAACACCATTGGTTAAAGCATCCCACATCTGAGAATAAGAGCATATGGAAGGCTGAAGAAACGCGGTATAAATTGAACATAGTGGAAACCAAGAAACAACATCTCTACAATTATCAAATTAACAAGGCATCCAACTCCACTGGCAAGCTCTTTGAGATCTTAAGGTCTCTAGAAAAGCCCAAGGTGCAGTTCTGCACCGGCCAAACCGACATAGGCCGATTGCATCAAGGTTATAAAGGCATTTGAGGTGAAAATCTCAAGGCCAGGGAAACAATCCGTCATACAAGCTCAAGTCCCCCCCAACTTTAATTCCAAGGGAACAATATAAGATACACGATGCTGAAGGCTTTGCTTTCTCACCTATAACGACAACAGACATGAAGACTTTGCTGTCCACCATAAGACCGACTTCCTGTGCGGAGAACATCCTGCCACCAAGGATAATTTTGGAACATCAGGACCTATTTATTCCATTCTTTAGTTTTATGGTAAACTCTTTTAAAGACAATCACGTTGCAGAATCCATTAAGATAGTTACAGTAGCCCCACCAATTAAGAAACCGGGTCTAGCCCCAACAGACTCGAGCAATTTAAGGCCAATCACCAATTGCAATTTATTATTGAAAATCTTGAATAAGTGTGCCACAGTACAGTTCCAAAGATTTGTGGAAGCCAACAACATACTACATAAACAATAATCGGGTTTCAGGCCTGCACACAGTGGAGACAGCTTTTATCGACCTTCAGACTTGTATGCTTTGCATTATGGACAAGGGTAAAGCAGGTATTTTGGTCTTACTGGGTTTATGTTTGGCCTTCGATCTGCTTGCCCATGAACAACTACTGTGGTCATTGGAACACGCAGCTAATTGCACAAGAGGGGCAGTAAAATGGATTCAATCTTTCTAAACAATCGAAGGTCCAAAATCTATTGGGGCGAAGCCTTCACAAGTTTAATGATCATTAAATGCAGCGGGCTGCAGGGGGATAGCTTATCTCCTGTGTTTTTTAACCTATATCTCAGAACACTTTGCTCCCTCCTTGAGAGCTCTGGCGTTTTCTTTATGAATGAAGCTGACAATAGTAGGCTGGTATTGGAGTTGAGTGGCGAGTATGAGCAGGACGCTAGCAATCTTTGTGCAGTCTACATCGTGGAATCGTGGATGACTAGGAACTGGATGTTCCTAAATGGTGGTAAAACTGAACTACTTATTTTTTGCTCCTGGCAGGCTTGCGTTAAATTAAGACCAGACTACAAAAATGTTCAAATCAAAAATGGCATCATCTTAGCCCAGGATACGTTAAACACTAGGTATCACACTGGAGGGCTAATTTAGCTCAGAAACCCAGGTGAACCAAATGAATAAGAGCTGCCAATATAAACTCTGACTCCTCAGCCACTTAGACCATCAAGAAGAAACCATGGGGAGAACACATTTCGTCCGACAGAAGAGACTTGCACTGGCTGGCGGTGACGGAACGATTACATTTAAATCTATGACCATCATCCACCGCTGCCTCCATGGGACTGCTCCAGCCTACCTGAAAGCGCTCATCTCCCAGTACGTACCAGGAAGAGTCCGGCGCACGGAAACTCTGGGTCAGATCACCTGCACAAGCTTCAGACGCTCTAATGGGCTGGGCAGATCCTTCCCGGTAAGGGCTGCTAAAGTATGGAACGCCCTTCCAGTAGCTATTAGACTTGAAGGTAATAGCAAGGTTTTCCGAAATTTCTTGAAGACCTCACTTTTTAAATAAACGGGGCGTTAACCTGGGTCCATCTAGTCCCATTAATACTTTTTGTTTGTAAACGGTCTACACGTTGGGCCAGATTCCTGCGGGCATCGGTGCATTACAAATAAATAGTTCTTCCCATTCGAAAATCCACAATATATATTTCAAGTGCCCACCCCTGCCCTAAGAAGGTCTTTCTTTAATGCGTATAAGAATGAAGCAGCTAGAAGTGCTGCCGAATATAGGTGCATGGGAGGGATTGGCGCTGGATAAAAGGACATGTAGACTTTGCCTTAGGGGCAAGTTGAATCTGCACGCAATATATTTACATGCTGTCCCAGTATGAGATTCTTATATCTGGTATAATATAAATACAATGTAAATGACATTGAGTATATCAAAGATGAAGGTCAGGGCAAAGTTTATCATTAACCCTAGAGGTAACGTATGGAAAACGATAAACATCAAACTGGTATCCTTTGTTGAATATACGGTCTGTGACCGATCATATCAAATAACGTTCATTGAGCTTGATTGATTGGTTATTTGAGTGTAGGTTTGTGTATTTGAATATGTATATATTGGATGATTGGATGATGATAAACATATGGCCCTACTAGATAGATATTGGTACTGGGTTTTTGCTTGGAAGGTTATGAGTAGGTGTCTGCGATTGAATTTTTAGTTTGTTTTACTGAAACAGAATTTGATTTGACCTGATTAGAATAGTATAAAGATGAAGTAACTTGTATTGTATTTTATTGGAAGCAATATAATTTATTTTGTATTTATTGTTGATTATTTCTGTTGAATTGTTCAGTATGTAAAGTTAATTAAAACATACTAAATAAATAATAAAACAGTTAAAAAGTAAATTTTTCCCAGGGGAAACAAATGTACTAGTACATCCAAAGTTTAATTAAAATCCACACGCACGGTTTCAGGCCACCAGGGGGCGCACAGAGAAGTATCCTTTCCGTGTGAGCTCTGCAGGGCCCAAAAGCGGCTCGAGTCCCCGCAGAGGGAACCCCCCACCACTGAAAGTTGGAGATTTTAACGTTTGCAAGTGCTCCCCAGCACCCGAGAAAAAATCTGAGGAAAATCGGAGCAGATTTAGCTGAGAAAGTTGCATTTTACGACACAACAGAAGGCAGTGCCACAAACAGTGAATCCCATGGGCACCGGGTGGGCTGAGGCTGGGCCGTTGCCACCTGACAAGTGCCAAGACCACTGTGTCACTGAGGGGGCACCCCCGACTGGAGTCGTGCACCAGTAGCACCGTGGGGAGCAGCAGAACTTTTTCCGCGACCAAAGCTGGTCCAGAGGAATAAGAGCCGCCCGCTGCATAGCTCTGTGACGTGCGCACCCAGGACCGGCAAGCCTGCAAACAACGCCTGGCCCCCAGCCCCCGTGGTGGGCGCGTCTACTTAATGGCCCCTGTTGGTGTGCCTCCGCGGACCTCCCGCCGGAGACACGCACTGTTGGAACCCTGGCCTTGTGACGGGCGGCCCTCAGAGACGCAAGACTGCACAGACACCGAGACAGGTCTACAGTCATCCAAGTGCATGGTCCCATCTGCAATGGAGCCGTCCACCAGTAAGTGAAACCCCCCCTACCCCAAGGAGAGGGACAGTAATATCACAGTGCCCCCGGCCTCATTGCCACGTGGAGTTGCTTGCCACCCCAGAGCCCCTCGATGGTATACGCCACGGCCTACGCAGCAGCCTCCCCCACCCAGCGCACACCGCTCTGCCATCATAAATTTTAGAGCGCAGAGGAGAAGGGAGACTAACATCAGACAAGCTACAACCAGGCAGAGTGCGGTTCTGGCACTCAGGGGGACAGTGTCAATCACGCATCAACCCCAAAGATACAGTTTCCCCCACGGTGACTGAAGTGTGCCCCTCTCCCTATGACATTAGTTACTGCAACAAGTACCATCTGTTCAACATACCGCACAGGTGACAGCGCGTGCAGATAAATAAGGACCATGTGCGCACAACAGATGAAGATGGCACTATAATGCTCATACAGTGGGTAGAGCACAAGGCAACCTCATCTGCGGCCTCGCTGCTGATTAGAGTGCTCTGAGACTGTCTGAACTACTGGAATCATTCTGAAAGCATCTGGAGATAAGGCGGATCGCGAGGAGGTGTCCCTCCTGCACTGAGGTATTGGGTGTTCAGGGCACAGGGGGAAAAGCGTTAAGGCAGCTGATGCTCACAACTGAACGTACAAATCAAGTGGAAGCACGGAGGGCACCAACGGGACATTCCGCCACACTGTTGCAGCCCATTTAATACAGCTGCATGGGGTAAACCACCGACTGATGTACCCAAAGGAGGCACAATCCGCCCCCGGGGAGTATGATTGAACTCAACTCAAACGAATGTAGAAGATCATACAGAAGACTCCAAGATAAAGTGGAAAGGACCTAGCTGCTCTGTGCATTCAACTCCAATCGGGCCACAATGTGGTGATAGAGGGTTGGGCGCTTGTGCAGCAGGGCATGTGCCCTCCTCACGAGGACGCTCATCCAGGGACATGGAATAGGCGCCTGGGGTAACTTGGAGTACTCCACACAAATCCTTGAACTTTAAAGTCACATCTACGAGAAGGCTGGGCCCCCACTCTTGGGGTGTGTGCCCTCTTCTCCACTAGGGGGGACTACACACTGCTCCAGTCACGTGATTTAGAAGAAAGACCAACCATAACGAGATCAGTCAATTGAAATACCTGGTGCCACGATCATGTGGACATCAGGGAGAAACTCGCACCATATAGATTCTCCCCACACAGCTCTGATACGACTAGCTCCTCAAACACCAGAAGGGCGACCCTGGGAGCGGAAGCAGCTGCGACCAAGGCAGATGTCGCGGACCTATTGAATGAAATGAAAACTATGACACCCGACATAGGCGGAAAGGTCGACAAAATAATGCAAAGAATAGACAAGATGGCAGAGAGACTTGAAGAGGTTGAACACAACCAATCTTCACTTAGCACACTGGAATCCCAAATGGACCAGAAAATCGGACATTGAAGCGAGAGAAGAGGAATTCCGCCTGAAAATGGACGATTTCCAGAATTGCGAGCGACGTAATAACTTAAGTATTTTTGGTATCCCAGAACGGGAAGGTGAAACGGAGCTAGACCTAAAAGGGACAGTTTATACACTGATTAAGCTCTTGTTTGAGGATGATTCCATTGATGAGCCCAAGATAGATCGGATACACAGAGCCAGAGGTTCTGCAGGGGGACCTAAGATAGTCTTGGCGCGGTTCCACAATTATGCGGATAAAGCCAGGGTCCTGGAGAAGGCTAAGCGTAGTGAACAGATCTCCCTGGATACAGCCAAGGTATCGAATTCGATCTGTTGGCCCTCACACTGGCAATGAGAAGAAAATGTGTCCCGCTCAATAAATGGCTGAAGGAGAAGGGCGTCTGATATCGTTGGGGATACCCCTTCTTGCTTACATTTGAATGGGAAGGTAGCACGATAAGACTAAAATCAGAGAGAGATATCTAGAGCTGTACAGCTGCTTTACTAGGCGCACCAGGAGAGGATGCTAATGGTGAAGAAAGGAAGACAGATGACCGAGAATGGTGAATAAAAGGCCCGAAACGAGGACGGATACCTGGGTCGAGGAAATTCAGGAGGATGAATGTGTCCCCGGACATGGAACATTAAGTGGGTAACCACAGGTGTGCCGTGGAAGTAGGTACTTGCGCACATGGACCCGCGATGGAAGACTATCAGATGACTTTCTAGAGGCATACCGGAGATACCGGTGGTCGAGCACCAAGAGTGCCAAGTTAGCAGCTTCACAGCTAGGTGAGATCTACCAATAGACATGCGCACCTTTGCGGGCCACTGCTGGGGAGGTGTGGCCCTGAAGGAGGGACGAGCCTGTCCAGGGCATAACCTATAGTGATGAGGGTGAGGAATTCTCTAATAAACATTACTTGTTATAAGATTGTTGAGGGTGGGGGAAGGGGAGGAGTTTGGGCTCAAGGTTAAGTGGGACATTATGAGATGGGGCCGCAAGCAGAGCGGTCTCCGCTGGTGGTCTGAGACCGGCCTGGTGCAGATGACCCGGAGGGATCGGACGCCTAGAGGGAAGGGTTGGGGAGGGGGAGGAGGGAACTGGAACAGGCTGCCCCAGAGTTGGGTGGTGGACATTGAGGAAAGATGACAGATAGCGGTGTGGGCTCATGGGGTGAATGATACATACATGAAAGAAGAAATGGTGACAATACCCGATTTCCTGGGGGAGGGGGGTGGACCTTTCAGAGTGGGCACGCTCAATGTAAAGGGCCTTAATTCACCCACAAAGCGATCATTGGTCTGTAGGGAGTTCAAGCGGGCACGATTGAACGTGCGCTTCCTCCAGTAACCCAATTACATGCGAGGGGAGGAGCGCAGGGTCCTGCATCCCAGATTGGGAACAGAGTAGTGGGGCTCCTGCCCCCTGCGGAAAGCAGGGGTGGGAATGCTAATAAAGAAAGGGTTGAAGCTGGAAGAGGCCAAGGTGTAGGCGGATAAAGAGGTGAGGGCTCTCGTGATCATGGGGAAGGTATGTGACAGAATATGCACATTTGCGACACTATGCTCCAAATACGGGACAATACATTCTTACAGCGTACAATTCCAAAGATGATGCTGGAAGCCAAAAGCTACGTGGTATTAGGGGGGGGCATTAATTTATGGATAGACCCCGAATTAGACAGGAAGTCCGGCAACCCACAATCATGTGAACCCGCAGATGGTGGCCGAGCAGGGGTAGTGGAGATGTTGAGGACATGAACTACAGGACATCTTGCGAGCACTGCACCCAGACGAGGGATACACTTTTTTTCATCACCCCACTCCACGTTCACCAGAATAGCTTATTTATACCTTTCTCAGGGAGTGGGCCAAGTAGCTACTGCTTCCGAAATAGTTCCTATTTCATGGTCGGACCACAATATGGTCACTGTCAATATTAATCTGCGGACCTTACCGCACAGGGGAGTGAAATGGCACTGTAATGAGAACCTGTGGAAAGATCAAGTATTCCGTGAAGAAAGGGATAGAGGAATACTTTGAACTCCACAATACAGGGGGAAGTGCTCAAGAGAACGGTCTGGGAAGCTGGTAAGGCGACATGGAGGGGGATATTGATTGGGGAAGGTCTGAGAAAGAAGCGCGAGAGGGCACTGATAGAGAACAGGCTGAGGGAGAAAATTACACAGCTGGACGCTGCTGCCTGTGAATCCAACGAGGATCGAGCAGAAAAGGTAGCTGAAGCTAAGCAGAAAAGAGAGGAGCTTCGGCTCCTGGAGGCGGCCCAGGTTGTTCGCAAATTTCAGTTCCTAAAACAAAAACACCATGAAAAGGGAGACAAGGCACACGCCCTACTCGCGGGTAGATTAAGAGGGCAACGTGCTGAATGAGCGATTCACAGCATAGAGAGGGAGGTGGGTGCGTTAACAACAGACCCGAAGGAAATCCTAGAGGTGTTCGTGATGTTCTATGAGGGATTATACAAGTCGGAAACGCCAAAAGAACAAACAGAGATAGGCCAATACCTGCAAGGGGTGGACATGCCACAGCTCTCTCACGAAGATAGGGAATTATTAGATGCCCCAATTACAAGTGAGGAGATCGAGAAGGTGATTAAGAGGCTACGGATGGGGAAAGCGCCTGGCAACGATGGGTGTACGGCCGGCTTTTATAAGACGTTCATGTCCTCTTTGCTCCCCTTTATGGTGGAGCTATTTAACGATATCCTCTTGACGGTGTGGCTCCAGACTCCTTTTCGGAGGCACTCATTTCAGTGATCCCCAAGGAAGGTAGAAATCCTAATCAATGTGGGTCTTACCGCCCGATCTCATTGTTGAACATCGACGCTAAAATCTATACACGAGTGCTGGCTGCTAGACTCGAAATCCACATGCTCTGACTGATCCATTCTGATCAGGTGGGATTCATCCTAGGGAGGCAGGGAGCGTATACTATGCGCAAAGCACTGCACTTTATTCATGAGTCCGTGAAAATGACAGGGGACCCCGCTCTACTGTCAGTGGATGCGGAAAATGCGTTTGATAGAGTTGAATGGGGATTTCTAGAGGCGGTGTTAGAGAAAGTGGGACTGGGGCATACATTTAGGAAAGGGGTCAAAGCTGTATATACTTCACCGAAGGCATCGGTAGCTGCCAACTCAGAGTACTCGCGGTGGTTCCATCTGGAGTAAGGCACGAAACAGGGCTGCCCCTCTGTGCGATACTGTTTGCACTCTCCCTGGAGCCCCTCGCTCAGAGGCTTAGAATGGATCGGCAGGTCGAGGGACTGCAGGTGAACGGGAAGGAATAAAGTGGCCCTTTACGGCGACGATATTCTCCTGCACATAAAAAATTCCATGATGTCAATACCAAGGGCGATACAATTGATAAAATAGTTACTGAGCACTTTCAGGTTTTAAAATCAACCGATCCAAGTCAATATTATGCCCGCTAAGAGAACCTGACGCAGAAACCACCAACAGATTAACCACTCTTGGCCTTAAAATTGGTGGAACCACTCTCCGCTATTTGGGGATAAACCTGACACAGGACTTGAACACACTATATGAAGCCAATTACCCTAGCCTCATAGCTAGTTTACACGAAGATTTAAAGAAATGGCAGCACCTCACAATCTCATGGATCAGAGATCAGAAGGCTAAATGCAGTCAAAATGGTGTGCCTCCCGAGATTCCTCTATCCGTTCCAAATGCTTCCTCTACATCTTCCAGGGACATTCTTAAGTGAAACCAAGAGAGCCACCCTAAAGTTCTTATGGCAGGGGAAAAGAGAAAGAATAGCCTATGATACCCTCGTTTTACCTAAGGCAAAAGGGGGAGTGGGTCTTGCCGACCTTAAAAATACTTTCTGGCCTTCTAACTGAGGGTTATGGTTCCCCACTTGAAAGGACGGACGGGGTTGCAGTGGGTGGATCTTGCTAATTGCAACCTTGCACAGGCCACTGTCGGAGTGGTTATGGGTCCTGAGGGACAAATTGCTCAGAAGGCTCTGAAACCACCCAATACTGGGCACATTATGGGGGATATGAAGGGAAGGGGTAAATATGAGAGGGAGGAATAACCACATGACAATCTCCTCTGAGCCATATATGGGCTCTGGAAATCCGTGACCAGATCCCGAATCTTGATCGGTTCCAGACATGGTTCGAGGCAGGACTTGAGAGGGTGGGGCAACTCTGGAGAGGGGGACACTTCCTTATGATCCCTGAACTTGAAGACTCTTTGGGGATACACCCAATATCAGTGTTCTCTTTCCTGCAACTTAAGGGGGTCCTCACAAGGCGAGAATGGAAGGAAAGGATACAGCGCGATCTTACACAGTTTGAGAAACTACTATATACTACGACAGAAACCTAATATTTTATCTCGGCCATGTACAAAGCCCTGATACACGCAGGGAGGGGTTCCACTGCTCGTCTGAGGGAAAGGTGGGAGTGGGACCTGGAAATAGAATTAGATCCAGAATTATGGGCAGAGATCTGCACAGGAGCCTCCCAAACATCCATAGCGGCACAGTACAAGTTGCATGCCATCAAACTTCTCCACAGGTGGCAGTATGACCCTGAAAGGCTATCCAAAACGTTTGTCAACTAGTCCCAAGTGCTAGCGTCAACGTGGGGAGAAGGCCAACTACTGGCATATGTGGTGGGGTGCCCCCGGGTGAAGGTGTATTGGTATGAGGTCCTGGGGTGGATCAAGCAGGTTGATGGGATCACCAGGGAGATGGCACCCCTCTTAATTCTATTTGGCTTGGAAGAGTGTGAAGGGGAGGTGAGAAGGTTTACCAGAATAGTGGCTCCACTCCTCCTGGCGACGAGGGCTTGCCTGGTGCCTAAATGGAAAGCTGAATCCCAACCGAGTAAGAGAGAATGGGTTACAGTCGCCACAAATATTTGTGTAATGGAGAGAATCACAGCATCACTCCACGGGAACACCGCACAATACGAGATGATTTGGAACAATTTTGTGAAGGAATATGTTGGTGGTAGCCCACAGGAACCATCAGAGAGGACATAGAAGTTGTTCTACCCTTTTGTGTACGACTACAAATACATTGTAGGGCTCATGCCGAAAAGGATTGCCATCTGAAGGCCAATAGAAAATGATGCCATTTCCACAATTGTTGTGGAAGGGACAGTTGTTAACTCTGAAAGTGTTCACCAAGAGCACACACGCTAGTATAGAGGACACGAACAAGGAATTGAGCTTATCAATGCGAGGGACAACGTTCCAGGGGAGGGGAGGAGGGAAGTCGGGCGGGAGTGGTTGGAACGAAAAGTTGGTTTAATGACTTCATGTTATTTTGGAAGGATGGGGAAGGGAGGGGTTGTGGGTGCCCAGTTTTAATATTATTCAACGGAAATGTAAAAGTTGTATATTATGTTTTGCAAAACCTAATAAAATAAATTGAAAAAAATAAATCAACGCGCACCAGGACCACAGACAGGATGACACCCCGGTTTCCAGAATTTGCACTCGATTCAGAATATCGATGCAGCAGGGTTATACTGTGAAAGAAACACTTTTGTTTGCAATACTTTAAAATCTCATAATGCCCCTATTTCTTCCTTTTACAAAATGTGCACATAGGATCTTTTTGTCTAGGTACGGAACTTCACACTCTTTAGCACATCACCTCATTTCCTTGGAATGTGTCTGTTGTTTATGTGTTTTATTGAAGTAGTTTGTCTTGCTTATATATTTAGACAGTTTGTTTTTATAATATTAAATAACTAATGGCAGTATGCCTACGCATGTTTTTGTGGATATTTTGTAGCGCAAGAAGTGTGGACAGTCCAGGAGCTCCCCTTTAAAAATTTGAATTAAAAAGAGGGTCCAATGTCCCCAAAACAAAATAAATGCACAAGTTGAACGACAAAGACTCACTCACCTTCAAACTCAATGAGAAAAATACAGTTGAGTCCAGAAGTTGCGCTGGGAAGCACAGGACAAAGGGTAAGATTTGCAAATAGAAAATCTCTCTAACATCTGTAGGACCGCAATAACTTCTTGCAGAGCTGACTGCAAAGTAGCAGCCCTTAATGTTCGACTGAACAGGCTCAACAAAAGCAAGAAAGGTAAGTAAATAACGAATTCATTTTTGTTCCTCATTGATTTAAAGGAATAGGAAATAATTGTGCTTGTATTTTTGCAGCTTAAAGTTAAATTTGAAATCTTTTTTTTAAATGTGGCCCCTAAAAATATGATTTTGCTCCTAAAACGTTAGAATTAGGAGCCAAGGACTCCCTAGTTAAAAGGTTAGTCTAGACTAACATTGGCCCATTTCACTTGTTCATTCCTCAGAATCCTGTCCTCAAAATTAGTCGCCAGAGAGTAGTTCTAGGTCAAAACACATGCCATGTTAAAAAATGCAGGTTCATAACAGCCCTACACAGGTCCACTAACATGCAGCATTGACATAATAGCTGATCTACTGTCATGTTCCTTCCATCGCCTAACAATATTTGAGCACTGGATGTAGGGTTGTACTAGACAGTCTTCACTAATGCTCTGAGTCCCACTGCTGTTATCTTGCATTAAGAATCGATTTGGAATTTTCTTGCTAATAGGCCCACATATATTTGAATAGAAATACATTGTCTTCTCCCGTATTGTACCGACTGCTGGCAGGAACTTTCTACCACACATCTACCAGCATCCACGATACTTGATCCAGTACACCCATGCAATCAAATGCTTGAATTTCGAACTATGCGATTGTTTACGGTATTAAAAAAACAGTGTACTTTCCAAACATTTTCTCTGGATGTTGTCCCAGAAGCTATTTTTATAAGCCCTGCGGCAGAGAGGGCAACATTTTTTTCTTTTACTTCATTTTTTGTACACTGCCACCCTGCTAACCTAGCCTTTCAATGTTCCATCGTCTGACCAGATGTAAAAACTACTTTATGCTACTTTTATATGCCCGGTTGGGACCAGCCATTGATTTAGCAGGACTTCCATATCCCAGGTCAATACAAACGAAAAAAGCAGATGGTCATCATCCTGCTACATTTGCTGCAGATTTGAGACTGGAGGCGTGAACTCTACTTTTGTGTATGTGAACACTGTGGCTACACCTAAAAACAAATACAAAAATGCAACTCATTACAAGTAATTTTGAAATGTAAAATGAGCAACTAAAGTGCTTCAAAGTCCTGTTTTTTAAAACTCTTGCAGTTATCCATTTTGTATTTGGGATTTAGTTTGGATTTAGTAAGCGCTATACGCCAAAGCACTGTACAATCATCACATCACGGAACAATATTTATGAACCACAAAAACGAAAGGAGATGAGATTTAAGAGCAGAACTAAAAAGAATAGGATGAAATAGAAAAAAGAGAAATAGTATCACAATGCAAAGGAGAAAGTACAGAAATAGAACGAAAATGATATTGAACACATTGGGTGGGCGAGGAACAGTGAGAAGAGAGACTGAGAAGGAAGAGAACGAGAGGGAATGTAAAAAGAAACCAATGAAGAAAGATTAGGAGAAAGGTTGCGAAGAGATTTAAGAACATACAAAGAAAATCAAATTTAAGATGAGTGAAAAGAAATCCAGCCAAAAGAGGATAATAATAAACACAAATGCTCACTACATGCCAATCACCCTCAAGATTTTTTAACGTGTGTGTTTGATTGATTCAATGTCCCGAAGGCAATGATCAAACATCAGCACCCCGTCCAGCATGCTTGCAGGCCCTCTTTTCCTAGAAGTAGCTTGTGTTTGTTTACTGCAGTCAGAGCAGTGAATTCCAAACACACACTGCGGAGTTATAACTTTTATAAGGCAGACACACGTCAGTATTATGAAAGTTAAACCACCACTGGCAAACATGCCCAGTTTAGCTGAATGGAAGTAGAAATGCAGCAAAATAAGACATTGTTGCTGTGTCTGTACAGTTGAATTCGAAAGAAACATTCAACTGTAAAGTTACAGCATGGGTGTTTTCTTCACTTTAACAAACACAAATGGCTCACTACGTGTCAATCACCCACTGGACTTTAACAAAGATTGGGCAGGGCTCCATATACATAACAGGGGCACCCGCAAATATTTGAGTACCATTTTTAATGTAATGTACTCTGGGCCCTGCCCGGTATCGCTGCCATAGTATTCGTAAGATGCTCGAGTGGCTAGCTAGCCCACAAGTTTAAAGGGCAAGAGTCCTAATGAAAGTTTAATTTACCGTTTAAGGTAATCCAGAAAATTGAACTCTCGCTCAGACACATGGACAGCAGCCAGCTCCTCTGCTTCTTCTTCGCCGCCATTTTCATCAGACTCTTCTGCTTCAGCAGCTGCTGCCGGTGTTTGACCTAGTAATCGAGAGCACCAAATAGACAATCAATTACACTAAATACTCAAGTGACTTGGAGAGGGTGGAGAAAGATTTGAAAATGTAAAAGAAGAAAGCTTTGAAATAGGGTGTGTTGTTGTGGATTGTAACTAAGGTCATTAAAGGAGAACAGAGGAAGGAGAAGGAGCAACAGGGTATATAACGGGATACACTGTAAGGCCATAACTCACGTGGTAGGTTGGCAAAAAGAATTTGCCGTAAAAGCTGAAACTCCTCTTCAGGATCTAGATCAGGAGAGCCAAACACATCACCTTCTGGCCACACCTCCCTGCAAAGAGGACCAACGCCCACGTGAGAATATAAGGCAGTCGAATATATAGCAACTAAGTTAAGAGGAACCCTTTTGATGTGCAATGCACATCCTTTGTGTTAAAACACATACCCAACCATCAAAACACTCAAGGCACCTTTTAGTAACACTCCCAAGTAACACCCAAATCCCTCTCTGAAGGGGATATACATGCTACAAAACACACAAGTTCATGTGGGCTCAGCTTACTCTTTTTCTTGCTAACCCCATAATTGAGTAGCCTGTTCCGCTTCCCAAACCGCATCAGAGTCTTCAAATCAGATTTTGAGAGCTTCTTTCCTGAATGCAAATGAAGCTGTGAAACAGCAGGCACTGCCTAGGTTAGGGGAGATTTCTCTCTTTGGTTCCATTTCTATGTCCCAGATACATCACTTCACTAAATGTGTTCTTGGCTCTCCAAGTTGTAAAATGGCCAGAGCAGTCAATGCAACCCTTCAGCAATTCTTAATTTCATTTTCAGCTTTTATATGTCATATAAGACAGTTATATGTTATAAAGTGACAGCACACAATTCTCTATGCATCAATGTATAAACATACATAGGTATCATAAAAGGCGTGATACAACTTTATGCTCTGAAATTACTAAAATTAATAACATGACAATCTCAAAATGCAAAGCAAAAAAACAAGAATGTATTCAATTTTATTCAATAGAAACATGGCTTAGATTGTATTTATTTGAAGAACAGGGATACCCATTTTGATCAGAAATGACTTACAATAACAGATGGCTGAAACTTTATTTTTATTTTTTGTGCAGGCGCTTATACATACAAAAATTGTGTTTTAAAGCGCCCACAGGACAAAGGGGGGGGGGGGGACAGGGGAACAAAGGCAAAAGAATAAAGAGAAGATCAGGGAAGAGGGGGGGCCCTACTGTGCCGTGTAAGCATTCAGAACATGCAAGTGCAGGGAAAGAGCGGGACAGGGAAGGGGGTAAGTGTTAGGAGTTCCACAGATGGAAGTGCCACGGAGTGCAACAGGAAGTGTCTGGCAGAGATCCCTATGTGCCAAGCGGTCACCTGCTATTAATAAGTCCTGACCTGTGGAAACACAGCCGTTGGATTGGGTGCCTGAAGCCAGGTGCTAGGATGGTGCGAAAGGCTAAAGGCGATTTAGCACATAGAGTCCCAGGCCACCCATCTCAGCAACTGTGGGGCATTAACACAGGAGTGAGAGGGGGAAGGAGAGGGTGAAGCGGAAAGTCTTGAGGAGCTTCCGGAATTTGAGACGGTCCGGCTAATGACGGAGAGGAGGGGGGAAGCTGTTCCAGAGGAGGGAGCCAAGGAGAGAGATCTGCCACCAGCTCGTTGCTTGGAAAAGCACCCGACATGCAGACGGTTGGAGACGGAGGACCGCAAGGATCTGGAAAGAAAGTATTTGGTAAGAGCAAGCTATAGATAGATTGGTGCTTGGCCCCAGACAGCCTTATGGATGTTGCAGAGGGATTTAAATTTGATCCTTGCGGCAACTGAGAGCCAGTGGAGGGGTTTTAGGGCTGAGAGATAGAGTCCCTGGGCTTGAATCCAAGGATAAGTCTTGAAGCCCTATTCTGGATAAACTGGAGGGGGTAGAGAGATTAAGGAAGAGACTGTTGCAACGGTCAAGCCTTGAGAGTACCAGAGCTCTAGAGACGTTGAGATCGGCGTAAAAGTGAGGAAAGGAAGGATACCTCTGAGGAATTGGAGTTGAAAATGGGCCTTCTTGGCAAGGTCCAAGATGTGAGGGAGGAAAGATGTAGGAGTTGAAAATGACTCCAAGGTTTCTGGCTTCAGATGCAGAAGAAGGGGGGAGCCCATAGAGGGTGGCCAAAGTGAAGGGAGGAAAGAGGAAGCAGGAGTCCCAATAGGAAGTATCTCAGTCTTGCTGGCATTGAGAGAAAGATCATTGGAGGTACACCAGAACTGGATAGCAGACAGGCAGTCAGGAATGGTAGAGAAAGGGGGCGGGGGGTGCAGCATCAGAAGGAAGTTTGAAGAAGAGTTGGGTGTCATCTACATAACACTGAAAGTGTGTGGAGAAAGTGGAGATAAGGTGAGCAAGCAGAGCGAGATAGATGTCAAAGTACCAGGGTGAGAGGTTAGAGCCCTGGGGAATGCCACAGGTGAGATTGAGGTAGGAGAGGGGAAAGGGCGCAGGATGACTTGGGAGGGATGGTCAGTGAGGAAGGCGGTCAGCTAGTCCAGTGCCCATCCCGAGATACCAAGGGTATCATGGAGCTGCTTTACGAGGATAGCGTGATTGACCATATCAAATGCCGCGAAAAGATCAAGCAGAGTGAGAACAGCGGGAGAGTTAGTGTCAAGAGATGCAAGCAGTTCTTCAGGGTGTTCAGAAGATCAGTTTCCATGCCTCTGGATGCTTGGAATCCAGATTGATGGTTGTGTAGGTAACCAACAAGCTCTGTATGCTGTGCCAGTAGGTGGTAGACCAGCTTTTCAAGGAGTTTCTCAAGGAAGGGAGTGATGGAGATGGGGCGGTAGTTAGCCAGACATGAGGGGTCGGCAGAAGGTTTTTTTCAGGAGTGGGTGCACAAGAGAGCGCTTAAGGGAAGAGGGGAAAAGACCCAGTGGCAAGAGAAGGATTGCAGAAATCAGCAAGTGCAGGGGCAAGGGAGCCGATGTTGTCCTCAATAGCTCTGGAAGAACAGGGGGAAACCTGTTTGGAGAAGACCTTTATAGAGCAGACAACTCTAGCAACCTCGTCCGATGTGATAGGAGAGAAAGGCTGATGGAGGTTGGGAGGTCAGGAGTGGCAGGGTGATGGAAGGAGGAGTGGGATAAGGGGAGGAAGAAATAGTGCTCAGTTTTTGCAGTGAAATGGGTGGCTAGTGCAGTGCAGAGGGCCTGAGAGTGGAGAGGTCAGGTGGATACTGCAGAAGGATTGGCTAGTTCCTTACAGATTTTAAAGAGTTCAGCCGTATTGTTAGATGCTCCAGAGACACGGGCTTTGATGTGGGCCCTTTTCTTATAGCGAATGGTGTGGTGGTGGTGGTATTGACTTTGGAGAAGGTGACAGGCTAGTTTGCCAGAGGATGAGCCAGTGGTCTGCCACTTCAGCTCTGCATTTTCGCTTCAGGTCTGCTAGTTTGGAGCCGAACCAAGTGTTAAGTTTCAGGCGGATCCTCATGACTGGGGCAAGAGTGTTCGAGATGGCGGTTGCTAAGAGCAGAGTCAGAGGTAGAGTCTGCAGTGGGAGGAGAGGGTGGGATGAAGGTAGATGCAAAGGCAGCAACTGACACTCGCTTCATCAGGTGGATGTCCATGAACAAGGTTGGCAGGGCAGGGGGAGGTGTGGTTGGAGTGTTGAGAGGGCCCAGGTGGGAGGAGAGGAGGGAGTGGTCTGACCAGGGGAGGAGAGTGAGGAGTGTGGGCGAGAGCAAAAGATCTGTGTGGATAAATGCATCCAGAGTGTCCAGCTGAGTGGGTAGGACCAGAGGGGAGAATGGAAAGGGAGGTGCAGAGTTCACGAAATTATGACTTACTCACCATAGTGACTAACTTACTCTAAGTCCATAGTCCCCTTTCCTCCATACTGTATGGGCGTCCCTTCCAAGAGACTGAACCTTTTTCCCCCTTTAAATTTAGAGGCATGCAGGGGTGCTGCCCTGACTCCACACCTCAGTCCCCATTGACGCATCGACAATAGATTTAACATTGCCTAATGACACCAGTATTATTAGGGGGGAGGTTGGTGGGACGTATGGAGGAAAGGGGACTAAGAGTATGTTAGTCACTGTGGTGAGTAACTTCATTACTCTTACGTCCCATCCCCTTTCCTCCAAACTGTATGGGCGATTACAACTGATTACAGCCCCAGGGTGGAGAGGAGACCCTCCTTAAGCAAATAGGTTCCTGAGACCCGCCTGTCCAAAAGCCACATCAGATCTAGAGCCGGCATCCACACAGTAATGCATGCAGAAAGCAGAGGGAGCAGCCCAAGTGGCCACCCTGCTTATGACTTGCTAAGGGACATGGCGCTGGAATGCGATGGCCGTTGCCTTGGCCCTGACAGCATGGGCATGCATGTTGGCCGGAAGCGGCTTGTGCTGGCCCTCATACGCTTCCTTGATGGCAGAGACCATCCAGCTGGATATGGAAGCTTTAGAAGCCCGATAGCCTGGTCTTGAGCCTCTGAAAGTGACAAACAGGGCGTCCGATTTGCAGAAGCCCTTGGTCCTGTTCAAGTAGGATTTCAGGGCACGCCTGAGATCCAGGCAGTGCAGCACTCTCTGTGCTTAGTCCTTGGGATCGAGAAAAAACATAGGAAGTACTATTTCCTTGTTCAAGTGGAAAGCAGACGGGACCAAGATTTCTTGGTTATTTTAAAATGTGCCTAAAGACAAGCTGATGGAAGCAGTTACTTTCTCACTATTTTTACTTTATTTTAGCTTTACCGCATTTGGCTACTAAGTGTGGCTAGTATATTAACAAGGCTGTGCCACATGGTTTTCGCTTGCTCTTATGGCCATTCTGTTTGTTGGCCTTCTTCCTGCCTTGCCAGGTCAGGAAATTCCTTTTTTTGGTCATGCAATTCAAAGGGAAAGCCTTAGTTTTCGTGGGCTAGTGAAAGCCATGCGTGTTGCAAGCAAGGAAGTGGGTTTGGACTGGCTGGTCCCAATACACAAACCGTCTGGAGTGTAGGCGTGAGTTTCACCGACGGTGGTCCTGACTGGAGCACTGCTGGGGTGTGTGTTTGTGTGTGGGGCAGCCAATGCCCAGAGATCCCGGGCACAGCCAAGTATCCTGCATAGCTGTGAAGACTTCGGACGACCTGTGGACCAATCCTGGGAAGGCCTGGCAACCACCTTTTGCTGCAGTCCGGTGGCGCCATGACTGGCTAGGAATCTTAAAAGACCTTCATCAGTGCTTCGACCCATAGCAGTGGTGGGAACAACTACTCTCGATTTCTTTTGGTAACAACAAGTTGCCCTTGGAAGTGTCCCTGGGCCATCCATTGGGCTGACCAGCTACAGTTTGGGTTACAGCCGTATAAGTCGTTCTGTGTTTCGGCTCAGAACTCGATGGGTCATCGGTTCGTCCTACAAGAGTCCTTCCTGCAAACATTCGGCATCCTAGCATCAACGGGGCCTGAGACAGAGGACAGACTTCGACTCCAACATCTGTATCCCCTGCTGTCGCGGTGCAATGGTGACCGTCCCTGAAACCGGCATTCTCACATCTGGTCACCCGTCCTAAAAGAGCACTGCACCAGTGCCTGCTGCATTGTTTGCCAAGAAGAGGTTGCACAAAGCTGCCCGGTACTCTTCTTGCACCCGCAGCTCCTGACCTTCAACCGGAACCAACGGCAGGAAAATGTACCTTACGCGACCCTCCAATGACCTGCCAAGTCTGGAGAAAAATCAGTATGGGTGATAAAATGATATTAGTTTTATTTCAAACAACCAACAACCAAACTTGCAGTACATGTTACAATATTACAAATATTTAACAACTTAGTCAATGTCTACTGCGTCTCCCATTTCCCCCCCCCCCCAACTGAGCCTACTCTACTTCACGCTATGCTTCATCACCTTGCAGCGAAGTTCTCTCAGCTGTACTCTCTTCTGAGTCCTGGTTGCTCGACCAGTTCTGTGTGGGCTCAAACAGTGTGCTCATTAGATGTTTCCAAGCTGTCAGGGTTTCTGCTGCTTCTTCCCCTCCAGTGTTACTTGCTTCCTGCCACACTGCGGTTTCAGCTTCTGCCCATTTCTGCAGTTCTTTCCACCATATTTCTATCCTCGGCCTATGACTTGCCTTCCATCCCATAGCAATTCGGCGCTTCGCAAGTGTATATATGACAAATCTATTAGTTTACTTACATGTTTAAGTTTACGTGATCTGGGAACCCCCCCTCTATCAGACATGCCCATGCTACTTCAACGTTTATCTGTATCCCTTTTTCTTCCAATTTGTGGGCTACTTCCCCACAATATTTCTCAATTTCTGGACATGCCCAGAACATATGAGTCATCCCGGCGTTTTCCTTGCCACATTGAGAGCATGTTTGTCGTTCTGCGTTTTTAAATTTAGCTATCCCCTGGGGTGTCATATAAGCCCTGTGGGTTATATACAGTTGTATTTGCTGTAGTCTAGCATTCCTTGATACTTTCTTATGATACCCTTGGGCCCGCTCCCACATCCCATCACTTATAGGGGCCCCCACTTCTCCCTTCCAGTCCTGTCTTAGTTGTACCACTTCTTTCCCCACTTTGGACATCACCAGCTCGTATATCCTGGATATTTCGTGCCCTCCTTCTGCCGTATCATATATCATTTCTCTGACAGGGTCCGGTTGCTCCTCTAATACTATTTCGGACCATGTCTCTTGGATTCGCCGCATCATCCTGTGATATGTGATATATTGTCCTATATGCAACCCCGTTTCCTCCACCAGCGTCTCAAATCCTTTTATCCTCCCCTCTTGCTATAGGTCTCCCATTGTTGCTATCCCTTCCGGTTCCCAGTGCTTCCTGATCGCCTTTCATTTCCCGTCATTGCGACAAGTGGTACTTGCGGGGAGCCCGGAGTTGGGTTCCCCATTATCCGACAGGCCCTACGCCACACCTGCCATCCCAGTGTCAGCATCTCCAAGCGCTCCTTCACATCTGATTTTGGCAACCATATAATTTATTTTCGGTAAAATGGGCCACACTCCCGTCTGAACAACCTAGATTCTGAGGTTGGATCTTCTGATAGCCACTTTGCCACGTATTGTAGTTGGCTCGCTAAGTAGTAGATCTCATAGTTAGGCAGTTTTATTGCCCCCTTATCATACGAATTCTGTAACTTCCAAAGGGCAATCCTGTTCCTCGTCCCATGCCAGAGAAATCCCCTGCATATGCTATGTATTCTAGCAAAAAAATCGCCTTGGTATCAGGTACGGTATGGTCCCGAAATAATATAACAATCTCGGGAGCACTACCATTTTCAGCCCCTCTTCCCATCATCGCTAAGGGGAGCATTACCCAGAATTTCAAACTATATTCAATACTCTTGACCGCTTTCTCAGTATTATGTTGGTGCTCTTCCTCCCCCGTGTGGTAGATGTCCATCCCGAGATATCTGAACGTGGTGACCTCCCATGGTATTTGTAGGACTAGTAATAGGTCTCGCGGGACCCCTACGTACCTACCCAGCCGAAACATGCATGATTTTTTGGGGTTCACTGCTATGCCAGATAGCAACGCAAATCGCTCCATCACTTCTAGAATGTATTGGAGGTATTCTTCCGGGTAAGTACAACAGCATATCGTCAGCGTAGAAGGAGATTAAGTGCTGCTCCCCTTTTATGTTAATTCCTTTTATGTCATATTGTTGCCTTAGGTATATCGCCAGGGGCTCTAGTACCAACTATACAACATAGGGGACCATGGGCATCCCTGTCTAGTACCCCTGCTAAGTTGCCACCTCTCTGATATTATTGCTCCCATTTTAACCCTGGCCAGCGGTGCGCTGTATAGCAGTTTGGCCCATTTAAGATAGCCAGGCCCCATCCCATAGCTGGTCAGGGCTGTAAGCAGCTACGACCATTTGACTGAGTCGAAGGCTTTTATTGTGTCCAATGATACAATTGCAATTTCCCCCGTGTCCCCTTTCATGTGTTCTATGACTCGGTGTAGTCGTCTATGGTTATTGGATATATTTCTGTTTGGGACATCCCAGTCTGATCGGGGTGTATTCGTTTATCGATGATCCTCTTAATTCTGTTTGCCAGGACCGCCGTAAGTATTTTGCCATCTTGATTAAGCATCGACAGCGGTCTGAAAGGTCCGCAATCCTTGCCAGGCTTATTAGGTTTAGGGAGCGGTATGATAATCGTCTCTCTCAGGGACTCTGGCAACCTTCCCATTTCGTATGCCTCATTTAACATTGCCAGTAGTGGGGGAAGCACCTCGCTTCTGTATATTTTATAAAATTCACTAGTGAGTCCATCAGCCCCTGGGGTCTTGCAGGTGGGTAGCTGCTTTACCACATCTTCTAGCTCCTCCAGGGTTATCGGGGCATCTAAATCCTCCCGCACCGCGCTTATTCATGGCGGACCTATGCCCTCCAGCGTTTCCCTTATTTCTCTGTAGTCGCTTCTCTCTTCATCCCCATACAATTGTTGATAGTACTCTAGAAATTAGCGATTCACACCCTCTTGGGTGTCCACTATATTTCCATCCTCCCTCGTCACTGCTCTAATTGTAGGTCTGGGGGTCTCACTTTTGTATAACCATGCTAACACCCTCCCTGGTTTATTTCCTCCCGCATGTTGTCGTTCCACATACTTTTTATAGTTTTGATTACATAGTCTCTCCCTGAGTCCTGCACATTTCTGTTGCAGCCTTAGTATGGTTCCAGCGTCCTCCATGGTGTTACCCACCCCCTACTCAGTGCTGTTTCTAGCTCTATTTCCGCTTCCTGCAATTCTGTTAATATCCCCCCCGTTACTACTTTGAAGGCATCCCACAGTGTTCCAGCCAACTTAACGCTTCCAGTATTGGCCTCAAAGTAATTTATTATTTCTTCTCTTAAGTCCTCCCTAAACATTGTATCCTTGAGTGCCTCCGCTCTGAGGTGCCACGTTGGTATTCTTGCTCTTGGGGGTCGGTATTGCCATATTAGGACCAATGGCGAGTGCTCTGATAGGACCCTCGCTTTATATTCTGTCTGTACCATGTCTGCCATTAGCTCTTGTGTAGTAAACATATAATCTAACCTAGTGTGCAGATTTTGTGGGGCCGAATAACGTGAATACTGTCTATCCTTCGGGTGGCACAACCTCCATGCGTCCACAAACCTAAATTCTGTCAGCAATGTCTGCAACGCCCTAGCAGCCGGGGTGAGTCTACCTATTTTGTTATTTGATCTATCTACTTTCGGGTTTAGTGTACAGTTCAAGTCACCCTCCCCAAATCATTGCCCCCCCAGATACATGCTTATTTTGTTGTACAAGGTTTTACAATATGCCACAGTGTCCTGATTTGGAGCATATGCATTTATGATGCATAATTCTTTATTTTCCACCAATCCCCTTATTGCCACCATCCTCCCATCTGCTTCCACTGTAGACCAATACCTGGAATGGGACATGTGGTGCTACCCCTGTAATCACCCCTCTGGCGTAGGCAGAATAAGTTGTACCCACAACCGTTCCCTTCCATTTCTTCCGGATCACCTCAAATTTTTCTTTTATGAGGTGGGTCTCTTGTATTAGAGCTATGTCTATTTTCTGCCTGCGCAGGTACATCATCCCCTTATTTCTTTTAAGGTAGCTATTGAGCACTCTAACATTCCAAGTGATTATTTTCAGGTCCCCCATGATCCAATCCCATCCCGCTCCTCCCTTTGCAAGTCTCCAGGTCTTATTTGTAGGCTACCACTCCTGTCCATAGGCTCAGTCCCCAACTTCAAACAACCCTCCCCTTGTCCTAACTACTACTCCTCCCTGCCCGTCCCCAACTTTTGCCCAGCTCCATCCCTGGATCTCAGGCGATTCCGCATTTAGTCCTGTCTCAGCTAGCCAGTACAAGGAACTCAGCAGGGTGGCTACCACTATCAGTAGCCTGTCTAATCTATACTATTGGTGTGTAAGAGGCGGTTCCCTTAGTTCCTGCATTATGCTTGGTCTGTTGCGCATGCTAATCCCCTTATATTGGGCCTAGAATACTTACTTCTCCAGTCCGTCCGCCTTCTGCTGGTCTGTCTCGTCTGGACAGCTCTGGCCGTCCAGCCACTATCGCTTCTTCCAGCGTCTCGAAGAATAAGGCCCTGTTCTTGTGGAGCACTTTCAACCTCGCTGGGTACATCAACCTGTACCTATAGCCGCATCTCGCAGCCTCCTCTTCACAGTTCCAAAGTTCAGCCGTTTCCTCTGCACCTGGAGCGTATAGTCGGGTTATGCCATTATGGATGCTGTTGCCCTACGCATTGTGCCTCCTTTCCGAAAGAATTCCAGGATATTCTCCCTGTCTCGATAATTCAGGATCTTGGCGATTATTAGTCTCGGAGGGGCGCCTAGTGGTGGTCTTCTAGTGAGGGCCCTATGCGCTCTCTCCACCGCAAACCCCTGGGTGAGTTTGCCTCCCTTTATCTCCTGCAGCAACATTGTCTCTATATATTCCGTGGGGTTCTGGCCTTCCTCTCCTTCTGGGAGCCCGACGATGCATACGTTATTCCTGCGGGCCAGCCCTTCAGCTGCCTCTGCTCTGCTCTCCAGGTTGCACACTTGGGTGGGGGGGACACATCCTCGCTCCGGTAGACAGTCCCGGCCCCACCGTGTCTTGTGCTTGCCCAGTCACACGTTGATTTTTATCACCCCTCACGTTGGGTGAACATCTATCACTGAAGCCTCAGCTTCTGCTCAGGGAAGCGCTCAGTTCTCTGCAACTCCTCCGCGCTGTGTCCACACCTCGAATCTGTCACTCTGCCACAATGTATCCAACTGTTGTCTCGCTCCTTTGTTCTGGTATCACCATTTTGTTTGGGCTACGGGCGCGGCGCTCTGTCTTCTCCAATTTTAAATGGTTTCGCACATTTAGGATTTCACAGCGCATGCAGAGAGAATATTATCAGTCACTCTCACCAATCACTTACAGTTCATAGCACAACTCCATCTGCTTAATTTCGAGCCCGGACAGGTTATTTTGTTTCTCCTCACCTGGCCGCTACTATGTGTTTCTTCACATGGCAGGAACCCGCGTACGCGGCCCCAGTCTATTGTTACCGCCAACACTACGCTGCTCCATATGCTGCTATAACATTGCAGATCTTCGTTCCGCGGAAGGCACCCAGCTGCTAGGAGTCCTCCGTTCAGTCATTTCTGCCCCGCATGGCTATGGGCTCCAGTTGCTTTCCTCTCCCTCCACGGCAAGATCTTCTGGGCAGTCGCGCTCAGACACCCGTCCCGCATGGTGTGTTTTCAGTTGCTGCCGGGGTCGGCATAGCCACTGGCAGCAAGCCCTCTTCTACGGGCTGCCTGCTATGGGGGACCGGGTGCATTCCGCTCGTGCGTGCAGCGTCCTTTTTGCCCCTTTGCCGGTCTTCTCCCGCTTCAGGTCAGCCGGGGGTGCACGTCTTCACTGGGACTGCCTCGCATGCCTCACTAGCATATGTCTGCAGGCAACATCCATTGCAGTCGTGCTTCTGGCCCATCCCCCCTGCCGGACAGCACTGCCCTTTGTTCTCGTCTGGGATCAGCGGCCATTTTCGTCCAATGTCGACACAGTCCGTGATTCTTGTTCTTTCTGTTGCAACTTCAGATCCGCTACTCCGTGTCTTCCAGGAGAACCACCATTCTGTTCCTCATAATTTCACACAGCCGCTGGCGTTTCTTGTAATTCGTGCTGTAGTATAAACATCTGCATTCTTCAGGATCTAAGAAAGGATCAGGAGGAGGCAGTCGGGAACACATTTTAGCTCATGGCTGCTTAGCCACACCCTGAGTATGGGTGATAACTTGTAGCAATACTTACCTGCCCCACTAGATTCACCCTTGAAAAGTTTGAATAACTTGTGAAACTTTTACAACTGTTTGGCTTTCGCAAAACTTGTTACCAAAAGTCATCTGAAAGCTGGGAACAGTCGTATTCACTAGAATATGTCCTCTTATGACCTTTGAAACCTTCCTCACATCCACAGGACCCTGCTCCTCACTTGTTTGCGCTACCTACAACTATTAGAAACTTTGTGAACTTCTGGGCACAAGGCTCCATACTACTTAGGAACAGACTTTACAAGTTAGGGCTGATATTATGTGGACTGCTGGTGTAATAGTTATTCACTTACCTTCTCTGTCAAGTATTGTGGAGTTGAACTGAATGTTTTAGACCAACTCACTGATTGTATCTATGTATTTTACTATTTAGTATTATGTGATATTACTACCTGCTATTAGTAATTTTTCAGTGCGTTATTTGGTCTCTAAGTGTAATTCTTGATTGCTTACTGTGTTGGACTCATTGTGGACCCCTAACCACACTCACTCACTCACTCCTGAGACTTAGCCTTGACCACTCTCCATGCTACCTGTTAGGCAGAATCCTGTGCAGTTCCCTTGGGGAACACTGCAAAAAGATTAAGACTACAGGAGTAAGCAGTAAACCCAATTGGTAGCAGTCTGCACCACCCAGATTTGCCTGGTAGCTGTGGCTGAGCAGTCAGACTTCTCTCAAGAAGAGTAAGGCAGTATATAGAGTATACACAATAGGGCCAAAAACACAGTGGAACAAGCAAACACTGACCAGAGCTTTGTATCAAAAGTATATAATTATTTATTTTAAAACACACTTTAGGTAATACACTAACACTCTAAATCAAAAGCAAGTTCAAACAGTTAAAGTAAAAACACCTCCCTTAACTTTTTTTTTTAATCTCTATAGATTGTTTTTACAAAGAAAAGTTAGTCTTTGTGGCAAGTAGTTCGAAAAAGAAAAACTGAAGAACCGTAGAACAAACTAAAAGAAAGAAAAATAGTTTACTAACACCGAAGAAAAGTCCGAACATAGTCAAAAAGAAGAAAGATGAGAAAGTTATGAGGGAAATTAGTTTGTTGGTGTAGTTGGAGCGATGTTTAGGCTCTGAGCTGGAAGCATTACTTTGAAGATGTATTGAAAGATGTTGACTGTCGCTAGGAGCCATTTCTGTTTATCGCCTCCGATCAATTTATTCCAACTGTTTTCCTCATCTTGAAGTGTGAAGTTAGATAAACTGTCTTTCAAGTATAAAGAACGAATTTCTCGCGTGGACAGTTCAGGAGGAGGTGGCGGATTGTTTCCTTTACAGTTGAGGATTTGCAGATTCGGCAACAGCTGGTTAAAGATAGTTGTCTTGTAGCCAAGACTTCATTCGTTTCCAATAACTTCAGTCGAATTTTTAATAGGTAGTTACGCGCCAACCTACTTGGGAAAAGCCTTAGGTAAGATTGTAGGGAGTCCAACTTCTTGATAAACGGGGGAATGTAACTGGAAATTTTGTAGTTATTTGCAGTTTCAATTGTCTTAATCCATTCGAGCTCTTTGATCTTTTCGATTACTTTTACTGGGTTGGTTATGAGCTTGTCCGTGTTACTTCCGACTGAATTTAGGACGGACAAGTTCTTGGTTTCCCATCTTGTCAACATTTGGCAAGTACCAAGCCGGATTTCTTCATTTATCAGGCGGTAGGCGTAAGGCAAGTCTTTCTGAATACATTTCCTGTATAGTTGGACGCTATTGCAGTCTATTATTGTTGCCAAAGATGAGAGGATCAGCTCGCATCTAATCAATGTGATGGGTGTTGATTTTGGGAGACCAAGAATTGATCTCCAGAAAATTGCTTCGAGTTTTGGCCACAAACCTGCAGGAAGGTTCGGCATGGCGTCCGCGCCGTAGGCCAAGGATGGTATGACCTTTTTGTAGAAATCTGACTGGTATGATTGAGAATCGGCCAAATTTGATGTCAATGGCTTTACCTTGGCTTGCCAATTTTGTGGTTTTAGCGCGAAGCGCCTCTTGCATCGCTTTTTCTTTAGGTGAACTGTCCAAAATAACACCAAGGTACTTGAAGTTGATGACTCTCTCGATTGTGGTCGTACCCAAGTGGAGGGTGATCTTTTCCTTCTTTTTCGCAGTTTTTTCAATGACCATCGTTTTTGTCTTTGCTTCATTAATTTCCAGGTTATTTTCCGCCATATACGGCTGCAAGTTGGTAAGTCGGCGTTGTAAGCCTATTAGAGTATGATCTAAAACAATTAGGTCGTCAGCATAAAGCAGGTGACTGATCTGGTCTCCTCCGAGTTTTGGTGGAAAAGCTCGGACTGATTTTTCGGATTCCTGGAAATCGCCCAGATATGTCCAAAACAAAGCCGGGGCCAATGGACAAGCCTGTTTAACTCCTCTGGCCGTAATTATTTCCCCAGAGAGGGTCCCTTGCTTGTTCAATCTGACCTGCATCGACGTGTTGGAGTATAGGGCTTTAATTGGCGCAAGTAGGTCAGGTGGGCATTTCCATTGGGTACGTTTGAGCCACAATCTTGAACTATCAACTTTATCGAACGCCTGGGTAAGGTCAACAAAAGTGATGAATAATCGAGGTCGACCTTCAAGTATTTTGCTTTTAAGCGAGCTCAAGATGAGGATGTTTGCGTTTGTGCCCAAATTCTTTTTGAAGCCAGTTTGCAGTTTATCTTGGCAGGGAGCTTTATTAGCCCACGAGGTGAAACGTTGTAAGCAAAGAGACCCAAGGAGTTTGCCTATAGGGTCTAGAAGGGCGATAGGGCAATAGTTGGCTGGATCTGCCCAGTTTCTTTTTTTGTAGATGGGCACTACGTTAGCGCATGTCCATGATGGAGGGATGGACTTGGTGGAGGAGCAACGACTAAAGATTAGGCTCAGGAATGATGACCAATCTTCGGGATGTGATTTCAGGTATAAATTGGTGATTCCGTCAGGGCCTGGGGCGCGTGATGGTTTTAATTTTTTGATCAGATCTTGAATGTCCTCAATGTTGTCCAAACAGATCCAGGGAGTATCACGGTTGTCCGTAATCGCTTGAGTAGATTTTGGGCTCTGAAAAAGAGTTTCGAAGTATGACTCCCAGGCCGATTGACCAATTCTGTCAAGTTGGCACGGTTGAGTCCAAAAGTCTCTGACGCGGTTGCCGTTTATAGCCTTAAAGATGTTTTCGGCATCTTGTTGATGGAGTATATGACAATGGCCTCTCAGCCATGATTTGTAGGTTTTTTCGGCTGCTTTGATGATGCTTGAAGCCTGCTGGTAATCAAGTTTTCGTGCTTGCCTTTTTGTTTTCCTGAGAGCTCTCTTTTTATCAGCAATCAGTTGATCGTAAGAATGTTTCTGTTCAGTCATTGATTGCTTTCTTTTCCCCCTGTGGTACTCTGAAAGTGGTCAGCAATGGGGTATAGTCCACCTCCATCTGATGTACTTGGTTAAGGTCTTTATAGGACGATGTTATAGAGGTTATTGCCGTTTCTGTCATCCTGAGTCTGGTTCCTTGCGCCGTTACCTCGATATTTGCGCTCATTAGTTGGTTGATCGGAGGGCTCGAGGCCCAAGTTGTTCCTGAGACGTTGTGGTCACTTTCGGATGTTCTTACAACTGTGTATGAGGTCATTTGTGGTAACAAGGATCGTGACACGAAGATATGATCAATTGTTGATATAGAGTTGGCTCTTTCCCAAGTTGGTAATCTGTTTGGGTCGAAGAAAACTTAATCGAGGTTGACGAATGATCTGGATTTCAACAGGTTTTCCATTTGGCTGACCTCTGGTCCGTTGGTTGTTTTTTTGGTTTGTTCGCAGTGTTGTCACTCGGGGGTTGGCAGTTGATGTCAAGATCCCTGCATGTGACTATATGGTCAAGTTGGTGGTTTGCTTGGGCCCAATCGATTTCCAGTTCAATCGTGCTGATGAATTTAGCACAGTCTATGGTGGCAGGGTTCCAATAAATTGTAATAACAACTATCTTCCTTGTTTGTATTTTATTAGTTTTTCTTCACCATCAGCATGAAGTGGTTCTCTTTCGGTTTTTGGATTTCAGTTAAGCCTCGTCCACTTCGGATTGCAATAAGTAGACCCGCTGTTGGGCGTCCTGTAGATCCTTTTTTGGCCAGGACAGTGTGCGTCACATAGCCGTCAAGGGAAGGAGGTTTGAGTAGCCATGTC